>NC_056629.2:95681050-96392925 GCF_002870075.4 Lactuca sativa
ATCAGCTCCTTCATCTCCGTCGGTGCTAATCGATAAGGTGCTTTTGCTATTGGCGTGGTTCCTGGTAACAAGTCTATTCTGAACTCCACTTATCTATCAGGTGGTAATCTAGGAAGATCTTCGGGAAATACTTCCGGATAATCACACACCATAGGAATACTCTGCATCACCTTCTTTTCTTTCTTAGCATCAATCACGAATGCTAAATATGATGTACATCCCTTGGTCAAACACTTTCTGGCTTTCATTAGAGAAATGATTCCAAAATTCACTCTGCGTTTGTCCCCATACACCATAAATGAATCTTTACCAGGCGGGTTTACTTTAACTATCTTCTTCTTGCATAAAATTTCGGCATCATTGGCGCTAAGCCAATCCATTCCCAACACGATGTCGAAACCATTAAGTTCGATGGGCAATAATTCCTCGTGAAACTTATTCCCATTAAGGTCGATTAAATTTTTTTTCATCCGATGGCTAACAGTTACAAACTTGCCACTAGCTACTTCGACTAATAAAGCATCATCTAGTCTATCAATAGGCAAAGCTAGCTTTCTACCAAACTCATGCGAAATAAAGGAGTAGTTGGCTCCAGAATCAAACAAAATTTGAGCAGGTAATTCGTTTACGAGAAAGGTACCTGAAGCGACATCAGCTTCATCTTTAGCAGCCTCAAGTGTCATCTGGAAGGCTCTCGCCTTCGGCTTTGGTGGAATGTTGGGCCTAGCTGCCTCCTTCTTCGGACAGTCTTTCAAAATATGCCCCTCTTCATTACAACCAAAACACATCCTTTTGTTGTTCGGACATTCATTGGCAAAATGTCCAACCTTTCCACACTTGTAGCAGGTCACATCCTCGCTACATTTCCCAAAGTGCTTTTTCTTACACTTATCACACCACTTCGCTTCGCCTCCTTTTCCTCCAAACTTTTTCGAATCAGATTTTGAAAATTTGCCCTTCTTACCGGAACCAGATGTTCCCTCAAACTTCCTTTTCTCATCAACTGACATGCTGCCTTTCGTCAATGTCAGGAACTTGTTCTCCAATTCCAATAAATTTTGAGCCGAACAGAACTTGTGCTTGAACTGCGCCAAGAATTCTGCCCATGACAATTGCAGTGGCTCATTAGGGCTCAACGTCTTCCCTAGAGTGTTCCACCAATGAACGGCTCCACATCGGAACTGACGCACGGCATAGATAGTCTGCAACTTGCCTCTGCAGCCACATGTCATGAAAGCTAACTCCATTTCGGAGATCCAATCCATAACTCCGATCGGATCCTCCTTTTCATTGAAGGTCGATGGTTTGCAAGTTAGAAAGTCCTTGTACTTGCATCCCATTTCATCATTCCTTCCATCATGGTTGTTTTTCCTAACTATCGGTGGGTTGGCTTGACCAATAGACCCACTAAAGTTTCCCCCTTCCGAGTGCCCTTCATTTAATTCAGGCTCTTCCACACGAATTGACAGTTCTTCACGATTCTGTTGAAGCAACCGTCTAGTTTCATCCATCTGACGATCCAACATCGTCTGAATCATCATTTGCACACCAGCCATGGTTATTGGCTCAGGTGCTGCTGCTACGACAGGTACTTGTTCAATCACTGGTGGTTGATTCCTGTTTTTGTCAGCATTTCCAACTCCACTTCTTGTTCTTACCATTTTGATCTACACACCGAATAAGGTGAAATTAGATCCTCAATCATGATAGATTTTCAAATCATCCTTATCACTCCGAAACATTTACATGCTAGTTCTAATATCGTAGACGCACGCTTAGAATCCTACACACATAAGGTTTCTAGATCCGGTCGGCAATAGACCATAGATCCGAACAAATAATATCATATATGGCAACATATAACATTTAGCACATAAAGCATTTTAGGCAACTTTCCTAAAATAAACCAGTGCTTGTGTCTAAAACACAACAGACACACATCTCAAAATTTCACTTAGCATTCTAAGTTTAAGTCTAGAAATCCTACAAATTCCTAGTTCGCTTAAACTAATGCTCTGATACCAACTGTGACATCCCCAAAATCTCGGCCAGAAAAGACCGATTTCATTTATGCTTTTAAAATAATTTCAGAGTAAATCCTTTTGATTTGAAAGAGTTGCAGAATTTGTTCCCAAAAACAAAACATGATAAAACAATGTTTACCAAAGCATTTCATAAAAGAAATGTATTTTTCATTATATAATCAAAACTCGGCGTGTCATGCTCCGATACAGACCAATAAGCATAAACGATAGCATTACAAGTCATTCAACAAATATATACATATACAGACTTGTAAACAAAACAACTGATGGTTCTTCCATCTCATGCCCTCGCGCCACTTCCTGTAATACAAATAAAACTGAGTGGGTCAGGCTTGGGAGCCTGGTGAGCATATAGGGTTTTCAACCCACAATAAATAATCATATTTAATTTTTCACCAACCAACAATAACCCAATTACCCATTCCCGTTATTCTCACTTTATGTCCCTAAAACAACTAACATAAGGGACCTAATATAAGAATATTTCATCGGGGCGACAACACATGCTTCGGGGGTTCCTCAGCAATATAAGTCAAATAAGGCAACCATGAGGGGGATGGAGTACAACGAATGAACACCCAAGTTCATTAACACCTACAGGTGGCGAACCTGCTAATGTTTCCACAAGACTATCTAGAAAAGTATGTGGTCGTCATCTAAACTCCGCTAGATGACTAAATCAAACAACAACGAGGCCTCTCATCTGTTTATTACACACCAACTATCTACCCATGTTCTACCCAACATATTAGCAGATAAAAATATACATTTTATACATAGCTTAAAAAAAACTGTATAGCATGCTTTAATCAACACATATTTCACATAACAGATGAGGCACACACACACATAACACATATCTCATAGAGAATAAATCATATCTACGGGATAGAAGAAAGTGAATACACACTCACACATATAAACAACTTTATATTATAGACATAGCACATATTTTATAGAAAATACTTAATATTTATGTGTTAGAAGAAGGTAACTACACACTCACTTGATCAGAAGATGATCGGACAACACTACGACTTGCAAAAGGTAGTAATCCTCAGCAGATCTGGAAGATCTCTACAAAAATCGAACTTCTCGCGGGCAGAGCTTCGGCTCGGGAACCGCACTTCTCGGGATCGTCGGGATCTCGGGACTTGCCCCGGGGCTCGAGAATGATACCGGGGCTTCGGGGTATTTCTGGCATGCAAAACGATGCAAAATGGGAGAGAGAAGAGAGAAAATGAACAAAAGAATCGGCTGCCTTCGGATCCTATTTATAGGAGGCTGGAGCCTCGGAGTACGCGGGGCGTACGCCAGTACACGGGGCGTACTGGTCCGAAAAACGTCACTGCTTACGCATCCGAAGCCACTTGTTGCGAGTGTCGACACCTTCGGTGTACGCGGGGCGTACTTCGGATCGGATTGCTGACTCCCCTTCGGATAATGCCCCCGAATTAAAGATTTAATTTAAATACAAAATATTTAATAAACTTCGGAAATTCATATCTTCTTCATACAAACTCCGTTTTCGACGTTCTTTATATCCACGCGAAGGTGAGACTACGCTCTACAACTTTCGTTTAGACTCCGTCGGCTAATTTCGACTTTATTTTTATTATTTATTTTTAATCGGCCGCGACAGAAAAACTTCGTTATAAATTCATAACTTCTTCGTTTGACGTCCGTTCTCGCCTAACTTTTTATCGCTTCGATACCAACAACGAGACCTTCGATCCTCGTTTAGATTGTGTCGACTAAAAACCGCTCGATCTCAAATCGAGTATTTCGGGCTGCACACCGCTCAGCCGAAACTTCGATAAATCATAACTTCCTCATACGAAGTCAGATTTGGGCGTTCTATATATATTCGGAAACCTCGTTTCAACTACTACAACATTATTCAAAGATATTAAGTTTATTTTACACTTAAATTTTGACGCTTATTTTTTATTCTTAATTAATCAAACCATATAATTAAGCAATTAAGCACAAAACACACAATACTTAAATAATACAATCTTTATTATTTCAAAACGGGTTACAGAGGCTAACCTAGACTATTACATTGCTAAAAAAATGGCAAGCCCGGAAACACAGGCGTTACATTGCCTTATATTAAGGAGTGGACGAATTCTATGGGGAAGCCCATAAGAAATCGTCCAAGGCCTTAAGGAAAGGGATCCATGGGTTGCTTAGGGCTTAAGCATCCAAATTAGGGTTTCCTTGTTAGATAACCCTAATAGCCTCCTATATATATAGATCCCTTATGACCTAAAAACGTGGTGAAGCTTTCTTCTAGGGTTAGAACACGTTTTGGGCAGCCTCCATCCTCTCTCCTCTTCATCCTCTTGTTTATGGTGTTTGTGAACCATTAGAGGAGTGACATTTGTGACTCTATGCTTTCTAAAGTCAATACAAGGAGATTTGGGATTGTTATTGCTACATAACAATAAGGTAACATCTTAAACCCATTCTTATGTTAATATGATTAATTCAATGCTATAATTAGGGTTTATAGTCTTGGATAACTTGCATGTACAATAGAGAAACCTATATCCAAGCATTAGGGTTTGTATGAGCACATAGGATGTTCTTAGGACCAAAACCCATCAGTGGTATCAGAGACTAGACTGGTTTCTATTGTAATGATGCATTGTATGATTGAAAAATTCAATTTTTGTGGTTCTGGAGGCTGGACTCGCCGAGTCCATAGATGAACTCGCCGAGTCCATGCTGACTCGACGAGTCCATGCCTGACTCGGCGAGTCGGCCCGTCAGAAGGAGGGAAAACCGGGATTTCTTGCTGTTTTTGCTTAAGGATAGTTGCCTTATCATATTAGATCAATATAAATCCGATTTTATGATATATTTGACTATATTCTTGATCTAATTGAAGATATTTATCAATTAATAAAATATTTGTTTCCTTATGTGATAATTGATTAATTATTTTGATTAAATTGGTAAATTGTTTTGCAAGAAATCATTAAATAAATCAAATATGGATAATTATGTGATTAATTGTTAATTAAGATTATTTGTTATTTGATCCTTGTGTTATGAAAAGTTTCATATTTTCCCCTTTAGGTTTTATAGTTTAAATTTGAACCCAAAAGTTTTGTTGTTTTGAAATTTAAATAGTTAAAACCCTAATGTTTTGAAAAAGGTTTCAAAACTTGCCCTCAAGTTTTGGAATTTAAATTTTGATTAATTGTTTAATTTTAATGTATATTTAAATTCTAAACCCTAATGTTTTGAAATGTTTCAAAACTTGCCCTCAAGATTTGGAATTTAAAAGTTGATTAAAAGTTTAATTAGGAATGTTAAATTCTAAAACCCTAGTATTGTTTGAAAAGTTCAAATGACACCCTTATGGTTTTATTAATTAATTAAGGTGTATAATTAAAAGAGGTTTAATAAATCCATAAAGTTTTTGGTTTAAAATTTAATTGAATTAAAAGTATAATTGTTAAATTTGACCACCTAATATTTTAAAAGTGTAGAATACACCCTATACTATATATATAACATTAAAAGTCTAACACTGTATATATGTATGAGTAAAAGTCAGTCTTACGGTTAGTAGGCCTCATTCACGAAGCTGGTCCATAAGGGGTGTTTAAGGAAATTGCCTATAAAATGGCGATTGAATGGGTATCCACTCTTACCCACCGCACTCTTGACTAGTGGAGGGTCGTTAGCTGAACGGGTAGGATAGGACGAAACCTTCCATTATAAGTATAATGAATTACTAAAGTAACTAAATGTTTTAAAAATTCCCAATCTTAGTTACTTAGGCTAAAGTGAATTGATGTAATTCCATGAAATTACACTTTGTGCCCTTGCGAAGACGTTAGTGGAGCGTGTGTGGTTTACCGGCACACTAAATGGTTCTAAGCAAAGGTAGCAAAGGGTGACTCAATGTTTGTCATAGTTCGGTGGAGCATGTGTGGTTTACCGGCACATCAAATAGATGACTGTAACATGTGAGGGCACCATGTAAGTTTGCATGGTTATTCACACCCGCTTCGTGATCCTCGACATCCCATTCACAAACAAGAGGGGCATATCGAGATTTATACATGCCATTGAAATGTTCAATGAATCTCATAGGATCTAGGAGTTTTCATAGGTTTAAAACTTAAATTTCTTTTTTCATTTTTTATGGTGGAAATTAGTGAATCGTCATTCACTTACCTTCAAATGTTCTGCAATTTGGGTTACGGCATCCCTCTCCCGAGGTGTAGAATATTGTGTTGGGTCGTAGCCTTAGTATCTCATTTGGGTGATTTACTAAGGACTCAATCAATCAACTAACTTGAATTCGTTTTCTCCCGTTTTGTAGATGTCAAAGTTCGACAACTATGGTCTTCCAAAATCCCGTGGAACAAGCATTCCATATGAAGATGGTATTCCATGATTCGATCGAGGAACAAGAAATCATGCTTCACTTCCTCCACCTCCTCGAATTGTTCTCCCTAACCCACAAGTTCAAAAGCTTGAAAAGTTCAAGATCACTCAAGCCCTTTTGGCAAGTAAACATAAAGAAGGAAAGTCGGTGTGTGCACACGTCCTAGGGATGAAGTCACACATTGATAGGCTAAGAATGTTGGGATCCGTTGTCTGTGAGGAGATGGCTGTTGATTGGGTTCTTCAGTCACTTCCTAACTCATATAGTGAGTTCGTAAGAGAGTATTATATGATGAACTGCGACGTGACCCTTATAGATCTCACCTATATGCTTATTGCTACTGAATCAGCAATGGTTTGGCGCAATAGAAAAGCACAGTTGATTGGTGAATCTGCCTTCAAGAATTGCATTGTAAGGAAAAAAATAAGATTGCTAAGAAAGATGTATTAGCATAAGTTTTTCAATGAATTGCATTGTAAGGAAAAAAAATTCCGCAATAAAATAAATTTTGATTTTATATTATTTATTTATCCTTGCAATGGCGTATATGAAAAATTGATGTTTGAATATTAGTAATAGTGGATTTGGTTCTTATTATGTTATTTATGGAAAGTCGAGAATTTACCAAATAGGGAGAGTTTCTCATCGCCCAAGTTTCAATTGGACAGAAACTTGGAATCATGCGACTTGGTTGCACGATGAATGAGAAATTTCATATTTTGGAAATTAGACTAATTCATTGACAAAGTGTCAAGTGAAGGACTAGGAGATCGAGCACACAAAGTTGTGTGTTGATCAAGTCCGCCATAAGAGTAACAATGATATTCGTCATGATTCACTAAAGGTTTAGTAAATATGATGATACTTACAAGATTAAGTGTAATTATGAATTGATTGAAAAAGTTTAAATCAATAGCAAAACGAATAAGAAGAATCAAGTAGGCAGAAAGATAAAAGTTTCTCCATTCTAAGAAGAAGGGAGAGTAGCTTTTATGCTTTATGATAGGTCTTAATGATTAAGAACCATATCTCAATTGATCCTCTAAGTGAGTCTTAGTACAACTGTATGTTTAAGAAGAGGAATCAAGGATTGAAGAAATGGTTAAATCAAGAAGTCAATCATACTTCGTTCCAATAACAAGTCTTAAAGTTAAGATTGTGACATTGAGTGAAAAGTATTAAGAAGGTTTGTAACATTCATCAAATGTGGAAAGTTGTGATGTCTTGGATAAGACAAAGACCAACTAGGACCAATTTATGAAGAGTTTTGATAAAAGCTACACTAACTCTTGAATATTTGTTTGTCAAGAAATGTTTTGACAAGAGAATATTATATGTCAAGGAGTCAGTAGGAGTCTTAATGGTCTTGAAAGGTTTCAAGAACAAATCAAATAAACCTTATCAATCATCACTAGCACACGAGTTGAGGTTTACAACCTATCGTGTTGACATTATTCTGTTTCTATGCCGTTCCAATTGAGTTAATTATGCATATGAGTTCTATGAGTTCTCGTTCGAATGCATAAAAGGCAAGGACCTTGATCAATGAAGAGTACATTGATAGGAAAGGGTGAGCTGCTTAACTACTTGGAAGACGTGGTGGGCAGCTGTGCTACCATAAGGCAAGAAATCAAGATTAAGAAAGTTCGGTCCATATGAGTTTGAATTTGTCGTAAACTTTGGTTTTGACAAATTCACATGGATAGGAACGCATACACCATTAAAATCTAAGTGTCATAAGATTCCCTCCTTCATGAAAATGACTGTGATGAAATACTTTCACTAAGAAAGATTTTAAGAAGATAGTGATTGTAAAATTGCTTTCTCGAATTTGACCATGGTTACGGTATCCCTTTCCATGATTTGAATTGTGAGGTTTGACAATTAGTCTTAATTGTTTAGACACACATATGAAATATCTAAGGCAAAGGTGTATAAGTTCAAGAAGCCTTGATAAAAGATTATCAAAGCATTAAGTATTAGAAACATGGACTTAAGAAATTCAATAGGTATTGTTTTTCTGAAAAGTTAAGATGAATACATGTCGATGCTAGTAGGAGCATAAGTGTTATGTTTATAATAATCATCATGATGGTGGGAGCATAAAAGTTATGATTGTATGATTATTAAGGAAAGTATTGCAAGTTGGCAATATTAATTATAGAAAACAAGAGTCATTCTTTGCAAAGTCGTAAGGATGAAATAGTTGTTTTGCTATAATTAAGGGAGAGAATATTATGCTTCATTTCAAATCTAAAGGCTTAGGTTGTGGAATGTTAATAACTAAGTCAAAGAAACATAGTGTGTTCTTAAAATTTCGATTATGATTACGGCATTCCTTTTCACAATTCGAATTTTGAGAACATAGCAAATGAAATATTATGGCGGAAGATTGATAAAGTATCAAATCTTTATGTAAGACATTATGCATTGTGTCCCATATGCTTCAGGTATAGGATCGATTGCAAATGCTATAATATTTGACCATTCTAAAATTTTCCAAATGTCTAGCGCATTTAGAAGGAAAAAGGACAAGAATCGGTTTTGACTAAGATAATTAAACAACTATCAAAGGACAATCCAAAGTTTGCCGAGGATTGGTCGCTTGTGAGTAGTTGGAAGTATAGTATTGGAAAATATGGAAATGTTCCCATATTGGATGGACCATATCGACATTATTATGAATAGATAAGATTCTATTAAGAATGAGTTGTCATATGGAAAAATATGGAAACGGTTCCATATTGGGAATTGAATATTGAAAACCTATGACTAGATTAGAAACTTTTATGCAAAAGGATGTTCAAAGGAATGTACTTTGAGTGAGAGACATCATGTCTAAGGAATTGTATTGTAACAATCTCCGATAGAGGACTTTGTAATATCATTGGCAATAGTCTTTGTGACTTTGGTGCAGTGACATTACGAAAGGATTGTTGCATAGAATGTTAGAATCTAGTATATTCTATAAGTAGCAAGAATTTGATATTCTTTCATTTATGAAAAAGGATTTGGAGTTGTGAAATGAGAATGATTGGAAATGTGCTCAATTTGGTCTATTTCACAAAGTAAGAACCATAGGTAAACATTGTGTGCATGCTAAGAGCATGGGACAAGTGTAATAATTCAAGTAAGAAGTTGATTACCCGAAACGACAAAATAATGAGTAATCGATATGGTGATAAATAAAAGGTGTTTTATTTATACTCAAAGGTTTGAGGCCATATGGGATTAGTATTATTCTTGTGTTTCACATTTGCATGTTTTGACTTCCTGAATAATTTAATTGGTTTAGAACAGTTAAATTATTCGAACGGGCCACAGTCGTTCATATGTTGGAAGTAGATATGAATGAAGACTGTCATGAATTGGTGTGTGGAATGTCTAAAAGAGTATTAGACATAAGCAAATGTTTGCTGAAACGTTCATGAGTGCTTATGAATATGAATTTGAGCATTGGATTAAACCCACGCTCACTTGGATCACTCCATGAATTGTGTCACGAGTGATTGGTGAGACGATAACATTTTATATTCTTGAAACCGAGATGTGTGAGTTGTATCTTGCAAATCGGTTGCACATTGATAATATGTAAACACACTAGTAATTTGGTGTTATAAAACATATTGTTGTGTGTGATTTGGTGAGTAAGTGCAAGCAAGCATTGTATCAAAGTTTATCCGTTCCTTTTATCTAAAGTAGGATAAAAGCGATATCTTTGGGCCCCTCGATGATTTAGTGATGACAAACGTAAATGCTCGGCCGGGCTAGGGCTAATTTGATTTGTTTAATTAGTCAGTCGTCATAAATCGTGAATCGAGATATAGTACAAAGAGAATGATTTGAAATCATATCTCATATGATATCTAGAATGGAGGAATATATGATCCCTTATATTAAGGACACGCGTATCTGATAGGATCAGAGTTGACAGCGGCTTTGGAAAGCTACGACTGCTGATCAGGATCTGAATTCATACATATAAAAGTTATTAGACTTATCCAAGTGGGAGACTGTTGGATTAGTGTCTAAGTCCATAACTATTTTGGTATGTACTTGACCCGATGGTGCATGGTCCTTTTGGGTTGCCTTCACCAAAGCAACTTGATAGGATGAATTATGGAGAGAAAGGATTAAATATGATTTATTAATATATTATGAGAATAATATATTAAAGGAGAAATCATATTGTTTAATTAATATTAGTCAATAATTAATTGGTAATTAGTTTTGTGACTAAAAGAGATTAATTAAACTTAAGGGACTGGAATTGTAATTATAAGATAATTGTAATTTGGGCCGTGGATTGCCTTATATTAAGGAGTGAACGAATTCTATAGGGAAGCCCATAAGAAATCGTCCAAGGCCTTAAGGAAAGGGATCCATGGGTTGCTTAGGGCTTAAGCATCCAAATTAGGGTTTCCTTGTTAGATAACCCTAATAGCCTCCTATATATATAGATTCCTTATGACCTAAAAACGTGGTGAAAATTTCTTCTAGGGTTAGCACATGTTATGGGCAGCCTCCATCCTCTCTCCTCTTCATCCTCTTGCTTATGGTGTTTGTGAACCATTAGAGGAGTGACATTTGTGGCTCTATGCTTTCTAAAGTCAATACAAGGAGATTTGGGATTGTTATTGCTACATAACAATCAAGGTAACATCTTAAACCCATTCTTATGTTAATATGTGTAACAGCCCAAAATCTCAAGTATTGCTAAGTTGCATTTTGGGGGTGTTTTAAAGGGGAGACTCGGCGAGTTGGAGCCAGACTCGCCGAGTAGGGTCGCAGACTTGGTCGCGGGTTCACGACTGGACTCGACGAGTCCAGATATGGACTCGGCGAGTCGACGCTGTTCAGCGGAAACCCTAGCCGTTCAGTATTGGGTCGTATATAAGGGTTATTATGCCGTCATTTCATGACTTTGGATCGATTGGGAAGAACCCTAGGCGACTGGAGCGGCTAGAGCAAGGATTGAAGATCATTGGTGATTTGAGGAAGTTATTGTCCAAGAAGGAGAAGGTTTTGGCTAATGGGACAGCAAGGGAATCACGTTTTGAGGCTTGGGGACACTGAGGGTGCATGATTCAGGTAACCTTTCGGATTATTTTCTGTGATGTGAATGTGTGCATGGATTTAGGGTTTGTGAAACCCATTTGGTGATTAGAGGGATTATTATATTGTTACCCAAGTGTTTGTAACCCAGTAATAGGATGGTTAGAGGTCCAGAAGGTCCCATGATTGTGTATTTCGGGACCATACGTATTCCAGGAAGCAGTTGCTCGTCTGCATGGCATGGACTCGCCGAGTTGTTCTTCAGACTCGGCGAGTAGCTTGAAGATTTACTGGGACTCGCCGAGTTGTTCATCAGACTCGGCGAGTAGAGTCGGGGTGGCCCCGCGATTCTTTCACGAGGACCTCGTCGAGTCAAGAGGGATACTCGACGAGTGGAAAGGGATCATGCAGGAATTGGTGAGAACGACTAGACTCGCCGAGTCGCCAGGGAACTCGCCGAGTCCAGTCGAGCTGACAATGGACTGTTGACCAGAGTTGACTGGTGTGATTTCTTAGAATCAGTTAACGAGGAAGATAGAAGTAATAATAAGAGATATATGATGATACAGGGAGCTGTAGCTCGGAGGATCAAGTGCAAGAGATTTCAGGAGTTGCTATCTTCCAGTGTCCGCGAGGTGAGTCTTCTCACTATACTTCACCCGGAAGGGTTTGATTGTGTGACCGGAAGGTCAAGTATGTTATGTGTTATGTTTATATGCTATAAATGGAAAGTTAGCTGCTACGCGTGATATACATGCTTATATATGGGCCAGAAGGCAAGGTATTATGTGACAGAAAGGTCAGGTGTGATATATGGTGTATGTGCTTTATGTGTTAGAATATGTTACGGGCCGGAAGGCAGGTTGATATATGATATATGTGCTTTATGTGTTAAAGTATTTGTATTATGTGTTATATATGTGTATGGGCCGGAAGGCAATTATCTTATGGACCGCAAGGTCCGGGCCGGAAGGCAATGTTATGTGGATCGAAAGGTCCGGGCCGGAAGACAATGTTATGTGGACCGAAAGGTCCGGGCCGGAAGGCAATGTTATGTGGACCGAAAGGTCCGGGCCGGAAGGCAATGTTATGTGGACCGAAAGGTCCGGGCCGGAAGGCGTATGTGCGTAAGGTATATTGGGGAACTCACTAAGCTTCGTGCTTACGTTGTTTATGTTATGTTGTTTCAGGTTCTTACAGTAACGCGGGATGGCAACGGTTCGATTGTACACACCGAAGAAAGAGTTGTGTTTTGGAGGATCCTGGTCTTCTATTATAATGAAAATGAAACTATGTTTTGTAATTCGAATGTGAATAAGATTTTAAACAAGTGTTTTTAATATTAAATGGATTATTTAAATGAAAATTTTGTTTTTGGAAATCACGGTGTTACAAATTGGTATCAGAGCCTAGGTTTGAGGGATTCGGACGCACCTACGGGTAAATCTGGACTCAAACTGAGGAAGTAAGAAAAAGTTTTCCAAATAAATGGTTTTCTAAAAGTGAATAAGAGTTCAAAGAGAAAGCAAGAAAGAGCAGTGTGTACAATCAGCCAGAGCCAAACGGTGATTTCCCAAAATACCCTTACTTTTGTATTATGAAATATCTATTATGCACTTTATGAGACATTATTGCATGCTAGAGACAGGCTAGGTATTTCACATCTTAGGACTAGAGTGGCCTGATTTGTGATGCCTTAGTCTAGGGTTTGCTGTTATATGTGCGCTATGCTTTTGTGTGTATGTGATGAGTGAGAGTATCTAGTTAGAACGCACAAGGGGTAAAGCTACGGGGTACAGAGGTACTTCCGAGGATGAGCCGAGAAGGTGGAGCTACCACAGATGGGGAGTCCTATGTATGCTTCAATGCTCGAATGCTGCTTGCTTTGTGCTTTGTGGAGTTGTCGATGATGGGAGTCAGCTACTAAGTGAGTATGACGATACTCAGGAGGTAGGGGACTGGCATCATTAGGAACTCTTCAGCAGCTGATAGCAAAGAAGTGGGAGGACAGCGGAAGGGACTAGGGAGTAAACCTAGCCAGATGAGTGCGCTGGTAAAGTAGAGGTTTTCGCTGGAAAGCGAGCACGCGCGATGAGATGGGTGAAAGAGCAGGTTTATCAGCTACTTAGGAACTCTGGGATGGTCCGTGTGGAAAGTATGGGTAGATGTGGCAGGTAGTATGGGCCCGTACTACTGAAAGCAGAGGACCCATACTTGATACAGGGGGCATTCTGAAGGTCCTAAGGAACAGATTGAGTAGTGATGTTATGGTTCGAATACCATACATCGGAGTGGATACAGAGTGATGTTATGGTCAGGGCACCATACATCGGAACAGATTGAGATAGATGTTGTGGTTCGAGTGCTATACATTGGAGCAGATTGAGGAGTGGTGCTATGGTTCAGGTACCATACACTGAAGCATGTTGAGGAGGGATGTCATGGGATGAGTACCATGGTTCGTAGTGGATGATGCTTGTGGCTATCTTGTTATCCGGTCATCGATCGGACGAGCACGAGCGAGCGGGATGCGAGGATTCGCGAGATCCTGCGTGATGAGGTTGCTGCATTGTTGCGGGCTGAGTCGCCAGTATTGTTTGGGTCGATCAGGACCACTATGATTGAAGTAGTTTGATGAGCGATATGCGGCTTTCGCAGAGACGGCTGCCGCGGCGGTTACAGCGGCTGTAGCAACGGCAAAGAAAGGGGCTAGTCGGGTTTTCAGTATCGGGATTTCTATTATGCGAAGCCTCCCACATTCGATGGAGTTCAGGACTCGATTGTTGCTATGAGATGGTTATCGGACATGGAGGGGTGTTTCTCCACGAGTTTATGCCCTGCTGATCAGAGGGTGGGGTGTGCTCTGAACCTGTTGAGGCTCGGGGCGAAGGATTGGTGGAGATTGACCACGAGGTCATTTTCCGATGCGCAGAGGGCTGCGGTTTCATGGGATCAATTCAGAGGGATGTTCAGTACTCGCTATGTTCCGCGGGATGAAAAGGAGAAATTGGCTCGGAAGTTCCTTAAGCTGAAGCAGGATTTGGAGTCGGTGACTGAGAGCACCGGGATGTTTATTGAGAGGGCGATGTTTTGCCCTGAGTTCGCTTCGGAGCAGGCTCAGATGTCCCGATATCCGAGTATGCTCAAGGGGGGTATCAGACAGTTCGTGCCTGCGCAGAGGCGCGAGACCGTGTTGGTATCGCAGGAGGCCGCCATGTGGCGTGAGTTAGAGGTTGAGTTGCAGTTGCGTGAGATGAGGCAGGCCCCGATACAGTCGCAGTCGGCGCCGAAACGGTCCATGACCGTAGACGTTAGAATGGGGGATCGGAGCGGTCGCACTTGTGGGAAGTGTGAGAGAGATGGCACCGGAGCTTGTTGGCCCAGTGGTGCATGCCGCAAGTGCAGAAAGGAGGGGCACTGTGCACGGGAGAGTTGGCAGTCAGTGCCAATTCGGGATTTGAGGAGGACAGGATGAAGCGGAGCCCCAGAGGGCTCGGGGTCGTGTTTATCTGCGTGCGACAGAGGGAGACGGAGCAGTGCCGGAGACAGCTGCGGGTATGATGCTTTCATGATGTCTTAATTGTCTGGCATTGATTTGGCGTATTGTTTGTGCTGGTATCTTGTATGGATTTCGATGCGGTATTCGTTGTTTCGCGGGTCTGGCATGGTTATGGATTGGTGCTTCAGGTTTTCGCTTTGGCATTCGTTATTCCCTGATGGTTGGGTATGGTTATAATTGGTGTTTTAGTGTCAGTAGTCTTGTGCGGTTTTCGATGTGGTGTTCAACCTTTGGGCAGATTGTGAGTTTGGTTATGGGTTATTGTCGAGGATTCCTTTGGTTATCGTTCGTGGGGGTTGTTAGGGGAGACGCGGCACTGGGTTGATTGTCGGGTAGCATCTACAGTCGGGGAGTGGATGATTGAAGGGCTAGATTCTTGTGAGTGGGTTGATCAGGGAGGAGGTGTGTTTTGCTGAGGGTTGCTTGTGCTTGTGGGAAGCAGTCAGTGTGTAATTGTTCTCTTTGTACAGGATTGTTCTGTAAGGTCGTTAATGACGACCGGTGGCAGTTAGTCAGTGCTTTAGTGGGGGAGAATTGTAAAATTCTCCGGGAGATCGATGAGTATGTAAAGGTGCTTAGCTGTTGGGATTCAGCAGTGTTGTCAGCGCAAAGTATAGGCCGACGAGAGCGAGTGCTGAGTGTGCGGGGCGAGATACAGACCTAGGGCATTTGATTGTGGAGGCCTGAGAGGAGGTCGGGATCAAGCTTGAGTAAGTAATCGGAATTTTGCGATCAGAGTATTGGTACGTTTGAGGTACGTGATGGGTTGTACTGCATTAATCCCACGGGATTATGTTGTGCATGTTTCTAGAGCTGGAACCGGAAGGTTCCCAGAGTTAGAACCTGAGGGTTCGCAGAGTTTGGGTGTACGGACCCACAGAGATATAGCCTCGAGTGGCTAGTATGTGTTATGAGAGTCGGTCCAGTCATACTGGAGACTCTGTTGGTATTGCTGGATTAGCTCGGGATTTGCGGATCGCGTATGTTGCAGTGTGATTGCATTGGAAGGTCTGGCCCCGGGTTATTGATCTTGTTTAGCGGAGGCAGTGATTTTGATGAGTGGAGAGAGTGCGTGGGATTGAGAGCCCCTGCAATGAGAACCAGAGTATGTGAATAGCAGTTACGCAAAAAGGGTGGTGTCGCTTGGGGCGAGCACCGTGGCACCGGTTGGAGTGGCATTATGTTCAAGAGAGTTCCGTGGAAAAGGAAAAGAGGAGGGTATGTAACTCCGAAGGGGGTGCAAGTTCACGAAAGTGAAAGCTGCAGAGCAGAGTTATGGTTAGAGTATTTCGAGTATGGTTTTGAGCATCGTGTTCGCGGCAGTGGAGTAGGAACCCATCCGGTTGGGATGTCTGTTGAGGCTCAGAAGGGATGCATGGAGAGAGAAAATTTTAAATTCTCAGTGTGAATCTGATCAGAGTGTAGGGTGGATGTAGTGGTTCATCTTGGGAGATGTTCGAGGATATCATCAGTGTATCGGGTCTTTCCACCTGCGGGTGTTGGGACTAGTTCAGTAGGGTATGTGATGGCAAGAGGGAACTTGTGAGAGTTGATCTGAGAGGGAGGACGGATCTCTCAGTCGGTCCGGAATGGGCAAAGTGGGCTTTGGATCGGGGATCCGGTGGTTCAGGGTTTCCTAACCCTTATGGGTTGAGTGATCGTTGAGATTTGGAGCAGAGTGCATCGTGGGTAATTTCCGATTACAGAGAGTGATGAGCAGTTCAGAGTTCGTACTTTAGTTGACAAAGCAGACTCAGCAGGTTAAAGAGAGTTAGTGATCGTCTAGAGTTAACAGGAAAGTTATGCAGGCAGACGCCGTTACGAGCATGTGATTCAGGTCAGCGACTTCGTATTTCTGATGGGGTGCTTCGATTTAGGAAGAGGGGTAAATGGGGGGCCCCGGTATGTTGGGTCTTTCGTGAAGGTGCGAAGGTAGGAAGGGTGGCCTATCGTTTGGAGTTGCCCACGGATTTGAGACAAATCCATGATGTTTCATGAGTCGCAACGGAGGAAATGTATGGCCGATGAGTCAGCAGTGGTTCTACTAGAGAACGATTAGGTGGATGCGAGCCTGTGTTACGTCGAGAGGCCAGTGGCCGTCAGGGATCGGAAGATCAAGGTTCTGAGGAACAAGGGGATACCTCTGGTGTTAGTTCAGTGGCAGCGCCGGAGGGGATTGGAAATGAACTGTGGTCTGGAACGTGATAGGTGGGGGCAGCATCCGGAGCTAATTTTAGAGTGAGACTTCGAGGGCGAAGTCTGATTCTAGTGGGGGAGAGTTGTAACAGCCCAAAATCTCAAGTATTGCTAAGTTGCATTTTGGGGGTGTTTTAAAGGGGAGACTCGGCGAGTTGGAGCCAGACTCGCCGAGTAGGGTCGCAGACTTGGTCGCGGGTTCACGACTGGACTCGACGAGTCCAGATATGGACTCGGCGAGTCGACGCTGTTCAGCGGAAACCCTAGCCGTTCAGTATTGGGTCGTATATAAGGGTTATTATGCCGTCATTTCATGACTTTGGATCGATTGGGAAGAACCCTAGGCGACTGGAGCGGCTAGAGCAAGGATTGAAGATCATTGGTGATTTGAGGAAGTTATTGTCCAAGAAGGAGAAGGTTTTGGCTAATGGGACAGCAAGGGAATCACGTTTTGAGGCTTGGGGACACTGAGGGTGCATGATTCAGGTAACCTTTCGGATTATTTTCTGTGATGTGAATGTGTGCATGGATTTAGGGTTTGTGAAACCCATTTGGTGATTAGAGGGATTATTATATTGTTACCCAAGTGTTTGTAACCCAGTAATAGGATGGTTAGAGGTCCAGAAGGTCCCATGATTGTGTATTTCGGGACCATACGTATTCCAGGAAGCAGTTGCTCGTCTGCATGGCATGGACTCGCCGAGTTGTTCTTCAGACTCGGCGAGTAGCTTGAAGATTTACTGGGACTCGCCGAGTTGTTCATCAGACTCGGCGAGTAGAGTCGGGGTGGCCCCGCGATTCTTTCACGAGGACCTCGTCGAGTCAAGAGGGATACTCGACGAGTGGAAAGGGATCATGCAGGAATTGGTGAGAACGACTAGACTCGCCGAGTCGCCAGGGAACTCGCCGAGTCCAGTCGAGCTGACAATGGACTGTTGACCAGAGTTGACTGGTGTGATTTCTTAGAATCAGTTAACGAGGAAGATAGAAGTAATAATAAGAGATATATGATGATACAGGGAGCTGTAGCTCGGAGGATCAAGTGCAAGAGATTTCAGGAGTTGCTATCTTCCAGTGTCCGCGAGGTGAGTCTTCTCACTATACTTCACCCGGAAGGGTTTGATTGTGTGACCGGAAGGTCAAGTATGTTATGTGTTATGTTTATATGCTATAAATGGAAAGTTAGCTGCTACGCGTGATATACATGCTTATATATGGGCCAGAAGGCAAGGTATTATGTGACAGAAAGGTCAGGTGTGATATATGGTGTATGTGCTTTATGTGTTAGAATATGTTATGGGCCGGAAGGCAGGTTGATATATGATATATGTGCTTTATGTGTTAAAGTATTTGTATTATGTGTTATATATGTGTATGGGCCGGAAGGCAATTATCTTATGGACCGCAAGGTCCGGGCCGGAAGGCAATGTTATGTGGATCGAAAGGTCCGGGCCGGAAGGCAATGTTATGTGGACCGAAAGGTCCGGGCCGGAAGGCAATGTTATGTGGACCGAAAGGTCCGGGCCGGAAGGCAATGTTATGTGGACCGAAAGGTCCGGGCCGGAAGGCGTATGTGCGTAAGGTATATTGGGGAACTCACTAAGCTTCGTGCTTACGTTGTTTATGTTATGTTGTTTCAGGTTCTTATAGTAACGCGGGATGGCAACGGTTCGATTGTACACACCGAAGAAAGAGTTGTGTTTTGGAGGATCCTGGTCTTCTATTATAATGAAAATGAAACTATGTTTTGTAATTCGAATGTGAATAAGATTTTAAACAAGTGTTTTTAATATTAAATGGATTATTTAAATGAAAATTTTGTTTTTGGAAATCACGGTGTTACAATATGATTACTTAAATGCTAGAATTAGGGTTTATAGTCTTGGATAACTTGCATGTACAATAGAGAAACCTAGATCCAAGCATTAGGGTTTGTATGAGCACATAGGATGTTCTTAGGACCAAAACCCATCAAACTGCACTACGAAAATTGCTAAACCCCTCTACATGTATTTCCTGACGGAGAGAGAGTGAACTTTAATGGCATGAATGAAGAAACCCGCTGAGTAATGCCGAAACCAGTCTTATGTGATTGATTATATAATAATGAGACTAAGTGACCTTTTAGGAAAAGCATAGCTGAACACCTCCAATATGAGTGTTAGTCGTCCCAGAGAGATATCACTCATTTTTAGTGATCATTAACTTGTTCTGCTGCCAGAACAACCAAACACCCAAGTGCAGTGTGAGCTATACCTATGAGCGTTCATCTGAATCGACCTGTTAGACCACTTGTCGTCATTAATAATGTTATAAAATCTTAAGAAATTTCTTTAGATACATATATGGCTACCCTTTGATAACCGAACCCAAGACTTTGATTCGGAAACTAATTTCTGAAAATCTTTTACATAAGATATGCTAAACCAAGTCACAAACTTTCAAAACAATCACTATGTTTTATATATATATATATATCTTATCTATTGACAAATCTTTTATATCGAATCTTCAAAATTTCAAAACTATCAATATGATTATATCATACCTGTCCTTATTTCAGCAATGATCACATAGGGGGAAATTGTTGAAAAATGTTTGGTACGTGACCTTGTATGTGACCATCACTGAAATAAGATGAACTGTTTTTGTATTATCTAACAAATATTATCAGTTATTTCAGGTTGCATGAATGCGTGATCAAAATGGAAAATATGAAAACACGCGAATGACGAAAACACATATGTGTGACTAAACAGTTTCAACAATATATATATATATATATATATATATATATCTATATATATACGTATGTATATAAATGTATTATATATATGTATGTGTTATATGTATGTATTATATATGTATATATGTATTATATATATATATATATATATATATATATATCTCTCTCTCTCTCTCTCTTTATATATATATATATATATATATGTATTATATATATATATATATATATATATATATATATATATGTTGTGTTGAATAGTCAAACCAAGAGAAGTCAACAAAGCATGGAGATGAAGTAGCAAACCCTTGCCACGTTTTTTGTTGCCTCCTACTCTACATCAACTTGCAGCCAACTCTCCAAACACTCAAGTGTACTACGAGATATTTGTTTCTCATATATATATATACATGTGTATGTAGTGTGTGTTTGTGTTAGATAATAGAAGAGAGTAAGAGAGATAGATATGTTATAGTGAGTTTTCCTTTGTAAAGCTACACCCTCTCAATCTTCATCCCTGGAGCTAAATGAAGAACACCAAGATCAAACAAGAATGAAGTGAAGAACACCAAGATCATCAACAATGAAATGAAGAACACCATCAACCATCTTCATCTTCTTCATTGAAAGTCAAGGTTTTTTATCTTCACCACCTTTGTTCATCACATCATACACCACCAAACACTATCCTTACATCAAAACACCAAAACACAACCATGAAACAACCTAAAACCTTCTGCATCAAGATCAATGTCACAACTAGAAAATTTTGTGCCTTGTAACTACAACACGTAAGCCAAATTATGAATCAAAGACATGAGAGCATGTACGATGCTTACTCTATGACAACAGAATTTCAATCAAACACCTCATACAAACATTTCAAGTAGTCAATAAGCAAATGGGAAACCCTAGAAGTTGTTGGTTAAGTCCATTTTGGACTTGGACTTCCTTTTTGGGCCCAATGGACCAATAAGCTTCCAATTTGACCATCTTGGGCTTAGAACTCTTAAATGGGCTCTCATTGGACCCACTTCCATTTATTTCAATATTTTGGGCCATATTTGGCCTAGAATGAAATAAATTAATTAAATGAACCATATTGGGCCATAATTAACCTAATTTAGCCCTAATATGTCATAAAAATCCCATTTATATTTATTTGGACCAAACATCACTTAACATAACCATGAAAAAGGCTTAAGCATACAAGGCCGAATTCTTTTCTTTTTCCTCTCCAATTCTCGGCCCAAGCCCAACCCAAGGAATGAAAAGTTGACTTCTTGCATGACACCTCATCTTTATATGGAAGATATCTAGGTTTTACATTTCAAACATCCATGCCATCTCATGTTTTCATGCAAATCACTTCAAAACCTCTCTTCTCTTCTCTCTCTCTTGCTCTCGGCCGAATCCAAGCGCACACACACACACACACATTTCACTCACAATTCTCTCAAGAAACTCTCTCATTTCCTATCCATATTTTCGAGATCTAAGAGGTGTTCAAGGGACTCTTCCATAAAAATCATCATCTAAGGTAAGATATTGCTTAGATCCATAAGCTAGCTATTTCATTCCATTCAAGAATCATCTCTTAATTCATTCAAACTTATGATTTAGCACCTTAGAAGCATCCAAGTTCGAGATCTTCCAAGAAAGGTTGCTAGGGTCGAATTCTTCTCATCTTTTCCTTCCAAAACCGAAACCACACCCAAGGTGAGCTTCATACCCCCTTTCTTTCGGTTTTTATGAGTTTTTATGGGGGAGAATACAAGCAAATGTGTAGATCTATGAGTAAATGTATGCTATGTGTGATTTGATGCATGTTTGTGTGTAATATCATGTGTTGTGATGAATATGTTATCCAAAAAGTATCTAAAAACCGAGATCTATAACATGAGGAATGAAATAAACATAACTTAAACCATTTTACACTATTCAAGTCAAGAAAAATAGTTCATTTGGTTAGGATGAACATATTTGGACATAAAACCCATTTTTGGGCTTAAATTGTCAAAAATACAAAACTAAGGGCCCAAAACGACAAATTATAATTTCTGGAGGTTAAAAAGGGTCCAAATAGTTTCTATAACAAATTTTCTAAATATCAACATTTTTGAGGGGCTTAAAATGTAAAATTTGAACTTAATGGGCTAAAATGGGCTTTTCGGCCCAATAAGCTTCAATTTGCGAGATTTTTAAATTTGAGGGGCTGGAAATGCAACTTTCTGTAAAACAGGGGATTTCAAGTGTATTAAAACCATTTCAAAGGTCAAAAATGTTTTTCAAATTCAAAAGGGATCAAAGATGCAAAATTTTTCTATTTTAGGCCAAAACTGTAAAAGTTGCGAAAATGGGGGTTCCAACCAAGAAAACTTCATTTTGGAAGGACTTAAGCTGTTTGCAAAGTAAATTTGGGCTGAAAATGTATTTTCAATAAGTTATGATACTAAAGTGTCAAGAAAAATGGTTTAAGGGCTAAAATGGAAATTCTTTTATATAAAGGACTAAAAGTGCAAATTTTATCCAAGAAGGGTCGTGAAAAGGTAAAATCTTACTTTTAAACAAATAAATCCCTTATGACAAAATACGAGATCCACGACTACCGGTGAAACGTAATAACAAATACACTTTTAACACTAATATCGTTACCAAACGAATTGATTCGGTCTCGAATCAATAACAAAACAAAAATCAATAAACAATAGTACTTCAATAAACACGCGAGATCTACGAGGAGTCAATATTCAATCTTTGGGCTTGAAAGTTTCAAATCGTGCTTGTTGGGCCTTGCTAGCTCAATAACATGATCTTTAGGCCCGAAGGGAACGCGCTTACATGTTAATGGGCCTTCTATGACCTAATTCCATGTAAAAGGACCTTCAATAGCTCTATTGTGATGTTGGGCCCTAAGGGTCCATTGGAGCTGCTAGCGAAGTCGAGAAGTCAAATGCGAGTCGGGCCAAGTGATTTTCGCATTCTCGATAGCCTTGAACAACTTGTGGAAATAAAGGGGGCTTCGTACCCTCCTTTCCCCTCGGTTGTGGGGCTATGTGAAATTGAGTAGACAGATTCTTGGCGTAAATCAAGAGAAGTCAGGGTGGTTGGATTAAGTGAGTAGTACGGACGACGCCTAAAGGATCGTTTGTAATTGGTAGTTATAAACTAGTCATTTTCATTAATGCATGATTATAACGACTCACAACCCATAATTAATCCAATGTCACTTGGGTAATCAAGAACAATCGTTGTATCGGTATAACAAAAAATAAGACACGTAATTTTATGTATTGGGAAAACATCGGGTTTTCTCGGGAAGTTCAACACTTTTACCTATGTGATGTATACAAAGTTCAACAATTATACATGTTTACAAAAATCGACAAGCATACTTATGGATCTTCACACTTTTTTTTATAAACAATACTCTTTTCAGAAAATATCGGATTTTCTGGGTTTTCAAACTTCACAAAAATCATTTTTCACAACATTACTTATGAACTCACCAACATTTCATATGTTGACGTTTTTCCAAAATAACTTGTATTCTCAGGTAACAGGTAAACCGAAGAATAAGTACCAAGTGATGTCATGGTGTTTTGCTTAGATTTATTATCGAACGGTTTATGTTATGGAATTGTAATGTTTAAAACAATGTACTGAATGTAAACAATATCAGTTGTAATATTTCAATGCATGGTGATGAATGATGTTATGATTCATGTATAATCATTGTGATGGTATTCAATTAAGTCACAATAGCCATCGGACGTTTCTGCTGTCTGGTTCGGGGGTGTGACAGGTTGGTATCAGAGCTCTGTTTATAATGAACTAGCATATCTAACCACACATTGATATGCAACTATAAACCTAAAGAGGGACTAACACAACTCTGAACAAAAAAAGTAAAACATAACAATAAAAACACCCTTGATTGCATTATGAACAAGAACATAATATCGAACCAAACAAGATAATGCTAGTATCTCGGTTAAGCCACAACTGTTCTAGTCATATCAAGGAGTGGATGTAGCCTGATCAACTACATTCCCTCCAAGGTATAACTATCACACGTCCTGAGGAGATCGTGATTGCTAGGGAACCTAAAAACAAACCCCTTTATCACCAAGAAGAGAACATCCGTCTAGTCTATACAATAGTTGTAGCGTCCTAGGAATAATGTTAGCATATTTACACACTCTCGCAGACAGCATGGCTGGTTTCCATCACCCCAGAGATCCTTACTTACCTAACCAGGGAAATAACGGATGGTTAGACGAAGAGCCTGAAGAAGACCCCGAGGAGGAATCTGACGGGGAACCGGAGGCAGATGTCGAGGGCGAGCCTGCCGAACCAGAAGAAGAACAGGAGGAGGAAGAAGATGAAGGAAGCTTTGAGGAGGAACTCGGCGACAGTGAAGGGGGTGATTCGGACGCGGAGTCCGAAGTCATCAACCCCCTTACCCGATTAGGGTGCCCGCTTACCGGGTGGGCCCCACTGGTCCTACACCCCCCCTGGGGTATTAATCTTTGGAGGTGGAGCAGACAGCAGGGACAGCGACCCCCGTTCGGCATGTCACGCGAGTTCTTTGACCTGAGGGACCGAGGATCGGCCGATCGAGCCCTTCCGGTGAGGGTGAGACGGTTATGGAACACCGGCGACCTCGCTCAGAGCATCGCCGACTAGGTACGCCAGATGTGGACTAGGGTCGAGCGTGCAGAGCAGGAGACACGGGACGTTCTTTGAGAGTTCCATATGAGGCAGGTGAGCTGAGAGTCTCGACTCCAGGACGCAGAACGACAGGTGGCTCGTCTTCAGGGAGCATCCACTTCCTCAACACCACCCCCGGGCACAACTCACCGCGATTAGGGATGGACTTATCTTACTAGGTCATTAGGATCTATGCTATGTACCCCGACTCTATGTTTAAGTGATTACACTACTCATAGAGCCGTTATGCTGTCGAACTAATATCACTTATGTATGCTCTTTCGAGCAAAATTTTCATGTATCAAATGCGGATAATATTAGTAAAATTTTATGTGTTTTACTTTGATGCTGTAATCTGCTATGTGTACGAATCCATGACTGTGTGCCAAATTGTGAAAGTACCTAAGTTAGTGCCTTACACCTAGCTCATAGGATCACGCTCTCACAAAAAGCACGGATACTCAACATCTTTTTGTTCCTTGGCAGAAAGATGCCTCGACGACCCACTCGCGGAAACCCTGGACCAACCCCACCCGAAGTTGACTCAACTGCATTCCAGGCAGCTGTATCTGCTGCGGTCACCGCAACAATGGCACAAATTCACCAAGGGAACAATGGAGGAGCCACCGGACCAGGCGTTGGAAGCTCAAACAATGGGGTGAATCAAGGACCTATAACATGCTCCTACAAGGATTCCACCAACGCCAAACCACGAACCTTCAACGGAACTGGGGAAATCTACATTGGATGTACCCTAACTTTAAATCAACATGTTTTCCGAATAGACTTAATGCCTGTTTGCATCAGGAGTTGTGATGTGATTGTTGGCATGGACTGGTTAAGCCTCCACCATGCTGAAATTATGTGTCACGAGAAGTCCGTTCGCCTTCACCTTCCCAATCACGAAACCCTAGTTATTTACGGAGACAAACCTAGCACGAACCTTCACCTCATATCGTGCATCCAGCCACAGAAGCATCTGCGAAAGAACGATTTGACGTTCTTGGCTCATATAGTGGATAAAACCAAGGGAGAGGTTAATATCCAAGACATTCCAGTAGCACGTGAATTCCCAAACGTATTTCCTGAAGATCTTCCTGGAGTACCCCCAGAGAGACAAGTTGAGTTCCGAATTGATCTCGTTCCAGGAGCGACTCCTCTCGCTAAATCGCCTTACCGACTAGCTCCTGCTGAAATGCAGGAATTGTCCAGCCAACTCAGCGAACTCCTGGACAAGGGATTCATCCGACCTAGCTACTCGCCATGGGGAGCTCCGGTCCTCTTTTTCAAAAAGAAGGACGGATCTTTTAGAATGTGCATCGATTATAGGGAGCTAAACAAACTCACTGTCAACAATCGCTATCCACTCCCATGAATCGACGATCTATTTGACCAGCTCCAAGGAGCTAGTTACTTCTCTAAGATAGATCTACGGTTCGGCTACCATCAACTCAAGGTCCGGGAAGAGGATATTCCCAAAACCGCTTTCCGAACTTGTTACGGACATTATGAATTTGTCGTAATGCCCTTCGGTCAAACGAATGCCCCTGCCACATTTATGGACCTGATGAACCGAATCTGTCGACCATTCCTCGACAACTTGTTATCGTCTTCATTGACAACATTCTAGTCTATTCCCGAAGCGAAGAAGAGCATAGCCAACATCTCCGACAAATCCTGGAAACCCTGCGGACGGGGAAGCTATACGCAAAACTCTCCAAGTGTGAGTTCTGGCTCCGTAGCGTGAACTTCCTAGGTCATGTTGTTAGTCGGGAAGGAATACATGTGGATCCTTCTAAGGTCAAAGCCGTTGAAGGATGGGCAGTCCCGACGACACCCACAAAAATTCGCCAATTCTTAGGCCTAGCAGGCTACTATAGGAGGTTCATTCAAAACTTCTCTAAGATCGCCAAGCCACTTACCTCGCTTACACAAAAGGGCGTACCATTCAAATGGACGGACAAATAAGAAGTTGCATTCCGAACTCTAAAGTAAGCACTCTGCAGTGCCCCGGTACTATCTCTACCAGAGGGAACGGAAGATTTCGTGGTCTACTGTGACGCGTCAAATCAGGGTTTAGGTTGCGTTCTCATGCAGCGTGGAAGAGTGATAGCTTACGCATCTCGCCAACTAAAGACACACGAAGTGAATTATACAACCCATGATCTGGAATTGGGAGCAGTGGTCTTTGCTCTGAAGATTTGGAGGCATTACCTTTATGGTACGAAGTGCACCATCTTCATGGACCACAAGAGTCTCCAGCACATCTTGAACCAGAAAGAGCTGAATATGAGGTAACGAAGATGGGTTGAACTATTAAACGATTACGAGTGTGAAATCAAGTACCACCCAGGCAAGGCCAACGTGGTAGCTGATGCCTTGAGCCAGAAGGAGTACTCTAATCGTCGTGTGAAAACTCTCTCAATAACCATCCAATCTCACCTAACCACTCAGATCGGGGTAGCCTAGTCAGATGCCATGAAGACGGAAAACAGAGCAAGCGAAGCATTATGCGGAATGGAGAAGAATCTAGAGGTAAAAGAGGACGGAGTATACTATTTCATGAACCATATTTGGGTCCCTAAACTCGGAGGATTTAGGGAGGTAGTCATGAATGAAGCTCACAAGACGCGATACTCCATCCATCCAGGTTCGGACAAAATGTACTTGGATATTAAACAACAATATTGGTGGCCTAACATGAAGGCAGAAATTGCCACATATGTCAGCAAGTGCCTTACTTGCGCCAAAGTAAAGGTGGAATACCAGAAGCCCTCGGGGTTATTACAGCAACCGGTGATCCCCGAGTGGAAATGGGAAGGGATTTCCATGGACTTTGTGACCAAGCTACCCAAGACGTCAGACGGATTAGACCCTATATGGGTAATAGTTGACCGACTGACGAAATCCACCTATTTTCTGCCAATAAAAGAATCCTACAAGATGGAGAGACTGAAACAAATATACATTCGAGAAATCGTGAGACTTCACGGAGTGCCAGTATCTATCATCTTAGATAGAGATAGTAGATTCACATCACGTTTTTGGCAATCACTTCAGAAAGCACTGGGAACCCATCTCGATATGAGCACTGCTTATCACCCACAAACGGAAGGTCAAAGCGAACGAACAATCCAGACGCTCGAAGACATGCTTCGCGCATGTGTGATAGACTTTGGGAAGTCTTGGGATATCCACTTACCCTTAGTTGAATTCTCGTATAACAACAGCTACCATTCGAGCATCAAAGTCGCTCCTTTCAAAGCGCTATATAGACGTAAGTGTAGATCACCGTTGTGTTGGGCTGAAGTGGACGACACCCAGCTAGCGAGGGAACTAACATCAAACAAGACGTTAACGGGACCGGAGATCATACGTGAAACCACGGAAAAGATAATTCAAATCAGAGCTCGACTACAAGCCTCGCGCGACCGACAAAAGAGCTACGCCGATAAACGGCGAAAGCCCTTAGAGTTTCAGGTCGGGGATCGAGTGCTGTTAAAAGTTTCACCTTGGAAAGGGGTCATTCATTTCGGAAAATGGGGAAAACTGAACCCACGATACATTGGACCTTTCGAGATCGTTGCCCGAATAGGTCCAGTGGCGTACAAACTGCAGCTACCCGCTGAGCTAAGCAGTGTACACCCCGTGTTCCATGTTTCCAATCTAAAGAAGTGCCTATCAGATGAAAGTCTCGTCATTCCCCTTGACGAAATTGAAATCAACGAGAATCTCCTGTTCGTTGAAGAACCAGTCGAAATCATGGACAGGGAGGTGAAGCGTACTAAACAAAGTCGCATCCCGATCGTGAAAGTATGGTGGAACGCGAAGCGTGGGCCAGAATTCACGTGGGAACGCGAAGACCAAATGAAGCAAAAGTACCCTCACCTATTCTAGCATTCTCAAATCTAGCTTTCAAAAGAATTTCGGGACGAAATTCCCTCTAATGGGGGGATGATGTCACAACTAGAAATTTTTGTGCCTTGTAACTACAACACTTAAGCCAAATTATGAATCAAAGACATGAGAGCATGTATGATGCTTACTCTATGACAACAGAATTTCAATCAAACACCTCATACAAGCATTTCAAGTAGTCGATAAGCAAATGGGAAACCCTAGAAGTTCTTGTTTAAGTCCATTTTGGACTAGGACTTCCTTATTGGGCCCAATGGACCAATAAGCTTCCAATTTGACCATCTTGGGCTTAGAACTCTTAAATGGGCTCTAATTGGACCCACTTCCATTTATTTCAATATTTTGGGCCATATTGGGCCTAGAATGAAATAAATTAATTAAATGAACCATATTGGGCCATAATTAACCTAATTTATTCCTAATAGGTCATAAAAATCCCACTTATATTTATTTGGACCAAACATCACTTAACATAACCATGAAAAAGGCTTAAGCATACAAGGCCCAATTCTTTTCTTTTTCCTCTCCAATTCTCGGCCCAAGCCCAACCCAAGGAATGACAAGTTGACTTCTTGCATGACACCTCATCTTTATATGGAAGATATCTAGGTTTTACATTTCAAACATCCATGCCATCTCATGTTTTCATGCAAATCACTTCAGAACCTCTCTTCTCTTCTCTCTCTCTTGCTCTCGGCCGAATCCAAGCACACACACACACACATTTCACTCACAATTCTCTCAAGAAACTCTCTCATTTCCTCTCCATATTTTCAAGATCTAAGAGGTGTTCAAGGGACTCTTCCATAAAAATCATCATCTAAGGTAAGATATTGCTTAGATCCATAAGCTAGCTATTTCATTCCATTCAAGAATCATCTCTTAATTCATTCAAACTTATGATTTAGCACCTTAGAAGCATCCAAGTTCGAGATCTTCCAAGAAAGGTTGCTAGGGTCGAATTCTTCTCATCTTTTCCTTCCAAAACCGAAACCACACCCAAGGTGAGCTTCATACCCCCTTTCTTTCGGTTTTTATGAGTTTTTATGGGGGAGAATACAAGCAAATGTGTAGATCTATGAGTAAATGTATGCTATGTGTGATTTGATGCATGTTTGTGTGTAATATCATGTGTTGTGATGAATATGTTATCCAAAAAGTATCTAAAAACCGAGATCTATAACATGAGGAATGAAATAAACATAACTTAAACCATTTTACACTATTCAAGTCAAGAAAAATAGTTCATTTGGTTAGGATGAACATATTTGGACATAAAACCCATTTTTGGGCTTAAATTGTCAAAAATACAAAACTAAGGGCCCAAAACGACAAATTATAATTTCTGGAGGTTAAAAATGGTCCAAATAGTTTCTATAACAATTTTTCTGAATATCAACATTTTTGAGGGGCTTAAAATGTAAAATTTGAACTTAATGGGCTAAAATGGGCTTTTCGGCCCAATAAGCTTCAATTTGCGAGATTTTTAAATTTGAGGGGCTGGAAATGCAACTTTCTGTAAAACAGGGGATTTCAAGTGTATTAAAACCATTTCAAAGGTCAAATTTTTTTTTCAAATTCAAAAGGGATAAAAAATGCAAAATTTTTCTATTTTGGGCCAAAACTGTAAAAGTTGCGAAAATGGGTGTTCCAACAGAGAAAACTTCATATTGGAAGGACTTAAGTTGTTTGCAAAGTAAATTTGGGCTGAAAATGTCTTTTCAATAAGTTATGATACTAAAGTGTCAAGAAAAATGGTTTAAGGACTAAAATGGAAATTCTTTTATATAAAGGACTAAAAGTGCAAATTTTATCCAAGAAGGGTCGTGAAAAGGTAAATTCTTACTTTTAAACAAATAAATCCCTTAAGACAAAATACGAGATCCACGACTACCCGCGAAACGTAATAACAAATACAATTTTAACACCAATATCGTTACCAAACGAATTGATTCGGTCTCGAATCAATAACAAAACAAAAATCAATAAACAATAGTACTTCAATAAACACGCGAGATCTACGAGGGGTCAATATTCATTCTTTGGGCTTGAAAGTTTCAAATCGTGCTTGTTGGGCCTTGCTATCCCAATAACATGATCTTTAGGCCCGAAGGGAACGTGCTTACATGTTAATGTGCCTTCTATGACCTAATTCCATGTAAAAGGACTTCAATAGCTCTACTGTGATGTTGGGCCCCAAGGGTCCATTGGTGCTGCTAGTGAATTCGAGAAGTCAAATGCGAGTCGGGCCAAGTGATTTTCGCATTCTCGATAGCCTTGAACAACTTGTGGAAATAAAGGGGGCTTCGTACCCTCCTTTCCCCTCGGTTGTGGGGCTATGTGAAATTGAGTAGACAGATTCGTGGCGTAAATCAAGAGAAGTCAGGGTGGTTGGATTAAGTGAGTAGTACGGACGACGCCTAAAGGATCGTTTGTAATTGGTAGTTATAAACTAGTCATTTTCATTAATGCATGATTATAACGACTCACAACCCATAATTAATCCAATGTCACTTGGGTAATCAAGAACAATCGTTGTATCGGTATAACAAAAAATAAGACACGTAATTTTATGTATTGGGAAAACATCGGGTTTTCTCGGGAAGTTCAACACTTTTACCTATGTGATGTATACAAAGTTCAACAATTATACATGTTTACAAAAATCGACAAGCATACTTATGGATCTTCACACTTTTTTTTATAAACAATACTCTTTTCAGAAAATATCGGATTTTCTGGGTTTTCAAACTTCACAAAAATCATTTTTCACAACATTACTTATGAACTCACCAACATTTCATATGTTGACGTTTTTCCAAAATAACTTGTATTCTCAGGTAACAGGTAAACCGAAGAATAAGTACCAAGTGATGTCATGGTGTTTTGCTTAGATTTATTATCGAACGGTTTATGTTATGGAATTGTAATGTTTAAAACAATATACTGAATGTAAACAATATCAGTTGTAATATTTCAATGCATGGTGATGAATGATGTTATGATTCATGTATAATCATTGTGATGGTATTCAATTAAGTCACAATAGCCCTCAGACGTTTTTGTCGTCTGGTTCGGGGGTGTGACAATCAACCATAAGACCCATCACTATTCATCATCATCTTCATAGAAATTTCACCACCTTTACCACTTTATATCAACCTCCTTCCAACCTCTAAACAACCTTGAAAACATCCTCAAAACACCATAACACCATTACCCTAGCCAAAACATCACAAACAAAACTTACCTTCAAATCACAAAAATCCCGAAATTGACTCAGACGCGAACACGCCCCGTGTTAAAACTAAGGCTAAATCTAACACGCCCCATGTTGCCCTCTGTTTGCTTTCTGCATGCTTCTGTACCTCAACACGCCACGTGTTAAATCCAAGGCTAAATCTGGCACGCCCCGTGTCAGCATCAGCATCATCAACACGCCCCGTGTTAAATCCAAGGCAAAAATCAACATGCCCCGTGTCAGCATCATTATCAAGAAAACCCTCCAAAACCCTCCTAAACCTTCCTACATGACCCGTGTCACTTGTGCCTTATCTTACACGACCCGTGTGCATGTTTTAACCCAAAAATACCTCAAATACAAATACATAAACCCATGTATTTTGAACCCTTTTGTAGACACTTGTTTTACATAAAACCGAGCTTTAAATGAACTTTTTGTTACTTATCCAATGCCGGATTGATCCTTGAACAAATATCGACCAGTCGTTCCAAGAGTCCCAATATCGACCAATCATTCAAAGAACAAATATCGACCAGTTGCTCCAAGAGTCCCAATATCGACCAGTCCATTCAAAGAACAAATATCGACCAGTCGTTCCATGAGTCCAGTTCAGTCAATTTATTGACGAACCTACTTGATATATATTTATATACTTATATACTTTATTATAGCTTTACGTCATTTAAATACAGTCATTTACATTATTTATAGCTTTACGTCATTTAAATATTGTCATTTATATTATTATAGCTTTCAGTCATTTATAGCTTTCATATTTATATTTATTCCGCAATTATTATTCTTTATATATATATATATATATATATATATATATATATATATATATATATATATATATATATATATTATATCTTAAACTTACATATCTGTCACACAGTAACTGGTAACCGAGCCTCTTGTTGTGGTGATCAAATTGTTATATTTCCAACAATCGGTATCTGAGCTGATATATAAAAGGAATAATATCCAACAATAAGAATAAGATTTTTTGTGATTACTTACGAATATTATACTATAAGAAATATACATCTATGCATTTGAAAAAAATATGCATATATGCATCTAAAAATTTATTTTTTTAAAAAAAACGTAGTTTTTTTTTTTTGAAAAATTGCAGTTTTTTTTTAAATGAAGTTTTTTTTAAAAAAAATGTAACTTTCTTTAAAAATTTGCAGTTTTTTTTTTTTTGAAAAATTTATAGTTTTTTTTTATTTAAAAATGGAGTTCTTTTAAAAATATTGTAGTTTTTCTGAAAAAATGTAGTTTTCTTTAGAAAAATTGCAGTTTGTCTGAAAAAAATGCAGTTAAAAAAAAAGAATATTTTTTTCAAAAATTCATGTTTTCTATAAAAAATTAAAAAATCTGCATTTAAGAAAAATAAAAAAATACTATATTTAAAAAAATTTTAAAATTTAATTTATAATGTAAAATTTTAGACATTTTTATTAATATATTAAATAACACAAAAAAAAAATTAAACATTAAATGAGGTTGGTAAGAAGACGATCATGTCCTTAATGAATTACTTTTGATCCAACGCTCCACTTTTAGTTCTCGGGTTCTCGGAAAAATATGAGTTCTCAACCGATCTCAACCGTATATATATATATATATATATATATATATATATATATATATATATATATATATATATATATATATATATATATATAGACACACACACACACACATACATACATACACACTACATGTTCTACAAATTTTTTTATTTTCTTATTTTAATTGAGTTTCATTTACTAGATTAAAAGTATAATTTATTGTATTAACCGAGTTATAAGTTATATATATGCATGTTTTTTTAAGTTTTCTATCTTTAATCAAATTGAAGTTATATATATGCATTTTTTTTTAAAGTTTTGTATGTTTATTCTAATTGTGTTTACATTTAGTTGGTTCTTAATATTAGAATTGTGGATATTCGATTTTCAATATAACAACCTATATCTACGTACTCAGCAAGAAACTATTCGCCCAAATGAACTTTACAACACAAAACCTCCATCAAAAGACTGAAACGGATTATCGGACACGAATAGGAACTTAATCGCCACATGAAAACTATCTGCCGAAAGGTACTATTTGGCGCCGCCACATCGGGCGGGTACACTAATAGTGTGTGTGTATATATATATATATATATATATATATATATATATATATATATATATATATATATATATATATATATATATATATATATATATATGGTCCGGTTTCTGTGAGGACTCGTAAGGACACCTTAAAAAAATTGGAAAAAAATACAAAAAAAAAATACAAATCATAAAATTGAGCATAGATCTATGTCTAGGAGAAAAAAAGTGAAAATTTTTTTGCATCATTAAAATTGATCCATGATTCAATTTTAATTTTTAATTTTACATCATTATGATCTTTGATTCAATTTTAATGATCCAAATTTCTTTGTAACACCCCATTTATTAAATAAATAAATTAATGATCAAATACCAACCTTAAAATCAATAATTATATAGCAAGGTGTTGGTCTGGAGGAGGTAATTGTCACAAATTTAGAAGTCGGGGGTTTAAAAGCGTAAATTTCGGATTCAGTTTGTAAATATTTATGAAGTTAGGGGCTCCGTGGCAACTATAGGGACTTAATTTGAAAGAAAAAGATAAGGAGGGCTGAATATGTCATAAGTGAGGGTTGGGGGTTAAAAGGTGAATTCTAGATCAGTTTTGCAAAAGATTCTCAAAGTTGAGGGTTGTTTGGTAAAGTTCGGATTTAATTTGTAAGGATTTCAGGGGGCAGGGTTTAAATGGTAAATTAAGGACTAGTTTGGAAAGATTCTGATGGGGGAAGGGCCATATTTGTCATTATGGGAAAGCTAGTCATGACCGGGTATACAACCTTCCCATTGTTTAAACCCTAACCCTGATACTCAACATATTCTCCAGCTGCCAACCTCGTGACCAGCCGCTATCGTTGTCGTAGCTGGGAAGCACCAGTCGAGGGTTGTTGTCGCCGTTCTGCTGCTGACGAAGGTGAGAAGTTGTTGACCGTTGCCGCCGCCACTTATCTCGCCCATTCTCCGACCACCTTTCACCGCCGAGCAGCCTCTAGGCGTTACTGCTTCATTGGTCGGCATCAACAACCAGCACAACAGAACCCCTTTTCCACCTCATTGTTGTCGCTGCGGTTAATTCCGACAAGAAGACGAAGCCGCCGACTGCTGTCGCTGCTGAAGACAAGGACGGAGCGCCTCCTGCCGCCGCTTCTATTGCTCATGGTTCCACCATCCTTCTCGTCCCTTCGCCGGTTATTTGTTCCAAGCCTTAGCCATCGTCTGTCACTGCTCTAGGGATGTCAAAAACCCCCGTGGGACCCCGATACCGTACGAGACTAAATTTTTAAAAAAACCGGGAGCAGGAGCGGGGGTGGGAGCAAAAGTAAACCCCGTTTATTTTCGGGACCGGGGGCAGGAGTCAGTATTTCCGTCCCGTACTCCCGCAGGGGCCCTGGTTGTACATTTATGTAAAAAATATATATTAAATATAAAATACATATACAAAATAGATTTTATAATTTTAGGTTAAGATTAGGTTTCACTTTCCCGTTACCAACTAATAGATGTAGAAGATATAGTGAATCGATCACATATTGTTGGACATGTAAGTAATTTATATTTGTAACGTTGGATTTGTCGTTTTTTATATTTGTAAGATTGTTGGAATTGTTGTTTTTTAATGTTGGATTCGTAATGTTGAATTTTTGATTTTGTAGTTTCTAAAAGATAAGATTTTAAGCTATTAAAGTTATTAAAAATAGTGTTTTTAGCCTAAAAAAACAGTTTTTTAGCAAAAAAATCGAAAAATTTAAGCCTATAAATCGAAGGAACCGGGGGAACTAGGGCGGGAGTGGGGGCGATGGAGGTAACCGGGGGCGGGTCCGGGGGCAATTTAAGCCGGTGATCCGGGGGCATGACCGGTATTTGGGGGCGGGAGTGGGGCAGCTATTTCCGCTCCTATTTGGTCATGTTGACATCCCTACGCCGCTCAGATTAGTCACCAAGGGTGTTGCCAACCACTAGGACCGCCGCTGCCGTTTCTGCCTTATTCCGCCACCACCATCCACCGTGGGAGGTGGCTGTGGGTGTATATATATATATATATATATATATATATATATCAGTGAGTGTTCATGTGTTATTGTTGTTTCCGGTTATGATGAGGTTGTATGAATGTTTTGTAGACGGGAAAAAGCCACTGCCACCACCGTGAGGTGGTGGTTGCCACCACGTGCCACTGCCGGCCACCACTAGGGTGGCTGTGTGTGTGTGTTTATGTTAGTTAGTGTGTGTACTTATTTTTGGATTAAAACATTGTAATTTTAATTAGCAAAAGAATAATGAAAAAGAAACTCAAAAACGACCACCGTAAGGTGGTGGCCGCCACGTCGAGTTGTCGTTGACCACCACTACCTGAGGTGGTAGTGGGTGGTGCCCCATTTGCAAAATCCTAATTGACCTAATGAAACCCTAATGGGCTTAAAGATTTAGTTGTGGGCCTATTGGGTTATGATTGGGTGGGAAACCCTAATTAGGGTTTAGAAAACCCTAATTTTGGATATATGGGCATTGGACTTATCGGGACCTACTTTTGGGCCATTGGAATTGTGAATTTCACCAACCACACCATATGATTTATCTAGTAGAGTGATGGACTTAATGGATTAAGTCCTTAATGGGTTAAGTGAAAAACACTTGACCCTAATTGTCATTTTATATGAAACCCTAATTTCACTTGGGCTTGAGTTGGGCCTTTCTTATGGTTTTGGTACTTAGGCCAATAATGGGTCATCCAAGAATGATCGTATGGACTAGAATATTTAGATGGGCTTAAGGGTAATGTGACATCCCCATTTTCACAGCTAGAAAAGACCAATTTTGTTTATGCTTTATAAAATCAGAGTATCTCTTTTAATAAAAATGTTGCGGAATTTGTTCCCAGAAAAACACGATAAATACGTTATCAAAGCATTTCCAAAGAAATGCATTTTTATTCATTTTAAAACATTTGGGATGTCATCGTCAATACATAAACATAAGCATAAACATAACTTATATTCATTATCATTAGTGATTTATATCTCCTGAATCTCTTAGTGTAATGTAACTTCATATCGACATCTGTGATACAAATAAGCTTGAGTGGGTCAGGTTTGGAAACCTGGTGAGTACATAGGGTTTTCAACCCACAATAATATAATTATTATATTTATACATCAAACAATCAACCCAATTATCCATCCCCGTTATCTTCTTTACTCTTAGGGATCTACCCTAAGAATCGCCTATTCCTCGTTAATTAATTCCTAAGGATCATCCTAAGGAAAAGGCACGAAGTCCATCGTTACCAGGGTTTATAAATTACAACCGGTGAACACGTAGTCCAAACCATTTGGTGAACACTTAGTTCAAAAATAACTAGTGAACACACTTAGTTCAAAATACCAAGGGAACACACTCAGTTCAAAAATACCTAGTGAACACACTTAGTTCAAAAATACTTCATGAGCACCTAGTTCAAAAACACCTACAGGTTACAAGCCTGCTAGCATTCCACTGGACTGTCTAGAATAGTCGGTGTTCGTCATTTATACTCGCTAGATGACCGAATCACTGACAACATTGCGCTCTTTCAACGTTTTATCACACAACAACTATTTCATCTACCCATGTTTTACCCAACATATTGTAGATATAAAATACATATACAGTTTAAATCATTTAAAACATGTATATAAAAACATTCATCCAGCACAGACAACAAGTATTCAGATAATAAACACACATAGCACGTAATTTATAAAATACTTCATATCTATGTGTAAGATGAAAGTAACTATGCACTCACCTGATAAGGTGGTGATTTAGCACTCGGACAACACTTCCTTACTCTTAAAACAATTTTCCCGTGACAAAACCTAGTATCGTTTCCACTAGAGTTTAGTTTAATATTCACTGAGACTAATTATTAGTCTAAGCATTATTACTATTATATAAATACGAAACAATATTTCTCAACCACTATGTATAGACAGGGGTCAGACATGAAACATCGGAGGGCAGGATCATTTCGACATATAGCACTTTTGAATCCAGCAACCCAAGCGGCCTTCCAAACCAGATTCCCCGTACCGCGAGTGGTTAAAAATGCATTATAACTGTTGGATATAATGTCTAAGTCCATACTATATTTGGTATGTAGTTGACCCGACCCGACATGGTCCATTTGGGTTGCATGGCATTGAAATACTTGGACAGACAAAATGAGAGAAAAAACACTTATGGTTATTAATATATTATAAGTTGTAATATATTAATAATATTATTATTTAATTATTATTGATCAAGAATTAATTTAGAATTAATTTGGTGATCAAAATGAGACTAATTAAATATGTGAGGTTGATTATGTAAATCATCCATTCTTTTATAGTGGGCTAATGATCCATTGTTTATGGAATTGGGATAATAAGGTGCTCCATGGATAGTCCATGGGGGTTACAAACCCATGGATCATGAGAAATGAAAAGTCATGACAATTAGGGCATACATGTGGAAACCCTACTTGTGACACAACTATAAAAGGACCCCATTACTGTAACGCCCGCAGATCCGGGCTAGTCAATTTAGAGGCAATAGGGATCGAAAACGACTTTTCGACAAAATATTATTTAGAATAAATAATCTTAACCAATTTTTAGAATATGTCTCAAGGTTTCCGTACATATAAAGAACGCCGAAATCCAAGTTATAACGAAGAAGATATGGTCCGTCGAAGTTTTACGGCGAAACCGACACGACACCGGGAAGCGTAAATAGTGAATTTACGATAGAGAGAGATTTAGACTTAGATACATAAAAAAACTCGTAGAATATGTTAAACTGAGAAAATCCATAAAAAGAACGCCCAAATCTGACTTCGTATGAGGAAGTTATGATTTTTCGAAATTTCGCAATTTCGGCTTAGCAGCGTACAACCCGAAACTCGAATTTTAGTTCGAGTGGTTTTGGCTTACGCGACCTAAATGATAGTTGAAGATCTCATTAATAGGAACTCAACGGTAAAAATATAGACGAAAACGGAGTCCGTATGAAGGAGTTACGAATTCTTCGCGGTCATTTAACAGTTTAAACGCCTCCTACTGTTAAATTTGAGATCGGTCGAGAATTAGCCGACGGAGGCTAAATGAAAGTTGTAGATATTGTTTTTACCTACGCGTGGAATAAAAGAAAGTAAAAAACAGAGCTCGTATGCGAGAGTTATGATTTTTCTAAGTCGGGAGGCTGCTGTGCGAAATCGGGTGACGTGGCGCAATCCTGGCCGTTGCTTCCTCCCCAAGGCTAGCCACCAGATGGTGACACCTAGCCTGGAACTCGACGAGTTTGAGGCCAAATCGACAAGTTTTTGGCTTTTACGGCCTATAAAAACGGAGCCGGGGCACCCTCATTTCTCACACCTTTCCCCACTTCTTTCTCTCTCTAAACTCTGTCTCTAACCCCCCAAACCCCCATAAAAGCCTAGGTAAACCCCCTAGCACCCGAAGAAGCCCCGAGGCTCACAGAGTCTCGAGAAAAAGGGTCTTTCGGTTTGAAAAAGCTGCTCCAGCGAAGCCTGGTTTTCGAGAAAACCCGCTGTAAGTGAGCTACGCCTAACCTATCTTTAGTATAGCTTATGTTTCAATATAGTAATGTTATTAGGACCTTAAAATAATTATTTAGGCTATTATTATGAGTTATATTGGGTGTTATTTAATGCTTATATAATAATAATAATAGCTAGACTATTAATTAGTCGTGGTTAATGTCAGACTAAACCCTAGTCATATTGATACTAGGTTTTATCGAAGGAAAATTGTTTTAAGAGTATCGAAGCGCTGTCCGAGTGCTGAGTCACCACCTTTCAGGTGAGTGCATAGTTACTTTCAGCTTACACATAGATATGAAGTATTTTATATAAATTATGTGCTGTGTGTGCATGTTATCTGTATACTTGCTATCTATGCTGGATGAATGATTTCATACACGTTTTAAATGATTTAAACTGTATATGTATTTTATATCTACGAAAATGTTGGGGTAAAACTGTTGGATTAGTTTCTAAGTCCCTAACTATTTTGGTATGTACTTAACCCGATGTGCATGGACCTTTTGGGTTGCCTTCACCAAAGCAACTTGATAGGATGAATTATGAAGAGAAAGGATTAAATATGATTTGTTAATATGTTATGAGAATAATATATTAAAGGAGAAATCATATTGTTTAATTAATATTAGTCAAGAATTAATTGGTAATTAGTTTTGTGACTAAAAGAGATTAATTAAACTTAAGGGACTGGAATTGTAATTATAAGATAATTGCAATTTGGGCCATGGATTGCCTTATATTAAGGAGTGGATGAATTCTATTAGGAAACCCATAAGGAAATCGTCCAAGGCCCTAATTAAAGGAGTCCATGGGTTGCTTAGGGCTTAAGCATCCAAATTAGGGTTACCTTGTTAGATAACCCTAATAGCCTCACTATATATATGACCCTTATGACCCAAAAACATGGTGAAGCTTTATTCTAGGGTTAGAACACGTTTTGGGCAGCCTCCATCCTCTCTCCTCTTCATCCTCTTGCTTATGGTGTTTGTGAACCATTAGAGGAGTGACAATTATGACTCTAAGCTTTCTAAAGTCAATACAAGGAGATTTGGGATTGTTATTACTACATAACAATCAAGGTAACATCGTAAACCTATTCTTATGTTAATATTATTACTTGAATGCTAGAATTAGGGTTTATAGTCTTGGATAACTTGCATGTACAATAGAGAAACCTAGATCCAAACATTAGGGTTTGTATGAGCACATAAGATGTCTTATGACCAAAACCCATCAGTGGTATCAGAGCCTAGACTGGTTTCTATTGTATTGATGCGTTGTATGATTGAAAAATTCGTTTTTTGTGGTTCTGGAGGCTGAACTCGCCGAGTCCATAGATGAACTCGTCGAGTCCATGCTGACTCGACGAGTCCATGCCTGACTCGGCGAGTCGACTCGTCAGAAGGAGGGAAAACCGGGATTTCTTGCTGTTTTTGCTTAATGATAGATGCCTTATCATATTAGATCAATATAAATCCGATTTTATGATATATTTGACTATATTCTTGATCTAATTAAAGATATTTATCAATTAATAAAATATTTGTTTCCTTATGTGATAATTGATTAATTATTTTAATTGAATTGATAAATTGTTTTGCAAGAAATCATTAAATAAATCAAATATGGATAATTATGTGATTAAATGTTAATTTAGATTATTTGTTATTTGATCCTTGTGTTATGAAATGTTTCATATTTCCCCTTTAGGTTTTATAGTTTAAATTTGACCTCAAAAGTTTTGTTGTTTTGAAATTTAAATAGTCGAAACCCTAATGTTTTGAAAAAGGTTTCAAAACTTGCCCTCAAGTTTTGGAATTTAAATTTTGATTAGTCGTTTTTGATGCATATTTAAATTCTAAACCCTAATGTTTTGAAATGTTTCAAAACTTGCCCTCAAGTTTTGGAATTTAAAAGTTGATTAAAAGTTTAATTAGGAATGTAAAATTCTAAAACTCTAGTATTGTTTTGAAAAAGTTCAAATCACACCCTTACAGTTTTATTAATTAATTAAGGAGTATAATTAAAAGAGGTTTAATAAATCCATAAAAGTGTTGGTTTACAATTTAATTGAATTAAAAGTATAATTGTTAATTTTGACAACCTAATATTTTAAAAGTGTAAAATATACCCTATAATATATATAACATTAAAAGTATAACATTATATATATATATATATGTATGAGTAAAAGTCAGTCTTACCGTTAGTAGGCCTTATTCACGAAGCTGGTCTATAAGGGGTGTTTAAGGAAATTGCCTATAAAATGGCGATTGAATGGGTATCCACTCTTACCCACCGCACTCTTGATTAGTGGAGGGTCGTTAACCGAACGGGTAGGATAGGACGAAACCTTCCATTATAAGTATAATGAATTACTAAAGTAACTAAATGTTTTAAAAATTCCCAATCTTAGTTACTTAGGCTAAAGTGAATTGATGCAATTCCATGAAATTACACTTTGTGCCCTTACGAAGATGTTAGTGGAGCGTGTGTGGTTTACCAACACACTAAATGGTTCTAAGCAAAGGTAGCAAAGGGTGACTCAATGTTTTTCATAGTTCGGTGGAGCGTGTGTGGTTTACCGGCACATCAAATAGATGACTGTAACATGTGAGGGCACCATGTAAGTTTGCATGGTTATTCACACCCGCTTTGTGATCCTCGGCATCCCAGTCACAAACAAGAGGGGCATATCGAGATTTAAACATGCCATTGAAATGTTCAATGAATCTCATAGGATCTAGGAGTTTTCATAGATTTAAAACTTAAATTTCTTTTTTCGTTTTTCATGGTGGAAATTAGTGAATCGCCATTCACTTACCTTCAAATGTTCTGCAATTTGGGTTACGGCATCCCTCTCCCGAGTTGTAGAATATTGTGTTGGGTCCTAGCCTTAGTATCTCATTTGGGTGATTTACTAAGGACTCAATCAATCAACTAACTTGAATTCATTTTCTCCCGTACGACAACTATGGTCTTCCCAAATCCCGTGGAACAAGCATTCCGCATGAAGATGATATTCCACGATTCGATCGAGGAACAAGAGATCATGCTTCACTTCCTCCACCTCCTCCAATTATTCTCCCTAACCCACAAGTTCGAAGACTTGAAAAGTTCAAGCTCACTCAAGCCCTTTTGGTAAGTAAACATAAAGAAGGAAAGTCGGTGTGTGCACACGTCCTAGGGATGAAGTCACCCATTGATAGGTTAAAAATGTTGGGATCCGTTGTCTATGAGGAGATGGCTGTTGATTGGGTTCTTCAGTCACTTTCTAACTCATATAGTGAGTTCGTAAAAGAGTACTATATGATGAAACGCGGCGTGACCCTTATAGATCTCACCTATATGCTTATTGCTGCTGAATCAGCAATGGTTTGACACAATAGAAAAGCACAGCTGATTGGTGAATCTGCCTTCAAGACCTCTATGGATATAGACAATGGAAACGAAAGACATGCTATGATCGAAAAGTTTGATCATAAGAGAAAGGCAATGTCTGAAGTAGTTCCATGTCCCGTTCCAAAAGAGTCAATTTGCTTTTATTGCCAAGAGAAGGGGCATTGGAGACGAAGCTGCCCCATTTACCTAAAAGATCTTAAGAGATGGGAGAGTCGAAACGTATGGCTTTAATATAGGTAAAATCCATTAACTAACTATTTTAAGCTTCAATTCTAGATTCTTAATACATAATGTGATAAGATTACAATTGATGTTTTGTAGGATCGAAGAAAAGAAAGGAAGCTTAAGGGAAGAAGTGAGCAGAATCGAACCATGAAGGAATGGATTTCGATCGCATTTCTTGAAGATTAGATTCTTGAGCTACTACTTAGAGTTAGAATAAGATTGTTAAGAAAGATGTATTAGCATAAGTTTTTCAATGAATTGCATTGTAAGGAAAAAAAATTCCGCAATAAAATAAATTTTGATTTTATATTATTTATTCATCCTTGCAATGGCGTATATGAAAAATTGATGTTTGAATATTAGCAATAATGGATTTGGTTCTTATTATGTTATTTATGGAAAGTCGAGAATTTACCAAATAGGGAGAGTTTCTCATCACCCAAGTTTCAATTGGACAGAAACTTGGAATCATGCGACTTGGTTGCACAATGAATGAGAAATTTCATATTTTGGAAATTAGACTAATTCACTGACAAAGTGTCAAGTGAAGGACTAGGAGATCGAGCACACAAAGTTGAGTGTTGATCAAGTCCGCCATAAGAGTAACAATGATATTCGTCATGATTCACTAAAGGTTTCGTAAATATGATGCTTACAAGATTAAGTGTAATTATGAATTGATTGAAAAAGTTTAAATCAATAGCAAAACGAATAAGAAGAATCAAGTAGGCAGAAAGATAAAAGTTTCTCCATTCTAAGAAGAAGGGAGAGTAGCTTTTATGCTTTATGATAGGTCTTAATGATTAAGAACCATATCTCAATTGATCCTCTAAGTGAGTCTTAGTACAACTGTATGTTTAAGAAGAGGAATCAAGGATTGAAGAAATGGTTAAATCAAGAAGTCAATCATACTTCGTTCCAATAACAAGTCTTAAAGTTAAGATTGTGACATTGAGTGAAAAGTATTAAGAAGGTTTGTAACATTCATCAAATGTGGAAAGTTGTGATGTCTTGGATAAGACAAAGACCAACTAGGACCAATTTATGAAGAGTTTTGATAAAAGCTACACTAACTCTTGAATATTTGTTTGTCAAGAAATGTTTTGACAAGAGAATCTTATATGTCAAGGAGTCAGTGGGAGTCTTAATGGTCTTGAAAGGTTTCAAGAACAAATCAAATAAACCTTATCAATCATCACTAGCACACGAGTTGAGGTTTACAACCTATCGTGTTGACATTATTTTGTTTCTATGTCGTTCCAATTAAGTTAATTATGCATATGAGTTCTATGAGTTCTCGTTCGAATGCATAAAAGGCAAGGACCTTGATCAATGAAGAGTACATTGATAGGAAAGGGTGAACTGCTTAACTACTTGGAAGACGTGGTGGGCAGCTGTGCTACCATAAGGCAAGAAATCAAGATTAAGAAAGTTCGGTCCATATGAGTTTGAATTTGTCGTAAACTTTGGTTTTGACAAATTCACATGGATAGGAATGCATACACCATTAAAATCTAGGTGTCATAAGATTCCCTCCTTCATGAAAATGACTGTGAGGAAATACTTTCACTAAGAAAGATTTTAAGAAGATAGTGATTGTAAAATTGCATTCTCGAATTCGACCATGGTTACGGTATCCCTTTCCATGATTTGAATTGTGAGGTTTGACAATTAGTCTTAATTGTTTAGACACACATATGAACTATCTAAGGCAAAGGTGTATAAGTTCAAGAAGCCTTGATAAAAGATTATCAAAGCATTAAGTATTAGAAACATGGACTTAAGAAATTCAATATGTATTGTTTTTCTGAAAAGTTAAGATGTTTATGAATACATGTCGAAGCTAGTGGGAGCATAAGTGTTATGTTTATAATAATCATCATAATGGTGGGAGCATAAAAGTTATGATTGTATGATTATTAAGGAAAGTATTGCAAGTTGGCAATATTAATTATAGAAAACAAGAATCATTCTTTGCAAAGTCGTAAGGATGAAATAGTTGTTTGGCTATAATTAAGGGAGAGAATATTATGCTTCATTTCAAATCTAAAGGCTTAGGTTGTGGAATGTTAATAACTTAGTCAAAGAAACATAGTGTGTTCTTAAAATTTTGATTATGATTACGACATTCCTTTTCACAATTCGAATTTTGAGAACATAGCAAATGAAATATTATGGCGGAAGATTGATAAAGTATCAAATCTTTATGTAAGACATTATGCATTGTGTCCCATACGCTTCGGGTATAGGATCGATTGCAAATGCTATAATATTTGACCATTCAAAAATTTTCCAAATTTCTAGCACATTTAGAAGGAAAAAGGACAAGAATCGGTTTTGACTAAGATAATTAAACAACTATCAAAGGACAATCCAAAGTTCGCCGAGGATTGGTTGCTTGTGAGTAGTTGGAAGTATAGTATTGGAAAATATGGAAATGTTCCCATATTGTATGGACCATATCGAAATTATTATGAATAGATAAGATTCTATTAAGAATGAGTTGTCATATGGAAAAATATGGAAACGGTTCCATATTGGGAATTGAATATTGAAAACCTATGACTAGATTAGAAACTTTTATGCAAAAGGATGTTCAAAGGAATGCAATTTGAGTGAGAGACATCATGTCTAAGGAATTGTATTGTAACAATCTCCGATAGAGGACTTTGTAATATCATTGGCAATAGTCTTTGTGACTTTGGTGCAGTGACATTACGAAAGGATCGTTGCATAGAATGTTAGAATCCAGCATATTCTATAAGTAGCAAGAATTTGATATTCTTTCACTTATGAAAAAGGATTTGGAGTTGTGAAATGAAAATGATTGGAAATGTGCTCAATTTGGTCTATTTCACAAAGTAAGAACCATAGGTAAACATTGTGTGCATGCTAAGAGCATGGGACAAGTGTAATAATTCAAGTAAGAAGTTGATTACCCGAAACGACAAAATAATGAGTAATCGATATGGTGATAAATAAAAGGTGTTTTATTTATACTCAAAGGTTTGAGGCCATATGGGATTAGTATTATTCTTGTGTTTCACATTTGCATGTTTTGACTCCCTGAATAATTTAATTGGTTTAGAACGGTTAAATTATTCGAACGGGCCACAGTCGTTCATATGTTGGAAGTAGGTATGAATGAAGACTGTCATGAATTGGTGTGTGGAATGTCTAAAAGAGTATTAGACATAAGCAAATGTTTGCTGCAACGTTCATGAGTGCTTATGAATATGAATTTGAGCATTGGATTACACCCACGCTCACTTGGATCACTCCATGGATTGTGTCACGAGTGATTGGTGAGACGATAACATTTTATATTCTTGAAACCGAGATGTGTGAGTTGTATCTTGCAAATCGGTTGCACATTGATAATATGTAAACGCACTAGTAACTTGGTGTTATAAAACATATTGTTGTGTGTGATTTGGTGAGTAAGTGCAAGCAAGCATTGTATCAAAGTTTATCTGTTCCTTTTATCCAAAGTAGGATAAAAGCGACATCTTTGGGCCCCTCGACGATTTAGTGATGACAAACGTAAATGCTCGGCCGGGCTAGGGCTAATTTGATTTGTTCAATTAGTCAGTCGTCATAAATCAGGAATCGAGATATAGTACAAAGAGAATGATTTGAAATCATATCTCATATGATATCTAGAATGGAGGAATATATGATCCCTTATCTAAGGACACGCGTATCTGATAGGATCAGAGTTGACAGCGGCTTTAGAAAGCTACGATTGTAGATCAGGATCTGAAGTAATACGCATAATAGTTATTAGACTTATCCAAGTGGGAGACTGTTGGATTAGTGTCTAAGTCCATAACTATTTTGGTATGTACTTGACCCGATGGTGCATGGTCCTTTTGGGTTGCCTTCACCAAAGCAACTTGATAGGATGCTTTATAGAGAGAAAGGATTAAATATGATTTGTTAATATGTTATGAGAATAATATATTAAAGGAGAAATCATATTGTTTATTTAATATTAGTCAAGAATTAATTGGTAATTAGTTTTGTGACTAAAAGAGATTAATTAAACTTAAGGGACTGGAATTGTAATTATAAGATAATTGCAATTTGGGCCATGGATTGCCTTATATTAAGGAGTGGACGAATTCTATGGGGAAACCCATAAGGAAATCGTCCAAGGCCCTAATTAAAGGAGTCCATGGGTTGCTTAGGGCTTAAGCATCCAAATTAGGGTTTCCTTGTTAGATAACCCTAATAGCCTCACTATATATATGACCTTTATGACCCAAAAACGTGGTGAAGCTTTATTCTAGGGTTGGAACAAATTTTGGGCAGCCTCCATCCTCTCTCCTCTTCATCCTCTTGCTTATGGTGTTTGTGAACCATTAGAGGAGTGACAATTGTGACTCTAAGCTTTCTAAAGTCAATACAATGAGATTTGGGATTGTTATTACTACATAACAATCAAGGAAACATCTTAAACCTATTCTTATGTTAATATGATTACTTGAATGCTAGAATTAGGGTTTATAGTCTTGGATAACTTGCATGTACAATAGAGAAACCAAGATCCAAGCATTAGGGTTTGTATGAGCACATAGGATGTCTTATGACCAAAACCCATCAAAAACATGGGTAGATGTAATAGTTGCTGTGTGATAAAATAAAATAATGAGAGGCCTCGTTATAGATGTTATTGATGATCCAGTCATCTAGCGGAGTATAGATGTCGACCACGGACTATACTAGACAGTCCAGTGGAACACTAGCAGGCTTGCAACCTGTAGGTGTTTATTCGAACTGTGTGTTTATTTGAACCGTTTGCTCACCAGGTGTACTCCATCCCCCACATGGTTGCCTTTAGGACATTCATTGCTGAGGAATCCTCTTAGCAGTAGTGTCCATCCCGATGATAGTCCTTAGACTAGGTCCCTTGTGTTAGATGTTTTAGGGACGTAATGTGAGGATAACGGGAATGGGTAATTGAGTTGATTGTTTGATGTTTAAATATAATTATTATATTATTGTGGGTTGAAAACCTATGTGCTCACCAGGTTTCCCAACCTGATCCACTCAGTTTATTATTATCACAGGTGTTGATATGAAGTCTCATTACACTGAGAGATTAAAGAGTTGTAGATCACTAGTGTAAATAAATGTAAGTTCTGTTTATGCTTATGTTTCTGTATTGATGATGACCTCCCAAACGTTTTAAAATGAATAAAATACGTTTCATTGAAAATGATTTGATAACGTATTTATCATGTTTTTCTGGGAACAAATTCCGCAACATTTTTATGAAAAGAAGTGCTCTGATTTTTATAAAGCATAAACAAAATCGGTCTTTTTTGACCGTGAAAATGGGGATGTCACAATTACCTAGCAAAATTGGCACTAAGGGTGTTACAAAGAGGGCTATCCGATTTTGAGTGATAAGTGTAACTTCTCTCTAGTTATTCCAAGTGTTGTGGTGTTGTGTGAAACATTTGAGGCATCACATTTAGGGTGCTAGGCTCACAAAGTCTTGAAGGAATCCAAGTGACTCACTACAACGAAAAGGTATATAATTCTATCTAGAATTTTTTGTTATTCATGTACCTAGGATTGCATGCTAGATATGATAAGGCTTTGGAAATCATTTTACATGTATAATACAGAAAACATAGTTCCAAAGCTTCTAGGGTTGTAAGTGCACCTTAAGGATGTTAGGATGCACCCATCAGTGGTATCAGAGCCTAGGCTTGTTTTCTGTTATATTGTTGCTTATGTGATTTTGCAAAGTTAAAAACTGCACAGACCATAAAACTCGATGAGTTTATGTAAAAACTTGACGAGTTCATCATTTTGGGCATGAACTCGACGAGTTCCTCAAGGAGCTCGACGAGTTTTGTGTGCTGACAGCTTGCTGTTTGAGTTTTTTTTTTTTGCCAGAATTGGATTAGGATCATTACCTATAACTATTTTGAATCATTTAAACTGTTTTTTATGATATGGTAATGATTATCCTAATCTAATTACAAGGTAATTGTCATATTTTCAAGATTAGTGTTAATATGTTTATGTTAAATGTCTTGAATTTGATGATATGAATTGTCTTGCACTATGAGTTTGAATATGATAATGCATGTGTTATTTGATTATTATGATTAGCTAATCCATGATCTATATGTTTTAATGTAGTCTATAATTTGTCCTCAACTTATGGATTACCAAAAGTCATTTTTCCTTTAAAGGCCATTAAAGAACTCATATGTTACATAAAATGAAGAGTCTTCATTTTAACTGGCCATTAACTTATAAGTTATGAATTGAAGAGTCTTGAATAGTTTCAAAAATTGCCCTCAAGTTTTGGAATTTTTGAAGTCTTACACCTTAATACTTTAATTCAAAATTAAACCTTAGAATTTTAAAAGTTTAAAATTCAACCCTTATACTATTATTATAATTTTAATTATATAGATATGTATAAGAATAAGTCAGTCTTACCGTTAGTAGGTCTCATTCACGAAGCCGGCCTATAAGGGGGGGGGGTCTAAGATTACTACCTATAAAATGGCAGTTTAATGGATGTCCACTCTCACCCACCGCTTCCTTGATTGGTGGAGGGTCGTTAGCCAAACGGGTAGGATATGACCTTAATCCTCATTAAAAGTATAATGAAATTATAAAGTAACTAAACCTTTATTAATTCCTAATCTTAGTTACTTTAGGAAAATATGAATTACGTGCTAACCCATTAAATTACACTTTCTACCTTACCAAGTCGTTAGTGGAGTGCGTGTGGTTAACTAACACACTAACAAGGACTAGTAAGAGTGGCAAAGGGTGACTTAATTTTATCATTGATCGGTGGAGCGTGTGTGGTCAACCGGCACATTGATTAGGTGATAAAATTAAGGATACCAAGTTAATTTGCATGGTTATTCACACCTTGTTTGTGATCCTCGGCATCCCAATCACAAACTTGAGAGGTCACAATTGAGATTCAAACATGCCATTGAAAGTTCAAAGTATCTCAAAAGATCTAGGAGTTTCAAATCCAATTAAAACTTAACAAATTATATTTCTTTTTATGGTGGAAATCGGTAAATCGTCATTTACCTACCTTCAAATATTTTATAACATGGATTACGACATCCCTCTTCCAACTATAAATAGTTTGTTGGATCCTATCCTTAATATTTCATTTGGGTGACTTATTAAGGACTCTTAATCTATTAAAACTTGCCCTTCTTTCTTTCAGGTGTCTTGCAACACTGCTGCTGGCTCAAACCATACAGGTTCCTTTTCCCTCATGAACTTGTGTGGGAAAGTCACTTTTTGTGACAACCCGATATTTCAACTCTTTGTAATGACCTAAAAAGTCAAGTATTGTAACCACCTTTGAGTTAATAAAATTAACTTTGATAATAAAATGTCCAAAAAGTATCTATTTAAATTCCTACTATGTTTAATTCCATTAAACCGTGTTCGTACATAAAAAGAGCGCCCAATTCCAACTTCGTATGTTTAAGTTATGATTTTTCCAAGTTCGGCATAGTAGCAGTCAGCTAAAAACTCGAATCGGAGATCGAGCGACTTTTGGCCAGAATGACCTAAATGAGAATCAAAGCTGTCAACAATGGTAATTCAACGGTAAAAAGTTTGGCAAAAACCGACGTCAGATAAAGAAGTTATGAATTTTAGAAGAAATTCATTAAACGCGACCCTTTTAAAAATAAATAATAAAAATAATTTCGGAATTTGCCGACGGAATCTAAACGAAAGTTGTAGAGTATGGTCTCACCTTCGCGGGGATATAAAGAACGTCGAAAACGGAGTTTGTATGAAGAAGATATGGTTTTTTGAAGTTTATTAAATAAATTATATATAAATTTAAAAAAAAAATCCGGTAATATCCGAAGGGGGAGTCAGCGTTCTCATCCGAGTTACGCGCCGCGTAACCCCGTACGCCCCGCGTACGCGAAGGCCTTGGTCTCGGTCCGTCCACGTCGCCCCTATGCGAGCCTAGCCGACCCGTCCCATCCGAAGCGAAGCATTCGAGGACTCGGTCACGGGTGACGCATGAGTACGCCCCGCGTACCGAGGCTTCTCAGACCCCTATAAATAGAGATGCGAGGGTTCCGGAAAAATCACCCCATTTCTCTCATTTCTCTCACGATATTGCCTCGATTTCCGTGCCCGCACTACCCTGAAGCCCTTGTCATTTTGCTCAAGTCCCGAAGGTCGATTTTACTCCCGAGATTCCCGAGAATCCCGAGAAAAATCCGTTTCCCGAGACGAAACTCTGCCCGGTTTTCTTCTCGCTTTCTTCAAACTTTCAAGTGAGTTCATACCCCTACAAACACACTTTAAATACGTTTTAAATGTTTTTTTATACTCTTTTAGGGGGGGAATACAAGTAAACATACGGTTATTATCGTGTATTTCATAAAATTTCACTTTATTCGTTTTTATCAAATGAATCACTTGTGATTTATTACTACTATGTGAAAACTCTTGTCATACTTTGCATACACTAGATTTATACAAAGTATTTAGTAATTCCAAATTATCATTCGTTGCTAAACCGTTTTAATACATTTTAAAAACTTATGATTTACACATTGTCAATACTTTGTGAGAAAGGATGATCTTTGCATGCAAAACTATTACTTTAATACAGACTTAGTTGAGAATCCGTGAGACATGTACATCTTCAAATACTGTCTTTTTGTTAGAAGGTATCGGTACAAGTCATGTCTATAACCAGAGTCTCCCGTTCGGAGAACGTGTCAAATGTGTATAGATCTATACGGGAAGTCATGATCGCACGCCCTGACTGTTAGCTACAGTCCTTCCTTTGGGGTGATAGTTTGTCATAACGCTACGACGCCTGAAGAACGTCGCTACAGGCATATTATGTTTAGTATGGTTATAAAACTCATCGGATATACAATTATTATAGTACTTCTGATTTATGAATTAGTAGTTATTAAAACTATTATTCATCTAACAAACTGAAATCTTCTAATAGGTTTTATTATATAAATCTATGCTTCAACCTTCTAAAGCATGTCTTTTGCTTTCGGTTTTTAGTCTGGGACATTAGGCTAACTATTACTTTAGGAAAATATGGGATTTTCCTTGTATACAAAACAAACGACTAATAGGAAAATAAGGGATTTTCTTGATTCAACTGTCTATATTATTCAATACATATATTCTCATGCATTTCACACTTTTATAAGAAAATAAGGGATTTTCTTGGAAAACATACATTCAATTTGGAATGGCATGCAAACTTTCTAAACCACTTATGAAGTCACCAACTTAATGGTTGACACTTTCTCTTTGAAATAATTTGTATTCTCAGGGAACCGCTAAGCAGGTTTGGAAATCAACTTTTGGGGATTAACGCGCTGGCGTTAATTACTTCTTTTGAAAGATGTTTATGCATTTATCTTTTGAGCATGTAATGAATACAATGATGTAAACATTTTTAAAACCTTTATATATGTATGGTGGTGTGTACTTTCCTTTCTATGAACTGTTATGATAGTGAATATGACATCCTCCGCCCCCAAACGTTTCCGCTGTTCTGGTTTGGGGGTGTGACAGATTGGTATCAGAGCATCGTTTATAGTGAATTAAGTATATCAAAACCATTTTTGGTATACAACTATAAACTCAACTGGGCAAAAAACACTCTGAGAAGAGTCATACTTTTGAAATTAAATTTATTTAGTTTTTGTAAAGTAAGCATGCACTCATTTCATACTAATAACAGTTTCACATCGGACCATTTTAGAAGTATTATAAATAAGTTGTGCAGTGCAAGTACGCCTTGGGACATGTAATCAGAACTGGGAAGAATATAGCCTGATCAACTATATTTGTCCGAGAGCCGACTAACATGTGCCGAGGAGTGTCTGCAGTGGACAACAAATTTAAAACTTACCAAAAACATATCGTTAAATGATACTAAGGGAGTATTTGAGTATCAACAACCATTAAACTTAAGGGTAAATTTCATGTACTCTAGCTTATAGTAAATTCTTAACCCTATTCTCGTACAGACTCAATGGCTGGATTCCACCACCCCAATGACCCATACTACCCCAACCAAGGTAATGGAGGATGGATCGAAGAAGATTCCGAAGAAGACGAAGAACCGATAGAATTGGATGAGGGAGATGACTCTGGTACAGATTCAGAGCCAGAGGTTATCAATCCACCGGCCCCACAACCTCCTGTCCATGTGAGGAACTTCCAAGGACCCACTCCTGTGTAGGGGAGTCACCTCCACCATTGGAGCCAACAACAAAGCTTACGCCCTCCCTACGGCATGTGCTGAGACTTTTATGATGTCAGAGGCGGGGGATCGGCAGACCGAGCACTTCCGGTCATGGTTGGCAAACTAGCCAACCAATGCTATCAATCCGGAGTTCAAGCCAACCGGATCCGCGAGATCAACGTAGAAGTACAGGTTCACACTTCTGACATCCGTAGGCTGGATGGGATTCAGGACCATGCCCAACTCCAAACTGAGGCATTTCAGGCACAAATGATTGCAGCCCTAGCCGAATTAAGGGAACAACAAGCCGCTTTTGATAGGAGTCTAATGGAATCGAAGCAATCAGATGCGGAGTCAAGCTCCAAGCGCAACCTACGTCGCAAGTAGTGCTTGCCAGGATTTCAAATTTTGTTATAAATTAGGACTTCGGATAAGAATATAATTTTCTTTAAAACTTTCTGTAATCGGAGACCTTTAGAAAGGTCAAAATTTTTTGTCTAAACTCGGATGTAACACAACTATATGTTTAATATATATAGGGCATATCTCTTTCTTATGTTAATTATGTGTAGTTCGTCAATTCATAAGTACATCTATTCAAACTTTACTTATAAATCAAGCTCAAAACCCTGTGTTGGCCAAACCAAATTCTTAAACTATTAAAGGAAGTTAACTCAATATCATTCAACTCGCAACCACCAAAACTTATGATCTCTCATTTTTTTTCTTTTGGCAGCGCAATGCCTCCTCATAGATCAGCACTTACAAACACAACCCCACCACCACCTCCACCACTAACTTATGATCCGGCAATGGTCCAGGCTGCTATCACAGCAGCAGTAACAGCAGCTCTGTCACAAATAAACTCCAATGCAAACGGAGGTACAAGAAGCAGCACGAATCATTCAAATCGTGGCACCGGCCATGGTCAATTAAGGGAGTGTACCTACAAGGAGTTCTCCAACTCAAAGCCAAAGACTTTTAATGGCATTGGAGGAGTCATTGAACTAATGCAATGGTTCGAAAAGACCGAAACAGTCTTCGAGATCTGCTCGTGCCAAGAAACAAGCAAGGTTAAGTTCGCTGCTTGCACCTTCATAGATCGAGCCCTCACTTGGTGGAAAAGCCATGTGAATTCAGTGACGCTCACTGTCGCCAACGCCGTGAGTTGGGAAGATCTGAAGGTTTTACTACTGGAAGAATACTGCCCAAGAGGTGAAGTGCAAAAGCTTGAGCAGGAGCTCTGGAATCTGAAAATGACTGGGTCTGATGTAGTCGCCTACACAGCTAGGTTCAACGACCTCGCTGCATTGTGCCCTACCATGGTCAACCCAGAATCAAAGAAGGTGGAAAGGTACATTTGGGGGTTTTCACCCCAGATTCAAGGGCATGTCTTAGCTTCCAACCCTATTACCTACAACAGCGCTAAACGTCTGGCTCAGCGACTCATCGACCACGGGGTGAAACAGGGTACCATTGCAGCTACCGCCAATCCATCTAAGGAGGCACAAGGCCAGAATAGGCCTTGGAACAAGAGAAGGGGACAAACCCTACAGGAGAACCCCAAGAAACAACAAGTAGTAGCGATCCACACTATTACTGTACCTACCAGCACTGCCCCCACAAGCTCATACAATAGGAAACTTCCGAAATGCAACCAATGCAACTTCCACCACCACGGTCTCTGCCGTGACCTTCAATGCAACAGGTGCAATAAGAAGGGACATACAGCCCGCTATTGCAAAGAGCCAACCCAATAATCCGCCCCCACTGCTAATACCGGAGTAAGTCGCACCTGCTTTGAGTGCGGAGACACGGGGCACTACCGCAGGGACTGCCCGAAGGCAAACAACAGGATTACCGGCGGAAGGGGCCGAGTATTCGCAATGGGACAAGATGAAGTCGTTGCGGACCCCACTGTTATTACGGGTACGTTTCTTCTCGATAACTCGTATGCATGCATTTTGTTTGATAGTGGAGCGGAGAGAAGTTTTATGAGTCACGATTTTAAAGGCCTGCTAAAGCCATTACCTCAATCACTAAGTGAGCCGTTTATAGTAGAAATGGCCAACGGTAAGACTAAAGACACTAAGGAGATATACTTAAACTGTACTCTAACTCTAAACGATAATCCCTTTCCAATCAACCTCATGCCAGTCTCGATTAAGAGTTTCGATGTCATCATTGGCATGGATTGGCTGAGTTCACATCATGCGGACATTTTATGTTACGATAAGGCCGTTCGCCTTAATCTGCCAACCGGCAGAACCTTCCTTGTCTTGGGCGACAAACCTGGTACCACTCTTCGTATCATCTCAAGTATCCAAGCTCAGAAGTGCCTACGCAAGGAGTGTCACGCGTTTTTGGCATATGCTGTAGATGTGAAACGTGAAGTCCAAGACGTCAAGAATGTGCCCGACGTATGCGATTTTCCCGACGTTTTTCCCGAGGACCTTCCAGGAATACCACCCGCGAGACAAGTTGAGTTCAAAATCGATCTGGTTCCCGGGGCTACCCCAGTAGCCAAAGCGCCCTATCGATTAGCCCCAGCAGAGATGCAGGAGCTATCCAGCCAACTGAATGACCTACTTGGAAAAGGATTCATCAGGCCGAGCTTCTCGCCATGGGGAGCACCCGTGTTGTTCGTGAAAAAGAAGGATGGATCGTTCAGGATGTGCATCGACTACCGAGAACTCAACAAACTTACCATCAAGAACCGATACCCCCTACCCCGAATCGACGACTTATTCGATCAACTCCAAGGAGCCAACTACTTCTCCAAGATCAATCTGAGGTCGGGATATCACCAGCTGCGAGTCCTGGAGAGTGATGTTCCCAAGATGGCCTTCCGAACGAGATACGGACATTACGAGTTTGTAGTGATGCCGTTCGGACTAACCAATGCCCCGGCCGTATTCATGGATCTAATGAATCGGGTATGCCGTCCATTCTTGGATAAATTTGAAATAGTATTCATAGACGACATACTCATTTATTCAAAGAATAAAGTAGAGCATAGTCAACATCTGAGACAAGTCTTAGAGACGTTACGGACTGAGAGACTATATGCAAAATTCCCAAAATGTGAGTTTTGGATTAGAAAGGTGGACTTCCTCGGTCACGTAGTCATCAAGGAAGGAATCCACGTGGACCCATCAAAAATCAAGGCTATCAAAAACTGGTATGCACCAACTACTCCAACAGAGATTCGCCAATTTCTAGGTCTTGCTGGTTATTATCGAAGGTTCATTCAGAATTTCTCCAGCATTGCAAAGCCTCTTACCGCTTTAACCCAGAAAGGTGTGACCTACAACTGGGGAGAAAAGCAAGATGCTGCATTTCAGACATTGAAACAGGCCCTTTGCAGTGCACCCATCCTTTCTCTTCCAGAGGGGACCGAAGATTTTGTGGTGTATTGCGACGCTTCAAAGCATGGACTGGGCTGTGTGCTAATGCAGAAGGGAAAGGTTATTGCATATGCCTCACGACAACTGAAAATGCATGAGGTCAATTACACCACTTATGACTTAGAACTTGGAGCGGTGGTCTTCGCTCTTAAAATCTGGAGGCACTACCTATACGGTACCAAGTGCACTATCTTTACAGACCACAAGAGCCTCCAACACATCTTCGACCAGAAGGAGTTAAACATGAGACAGCGACGTTGGGTCGAATTGCTCAACGACTACGAATGTGAGATTCGTTGTCATCCGGGAAAGGCAAACGTCGTGGCCGATGCCCTTAGTCGAAAGGAGTACTCTGGCCGAAGAGTGAAGTCATTAGCCATGTCGATCCGTTCGCACCTGTCAGCGCAAGTCAAGGAAGCTCAAATAGAGGCCTTGAAACCCGAAAACGTAACAGGTGAGGCCCTTAGGGGAATGGACAAGAACTTAGAAATCAAGAGTGACGGAGCACGCTACCTCATGAACCGGATCTGGACACCCAAGTTTGGTGGATTCAGAGAGGTAGTTATGAGCGAGGCACACAGGACTCCATACTCCGTACACCCAGGGTCAGACAAGATGTATCTAGATCTCAAGCAACTCTACTGGTGGCCAAACATGAAAGCGGAGATTGCTACCTATGTGAGCAAGTGTTTGACTTGCACCAAAATAAAAATAGAACACCAGAAACCCTCAGGTCTACTCCAACAACCTGAAATACCTGAGTGGAAATGGGAGCAGATTTCCATGGACTTTATAACGAAACTACCCAAAACTCAGGGTGGCCAAGATACTATTTGGGTGATCGTCAACAGATTAACCAAGTTCGCTCATTTCATACCGATCAAGGAAACTGATAAGATGGAAAAACTATCAAGAACCTACACCTGGGAGATCGTACGACTTCATGGAGTACCGATGTCCATCATCTCAGATAGAGACAGCAGATTCACTTCCAGATTCTGGCAATCATTGCAAAAATCCATGGGAACAAGGTTGCATATGAGTACAGCATACCACCCACAAACTGATGGACCTTGGAAGACATGTTGCGAGCATGTGTAATCGACTTTGGTAAAGCGTGGGATGTTCACTTACCTTTGGTCGAGTTCTCTTATAACAATAGTTATCATACTAGTATCAAGACTGCTCCATTTGAGGCCCTTTACAGCCGTAAGTGCAGATCACCCCTGTACTGGACAGAAGTGGGCGACACACAATTAGCAAAAGGTCTAGTCCCTGATAGCACCTTCACTGGTCCAGAGATCATCAGAGAAACGACTGAAAAGATCGTGCAAATACGAGAACAACTGAAATCCTCAAGGGATAGGCAAAAGAGCTATGCCGACAAAAGACGTAAACCCTTGGAATTTCAGATTGGCGACCGTGTACTACTGAAAGTCTCACCCTGGAAGGGCATGATACGCTTTGGAAAACATGGGAAGCTAAATCCTAGGTACATTGGACCCTTCGAAATCATTTCAAGAGTTGGTGTAGTGGCCTACACACTCCGACTTCCAATCAAGCTTAACAAAGTACATCCAGTATTCCACGTATCGAACCTGAAAAAGTGTTTGTCCGACGAAACACTTGTAATTCCACTCGATGAAATCGAACTAAATGAAAATCTTAACTTTGTGGAAGAACCCGTCGAGATCATGGATAGGGAAGTTAAGCGAACTAAACAGAGTCGCATTCCAATAGTAAAGGTTCGCTGGAACGCTAAGCGAGGACCTGAGTTCACGTGGGAACGAGAAGATCAAATGAAACAAAAGTACCCTCATCTTTTTCTCTGATCCACTAGTATCTTTACTACTTTAAATTTCGGGACGAAATTCCCTCTAACGGGGGATGATGTGACAACCCGATATTTCAACTCTTTGTAATGACCTAAAAAGTCAAGTATTGTAATCACATTTGAGTTAATAAAATTAACTTTGATAATAAAATGTCCAAAAAGTATCTATTTAAATTCCTACTATGTTTAATTCCATTAAACCGTGTTCGTACATAAAAAGAGCGCCCAATTCCGACTTCGTATGTTTAAGTTATGATTTTTCCAAGTTCGGCATAGCAGCAGTTAGCTAAAAACTCGAATCGGAGATCGAGCGACTTTTGGCCAGAATGACCTAAATGAGAATCAAAGCTCTCAACAATGGTAATTCAGCGGTAAAAAGTCTGGGAAAAACCGACGTCAGATAAAGAAGTTATGAATTTTAGAAGAAATTCATTAAACGCGACCCTTTTAAAAATAAATAATAAAAATAATTTCGGAATTTGCCGACGGAATCTAAACGAAAGTTGTAGAGTATGGTCTCACCTTCGCGGGGGTATAAAGAACGTCGAAAACGGAGTTCGTATGAAGAAGATATGGTTTTTTGAAGTTTATTAAATAAATTATATATAAATTTTAATAAAAAATCCGGTAATATCCGAAGGGGGAGTCAGCGTTCTCATCCGAGTTACGCGCCGCGTAACCCCGTACGCCCCGCGTACGCGAAGGCCTTGGTCTCGGTCCGTCCACGTCGCCCCTATGCGAAGCAGTCGAGGACTCGGTCACGGGTGACGCACGAGTACGCCCCGCGTACCGAGGCTTCTCAGACCCCTATAAATAGAGATGCGAGGGTTCCGGAAAAATCACCCCATTTCTCTCATTTCTCTCACGATATTGCCTCGATTTCCGTGCCCGCACTACCCTGAAGCCCTTGTCATTTTGCTCAAGTCCCGAAGGTCGATTTTACTCCCGAGATTCCCGAGAATCCCGAGAAAAATCCGTTTCCCGAGACGAAACTCTACCTGGTTTTCTTCTCGCTTTCTTCAAACTTTCAAGTGAGTTCATACCCCTACAAACACACTTTAAATACGTTTTGAATGTTTTTTTTTATACTCTTTTAGGGGGGAAATGCAAGTAAACATACGGTTATTATCGTGTATTTCATAAAATTTCACTTTACTCGTTTTTATCAAATGAATCACTTGTGATTTATTACTACTATGTGAAAACTCTTGTCATACTTTGCATGCACTAGATTTATACAAAGTATTTAGTAATTCCAAAGTATCCTTCGTTGCTAAACCGTTTTAATACATTTTAAAAACTTATGATTTACGCATTGTCAAAACTTTGTGAGAAAGGATGATCTTTGCATCCAAAACTATTACTTTAATACAGACTTAGTTGAGAATCCGTGAGACATGTACATCTTCAAATACTGCCTTTTTGTTAGAAGGTATCGCTACAAGTCCTGTCTATAACCAGAGTCTCCCATTCGGAGAACGTGTTAAATGTGTATAGATCTATACAGGAAGTCATGATCCCGCGCCCTGACTGTTAGCTACAGTCCTTCCTTTGGGGTGACAGTTTGTCATAACGCTACGACGCCTGAAGAACGTCGCTACAGGCATATTATGTTTAGTATGGTTATAAAACTCATCGGATATACAATTATTATAGTACTTCTGATTTATGAATTAGTAGTTATTAAAACTATTATTCATCTAACAAACTGAAATCTTCTAATAGGTTTAATTATATAAATCTATGCTTCAACCTTCTAAAGCATGTCTTTTGCTTTCGGTTTTTAGTCTGGGACATTAGGCTAACTATTACTTTAGGAAAATATGGGATTTTCCTTGTATACAAAACAAACGACTAATAGGAAAATAAGGGATTTTCTTGATTCAACTATCTATATTATTCAATACATATATTCTCATGCATTTCACACTTTTATAAGAAAATAAGGGATTTTCTTGGAAAACATACACTCAATTTGGAATGGCATACAAACTTTCTAAACCAATTATGAACTCACCAACTTAATCGTTGACACTTTCTCTTTGAAATAACTTGTATTCTCAGGGAACCGCTAAGCAGGTTTGGAAATCAACTTTTGGGGATTAACGCGCTGGCGTTAATTACTTCTTTTGAAAGATGTTTATGCATTTATCTTTTGAGCATGTAATGAATACAATGATGTAAACATTTTTAAAACCTTTATATATGTATGGTGGTGTGTACTTTCCTTTCTATCAATTGTTATGATACTGAATATGACGTCCTCCGCCCCCGAACATTTCTGCCGTTTTGGTTTGGGGGTGTGACACTTTTGATGGTTCTAATTTTAATGAATGGATTAGGAACATCAGAATGATTACCCGCCATGAGGACAAGGAATATATCCTTGACAATGAGCTTAAGGTCGTCAACGAGTCTACTGCTACTCCAGAGGAGATTGCGGAGTTTACTACACATGAGAAGGATGCTACTAAAGTGTCCTGCATCATGTTGGCTACTATGACTCCTAAAATCTAGAAATCCTATGAAGATTTCTACCCCTATGAGATGCACCAAGATCTGATGGACAGATGCCATCAGAGTGCTTGTCAAGAGACGTATGAAATCATCTCCTCCATGATAATAGCCAGGATGAAGGATGGTGAACCCATCACCGGTCAGTTGCAGAAAATGCAAAGGTTCATGGATCGGTTGCTCAAGCTTAATGTGGACTTCCCTGAGGACATGACGATTGATATCATTCTCCATTCCTTACCTCCAAGTTATGATCAATTTCGTATGACTTATCATATGAACAAGGAGGAAGTCATGCTTAGAAAACTTCAAGGACTTTTAAGGACCGCTGAGAATGGCCTTAAAGGTAAATCAGTTGTTACTTCTACTCCTACTCCTTCAACAGCCCCTGTTCAGGCAATTGGGTAGGGAAAGGGGAAGAAGAGGAAGACCCCTTCGAAGGGTACCAAGGGAAAGTATCTTGATGGCTCCTCTTCAAGTGGGACCAAGAAAGGTCCCATTCATCCTTCTTCAAACCCAAAGGAAACACAATGCTTCTACTGCCACGAAAAGAGGCAATGGAAGTGAAGCTGCCCCAAATACTTGCAGGATGTAAGGGATGGGAAAGTTAAACCTACCCATGCAGGTATTTATACTATATTGTCTAATAACTCATCACATACTAATTCTTGGGTGCTTGATACAGATTGTGGTATTCACATTTGTACTGATTTGCAAGGCCTAAGAAGTAGTGAAGAAGTGGAGCACAGGAAGATAAACTTAATCATGGGCAATAGGAAAGCATCACCTGTGACCAAGATTGAAGTTTATTCTTTATTTCTTAATAATGGGTTAACTTTATATTTGAATAAATGTTGTTACTCGTTAGAAATGGTGAGAAATATTATTTCCTTACATAGTTTGTACAAGCAAGGATTCACATTTTCATTTGATAATAAAATTGGTGCTATTGATGCTTTTTATAAAGATGCGTTTTATTTTAAAGCATTAACTTGTGATGGTGTACATGAAACTGTGTCGATTGTAGACAACTTAGGGAAGAATGTACTTCATATTGGTTCTTTGATTAGCTTGGATAAAGCATCTTTTTGGCATTGCCATCTTGGAGATGTCAACAAGAAGCGCATAGGCCAACTACAGAAGGCTGGAGTTTTGGAATCATTTGACCTAAAATCAGATGATAGTTGCGAGTCTTGCTTACTTGGAAAAATGATAGTCACCCTTCACTGGTACTTGTGAGAGGGGTGAAGGTTTGTTGGACCTCATACACACTGATTGAAACGAAATAAATTTTCAAACCAAAATTTTCACTTTTAAAAGTCATAAATCCCATGTTACATTATCAAACTCCAATATCAGTCAACAAAGTTTTCAAAACATTATATCAAAATCCAGGATCCACAATATAACTCCATCTCAACAGTGTGTGTACAATTATGCTGGTGCCTTTCCACGATCCTATAAACTACCTGAAGCACATATCGCACAACACGAAAAGCACGGATGCCTAGTGAGTTCCCCAAAATACCACACACACATATTAGCCACTCGAGGCTATAACTCTGTAGGACCTTCCGATCGATGTGTCTCAGGGGGACCCTCCAGTCCCCTGCTTTGTTGGACCCTCTGGTCTGGTCTAAGAATAATCCGAACATAACATACAACACATATCACATATATCATGCATAACTCAATAAGCACATATGACCCACTGGTCACACATAATTACCACTCTAGGTAAGGTATACTGAGAAGACTCTCCTTGAAGCTAGAAAGAACAAATACGCATTGGGGCACTCCCGAACTATCCTCCACCTAAATACATCAAACAAGTGTTTAATCAATATATCTCTTTTACCCATTTAACCCCTAAGTTCTCTTATTCTCTCTTAACCCCCGAGATGGGTAAAAGACCCTCTTTCCCATCTAAGGTTCCAGAAGCTACTAATTGGTTCACTCACAAAGTCAACAGAAGTCCAGATGAGTTAATAGTCCAATTCCAACCAAACTCGCCGAGTGCACTCGAGTGACTCGCCGAGTCCTATCGTTCCTCAGTGATTCTCAGAAAGGTCCAACTCAACGAGTTAACCCCAACTCGTCAGGTTACCTCATGGTTAAGTATTTAGGACAAACCCTGAACTACTCGCCAATTCTGCCCATCAACTCGCTGAGTCCCTTCAGACTCTCCTGCATTCAGACGATTTCAGGGCAGGATACTTCCCCAAACTTCAGATCTATGCTACTAGGGCCTATTAATCTCGTAAATTCATAAACTTTACATCCATGCATGGCATATAGAGAAAGAAATGCCAATAACATGATAAAAAGGGTGATACATACTTAAGACTTGCCAAAACTGGATAAAGCAGGGACCTCAAGGCATTTGGGACCTCCTAGGGTCCAGATCTGGGGTTAAACTCCCTCATAAACCACAAATCCACAAAACCCCAAAAAAGAAGAAGAAAAGAACCCTAATCTACCCAAATTGAGAGATCTACAACAATAATAGGTGAAAAGTCGAGCTCAATACCTCCAACTGAAGCTTGAGTGTGAATACCAGCAGATCCAACACCCTTCTTTGATCCTCTAGCTTGAAACCCTCTCCTTCCTTAAAAAACACCCACCAAAAGTTCACAATAGCTCTCTCTCTCATGCTAAGCACTCAAGTCTCGTTTACGGTTTTCTCTTCTTAAGGATAGCCGCAATAGGAGGCCTTAAGGGCCTTTAAATAGGTCACAGGCCCGAGAAATTAGGGCTTCCTTCAGCAGCGCTGACTCGGCGAGTCCGTTATCCGACTCGTCGAGTCCATTCATTTAACACGTCACCAAGTTGTGACCCTACTCGACGAGTTGAGGCACCAACTAGTCGAGTCCCTCCAAAATCCTTAAAATTAAATAATTAAAATAAGGTACTTGGAAATCTGGATGTTACACTGATGTGTATGGACCCTTCAAAACCGCTATAAGGGATGCTAATCACTACTATGTGACTTTTACTGATGATTACAATAGATATGGATATATCTACTTAATCAAGCATAAGTCAGAAACCTTTGAAAAGTTCAAAGAGTTTAAGCAGGAAGTCGAGAATCAATTGGGCAGGAACATCAAGATACTCCGATCCGATCGAGGATGAGAGTATCTTAGTATTGAGTTCCTTCACTATCTTAAGGAATGTGGGATAGTCTCACAATTGACACCTCCTAGGACACCGCAACTGAATGGTGTGGCTGAGAGGCGCAATCAAACCTTGTTAGACATGGTTCGTTCCATGATGAGTCGAGCTTCGTTACCAATATCATTCTGGGGGCGTGCCTTAGAGACTACCGCCCATATCCTTAATCTAGTCCCTACTAAAAAGGTTGCCAAAACACCTCACGAGATGTGGACTGAGAAAGTTTCCAATATAGACCCCATCAAGATTTGGGGTTTCGAGGCTTTCATGAGGCGCGAGTCTCATGACAAGCTCGAACCTCGAAGTGAGAGGTGTATTTTTATCGGCTACCCACAAAAATCCTTTGGTTACCTCTTCTATAGACCGAGTGAGAATGTGGCCTTTGTAGCAAGAAGGGAAGTCTTTCATGAGAGAGAATTTATAAGCCAAGGAGATAGTGGGAGGAAAATTGACCTTGAAGAGCTTCAAGAGTCAAGTAGTGAAGGAACCTCAAACACTACCGACCAACCTGAGGAGGAAACTCTTGTTGAGTCGATAGATGAGTCTATACCTCCGAGGTGTTCCACTAGAGTTAGGAACACACCTGATTTCTATTATGGTTATCATATCACTACTGAAGGTGATGCATTTACCAGTGATAGTACACTGATAGATTTGGATGAACCTAATAATTAAAGGGAAGCCATGGCAGGCCCCGAGTTTGCTAAAAAGAAGGGGGCAATGGACAGTGAGATTCAGTCCATGTATGACAATCAAGTTTGGAACTTGGTTGACAATGTAATAGGTCACAAGACAGTTGAGTGCAAATGGATCTTCAAGAAGAATACCGACATGGATGGGAAGGTACACACTTACAAAGCGCGACTAGTGGCGAGGGGCTTTACTCAAACTCCAGGAGTTGACTATGATGAGACCTTCTCACCAGTAGCAAAGATTAAGTCTATTAGGTTTTTTCTAGCCATAGCTGGATTTCATGATGATGAAATATGGAAAATGGATGTCAAAACTGCTTTCCTTAATGAAAAGTTGGCTGAGGATGTTTACATGAATTAGCCAGAGGGTTTTGTCGATGCAAAATACCCTAATAGAGTGTGTAAGCTTGAGAAATCTTTTTATGGATTAAAGCAACCATCTCGCAGATGGAATCTTTGCTTCGATGAGAAAGTCAAAGAGTTTGGCTTTTCGAGGAGCGAGGATGAGTCCTGTGTATATGTTAGGGCTACTGGGAGTATATTTAGCTTTTTGGTGTTGTATGTGGCTGCCATACTACTCATAGGAAATGACATTCCAACCTTGCAGGAGGTTAAGTCCTGGCTTGGGAAGTGTTTCACTATGAAGGACCATGGAGAAGCTGCCTATATCCTAGGAATAAGGATATTGAGAGACATGCGTAAAAGACTAATCAGACTTAGTCAGAGTACTTACTTGGATAAGGCGCTGAAGAGGTTCGGTATGCAGGATTCCAAGAAAGGGGATTTACTAAGACTTAGAGTCTGAGTACAGAGGCTGAGATAGCTGAGATGATTCATATGCCATATGCTTCCGCTGTGGGCTCAATCATGTATGCTATGACTTGTACTCGCCCTGATGTGGCCTTTGCTTTGAGCATGGTCGGTTGATATCAAGGGAACCCTATCAAGGCCCACTGTAATGCGGTAAAGAATATTCTCAAGTATCTGCAGAGGACTAAGGACTGGATCCTTACTCTCGGTGGCAGTGATGACTTAAGAGTGGTAGGATATTGTGATGCTGGTTTTCAGACTGATAGGGATAATTTCTGCTCTCAGTCAGGCTGGGTCTTTATCCTAAATGGAGGAGCAATTACTTGGAAAAGTTCCAAGGAGGAGACAGTAGCTAATTCAACTTGCGAATCAGAGTATATAGCAACAAGCGAGGCAGCAAAGGAGGCAGTATGGCTAAAGAACTTTATCGGAGACCTTGGAGTTGTACCAGCTATAAAAGAGCCAATGGAAATTTTCTGTGACAGAGAAAGTGCGGTTGCCTTAGCTAAGAAACCAAGGGATCACAGGAGATCCATACACATTGATAGAAAATACCATTTCATCAGACATCGAATAGAAGAAGGAATCATCGTGGCAAAAAGGGTATTATCAGATGAGAACCCAGCAGATCCCCTCACGAAGGGACTCAGTAGGGTTAAGCATTTACAGCATGCAAGGCGCATCGGGCTGAAGGATGATATTAGTTTTAATAATTAGATCTCTGAAACTTGTAAAATGTAATTGACATTTGATGATTAAATAAAAGTTGTTATTTATTTATGAGTAAAGTGTTACTATCATATGTTAATCATTTACTATCGTTTCTATCTTGCATGTTTTGACTTCCAGGATAATTATATTATTCAAACTTTCCACAGTCAATCATACTTTGGAAGTAGGTATTGATTTAAGGCTGTCATGAATTTGGCTTGTATGATTTGTCTAAAGTTCATTAGACATAGCAATGGTTGCTGCAACATTCATGAGTACTCATAAGGTCTGAGTATTGGATTCAACCAATGCTCACTTGTATCACTTCATGGAATTTATCTCGAGTGATCGCGAAATGGTAATATCATATAAATCTTTAAACCTAGAGATATGAGTTGTTGACTATGAGTTGGTTATCCATTGAGTGTACAAAACCGCATCAGTAATATGATGTCATAAAACGTGCTTTTGTGCATAATTCAACAAGTAGTCAGTACAAGCATATGATTCGATGTTTATCTGTTCCTACTAGGATTAGAAGCGATATCTGGGCCCCTCGATGATTTGGTATGTACCGGGCCCGGTCAGAACCTAATTGATGTGTTCAAATTAGTTCTATGTTGAAACAAATTAGAGATCAAGAAAAAAATGTTGGACAATACGCAAGACCATGTTCCATGTATTTGTCCGGCTAATATCTTGAGAGCAGAGGATTATATGATCACTTATCTTAAATGGTGTATTATCATCATCTCAGTTCCGAGAGACTTTGAATGATCTACGATTGCTAGTTAGATTATGAAGTCATATCTGTAACTATAGTTATTAGACTTATCCAAGTGGAAGACTGTTGGATATAGTGTCTAAGTCCATAACTATATTTGGTATGTACTTGACTCGACCCGGCATGGTCCATTTGGGTTGCATGGAATTTCATTACTTGGATAGACAAAATGAGAGAAAGGACACTTATGGTTATTAATATATTATAAATTCTAATATATTAATAATAATATTATTTAATTAGTATTGATCAAGAATTAATTTGGTGATCAAAATGAGACTAATTAAATATGTGGGGTTGATTATGTAAATCATCTGTTCTTTTATAGTGGGCTAATGATCCATGGTTTATGGAATTGGGCTAATAAGGTGCTCCATGGATAGTCCAAGGGGGTTACAAACCCATGGAACATGAGAAATGAAAAGTCATGACAATTAAGGCATACATGTGGAAAACCTACTTGTGACACAACTATAAAAGGACCCCATTACCTAGCGAAATTGGGACTAAGGGTGTTACAAAGAGGGCTAGCCGATTTTAAGTGATAAGTGTAACTTCTATCTAGTTATTCCAAGTGTTGTGGTGTTGTGTGAAGCATTTGAGGCATCACATTTGGGGTGCTAGGCTCACAAAGTCTTGAAGGAATCCAAGTTACTCACTATAAGGAAAAGGTATGTAATGTTATCTAGATTTTTTTGTTATTCATGTACCTAGGATTGCATGCTGGATATGATAAGGCTTTGGAAATCATTTTGCATGTATAATAGAGAAAACATAGTTCCAAAGCTTCTAGGGTTGTATGTGCACCTTAAGGATGTTAGGATGCTCAAAACCCATCAATAAGGAAACTTATATAACTCATAATAATAGCCCATATATTTATTATAGGGTCCTAATAACATTACTATATTAAAACATAAGCTATGCTAAAGATAGGATAGGCGTAGCTCACTTACAGCGGGTTTTTCTCAACACCAGGCTTCATCGGAGCAGCATTCCCGATCCAAAAGGCTCTTCTTCTTGGAGTCGTCGGGCGCTCCAGGGCTTCCGCCTCGTGCTAGGGAGGTTCCCTAGGCTTTTTGGGGGGTTTCGGGGCTAGAGAGAGGTTCTAGAGAGAGGGGGAAGTGATGGGAGGTGTGAGGAATGAAGAGGGCTTCACCTCTTATTTATAGGGGCTGGAGGCAAAATTGCGTCATGAGTTTTAAGATGCTCACGTCGTGAGCCAGCTGGATACAGCCAGACACAGCCTGGTGCTGACACGTGGCATCACACACAGGGTGGAAATCAGCCGATTTTCAAAAATAAGAGCTCCGTTTTCGACATTCTTTATGTCCACGCGTAGGTAAAAATAAGATCTACAACTTTCAGTTTGAATCCGTCGGATAATTCTTGACCGATCTTAAATCTAACAGTAGAAGGAGATTATATTGTTAAATGACCGCGTAAAATTCGTAACTCCTTCATAAAAACTCAGTTTATGTCTGTCTTTTTATCGTTGAGTTTCTATTAATGAGATCTTCAACTCTCATTTAGGTCGCATTGACCAAAAACCGCTCGATCTAAAATTCGAGTTTCGGGTTATGCATTGCAAAGCCAAATCTTAGAAAATTCATAACTTCCTCATACGCAGTCAGATTTGGGCGTTCGTTTTATGGACGTTCTCAGTTTAACGTATACTACAACTTTTATTTAGATTATGAAAGCTAAAAAGTCCTCTATCGTAAATTCATTATTTACGTCGCGTAGTGTCGTGACGGTTCCGTTGCCAAACATCGACGCGCCATAACTTCTTCGTTATATCTCGGATTTCGGCGATATTTATATGTATGGAACCCCTGTAACATATGCTACGACTTGGTTAAGATTACTAACTCTAAATAATCTTCCATAAAAAATTCATTTTTGATGCTCATTGTCTCTAAATTGACTAGACCGAATCTACGGACGTTACAATTATCTCACCCTTAGGATGATTACGTACCGGAATCATCCACGAAATATGGTTGTATAATGACTCCTTACGTTATCTCTTCATCCTAGGTAATAATCATATCTTCTATGTTGCTTCGAACGAGTATCTAACTCTTGGACTTCTTGACTGTAGGCGGTGCTCGATCTTGCACCCGCTCTCTATCCCATGTTAGATTTTAAATCATGACCTTCATGTCACAATCTCGATCTTTATCAGAGAGTCCTTATGTGTACTCGATGCTCGAATGCTGCTTGCTTTGTGCTTTTAGGAGTTCTAGTTATCTCTTACTAACTAGTAAATGAATATGTTAAGTTACATATTGTGAGGATAAAATAATTTCAGAAGGTTAGGTCTAGCTCTATTGCGCAGCTCTTGTTTGAGTCCAACCGTTGTAAGGTAGGATCCCTCATTCGGAGAATTATCTAGTCTTAGTGATATGTAACAGTAGTCACGAGCTAGTTACGGGGAGGTAGCAGGGACTTTTTATGCAGCTGATAGCTGAGAGTGGTTTGGTGATTACCCTAGGGCAAGCCAAGGATGAGTTTAGCAGGAGATCAACAATAGTGGTAGAAGGGACGTGGTGGAGTCAAGGCAGTTCTTGAGGAAAGTATAGATATATGTGGAAGGTAGTATGGGCCTGTACTACTGGAAGCAGAGGATCCGTACCTGAATCAAGGAAGGCTGAGATGAATCCAAGAAACTTGTAGTGTGTGAGATCCCTCGAGTTATGATGAGTATTATGACATTAGTGATGGTATATTACCGAGTATAGTGACGCTACATGGTAGACCAGATGTCAGTTCTGGTGCCAGCGAGGGATCAGGTTCGGACTCTGGATCCGGGCAGCTTGATGGTTAGATAAGGGAGTTCATTCCATCTTAGGGTACGTGCAGTATCATTGACCAGACTCTTGTGATCTTCAGTATGATCAAGGAGGCTATTTTAGAGATTTCTGATGAGAGGCTAAGTGCATTCTGCACTAAGATAGCAGCCATGATAGGGACGTATACGTTGATGATTCGAGAGTTCAGATCTTTTAAAGCTCTAGATTATTATGGGGCTAGGGACCCCATTGCTAGCAGCAGGCGACTGGCAGACATCGCCATTATTTGTGTGCCAGTCGTAGTCTCGAAATGGGACAAGGATCGACTTGCTTCCTGCCTCCTGAAGGACAGAACACATGATTGATGGAACGAGATTGGTATAAGGTTGAGTGATGATGCGGTTGATGCTATGTCATGGGATGACTTTTAGACCAGATTCTGTGCAGTGTGTGTCTAGAGCATTGAGGCGTAGCAGTTAGCGCAAGAGTTATTAGATCACCGCTAGATTATGGAGACTATGGCAGAGATCACTGTCAAGTCTCGGGAGAGAGCTTAGTTGGAACCATTGTAGGTTAGCAGATGAAGAAATGAAGAAGGTAAGATATCAGGACATATTGCAGAATGATAGTAGTGAGATTATGAGTATCTCTAGATGTGAGACCCTGAGTGATATGACTTTTAGAGCCCGAGAATGGGAATTTGACTTGGAGCACATTGGGAAGAGGGAATCAAATCATTTGCTTATATTGGAGGATCTCGGGAGGAGACCCAAGATTTCAGATCAGCTTTTGAAGGGCCAACAGGGTCAGATTCGGTGCATCACTTGTGGGAAACTGCACAGTGGAGCCTTTAGTTCCAAGGGTTTGAGAAAATGTAATTCAAGGCTATCCTCTGTCTGTGTTTGAACTATATTTTCAAGAGAGTTCATACGCCAATTTCATAAAGAGAATTATTAGTAGGTAGCGGAAGGTCATTTCCCTAATTGTGAATTCGGGAAGTATTTACCAGGTTCTTAGAAATTGTGTAACTTTGTCGATGGGATGGTATTGAAACACTAGTAATGGTAAGCGTGGTTTCCAGCAGATTGGTCATGGGATGGTAAGAAGGATTGAGAATCTTTCCGGTTTTGTGTGCTGTAAGACGATAGTTGAATCAAAGTGGGGGTGGGGGCATCTAAAGGATTCAGAAGTAGGAGTAATTTTGAAACTGGGATAAGTTTCTCATCCTTGTCAGGAAGGAAGACAGCCCTAGTGGTTGTATGGTTTGAGATAGTGTGAGACAGTTTTGTAAGTCTATGGGTGTAGCCGTAACATCCACTAGGTTGGTAGATAGCATGGGAGTGTTGTTAGATCGTAGAAGGAACAGTAGTACCAACCAGTTTGGGTGCAGCAATGAGGGCGTGGCAAGTCCACAAATTGGTTTACGGATTTCCCAGATGAATTAGATCAGTTTGAGCCAGTAATAAGACCATAGGAACATCACTGGAGTTATGAGATCAGGGAAGCAATGGACCGAATAAGATTACTTGTAATATCAGGCTACTGTTGGTTAGGTAGCAATCATTTTTAGCCTTGGATTTGGTGACGTCGGGATTCGACGCATGGACCCGATCGGTTGGATCGGGAGATTGTTAGAGCCACAGTGGCATGATAATTAGTGGCAACTAGTTCCAGAGGAGGATTTCGTTCAAAAGTTGCATGGAGCGACTGCGTGTGAGTCCTTTGGCTCCGCAATTGGGTCAGGACCCGGTATTTCAGATGACTGACGAATGAATTGGGACCAGGAAGGTCTCGGTAGATTTTAGAAAGCAGCCGTGTGGCAACATACTGCTTCAGGCAGTCCAATGTTCGGGCAGTTCCAACGTTTGGGCAGTATTAGTAATTGTGTTTTAGGTTGTAACTATGGACGGAATAACAGATTGCTTGGGTTATGCTAAATGATCTGCATGGATAATTGGGTCTATGAATTCAGTTTTCTAGTGAGAACCTCAAGTTATTAGAAGTTGAGTAGTCAGTTGAGGGATAAACGGACTGGATTCATGATAATGACTTAGTATGAGTGGTCTGTCAGGGAAACAGACCATCTCAAGACTACAAATTCCAGAAGGAGTAGATGTGGTCATGTTGCAAGGAATTCGTTCACCTGCGAATTTTAGGTCTTTGGGAAGATTGGTCACAGCTACTCTGGGAAGGCTAGGGTGTGCCCAGAATGATGACTATGTTACTAGAGTGGTTGGGCGTGTAAGGAATGGTTAGGAATGGTTTCGAGGACAAAATCTAATTTAAGTGGGGGAGAGTTGTAACACCCCATTTATTAAATAAATAAATAAATAAATAAATAAATAAATAAATAAATGACTGAATAGCAGCCCTAAAATCAATAATTATACAGCAAGGTGTTGGTCTTGACGAGCTAATTGTCACAATTTTAGAAGTCGGGGTTTTATAAACGTAAGTTCCGGATTCAGTTTGTAAATATTTATGAAGTCAGGGGCTCCATGGTAATTATTGGGACTTAATTTGAAAGAAAAAGAGAAGGGACAGATGAATATGTCATAAGTGAGGGTTGGGGATTGAAAAGGTAAATTATAGATTAGTTTTGCAAAAGATTCTCAAAGTTGAGGGCTGTTTGGTAAAGTTCACATTTAATTTATAAGCATTTCAGGGGGCTGTTTCGAAAGGTTTTGATAGGGGAGGGGCCATATTTTTCATTATGGGAAAGTTAGTTATGACCGGGTATATAGCCTTCCCATTCTTTAAACCCTAACCCTAATACTTAACATATTCTCCAGCCGCCAACCTCGTGACCAACCGCCATCGTCGTCGGAGTTGGGAACCACCAGTCGAGGGTTGTTGTCGCCGCTCCGCTTCCGAAAAAGGTGAGAAGTTGATGATTGTTGCCGCCACCACTTATCTCGTCCATTCTCCGACCACCTTGCACCGTTGAGCAGCCTCCAGGCGTTGCTGCTTCATCGGTTGGTATTAGCAACCAGCGCAACCGAACCCCTTTGTCGCCTCACTACCCTCGCTGCGGTTAATTCCGACGAGAAGATGAAGCCGCCGACAGTCGTTTCTGCTGAAGACAAGGGCGTAGAGCCTACTGCCGCCACTTCTATCGCTCACGGTTCCACCATCCCTCTCGCCCCTCGTCGGTGATTGGTTACAAGCCATAGCCACCGTCTGCCGCCGCTCAGATTAGTTGCCAAAGGGTGCTGCCAACCACTAGGACCACCGCTGCCGTTTTTGCCTTATTACACCACAAGCAGCCACCGTGGGAGGTGGCTGGTGGTGGCAGAATAAGCCAAAAACAGCAGCGGCGGTCCTAGTAGGTTGTGGGTGTATATATGAGTGCGTATTCATGTGTTATTGTTGTTTCCGTTTGTGATGAGGTTATATGTGTGCTTTGTGGTCGGGAAAAAGCCATTGCCACCACCGTGAGGTAGTGGCTGCCACCACGTGCCACTGTCGGCCACCACTAGGGTGGCTATGTGTGTGTGTGTGTGTGCTTATTTTTGGATTAAAGCATTGTAATTGTAATTAGTAAAAGAATAATGAAAAAGAAACTAAAAAACCACCACCATAAGGTGGTGGCCGCCGCCTTGAGCTGCCGTTGACCACCACTACTCGAGGTAGTAGTGGGTGGTGCCCCACTGGCAAAACCCTAATTTACTTAGTGAAACCTTAATGGTCTTAAGGATTTAGTTGTGGGCCTATTGGGCTATGATTGGGTGGGAAACCTTAATTAGGGTTTAGAAAACCCTAATTTTGGATATATGGGCCTTGGACTTATCGGGACCCATTCTGGGCCATTGGAATTGTGAATTTCACCAATCACACCATATGATTTATCTAGTAGAGTGATGGACTTAATGGATTAAGTGAGAAACACTTAACCCTAGTTATCATTTTATGTGAAACCCTAATCTCACTTGGGCCTTGAGTTGGGCCTTTCTTTTGGATTTCGGTAATTAAGCCAATAGTGGGCCATCCAAGAATGATCATATGGACTAGAATATTTAGATAGGCTTAAGGGTAAGGCCCATATGAGTATTTGGGCCCAATTTGGAAAATTGGGCCATCGATGGGCCATAGTTTGGGGCTTGATGGTTATATGATATTGGGCCCTTAAAATTCCAAATGTTGGATTGGACTAAATGGTTGGGCTTTAAGGGAAGATCATGTTGAGGTTTGGGACCAATTTGGAAAATTGGGCCATATGATGGGCTTGGGTTCATTATTAGACTTTTAGGCCTTTGGATTGGGCCTTGGGCTTGAATAAAGCTAAGATAGGGCTAAAGCAGTCTTTTACCCCAAGCATGGACTTATAGATATGTGTTGGGACCTAATTATTAATTGGGTATAGTTTTGATTTTGACAGTTCGGGAAGCTGTCATCTAGTAGTACGGGTTTTCGTCTGCGAGACTTCAGCAGTGTGAAGTGAGTCCTCTTCCAGTAGGAATGGGTCTAAGGTACCAAGGCCGGCCTGTATATGAGATATGTTAGTAGCTGAGTGTGGGCGGGGCCTGTATCTCATTATTACCAGAGAATAGATAACGGTCAGATTGTTGGATTGCTATAATTGTTGTCTGTGTGATACTTGTATGTGTCTGTTTATGCATGTGAGTGTGGGCGGGGCCCGTATCTCATCATTAGATAAGTGTGAGCGGGGCCCATATCTCATCATTACTTGAGTATGGTTATTGCTATGTTGGTAGATTGTGTACATGTTGTCTGTGTGATGCTTGTATGTTTTATTTATGTATGTGAGTATGGGCGGGGCCCGTATCTTAGTATTATACGAGTGTGGGCAGGGCCCGTATCTCCTACTCAATGGAGTGTGGGCAGGGCCCGTATCTCCTACTCAACGGAGTGTGGGCGGGGCTCGTATCTCCTAGTCAGTGGAGTGTGGGCGGGGCCCGTATCTCCTAGTTAGTGGAGTGCGGACGTGACCCGTATCTCCTAGTTAGCGGGGTGTGGGCGGGGACCATATCTCATAGAGTGTGGGTGGGGCCTGTATTCTCTCAGTAGCATGATTATGTGTATGGTATATGGTAGTTTGGGGAGACTCAATACGCTTCATGCTTATAGTTTTCAGTTTTGGTTTCAGGTACTTCAGTTTTTTAACAGAGGAGCTCGGGAAGATTGCAGTGCACACACTCTTATTAATGGGATGTTTATACTATGATATACTTTCACATGTGACTTTGATATATGAATTATGACTTTTATATGTTGAGGATATTTATGATCTTATTAATGGTTCAAAACAAAATTTTTTGACTATATTTTTGGGATGTTTCATTTTTTTGTCCAATTTTTTCACCTAGTCATAGATTTATGCTCGATTTTATGATTTGTATTTTTTTTAGATTTTTTTTTTCAATATTTTGAAGATGCCCTCACGAGTCCTCACTTTAAAATGAGTCCTCACCCGATCTTATATATATATATATATATATATATATATATATATATATATATATATATATATATATAATAAAAATTAGCTCCTTTAGTTTCATCTAATACAAAAGGTTTCAATCACAAATAATAGGCACACATATCACTTTAATTATCTAAATACTTCATTTCTATGTGTAAGATGAAAGTAACTCTGAACTCACTTGATAAAAGTGGATGCCTTGAAATTTAGGCAGAACTTCGCCTTGGAACTTTATCTTTTCTTATGACGTGACCTAGGTTTGAATATCACTTAGTCTTAGTCATATATTTCTAGCGATTAATGATAGTATAGATTCCTCACTAATCCTATTGTATACATGAAAATATATCAAGTAAGGAACAACCAAGTAAGATCATATTAGAGGTGTGGTCCGTTTGGTATACAGAGTATACTGTTTGGAAATCTCACTTTAAACACTTTACTAAATCCAGCTTAGACATCATCCTCGTAAGTAAATCAATCAGTAATATGACATTGGAATCACTGACAAATCTGACTATGAATTTAAATATAAATTACACTAATATAAAATAGAGTGTAATTTTACTTGTAGAGATTCCCTAGACAAAATTCTGGAAATTGCGCTGGGAGATCTTCTGCTTGAAAGCTACTACTTGTTAGACACTCAGAAATCGTTGGGCTTCATCGAAATACCAAAAACTAAGGGAAGATCGGCTAAAAGTAGAAGAATGTCTAGAGAGAATGGGTAGAAGATGTGGGGAATGAACTTAGCTGAAGGCATCAATATATTTGGCATTTTGGCTTGCACGCCATGCACCTGGTCAGAAGGGGTGATGTGTCATTCTCTGCATGGTTCCATGACAACATTATGGGTGGTGTGGAATGCACGTCACGCCTACTGTCATTACACGCGAGCGCACACGAGGAATTTCTGTTTCTTAAAAAATTCATTTCTTCTTCATACGAGCTCCATTTTCAACGAGTTTTATATCTACACATAGCTATCGACGAGGTCTAGAACTTTCATTTACACTTTTCCGGCCAATTTTGATTCCTTTTTTAAAATTATCTTTTAACAGGCTTAGACGGTTAAAGTCTGTTAAAAAATCATAACTTGCTCATATGGTATCCGTTCTTAACTGTCTTTATATTGATGAATAGGTGTTGATGAGATCTTCAACTCTCATTTAAATTATTTTTCCTAATATTCAACTGATTTCAATTACGGTTTTTGAGTCGTATACTGCTACATTGAAATAATAGAAAAATCATAACTTCCTCTTATGGAGTTACATTTTAACGTTCTCTATATGTATGGAATCTTTGTCACATATACTATAACCTTGGTTAAGATTATTTATCCTAAATAATATTTTATCAAAATGTCACTTTTAATGCTTATTATGGTTAGCCTGAATTTGCGGGTGTTACATGTTACTTGAAGAAATTCAAATCCACATACATGGTCATATTATTGTATTTTGATGACATGTTGATAATTGGGTCCGACATGTAGGAAATCAACAAGCTTAAGAAGCAGCTGTCTAGAGAGTTTCGAGATAAAGCAATTAGGGGCTGCTAAGAAGATATTGGGCATGAGCATAGCCAGGAACAAAGTTACCGGTATGCTAAAACTTTCACAAGCTAATACATCAAGAAAGTTTTAGAAAAGTTCAGCATGACATATTTTAAATCCGGATGTACACCTTTGGGTAGTTAGCTAAGACGCTCATCGAAACAATCCCCAAAGACAGAAGGAAACAAGAAACATGTGGCTAAATTTCTCTACGCATCTACAGTGGGTTGCTTGATATATGCTATGGTATGCACCAGAAAAGATATTTCTCATGTAGTGAGAGTAGTAAGTATGTTAACGTCAAATCCAAAAAGAGAGCATTGGGAGGGAGTAAAGTGGTTGTTGTGCTACTTTAAAGGAACAACTAGGTGGTCCAATGTTTCAGAACAAACCGGTGGTCTTAGAGGGGTTCGCCGATGTATGTTGATAAAAATGAGAAGTTTCAATTTGATAGTGTGACAACTATTGATGGTGATATGTATTGGGGCTTAGGAATTATGTAACAAGTTACTTGATTTTCAACATTGAAACAAATTTGATGAGATTAAAACTTTAATCTATGAAGATCGATTAGATCTTAAACAGGTAAACAATTATAAAAACAGCAAGAACACGAAAATAAGAATAAGGCAAGAGTGAATCAATCGTGTCGAATGATTAAAACAAAATCCTCAGAAGAGCTCGATTAAGAACATCAACTGTAGAGGATTGGTAGGTTACAAGAACGATTAAAGAAATCTGGAAATACTATCGTTATGCTCTAGATGAATCGTTAAAATCATTAACCTAATATGCATGCAAGCATATACTTATATAATAAATATAATGGGCTCTCGGTTGGACAGGCCCAAACCGGAATACAAACTAAATAAACAAACAGACGAGCCCAAATGACGCAACCTTCAACAAAATCTTCAGCCCAACAATCTCCCCCTTTGCGTTAATTGGAGCGAGATCTTCACTTGTTACTTGGGCCAGCAGCTGAAGCAGGTACCTTCTTCTTCACGGTGTTAAACAGACATTTGGTGAGAGAGAGTATTGTCTGTCTAAACCTGATGTACCATTGCATCATGTCGTTGAAGTACTTGACATCATCATCTGAATTCTCTTTACACCTTTTGATGATCGATAACACATGCTCCAGACAAGCAGTGGTGTAAAGATGTTTGTCAGCTAAAGCTAAGAGACATTTCTGTCCTTCTGCTCTAGTGAACATAACCGAGTTGCGTCTCGGGTCGATCTTGCCCATTTGCATTTGGTTGAGATCACTGGCCGATCCCACAGGATCTATCTTCGGTTTCTTCTTGAAGACTGTGGCAACCTCCTGATCCATTAGGGCAACCTCCATGATGTAGCAGACTAACATCCTTTTGATATGGTCTATAATGGGACCATATTCGGCTTCATCAGTCAAAAGGATATTATGCAAGACAATCCAATCATGAGGATTTAAGTTCGGTAGATCTGCCAGGGAGATATGATGTGCAGTTTTTGCAGATCCTCGAATCACCTTGAACCGAACGTTTATGAACCTTCCTTCGGTGTAAGGCTTCAGTACCCGAACGTTCACTATCTTCTGGGCGCTCCAAGTTAGATACTGAGGACGAGCAGCCTTCAGATAGAAGTCGATGAGCTCCTTATCAAGTTCAGCATTTGGATGAGGGACTTCAAAGATATTTGAGAAGGCGTGGAAGATAAACGCCTTTCGAGTCAGCGGCATGTCGAACTGTGAGTCGACAGAGTTGTAGCAGTCGAACGAGATAACCGGCTCGAGCCATAAGATGCTGGGAGTATCTATGGCCTCTTTAATCAAGCGCTCCCGAGTCCAGGCAGGGAAGAGAGTCTTCCTGCTCTCGAGGAGATCGTGGGCTTCCTTCTGCTTGCGTTCGGCTTCTTCAGCCTCTCGCACCACACGATTAACATCATCATCCACATTGCGACTGTTCTTTCATTTCAACATGTCAGCAATGGTTTCATCATCTTCATCTTCATCTTCTTCCTCAGCTATATTTTTCCCTTTGTCCTTCACACCCGAACCCGAAGCTTGACCAGTCGGAGGTGGTTCGGTTGTGTGAGTAGCTTTAGAGGAAGGAGGTGGTTTCAATCCGGTCTTCTTCTCTTCTCCCCCTTGTTTCGGAATGGACACGAAACTAGGTAAGCCTTCTATTTTGCTGAGAAGGTCCATGGCAGGAGAAAGCTTTTCAGCAAGAGTTCGCCTTACCGAATGGTTGAGAATGGGATCGTGTGCTTCTAGGATGTTTGATAAGGCAGCGTGTACATCCGAAACACAAGTTTTGATGACCTCCCTTTCGGATCGAAGAGCTTCAAGTTGTTGTTGTGAGTTTGAAAGTTGCGTGCTCTTGATCTTGAGGGCGGTTGTTTTGCTCGCCAGAACGTCCATCAATGAATTTTCAGCCGCGAGATCCTCCTGAAGCTTAGCGAGGCGCGCATCGATGGAGGCACGAAGGGTCGAGTTGTCGTCGCTTAGGGATTGGCGAAGTGTAGCGAACGAGGTCAACTCCGTAGAAACAAACTTTGCCAATTGCTGAACAATCGGTTCCAAAGTTGTCTTTGTGGCGTCGGCGCTTTCCTGTAAGGACTTCAATAGGATAGAAGCGTCGGAGAATAGTTTATCGAATTTTTTGGTCGCTGCCTCACAGGATTTGGTTGAGGCGTTTATGGCGGCAGTGGCTGAGGCTACCGAATCATGTTGAGCCTTGGAGAAGGCATCAACAATCTTCTGAAGTGCAGCTTCAGAGAGAGAGGACTGTTGGTTGGAAGATGAGGCGAGAAGTAGGTCAACCTTCTCGTTGAGCTCCTTAAGATGCTTCTTTGTCACTGGAGCATCATCCTCTTCATCACTTTGAACCTGAAACGGACTATAGTAGACCGAATCGAAGTTCATGTTGTCACCGCCAAGAAACGGGTTATCTCCATCAGAGGCATTATCTGGAGATTGTGGAGGTGGTGAAGCTGGGGGTGTGGTTGTTTTGGTAGGTTCAGGTTGAGTGGGTGTGGGGTTAGTTTCGGGTGGTGGTTGAGTTTGGGTAGGGTCGGTTGTATGTTGGGTTTCGGTTTGAGGTGGTTCGGTTACGGGTGGGGTTTAGGTTATTGGTGGTGTTTCGGTTGCAGTTGTGAAAATGGGTGGTGGTATAGGGAAAGATGTTGGAGGAATAGTGGTAGTGGGGATTATGGTCGGAATGGAAGTAGGAATGGTTGGAGGAGGTGAAGGAACTGGTGAATTATGAGGTTCCATCTCTGGGGTAGGTGATCGAGGTGGTGTGTTGCCTCGTTGAGGGGTTTCGCCTCCTTGAGAGCCGTCCGAACCCGAACTCTCGTTCTCTGATTCACTCGAAGAAGAGGGAATTACAAGCTTTCGCTTCTGTTGAGTCTTCCTCCTCTTCGGTTGTGGGGACTGTGCAGCTTTAGGCTGTTTCCTCTTTTTGGGAGAAGGACCTTCAGGAGCTTTGGTCACATTCTTCCCTTTTTCCGCCTTTTTGCCCCTGTTCATCGGTTTGTCAGCAGCGTGGATGGACTTGAGCATATCTGGTGTGAGTTCCCTTGGCCCTGACTGTTTGAACTCCTTGATCGTCCTGATGATCCTGCTGTCAGAAGGAACAGCACCGTACATTGTCTCCGGAATAGAGCCAATGAAAGAGAACCCGGACGCATCAGAGACGATGATCTTCTTGGTATGAAACGTACCGATTGAAGACATCGATGCACCTGCAGGAGTGGGGACGTCGAACTTATCCATTGCCCACTTTGTAATGAGAGTCCAGAAACGGGCATACGACACCTCAGAATGTCGTGATGAAGAAGAAAGGCTCTGGATGAGCTGTTGCCAGAGGACCAACCCAAAATCCAAATTGACTCCGTTGTAAACTGCATACATGATTGACAAGAAAAGTCGACTAGCACCGTCAGATCCTGAGCTCCGTTCCGACAACCCCTTGAAGAGGACTGTGAACATGCCGTTCCACTGCGGCGGCAAGCAGGACTTCTTGAACTTGGCGACGGAGACGAGCACCTCCGTGTACCCCATATTGTAAAACATACTGTAAAGATGCCCCACCGGAATCTTCTCCGGATTGATCCTTGAAGAATCAGCAGCAAACCCAAGCAGAGTGCAGAATCGCTGCCTTGAAATCGAGGTCTTGTGATCAGCAACCTCAAAGAATACCCGCTCGACTGCTTTGTCGTAATAGGCAGTCGCATACACCTGCGAGAGCATCGTCATGGGCACAGACTCAACCCGTGATAGTGCAGGAGCGATTTGCGAGTACTTCAAGCACTCGATGATCGGAAACATGTAAGAATCATACGCCTGTGGTGTAAGGTCAATCACCAAGCATTGTTGCGGACGAATGGGAAGGATTTGTGAGGTAGCATGGAATGAGGAGGATTCTGCCATTGTTGAAGGCAGTAGAAGAAGATGAACAGTGAAGCTTTTGGGAGTTTTTGCTCTCTAGAAAATCCGGAAGCAGTAAAAAGGTAAATGAGAGTTTAGACTGCCTTTTATAGTGAGTGAATGGAGAGAGAAAAATCGTTTCAAATCTTCTATGCGATGATCACGTAGGAGAGAGAGTGTCAGATTCCTAGGATCACGCCACCCAACAAGCGCCGTTTCAGAAGAAAACCGGTTCAAATCCTCACGCGCCTTTAAATGCCAGAGGGATGTCGCTTGGATTTCGCACACGCGTCCATAATGTCAGTAAAAGTATGGGCGTTTCAAATTCACACGCGCCCCCTTTTTACCGTCGTTTGAATTTCAATCCGTTGAACTCCCGCTGAGTCAGCAACCTTTCGTCTTATCTTTTTAAAAGGCATCTTTTGAATTGAATACCCACGTGGATTATTTTTGACCACAGCTTCACAATTAACCACCAAAGTAATAATACAGCCTATAATAATTAGTAATGGAGTTTTGGAAAATCAAAGATTTTCGTGCAAAGAGTGTAAAAAGGAAAAGAAATAAAGCAACTCTTTTAAGGATTTTCTGTGATGTCAATAATGACACGAAACTGATGATCCCGGGCACGAATCTCTTCCTTCAAGGTCAAGAGAGACCTTAAAGTGTTAGTGTGGATTCCCATTGAATTACGATCAAACACTTATTAATAAATGTTGAAAGGCTTCTTTTAATTAGGCTAAATAAGGGTGGCTTTCGCTTTGATTCAGCAATTCTAATCTTGAAATAAGAAAGAAAGTGAACAAAGTACTTGTGAGACCGGTGTAGCCTGTTGAACAAGTAGGTAGGAATTTATTTTAAATTGGCTTGGAAAAATATAAAATCTCAGATAAAAAATTTAAAAAATTGGATCCCAAGGGAAGAAGTGTTATGGTGTTTAGCAATTTCATAGGAATCACACAAAATAAAATTTGAGATTTCATTAAGGTACATTCGTCAATTCTTTGGTGAAAACTTGAGCAAATTAATTGTTCACCGTCAATTCAGATTTGGTGTTGAATTTTGGGTTTCACTCAGCTCGTAGTGGCACGAAACTAAGATCATAAACACAGATGTTGTGTAACCATAAACCTCAGTGGTAATTTCTGAGAGTCTCAAGGGTTACGTTGAGGAAACGAATGTAATGGAGAAATATAATGGAGATGGTGTAAGAAGATAAAGTACCTCTGCAGCGAAATAAAGGACCAAGCAGAAAACTCTTATCTCATGTGAGAAGAGAGTGAGGTAGCTCACGATTAGAATAAATATGTTAGCCTTATTGGGAAGACAAGGTTTGTGTATACCAGGTCATGAAGGCTATTATTCAAAATCTTATGAGGCTTGGGACACATACAACAGCATGCTTCTAGGGACACTTAATTAAGCCAACATTTATATCCCCATAAACGAACGAACACATAATAAAAAAATATTTTTGGAGTTTTTGAGATTTATAAAAAAAATTAAGTAAGAAAAAAATGAGGAAAAAAAAACTTTGAAAACCGAACCCGAACATTCGGTTAGTTTCGGTTAGGAAAAATTTTGAAAAACTGAACCCGAGCGTTCGGTTGGTTTCGGTTCCAGAAAATTTTGAAAAACCGAACCCGAGCGTTCGGTTGGTTTCGGTTCCAGAGAATTTTGAAAAACCGAACCCGAGCGTTCGGTTGGTTTCGATTCAACAAAATTTTGAAAAACCGAACCCGAGCGTTCGGTTGGTTTCGGTTCAACAAAATTTTGAAAAACCGAACCCGAACCTTCGGTTGGTTTCGGTTCAACAAAATTTTGAAAAACCGAACCCGAACCTTCGGTAGGTTTCGGTTTTGGAAAATTTTTAAGAAACCAAGGAATTTAGACATGCAATTGGAAAATACTTTCAATATTAAGAAAAACAATTTTTGTACAAGTAATATACAACCAAGAAAAACTACCTTTGAAGTGATGAGCGAATCAGATGGTTTAACCGAACCCGAACGTTCGGTTAGTTTCGCTTCTTACGTTTGAGGCTGAGAGATAGTGTGAGGTACTGACTTTGATTCCATCATACCTAGCCCTTGCAGTATTCGGTTGAACGATGCTTCAGGAAGAGCTTTGGTAAAGACGTCAGCCAGTTGATCAGTGGTTCTTACAAAGTGAACTTCGACATTTCCATCTTCCACGTGATCTTTGATGAAGTGATACCTCAGTGCTATGTGTTTGGTTTTAGAGTGTTACACTGGGTTATGACAGATCCTAATTGCACTTTCAGAGTCACAATATAGTGGGATCTTCTTCATATTGAGTCCATAGTCTCGAAGTTGACTCTGGATCCAAATCACTTGGGAGGTGTAGGATGCAGCGGCAATGTATTCCGCTTCGGCAGTAGACAACGACACACACATTTGTTTCTTGGATTGCCAGCTGACCAACTTCCCGTCAAGGAATTGACAGCCACCAGTTGTGCTTTTTCTGTCGAGTCCACATCCTCCAAGGTCAGCATCCGAATAAGCTTGAACGAAGAAACCTGAGTTAGAAGGATACCATAGACCTAAGGAGGTGGTTCGCTTGAGATAGCGTAAGATGTTCTTCACTGCAAGCATCTGAGGTTCGCGGGGGTTTGCCTGAAATCGAGCACAATAACACACGGAAAACATGATGGCAGGCCTACTAGTAGTAAGATACATTAGTGAGCCTATCATTTGACGATAGAGCGTGATATCGACAGCTGGTTTGTCTAGGGATGGAGTCAGTTTGGTGCCGAATGCCATTGGGACTTTGACTTTTGAGTCTCCCATCATACCAAACTTTGCTAGGAGAGTCTTCGTGTAAGCTTCCTGATTGATAAAGATGCCTTCGGGTCCCTGTCTAATATTTAAACCAAGGAAAAAGTTAATAGGACCCATTGAGCTCATTTCAAATTTAGTCTCCATCAACTTTCTGAATTCAGCTGTTAAGCTGGGATTCGTAGAGCCAAAGATAATGTCATCGACATAAATTTGAACTATCATAAGGTGGTTACCTTCCTTTTTACGAAAGAAGGTTGGGTCAACCGAACCTTGTTTGAGATTAGACATCTTTAAAAATTTTGTTAGCGTTTCATACCAGGCTCTCGGAGCTTGTTTAAGGCCATACACAGCTTTATCCAGAATGTAGCAATGATTTGGATATTTTTCGTTCACGAACCCAGGAGGTTGCTCCACATACACGGTTTCTTCAAGTTCTCCATTAAGAAATGCACACTTGACGTCCATTTGGAAAACTTCAAAGTTTTTGTGAGCAGCATAAGCCAGAAATATTCTAACAAATTCTAGCCTAGCTACTGGAGCAAAAGTCTCTTCATAATCAATCCCTTCCTCCTGACAATATCCCTTTACTACCAGATGAGCCTTGTTCCTTATTACATTCCCTTCCTTGTCCATTTTGTTCCTAAAAACCCATTTGAGACCAACAACCGAAGCATCTGGAGGAGTTGGAATGAGGCGCCAGACTTTGTTCCTTTCAAATTCGTTCAGTTCGTCTTGCATTGCTTGAACCCAATCAGAGTGATCGAGGGCAGTGTTAACTGTCTTCGGTTCAACTTTTGATACGAATGAGTTAAACATACAAAACTCAACCTTTGAGAATAAGGATGTCTGTTTTGCCTTCAGTTGTGATCGGGTCAGAACCTTTTCAGAGACATCACCAACTACTTGAGAGATAGGATGATCTCTGGTCCATTTGGTAAGAGGAGGGTAATTTGGATCAAAGGTTGGGTCTAGTTCAACATTGATCATTTCTTTTGGCTCAGATTGGCTATCGTAGTCAACCGTCATATCATCATGCTCCCCCTCGATTGATGAGCTTTGAGAAACTTGAGGTTCAGGAGTTTCTTGTGATTCTGGCCTGGCAGGCATTGATACACCTTCGGTTGGAGAAGCACTTTCGGTTGCAGTTGTAGAGCTTGGCTCTCCCTCGACATTTGAGCTTGGCTCCCCCTCGACTTGTGAGCTTGGCTCCCCCTCGACTGAAGCATTGTTGGATGGAGGGTCATCTGTAGTCGATCCTCCTTCAATCATTCTCCTGGCAGCTTCTTCGACAATTTGCTTCATGTGGTCGACCTTGTTGTCTGCTGCACCTGCTTCTAAGAGAGAAGCTTTCTCTGGTTCGTCAAAGAGCTCCAGAAATTTATCGTATAAATTAGCGATCGAGACTGTGACTTGCCCAGTTTGAGGAAAGATTTCCCCAGCGGTGTCTTCTTGTAGCCTTTTGACATAGCCATCGTCAAAGGTCACGTAATATGTCTCTTTAATTTTTCTCGAACGCTTGTTTAGGACTCTGTATGCCTTGGATGTGAGAGAGTATCCCAGAAAGATTCCCTCGTCGGCTTTGACGTCGAACTTGTTGCGGTGTTCTTTAGAGTTGAAGATGAAACACCGTGAGCCGAACACGTGGAAAAATTTCACATTAGGCTTTCTGTTATTGAGAATCTCGTATGGTGTGAGCATGAATCGTTTGCTGAGATAAGACCTGTTCTGTGTAAAACAAGCAGCAGAAATAGCATCAGCCCAAAAATAAAGAGGTAAGGAAGCGAAACTTAGCATAGTTCGGGCAGCTTCACACAAAGATCGGTTTCGTCTTTCGACAATTCCGTTCTGTTGTGGTGTGTAGGGAGCTGAGAAGTTGTGACTTATTCCCTTTTCTGCAAGAAATTCTTCAAACTCCCTGTTCTTGAATTCCAGACCATTGTCGCTTCTGATGTTGCGAACGACCTTCTTGAGTTGTACTTCAATCTGCTTGATGAACACTTTCAGCTTATGAGTCGCTTCAGATTTGAGCTTTAGAAAGAACACCCATGTAAATCGTGAAAAGTCATCAACAATAACAAGAATATACTTGCTACCACCGATGCTTTCGATAGATGAAGGACCATACAAATCGATATGAAGTAATTCGAGTGGTTCAACAACTTTTGTGTTAATTACAGATGGGTGACTTTGACGACTCTGCTTCCCCATTTCGCATGCAGCACACAAATGATCTCTATCGAACTTGAGCAATGGAAGACCCCTAACATGACCTCCAGTGACAAGTCGGTTGATATCTTTAAAGTTGATATGAGAGAGTCTTCGGTGCCACAACCAGCTTTCGTCAGATTGAGCTTTTGATAGCAGGCATATAGCTGGGTTTCCTTTGATGGGTTTCAGGTTTAGAGGAAACATTTCACCCTTTCGCTCCGACTTGAGAATTACCTTCTTTGTCTTTTTCTCAATAATTTCAGAACCTTCATCATCGAATGAGACTTTAAGACCTGTACCCCCAACAAGCTGAGATACACTGATGAGGTTGTGTTGGAGTCCTTCCACATAAGCCACCTTCCTTATAGTAAAGTCACCATTTGTTATCATCCCGTATCCCTTTATGGTGCCGAAAGAATTATTTCCAAACTTGACATTGCCACCATTTGTAAGAGACCTGTATTCCCTGAGCTCCTCTTTCCTCCCTGTCATGTGACGTGAGCAGCCACTATCGATGTACCATTCTTCGTCGAACTGCTCGTCACTCATAACCTGCAAAAATTAAGCAGATTTAGGAACCCAAAGTTTCTTGGGTCCACGTGAGCTTTTCATGGGAACAGGAACAGTAAGAGAGATGTCAACAAGATATGTTCGTTTTATAAGTGTTGTTTCATCTTTCTTTTTAATGATAAAAACTTTTATTTTATTAGGATTGGGTGCGTTCGGTTTAGACTCTGGTGTGGATGAAGAGACCTTCTGTTTGTCCTTTTGTTCAGACGAAGAATGAACAGAATGAACTTTAGAGCAAGATGGAGATGAGTTTGTGGAAGTAGAAGAACTAGATGAACTAGAAGGAGTGGGTATAGATTGAGAGGACTTCTTGGCCGGAGATTCTAAGTGACCCTTTTGCTTTTGATCATTGGAGGGACTGACCTTAGAGTTTTGATCTCTTTTGAATTCAGAACCGAACCTTTGCTTTCGGTTGGAATTGTTCTTTGAACCGAACATTTGCTTTCGGTTGAAGTCATTCTCAGAACCGAACCTTTGCTTTCGGTTGGTATTTTCTTGTGAATCGAACCTTGGCTTTCGGTTGTCGTGACTCTCAGGTTTTCCGACAGGATTGTTTTCATACTTCAGATTCTTGTCTTGATGTGAGAAGTATGCATTCTGGGATTGCCAGAATTGTCTCCTTTCAGATAGATTCTTCCTGTATCTTTGGTTCCTTTCTCGTTTCTTATTCCTCATCTGCTTTGGTTGATGATGAACATTAGCTTTCATTTTCGGTTTCTCCTTGGCTGGTTCATTTTGAACTGTAGGAGTTTCATTTTGCACTGAGGAAGTAGAGGGAACGTCTTCTGTTGCCGAACTTTCATTCTCCTGAGGAATGTCTTTTGTACCTCTGGTACTTGGCTCATCGAAATTATCTGGCTTATTTAAGGGTTCAGGTATGTACCTACCTTTACTCATCCAAGAGGTTCTTTCTGATAAGCCCACCGTTTCGTTTGCATTATCTATTGGTGCTGACCAGAAGTACTCATCGCAGCCATCAACATTGTCTTCGTTTACAATAGCTGTGAGTTCAGCTGTCTGATGTTCGGTTACTCCAGTGACCTTGTATACTTGATTCGGAGTGGTCCTGACCTTTTGATACACAACTGCTTTCTCTGCTAAGATCGGGGACTTTTGTTGGGACAATCGAGCGAACTCCACTGAATTTTCAGAAATTAGATTCTTGTGGTTTTCAGGTTCGTTTTTCACAAATTCTGAGCAGTCAACCGTGTCCTCTACATAAATTTCACTCATGTTGTCGTCCTCGTTAAGCTCAGATGCATTTTCAACATCAATTTTGTTTTCTGAGCTTACATTGGCGTTTAAAGAGTCAAATTTTTGTATGGTTTCGATTCTCAGTTTAAGTCTATCATTTTCATCCAAAAGGTTTTTAAGCATGTCCTTGTGGTCCTTGGATTTAATGAAAGATTCAATTTTGTCCAGTCCATACATGTAGGTCGGATTGACATCATCAGATGATATCACACTCTCACAGTTATAAGCTTCGGCATCAATTTCATCCTCCTTAAACTCCAGGAAGGTCAAAATCATGCGATGGATCTTTTGGCCTATTTCACAGTCTAAGTGAAGTTGAGTAATATTAGAATAAAGACGTTTTGCAATTAAACAAAAAACATTCCGCTGTTTTAACAACTTTAAATTGTCTCTTTGTAAATAAATGTTTTCGTCTTTAATTTTAACTAATTCAGACTCCTTCAACTCGATCCACATGCGCCGCTCCTCACTCTTCGACGACACCCTGCTTAATTGATCAGTTAGGTTAGAATTGGTGACTCGAGTTTGAGTTAAGCTACTATCTAGATGAGAAATTCTTGTATTAACATTTTTTAGTTCTTTCTCATATGAGGATTGTGGTACTTTAAATGAAACAAAAATCGATTGTACCTTCTTTATAAGTTCATCAAGCTCATTGAACTGCTGGCTGAGTGGTTTGGCCGTAAAGCACATGTCCTCTTGCACCTTCGGTTCATTGCTTCCACTATCGGTATTGTATCCCCTCATCTGAGATACATCAGACACCATGAAGCATCTTCCTCCACTGCTCTCCTCCTTTGCCACATAAGCCTTTCCATGAGTAGGCTTCCTCACTTCATCGTCTTCTGAGTCAGTAGACCAAACTTCCACTCTACCGAACTCGTCATCAGCAACCGAACCCTGCACAATAAGAGCATTCATAGAAGGGTTAGCGGTAGACTTCTTCTTTCTCATCTCATCGAGCCTTTTCTGCAGCACAACTTCCTCATCCTTTTCATCATCCTTTTTAGCCATCTTCTTAAGGACACAATCTTTAGCATAGTGGTTTTTCCCACCACAGTAGTAACAACTTACTCCAGAATCACCATCAGCCGTCGGTTCCTTCTTGGGCTCTTCAACCTTCGGTTCATTGTTAACTTTTTCTGAACTATAACTCCCCTGCCAGTTTCGATTTTTATTGCTGGGGAATCTCTTCTTTATGAACCTCTTGGGGTTAGACACCATCATAGCATAATCCTCAGACGTGAGGTCATACTCCTCCAAGTTAAGGTCTTCATCCTCCATCGCAACTTTACTTTTTGACAGGAGGGCCAGCGAACCAAGGCTTGAAACAACGTTCTTCTCCTGGGACTTGAGAATACCCACCAGTTTCGCCAAAGAATATGATTTAAACTGCTCATGGGCTTTGACTGTAGACACCACTGCTCTCCATTCAGACCTTAGACCATTTAAGAATGTAGCCTTCTGCTCGATAAGCTTCCTTTCGATGTCATGCTTGATCATCCTGCTGAGAAGATGATTGAAGCGATCGAACGTCTAGGTCACTGTTTCTTCGGCTTCTTGCCTGAATTCTCCAAACTCCGATAAGAGCAAGGTTTGGATAGAATGTTCAAGATCCTCGTCTGTAGAGTACAGTTCGTGAAGTCTATCCCAAACTTCCTTTGCCGTCGTGCATGAGCTGACCAACCTGAAGGTGTCAGATTGAAGGGCAAATCTAATCAATCTTAACGCCTTGATATTGCACTGGAATTTATCCTTTTCATCTTGTGCAATATCTTTAACATCCTTCAGCAGATCATTGTACTCCTTTTGAGTTTTGATAATCCTGGACGTTGCAGAATGAGAAAAAGGTCCATTAATGATAGCTTCCCATATGAGGTATCCATTATCCTCGGATCCTATCACGTAGTCTTCGAAGTGATGCGCCCAGACTTCATAGTCATGGGTATATAGGATTGGAATCTTTGTCGTCGAACCGATGTTGTTGGAAATATTGATAGGATTTGATTGTAATTCGTCCATTATGATCGAAAAAACCTGTTAAAAGATCAGACTTGTAATAACTCAGATTAGGGCAAAACAATAAATATCAAGATACGTCAATAATGAGATGACGGCTCAATAAATATCAGTAATTGCGGAAAAACCCTAATTGAAACCTTTTCATAGAAAAGATGTGTATCGATTACACAGCCTCCTGCTCTGATACCAATTGATGAGATTAAAACTTTAATCTATGAAGATCGATTAGATCTTAAAGAGGTAAACAATTATAAAAACAGCAAGAACACGAAAATAAGAATAAGGCAAGAGTGAATCAATCGTGTCGAATGATTAAAACAAAATCATCAGAAGAGCTCGATTAAGAACATCAACTGTAGAGGATTGGTAGGTTACAAGAACGATTAAAGAAATCTGGAAATACTATCGTTATGCTCTAGATGAATCGTTAAAATCATTAACCTAATATGCATGCAAGCATATACTTATATAATAAATATAATGGGCTCTCGGTTGGACATGCCCAAACCGGAATACAAACTAAATAAACAAACAGACGAGCCCAAATGACGCAACCTTCAACAAAATCTTCAGCCCAACAAAATTCAATGTTCAGATAATCTCTACCAGGTAGGTATTGTTTATTTGGAAATGCGTGATACTCCTTACAGGGTCAATTTGTGGTTATTCTATTTTTGAGCCCTAGATTTAATGTTGAATTAACTGATGGGATTTCCATGTAATGTGGTGTGAACTTATTGTTTTGTTTAATGAAATATTATTATATTTGATGAATACGCAATCCTTTATTCCTATGACATAACTTCCAAATTATTTAACATATCATTATCTGCTCCAAAGGAAATATCTTGCAGCTTCTGGGCAAATGGTAAGTTGGTATATTACATTGGTCTTAGACACGAGTATTTAAATCCTTTCACCATGATTGCTAACAAAGGATGTTTAATATAAGGCTTCATTAGCTATTTGGCGGGTCCTATTAAAGATGCAAGTGTATTTCAAAACAAAATAAAGATATGACCCACAAAACAGAGCATCCTATTAGGAGATTACATCTAAGAAATCTAAATACATGATTTTAAGAATGGCTGTGAGATTATTCTCATGAATTCTTAATATGTTGATGATTTGCGTAATGAGTGTTGGTTGATCCAACATTTTATCAAGGTTCACATACGCTTGTAAATGGCAAACTATCCTACTCCTAAACTAATCATAAACACCACATCTGTCTCCTAGTGAGACTTGAACCATGACCTCACATTTTGATAGTGAGACTTGAACCATGACCTCTCATTTTGAAAGAGTCGCTCCTTGTCACTAGGCCAAAGGCCCTTTGGTATATGCGTGTATTTACTTAACTGTATCCAGCTGTCGACTTATAATATTCAAGCATGTTATGAACAAATCTACTTAATGACATCAATTCCAATGTGAGATATGAACTTTCATAAATACATGAACAATCTGCTCACCAGATTCTCTCTTACTCTCCTCTAATTTACAACTATATATGTTTTGTTGTTGATATTTCGAGAATAAGATTTTTCATGTATTTGCTTGTTAAATTTCTACATAGGATTACTTAATGCAATACTTTTTGTTTTGTCAATCTTGAAGTAATATTACTGGCGAAACTAATGAAAAGCCTCTAAGGGTACTACTAATCCGTAATATTTAAATAATTAAAACTGACTTGTTTCCAAGCTTCTATAAATGATAGATTAATCCTCCCTAATAAATGAAAATGATTTTGCCAAATGTCATTCTCTCATTCATTATGCCACATGTCATTTTGTCATAATTTTGAAATATTTATTTTCCACTTGTCATTTACTTCATTTTTCATTTTTCAATATATCATTAATTTAGTTTCCATAAATTAAACATATCATAATTACTATATTAATGTAATTTTCAAATTTCAAATTTAATTTTAAATAAATTTACAGTTTAAACCTTTGTATTAAACATTTTGTTATAATTAACACGTTTAGTACATCGGTCTGACAACTAAACAAATAATTTTAATTTTTTTCATGTTTTTTTTCTTATAATTTTATAATTATTTTAAAGTTCAAATTAAAATAAACTTCCCATTTAATCATTCGTATTTAACATTTTATTTTAATCAACCCGTATAACATACGGGTCTCACACCTGGTAAGAAATAATGAGTGGAGATTTTAATACATCCATATGGCTCGATAAAACTCACGTGGAGTCATTATTAGATAAAATCATAAAAAACTAAACAAGAGTTTTCCGTAGGAGTTGGTATGCATGCTGAAAGAAACACAAAGAGGTCAAATGAGCATCTAGAAACAGAGGAAAAACAGAGCATATTAGTGAGAGAAAAAAAAACGCCCTTGTTCTTTGTGTACATACATGAAACTGATGGAAGTTATATTAAAGGGTCCCATGTAAAAGAGAATGCCAACCTCCAGTTTGGAAATTCAGATGCTCTAATATGAAATTGATACATCTAAGTAGGAGATATATTTTGATCGTGTTTGTTCACTGTTCTTAAGCAATATTTCAACCCTAATTTCCTGCAAGACACAAAATTAGGTATGAGAATAATCTAAAAAAGAATGCCAACCTCAATTTTTCGGGCACAAAACTAGAAGCTCAGAATATATAGTGACTTTGAAAATCACCAATATCCTCAATATAGAGTAGTTTAAGCTTAAGTAAAACATATGGCTTTCTAACTTGTTCGATATTAGGGATAAAATGATTGTTGCATTCTTTTATTAACTTTCTAAGGTATGGGATCATGAAGACCACATCAAAGTTTGAGAGTAAGAATGACTTTATTGGATAACACCCCCTGTTTTGAACACCCTCTTTGAATTGAGAAAAATTAGTCATTTCGACATGTGTGTGAAAACGATTCTTGGGCTCATATGATTAAGAGTTTCTGCATGTAACTATTTACCCATTCGTGTTTTCATATACTTACATTTTTATTATATGTTTATTTATCTATTACATGTCAGTGAAACTCATGGAATCTCTAAACCTTAAGCTTACCCTTTATGTGATGAGTATTTTAGGATAGCATTGATGGAAGCTTGTGTAAAAGGCAAGATATAAGTGTTATAGTATTGTTGTATGCATGTAAAGGATTAAGAGATAGTAACTTCCGCTAAAATCACGTAGTATTCTTTAAACGACTTTTGAATACACCCATTGGATGTTGATGACTTTTCCAATTTATTACAATAGGAATAATAAAAATCTCCAGTTTAATTTAGTCATTTTCGGTATGCAAGTAAAGGAAAGGTCACAAACCATATATTCGTTCCAAAGTATGCCAAACTTCTGCACTTGAAGGCCTATCCTTAGAAACCTCAGCTATACATCTTGATGCGAGAGTAGCGCATTCAAAAGCATCCTTGAAGGAGTAATTTTGTTCAAGACGTGGATCCATTATCTTCTTTAGCTCGGTTGTGTCTGCAAGGTATGATCGTGCCCATGTTGCCAAATTACGTTGATGTTCTGGTAGATCAAAGGAGATTGCCTGTTGGCCTGTAAGGATCTCCAGCAACACCACTCCAAAACTATAGATGTCACTCCCCAAACTCACACGACCTGAAACATTGGAGCATAATGATATCACAATCACAAAATAGAGAGATCGACATTTCGCGTCAATACACTTAAGTATATTTGTTAAAACAAACCCATTGGTTTTTTGAAAACATATACTTTAGAAAAAAATTACTAGTATGATTTTTTTTTCTTGATATTCCTTACACAGTTAAATTAACGGATGGTTTTAAAAGGATAGCATGAAAGAAGAGCAATACGAAAAGGATTTCTTTTGTAAAAAAAATCCAAACACAATAGTTGAAACATTACTTTGTTAGATGGTAACCTACCGGTACTAAGATATTCTGGGTCTAAATAACCTAAGGAACCCATAACACGTGTGGTAACATCTATTCTCCCGATTTCAGGGAAAAATCTTGCTGACCCAAAACCCGCTAGTTGTGCATTAAAATGCTGGAATAAGAAAGAGACGAAACAAATATTGGCCAACTTTAATGGTGTAAAACCAAACCCATTGAATTTGTTCACTAAATCTCAATTAGATTAAGATTACCTCATCCAGTAATATTTTGGCGGATTTAACATCACGGTGTATGACTTGACCTACAAACGAATGCATATAAGCAAGTCCTCGGGCTACTCCTACCATTATCTTAACCCGTATTGCCCATGGAAGTTGTTTGGAAACATCATCACCTGATACATTGCAAAATTATTCATGTACATGAGCCTACTTCATTGTAACATTTAAGCATTGGATTAAAAATAACCCAAGAATAGTTTCTGAGAGAGATTATAGTATGTTACCTCCACTTAAGAATTGACGTAAATTTGAATGCTTCATGAACTCATAGACAAGCAAGTGTTCGTTTTTTTTATCATCGCAATATCCCAGGAGGCAAATAATATTTCGATGAGCCAACCCTCCTAAAATGTTCACCTCCGTCTGATCTCACATAACTATTAGTTAGATTCATCAAAACGCTTCATAAAACAAAATTTCCGGCATTGTAATAGGAGAAAGAGTTTGCAATCAGTTAGTTTCATTCACATCATATAGTCGAATCTACACAAGTGACATTTCCTATGATACAAATACCATGTTCAATTCCATCTATTGTTATTTAGGATGTGTTCCCGTGCAACTTTACTCGATAAAAAAACATAGCGATCAGTAAAGAAACAAAGAAAAGCGTGTGTGTGTGTGTGTGTGTGGGTGGGGGGGGGGGGGGGGGGGGGTTATGTTTGAGTTTTTTGTTGAGCGAAGAGAAATACCACCTCTGGAGAAATTTTCGATTATCTTCTCCCCAAAGATATTCCTCACATGTGTAGGAAGATATGGAGAGAAAGCAACGATACTTATGCAAAAAGCTATTACTTCCTCCGTCCCAAAATAATTGTCCACCTTATTATTTTAGTTTGTCCCAAAATTATTGTCCACTACCAAAAATAGATATACATTTTTACCATATTGCCCTTAACATTTAATAAAGTAACTATAATAATTACAAATGCACATTTCCCATTGGTTTTAGAAAAGGGCAAGAAGGTCATTTTACTAAAAAAACAAAACCAATTATTGTTTTTTCTTAAACTGTATGTTTTTTGTTTGAACGATAATTTTGGGACGGAAGGAGTATTTTTTGTCTTACCAAACTACCTCGGACTTAATCTAACCTATTATACAAACTCATTAGTTGTCAACTTTGTTTCAGTTTCTCTCTAACTCGGGAGCATAGTAAAAATTTAAGGATGATTTTAAAAGGAGAGCATGCAGCAACAGCAATTCCAACATAAAATCAGACTTGTAGTTTGAGAGTCATTTAGAGTTTGTATGAAAAATTCTACAACAAATACTTTAAGCATAAAAAGTTAATATTTCATTATTCATATCATACATACGAGCAAACGTCCCATGAACTGATATTCACCTGCCAACGTTGAAGATGTATTTCATGATCAGCTGGCGTGTACCTTTTAACAGCAACAGCAACTTCAACACCCTCCGTTGAATTAACCCAACCTAAGAACACCTCTCCACAATCTCCCATATCCAGAAGCAAATCCTGACTGAAATGTCTTGTAGCCCTTTTCAAATCTTTAAACTTATATACTATTAACCTTGTATTTCTATTGTATCCCTTGCTCGATAGCTTTGAATCACCACGGGCTGAAATAGATGAATATAAGCACATTATGAAATTGTTATTTTAACTTTTCCACCATCATACATTGGATCTTTGGATTTACTTCATATAATACCCAATCAAATTTTTCCACATGGTTTTGATATGACAAATAAGAACTCTCCACATTACCCATTTTTAGTATGCATGACTGTGTAAAGGAAATGTCACAACGATACGCTACATGCAATAAGCATTGAGAAGAATGATGTGAAAACAGCAAGTACTCTTGTCTTATGACATTGGGAAATGGAATTCCTATATTTGTCATTAATCTTATGCTTATATATGCAACTAAGGATATGTATATATATATATATATATATATATATATATATATATATATATATATATATATATATATATATATATATATATATATATATATAAAGAATGTGTATACACAATTAAATGGGAGTTTGAAATTAAATACCAGAGTTCTCTCTGTTGGAGGTAGAGGGAAACATATCAAGCACTTTTCCGAATATTGTTTTATTGGCAGCCTGCAAGGAAGTATTGGTTTTCTCTTGTAAGGTCATTAGAGAATCGAGACTGACCACAACCTCAGCCATTGTAGGGCGCTGCTTTGGATTGCTGAGCAAACATCTCTCTACAATTCTAACAAACTCCTTCAAACATTTTGTGGATATTTCACCCCTTATATCACAATCAATTATACTCTTTAAATTGCCTTCTTTGATTGAACTTTGAGCCCATGCAACTAAACCCCATTGCTCCTCATCAAGACTTCTATCAACTGCACGTTTTCGACATAACACTTCCAACAAAATCACCCCAAAAGCATACACATCAGACTTCCTAGTCAGCCTTCCAGTTGTGAAATAATTTGGATCCAAATATCCAAAAGTACCTTTCACAAGTGTATTGACATAAGTAGATGGCTGATTAGTTGGGCCTATTCTAGACAACCCGAAGTCCGAAATTTTAGCTGCCCAACTTTCATGTAACAATATATTTGAGCTTTTGATATCACGATGTATAACCCCGACATCAATCCCTGTGCCAGTGTGGAGATAGTCTAACCCACGAGCTGCACTTATGCAGATCTTGAGTCGTTGAAGCCAAGAAAGAGAGGTACCAAGTTTATGTAGGTGGTCTTCTAGTGTTCCATTTGGCATATACTCATAGATGAGGATCTTTTCTTTTTCGTGATTGCAGTAACCAAACAAAGACACAAGATGACAATGACGCAACTTTGAAAGCATCTCAACTTCTGCCCAGAACTCAGTTACCCCTTGAGTGGACATGGAATCCAACCGTTTAATAGCAGCAACCACAAGACTTGGTCCATTGATAATGTTACCTTTGTAAACTTTTCCAAAACCCCCCTTCCCAATTACTAATGATTCGTCAAAGTTAGCAGTTGCTAAGAGAATCTCATGAAATTCAAAGTAACGGCATGGTCGTGATGATTCTATGGAGGAGAATGTGGAGGGCTGAGATTGGTTGAGATCGTCGGTAGCGGAAAACATAGTTATTGATGAAGAAGAAGTAAAAGTTGAAGCAGATTTTGCAATCGTTGTTCCATAGATTGTAATCTTCTTCCTGGAAAGAGAGATGGAGCCCACGTGTGACCCAGCGTTTGTATTTAATTTCTTTTAAAATCAACTATATGCTGGAGTGCCTCCAAAACTGCAACTTAAGTTTTATCATCTAGACGGGCAAAAGGACAACATAGACACTAATGACAAAGAAATTAAGTTTTATGCATCATATAAGACCCGTGTACTACACGGATTTATTAAAAATAAAAATTTAATATCAATATTTAAACATTAAATTTAATATCAATATCAATTTTAGAGCTCTCATTAATTATGTCATTTATTACATTATAAATATATCATTTCTTTTTTAAGGAATTATTTATTTCTCTCAATATTGTAACCGAAATAAGTTATGATATGTGAACAAATCAGAAAATTCCATGTGGAAATAAATAAATTCTAAAAATCTATTAAGATGCAATGTGTCCAAATCAATGAGGACATGACATGTGGCAGAAAATGGGTTTTATTTATTAGTATAGATATTTCAGTTTTTTCCCCTCGATATAGCCTGCAAAAACTGGGTCTTTCTCCATCTATTGCTACTCAACCCATAATTATGGGCTACTGCCCCAATTCAGACAAACCTTAAATCCTTGTTGCCAACTGCTTTTTAGGGTTTATTGGAATTAGATATGTGAAGGGTAGAAAGTCAGGTGTAATAATGAAGTGGATTATATCAACAAATAAGGAATCAAAGAGAGCCCATATTAAGGTTTATACAAATATTAAAAACCTACAAACAGAAATATATCGCCTTGTGTGTTGTCTAAAAAGTGAGATTTATCGAAAATCATACCAAGTGCGTGGAGGAACAGAGCGTAAACATCCTGTATGTTCTCATTTTTGTGGATATTGTTGTTTGTATCGAACAAGCTAATCATGTCTTGTGCTTCTAGTTTATGATTTTTATTTTTGATTTTGAATGGGTGTTTGGGATTGCTTTTATAATGACTTTTGACTTTTAACTTTTTCAAAAAGTTAAAAAGATGTTTGGGTAATAGAAAAGTTTTTTTTAAAATGACTTTTTGTATAGAGTAAAATGAGGGGTTTCAAAAAGTCACAAAAACCTGACTTTTTGTGATTTTATATGTAAAAGTTAAGCTAAAAGTCCTTTTGCTAATCCAAACACTTTTTAAAGAGCTTCTTTTACAAAAAGTCATTCTACAAAAAGTCCTTCTACAAAAAGGACTTTTGATGTTTAAAAGCAATCCCAAACACCCCCGAAATCTCTACCGGAGTAGAGGGAAGATTGGATTATGGAGGAAACTCAAGAAGTATCATGAAGTTCCATGGGGTGGGTTTTGTTTCTATGAGCTGTGATAATCATGTAACTACAATTGTCCTTCCGAGTGATAAAGCGATAATTAACTTCTTTTATGAAATTATGATAGGACCAAATAACCAATGATTGCGTAGGTATTTTAATACAGTGAAATATGACAGATTAACTTCTTTTATTCTCTTTATTTTTATACGTAGGGACTTACTAACAGACCTATCAAAGAGAAATTTAATTTTGGTATTTTCACCATTAAGATTATTTCCTTCTATATTAACAACTGATATATCAAATTTAATTTATAAATTCTTTTTTGTTGGTTGGACACTGTTGACCTTGTCGCCCTCAACTCCCTTGGTGCTATCTCACAAAGGGTCCTACCCTTTCTCTAAACCAAGAGTTTAACACATTGTGTGAGGAGAATGAAATCAAACATGAGGGAACTTCACAGTATACTCTCCAACAGAATGGTTTGGCTGAGAGAAAGAATAAAACCCTTTTTGTGATGGTCAGTTGCATGTTGAACCAATCTGGTCTACCAAACAATGTATCGGGGAAAAAACTATTGACAACTGCTTGTTATGTTCATAATAGGATCAATAGTCGTGTGATTCCTACAAGCCCTTATGAGTTGTGGAAAGGTAGAAAGCCTAACCTAGACTATTTGAAAGTATGGGGTGTGTAGCTGATTATCGGACACCTGATCCTAAGATATCCAAATTAGGCTCGAGCTATGAATAGCGTGTTTATTGCATATGCTCATAACAACAAAGATTACTGATTATTGGATGATGAATTTGATGTTGTTGTGGAATCCAGAGATATGAAATTCTTTGAAGACAAGTTTTCTAGAAATGATGAAAACCCAAATAATACAACACCTACAAGTACTTCTATAACACCCCGATATCAGGTAAATTTCCATTTTTAACCCTAAGTGAAAATCTTATGCAAAATTGATCCTTACACCATGCATACTTGGGGTGTACGCATGGCATATCTCCCTTAAAAGGGACGCATGTTTTTTATGCGTACGCAGGGCGTACATGGCAAATGTGAAAATCCTAATTTTTAGGGTTTGAGCACTATTTAAATCATGTTAACCCCTCAAGACCTTTTCCCTCATCATCCTTCATCTCCTAAATCATCCATTGTTAACCCTGATCCATTGTGTGGGCATTTTTGAGCTTATGAGTGTATTTTTGTTGTTCTTATAGTAAGAAGGAGGAAGTGAAAACACCTTGGAAGCTCAATACAACCTAAATCCAGAAGCATCTCATCCGCTAGCTTCATTTGAAGGTATAAAGTCTGAAACTTGATGAGTTATTTGCTTAGATCTTGCTCGCCTAGAGTTTGTGTTCATTTTTGGTCCCTTGAGCTTAGTGTTCATGAGTATGGCTTACTCTAACCATAAAAGCTGCCCTTTCAGATGTTTTTAGCTGCTAATAACCATAAAAATGGGATCTTGGTCTGTTTTCTTTCTTCATGCATGTGTTATGAGGTTTTGGTAGTGTATTATATTAGGGTTTGGTTGTTGCACTGATTCTAGCCATGGAAAGTCATAAAGTAGGAAATTTATGAATTAGAAATTTTTTTTAGGACTTGATATGAGGTTTGGACATTAAGGCTTAATGGATTAAGCACTTAATAAGAAAGAGAAATTTTAGGCATAGTATGTTGGGCATAACAGGGTGTATGTTGCATATTTTAGCCAAGAGCCCCATAATCTAGTAGGACCGTGACTATACTCAACATAATGACAGAGTACACAATGCGTACTCAATCTTTGTAACGACCCAATTTTCACGTCCAAAAATTTCATTTTTAAAACATTACTTTCGAAAACATTGATAAATAACACATTGTTTAAACAAACCATGTCACAAACGTAAACCAAATTTGAAAACCATAACATATAAACAACCAAAATATCAGAGTATCAATCCCAGAATAATCTCATAACTGTGGATTCAAGAGTGTGTAGGATGTGCGGCTACCGCGCCAGCTCCTTCCCCTTCAATGAAGAGGTACCTGAAACCAAAACTGTAAACTGTAAGCACAAAGCTTAGTGAGTTCCCCCCCCCCCAACATACCACATACCATACAATTACATAACATACATATACTGTTGGGCATATCTGGGTGTCCAACCTACCTCTTCGGTCCTCTCGACCGGATATTGCCTCGCATACCTGGGTGCTGGCCTCCCCTTCGGTCCTCTCGACCGGATATTGCCTCGATATATTAAAGACCCCTTTGAGTATAATCACACTCGATAACTCCACCCGACTTGTTCCTTAGTGCCCTAAGGATTCTTACTTGGTCTACGCACCAACCTGGTATCTTCAGTAGTACGGGCCTGATACTACCGTCCATACCGCATCGACATTCATCCCAAGTCCTCCTTGAGCCCCAAATCCCAAGTACTCTACTCTCTCTATCATGTTCTACTCACTAGCAAATCTCTCATAAGCACCTCGCTACTATCTAAGTCACTCTTAAGCATCTCTAGCAGCAAAACCCCTAGACTAAGGCATCATATATCAGGCCACCCTAGTCCTAATAAGAATACCTAGTCTACTCTAGCATGCATATCGTAACTCATCATGTAGCATAACATAACATCTCTGATAATCACTTATTATTAGGGTATTCTGGGAAATCATCGTTCGGGCACTAGCCGATCGTACACACGACTCTGCTCTGTGTTTTTCAAAAATCTTTACCTTTTTGAAAATATTTCTCAAATCCTCAGTTTGAGTTCAAATAAGCCCGAAGGTGTACTCGAATCCCTCAAACCAAGGCTCTGATACCAACTTGTAACACCGTAAATTTCAAAACAATTTTTCGCATTTTATAAAAACATGATTCATTTATTATTCATAAAAACATCATTATTTGAAACTCAAATTCATAGCATATAACAATCCCAAGATCTCATAACCTAAAAATCCCGTGTGTGTACTGATCATTTCGGCGCCTTCCCGCGATCCTCACTAGTACCTGAAACAAATAACACCAAACACTGTAAGCACAAAGCTTAGTGAGTTCCCCAAAATACCATATATATATATATATATATATATATATATATATATATATATATATATATATATATATATATATAAAACACATATTAGCCACTCGAGGCCATAACTCTGGGAGTCCGTGCACCCAACTCTATGAGCCCTCAGGTTCTAACTCTGCAAACATGCACAACATAAATCACATAGAAGAATGCAGTGCAACACATAACACATATATAGCATACAAACACTGTATCACATAACTCTATTCACTTACTCAAGGTAAAGTATAGTGAGAAGACTCACCTCGCGTATCTCGGTAACTCGTAAATCCCTGAAATCACTAGTGCTCGATCTCCCGAGCTATAGTCCTCCTATAACACAAATATATCCCTAATTAACACTTTCCCCACTAGGGTTGACTAACTCTATCAAGTCAACACCGGTCAACTCTAGTCAATGGTCAACGGTCAACCCAACTCGGCGAGTCTGGCGTGGACTCACCGAGTCCCTACGGGGACCTGATTCCTCTGAATCCCTTCCGACTCACCGAGTCACTCACCCAACTCAGTTACTCAACCCCAACTCGCTCCAACTCGTCGAGTGCATTCCATGCACAACCCCAAACGACCTTCTAAGGTCAGATCTGTTCCCCTAACTCGTAGATCCAGTCTTTCCAAGCTTATTTATCACGTAAAGTCTATGTCTTGGCGCTCAAAACACATCTATTGACTCGTAAATGGTGTTTTAACCTCAAACACAATGATCCCAAACCAAAACCTCCATAGACTCATATAAAGCTTGGACAAAGAGGCACTCTGGACCTCCATGGGTCCAGATCCAGAACCTAACTCGCCTAAGGGACAATGGGAGCACTAGATCTAGTCACAAAAGGGCTCAATAAGCCCTAAATCAACATGAACATCACCTCAACAGAAAATGGTTCGAAAATAGTACCTCAAACGTGATGTTTTGGACCTCAGATCTTCAGGAAGTTAACCCTCTTGCTTCCTCTTGTCTATAGCTTCCTTTCCCTTGCTAGAAAACACCTCCAAGGTCGACAATGGCTCCTTCTCTCACTCCAAACGCTCAAGCTCACTAGTGTTTCGATCTGGGGGCTGGTGAGCACAAATGACGGCCATAAGGCCCTTTAAATAGGCCCCAAACCCAAGAAATTAGGGTTTCATTAAACAGCGCGGACTCGCCGAGTCCCCAATGCGACTCGTCGAGTCCGGTCATTAATCCGGGTGAGAAATCGCGTCTCTACTCGGCGAGTCTACGCACCAACTCGTCGAGTTCTTCCACAAAACTCAAAATAAAATAAATAAATATAATACCTGAAATTCCGGATGTTACAAATTTTCCCCTATTTTAAATCTTGAATTTCCAGTTATAAAGGTTTTAAAATAGTCAAATTTAAAAAGATATTACTAAAAACCATTTCAATTAAGGCATTAAATATCAACCATTAATATAAATTCGTTTATATTAGCAAACCATTAATATAAAATCCATTTTTATTAGGAAACCATTAATACCCAAAAATCAGATTCAAATTATCACATACATATACAATTCATCCTTGCATTTGCGGCTCACATTTATTTTCGATTGTTGATTTTCTTCAAACCTTCTCCTATAAAATCATTTTTATTGTTTATCACTTCCATCATCATTATCTGCTTCAAACCTTCATTGTTGTGCACTAGAAGGCCAGTACATTCTTTCGCTTTTTTATATTTTTTTCGATTATTTTTTGTTCCCGTATCAAATAGACGTATTCATATATATATTTTGATATTCTTTGTCACAGCTTACATGAAATCGATTAACATCAATCCGTCTAGATCAAGTCAAACAAAACAAAAATGTACAATTTTTTATATTAAATTCTTAACCTATTAACTTGGACTCGATACTCAACGACCTCTACAAACTGCAATAGCTATGTGATTTTTTTACAATTTATAGCAACATACTTACCATGAAAAAAGAACTTTTAATTTAAACTACAACTTAGTTTTTTATCGGTAACAATAATATACAACACTTAATATCAACATCATTTCCTACCGGTTCCTCTAAATAATAATACATGAACCATATCAAAAGTAGGCTAAGAAGTTAGAATCTAAACTAGGAATGATCTTATTTCCCTGAATATCATATTTACGGTATTATAGAAATTTTTTTATTTGATTTTAGAATCAAATTGCATAATTACAATTAACATTGTTTTTATTAAACTTTGTATTTAGGTATGAAACAACAATAAGTATATTTTTGAAGGAACAGTGTTCAAAATAATTTGTATAATCTAAATACATGTTAATTTAGTTCATTTCTATACTTTCCTGTAACATTGGATTTTTTTTGTCATGTTACATTCAAAATATGGATTATTAGAATAGAAACCTTAGGTGTTTGACGAAATGTCTCAAAAAATCTGACACAAGTTTTCTACGCTCACCTCACAACCATGTATAAATTTTGGTTTTCTTTTTCTAGATTTTTAGCATCATGTATTTTTTATGTTTGCAACTTTGTAGTGTTACATGTTTTTTTTCTCATCCTCAGGTTTTTCTATCTCTGATAGGGCTTTATTTTTTATATTTATTGTAAACTATCGATTCAATCTATGTCACTTTGTTATGACTTTTATCAGCGTGATAAGATTCTAATAAATTGTCAATTTCTTGATCTTTTAGAAAAAGATGTTCTAACTGGATTATCACTACGCTGGTGGTATTCTATTTTGTTGATGAAGCGATCTATGATTTGGCCATGATGGTTTTTACGGATTATGTTTGGACTGATAATTGTTCTTGTCATAAAAAAATTACATCTAACAAAAAGTGAAAGATAATTTTTTAAATTAATATCATCATTTAACTTTAAAGGATTTTTTTCAACTTTGATGGCATGTAACAGAGTTTTGGCTAAAATTTTCAATTTTGTCTGCATATAACAGGTTATGACTTAAATAATGATATTACATATTTGGGCAATCAGGTTTTCTTCGGTTCTTAAATTATTTTGCAGAAAGTGGTCCGATTTGGTATTATTGATCTCACAAAAGGCAAGTCTCATGTCTCTTTTAGCATATCCATTGAGTTTAATAGTTTATTGTTCATATTTGTTTTTAAAAAAAATGTTAAATCTTGTTTTAATGAATGCAAGTCAGTAGGAAGTAAAGGTGTAAGAAGAGAAAAATATTAAATATGGGATGATCATGGTTATTTCAAGCCAAAATAAAATTCTAAAGTAACACTTGTAATGCGGAATACATATTATACTTCCCAAATAAATAACCAAAAACTAACCTCATCCCCAAATAATTTACGTATTAACTAACATCATTAAATTATGATTATAGTGTCTTGGTTTTTAATTATACAATATAGAGAGTCGGTTAATATGTAGTCATTATTTTTATATTCGTATCGGTTTTGGACTACAAAAACTATATTCAAATAATAAAAATGAAATGTAACATATACGATGGTAATAATGCAAAAATAACCTTCAAATTTTGTTTGATACAAAAAAAAAAGTCTAAAACTTAATTCTAAAAACAACAAGAAATAACAACGAACTTTCAAAAAGAAATGAGAAATTGCAACGAACTTTAAAAAAACATCAAGAATGTATAAATATAGGATGATAATAATGCTTAAAAACATCGAGTTTGGTCTGATGCGAAAAAAGTAATTTTATATGAAAGTAGGATTGCAGTAATACTGAAAGAACCTATATGTTTCTTATCTGATGCAAAAGTGGTCGAAACATACTTCTAAATTGGCAAGAAATAGCAATGAACTTTTAATTCATCTTGAATAACCATTTAATAGCTATATGTGAAAGATATGAATAATCAACAGTTAAGACCATAGACCTTATTCACACGTCCGCAAATGTCTTGAAGTAAGCATTCATTTTTCCATTATTTTATCATTGTCATAAAATAAAAATAAAAAATCATCATTTGTTTAAATTGTTTAATTCGTCTCATAATAACAAGTAAGTTGTATGCCAATTATGTATTTTGACATTTTCAATGAGTCATGGGCAATATCTAAATCGAGCAAGTATAAATGTTTTTATATTTCTTTGTTAGAGTTTTTTTATATTTAATATTGTATGTGTGTGTGGGGGGGAGGAGGAGGGTTATGTGGTTCATTTCAAATAAACATAAATAAGTTGCCATTTTTTAAAATAAACAATTATATTTTGCAATATAACCATAAAATAACAATGTATTTTGAAAGTACATTGTCAAACGTTGGATTATACTTGCGTAGACCCGTTTTTGCGCATGGTTAACTATATGTAGCTGTTTCCGGTGTCACAAGTAAAAAATGTTTGAAGGCACTTTGTGGCGATGAAGGTCGTTCAACTAATAAAAACAAAAATGTTGTCTACAAAGAGGTCCTTCAACGACTATATATATATATATATATATATATATATATATATATATATATATATATATATATATATATATATATATATATATACATTTACCAACCTCAGTGTATTTTATACACATTTCAATAATATCAATAACCCTGATTTTTTTTATAATTATTCTGCAATATCTCTATACATTTATATTTTATTTATGTGTTCCTCGCATTTAACGCGGGTCATAATCTAGTTTTTATACTTAAATAGGGCTTGAAACTTATAAGTTTGTGTCTCCACATGCTCCAAAAGATAGTGTCTTCTAGTTTTATAACTTGAAAGGTATGGACTGCTTTCCCTTTTATTATATTAATAAGAACTAATAGAATTATGATTGAGAGGTTAACAGTAGCCAAATGAGATCGAAACTTACTGGTGTTCATAGATTGAAGAGGAAAAAACACACGTCAAGTATGAACTTTCCATGGTCACCATACGAAAGGAAAGAAATGTTGGAGATTACAGTCCATTATCCTATACGATGTCAAACCTTATGAAATAAAATGCATACTAAACACACACATGACTGCAAACCAACATATACCCAAAACACATCGCAGCTCACTAAAATTGACCAAAGCCCAACCCCTAAGAATGTTTTTCCTATTTCTTACTACAACCATGGATAGCAGCCTAAAAGGCTCAAACATCTTTCCTTATTGCTATTTGATTAATTGAATCAGCCTAATGGTGTTCTTCTGACAATTCAAAACTGAAAACCTGCATGGAATTAGATAATAACACTACAAGAAAAACACATGTACACCAAGGTATGCCTTTCCCCAATAACCCCACGAAAAGAGAGAAAATCACAAAAAAGGCGTGCCTGAGGTTGCAGACCACAAAACCTATCATGTAACTTGTCTAAATTTTATTTTGTACAATGTAAGGTCACTTGCACAATTTTTCTTCAAGACGAAGTGTAAGACTATGAAGCTCTTGCCGCATACCAATCAAAGAATAAGAGATTAAAAGAATTGATGATTCATACGATCAAAAATTTTCACAATTCATATGTTTGTACAGAGAATCTAAGAATCATACGCACACACAGAAAATCAATATGTTTAATTGTTAAAAAACTTTGACAAAGCATTCATATAACAATGACGGTGCTTGAGAATTGATAATAACAATGATAGTGATTGAGAGTCAGAGATTGAAACTTCATACGCATACACATGGTTTTAGCAGAATCATAGAATTAGAATCACTTACCATTTGAGAATGGGGGGATGAAGGAGGTGCCCTGATGAGAAAGCGAGAATAAGGAAGGAGTGTCAGTCGTTTGCAAACATATCATTTAATCTTTTTCTCCATTTAATAGCTAAAAAGGTTAATTGAAGGGCACAACTGGAATACAGATAAATTCTAATGGATTGATAAAAACTAGAAGGGAATCATGCGTGCCGTTGGCGCTATGTTCGTTTTTTTTTCTCTTGTCAGCAAAAAATCTCATCTGATAACAGTCAAAACATTAGTCAACAGAAGGTTCTAGAATTATGGAAAAATGTTTGAATTATTATTATTAACTTGAGTACTAGTTGGACCAAAAACGCGGTTGAATTGAAACAACTTTTTCAGGTCTAATCCTGCGGTAAACTTGAATGTTTCCTGAAAATTTAAAGATTGTGGAAGGTAAATACAACATTTTAGTAATGTTTAAAGTTTAACAAAAATAAAAATAAGTTATTTACCTTTTAAATCTTCGACCATGTTGTATAAAGTCTGATTTTCTTTCACAACCTTATAGTATCCATTTGCAGCGATTGACAATACCTCTACCTGACTCTCTGAAATAATCAGCAAAAAAATAAATTTGTTAATGTTAATTTGTGTATAGGCCTTTCTTTTTTTCTTCAATGTAAGCACGGTTAAGCAATCTATCAAATTGTCAATGATTACAAATTGTTAGAAGAAGGTATTATAACTTTTTCGAGAAAAAAAATATATAACAAACCATTTATAGCTGTTTCTTTTTTATATAATGAGCTTAATCAGGACAAATATAAACATATATGAGTATATATGTACGTTATATACCTATCTATTGCAGCAGCATGATATTGGATTTGTCATGATTTCATAACATCATCATTCTCATCAACAAATAATTCCTTTGACCCATAGTGATGTCTTCCAGCTCTTCCTACCTATTATAAATTATAATATTAGCCGAGATTATCAACACAGCAAGATAATGTTACAGCAAGATAATGTTTCCTAGTATTATGGGATATTAGTTAGTATAGATATCGTTCATATCCAGTGTATCCCAGCCTGTATATATATACTTGTATTATTAATGAAAGGGCACGCATTGAACAGATTATTAACATGGTATCAGAGCGTATAATCTTCTGAAAACCTTTTCTCAGCCACCGATCTTCTTTCTTTCTTCTATCTGATCTTCTTCCTCCATGGATCCCAAAAATCACCCAGCCATCACTGTTACAAACATCAGAAACTTCATTCCATTCACTCTTGAAATGGAAAACGGTCAATACACTTCATGGGCTGAGTTGTTCAAAATACATTGTCGTGCTTTCCAAGTTGAAAATCACATCGACCCTGAAGTCAAGCCACCACCATCCGCCCCCTCTTCCTCAACTGCCACTGAGGCCGAAAAGGCCACAGTAACCTCTGAATCTCAAATCTGGTCTCGTCTAGACGCGATTGTTCTTCAGTGGATCTATAGTACAATCTCCAATGATCTTCTTCATACCATCTTGAAACCTCAAACTACTGCCTTACAGGCTTGGCAAGCTCTCGAAAATATTTTTCAAGATAATCAAAGTTCAAGGGCTGTCTATCTCGACAGCAAGTTCGTTTCCACCCGTCTTGATCATCATCCCAACATCTCCTCCTACTGCCAAGCTATGAAGATGTTGGCGGATCAACTTGCCAACGTGGGAAACCCGGTGTCCAATCAAAGGCTCGTTTTACAACTAATTGTCGGTCTTAATGAAAGCTACGAAGGCATTGCCATGCTCATACAACAAACAACCCCTCTTCCTGATTTTTATGCAGTCCGATCAAAACTAATCATGGAAGAATCTCACAAAGCTCATCATGCAGCCGCAGCTGCACCTTCACCTCACATCAGCGCCACCGCAACCGGTTTAACAGCATCCACAACACCTGTGAACCCCAGAAATAATGACAACAACAACCGATTCAATCAACAACAACCTGATTTTACCTTTTTTCGTGGACGAGGTCGTGGCAGAGGAGGTCGTGGTCGGGGTAGATCGAGCAACAACAGGGGACGAGGCTTCCACAACGGTTCACATCAACCTCAACATACTTCCGGTTCTAATACACGCTCCTATCAACCATGGCTTACACCACCTCCTTGGGCATTCCAAAACTACTCACCATGGGCCTATCCACCGTGCCCTTATCCTACACAACAACTTGGTAACACCAGACCTCCATCTAATGGACCTGGTCTTCTTGGAAGCCGACCCCAGCAGGCCCATGCAACCTACGACTCCAGCTACATGCCAACTGATTTGGAGCAAGCTTTCCACACGATGTCGCTCCACCCACCTGACACAAATTGGTATGCGGACACAGGAGCTACTTCCCACATAACAAATAATTCAGGTAACTTCACATCTTATCAAAATAATGGCCCTTTTCGGAATATAACTGTCGGTAATGGTTCCACTATTCCAATCCAAGGTACCGGACATCAAACTTTGCCTTACCCTTTCCCTCCATTAATTCTCAAAAATGTTCTTCATGCTCCTCATATTATCAAAAATCTTTTATATGTTCGTCGGTTCACCACTGACAATAATATTTCTGTGGAATTTGACCCTTTCGGTTTTGATGTGAAGGATTTCCAGACGCGGACACCACTTCTTCGATGCAATAGTTCTGGCGATCTTTATCCTTTCACACTTCAATCATCATCCCAAGTTACAACACCCTCAACTTTTGCTGCAATAACCAAGGATTTATGGCACCATCGGCTCAGACATCCGGGATCTGATATTTTATCTTCTTTACAGTCTACTTTGAAATTTAGTTCTAGTTCTAAAACTTTATCTCTTGTTTGTTCTTCCTGTGTGTTTGGAAAACAATCTAAATTTCCCTTTTATGCTTCAAATTCTATCACACATTTACCTTTTGATATAATTCACACAGATTTGTGGACATCACCTGTGCTAAGTTCTAGTGGTCATCAATATTATCTCTTATTCTTAGATGACAAAACTAATTTCTTGTGGACATACCCACTTGCACACAAATCTCAAGTTTATTCCACTTTCGTTCAATTTTTCACACTCATCAAAACCCAATTTCACTTTACAATCAAAACAATACAATGTGATAATGGCCGCGAGTATAACAATCATAACTTCCATCAGTTTTGTTCTCAAAATGGCATCCAATTTCGATTCTCTTGTCCACACACATCTCCGCAAAATGGCAAAGCGGAAAGAAAAATCCGTTCAATAAATAATGTGTTGCGGACTCTTCTTACTCACTCCACAGTACCATTACGTTTTTGGCAACACGCTCTTCAACACGCCACTTATCTTCTCAACATTCTTCCGAGTAATCTTTTACATAAACTCACACCTACTCACCTTCTATACAATCTCCAACCCACATATTCTCATTTACGCACCTTTGGATGTCTTTGCTATCCCCTCACCTCTCCCACTACTACACACAAGTTAAACAAACGGTCATCACCCTGTGTTTTCTTGGGTTATCCATCCAACCATCGGGGGTATAAATGTTATGACATCCAAACCCGTACCATCATCTTATCCCGCCACGTCATTTTTGACGAAACAATATTCCCATTCTCAAAATTGCCATCTTCACCATTAACTACTTCCACTCAATCCCAAACTGAATCAGATCCCCATCCTTCCTTATGGTCTTCTTCTTCTGAATCCTTGCCAACCACTAAGCCCACTCCATCTCCAAAACCTCCCATCCAGTTTACTTATTCACGTCGTTCTAACCAGGCTTCACATCCATCTCCTGTCATACAACAACCAACAACCCCCCTCCCCCCCATGTCACAATCTACCTCCAATCGAACCATCCACACCAGAAGTATGTCTGGCATCTCTAAACCAAAACAACCTTTCATTCTTCATGCTACATCGTCTATTTCACCTTTACCTAAAACTCTTTTGGATGCTCTCAAAAATCCGGATTGGAATACAGCCATGAATGATGAATTCCAGGCCCTTATTGATAATAATACGTGGAAGTTAGTCCCAAAAACTCCAAATATGAATGTGGTAAGGAGTATGTGGATTTATCGCCACAAAACTAAGTCTGATGGTTCTTTAGAGCGATATAAAGCTCGTTTGGTTTGTGATGGCAGGTCTCAAAAGGAAGGAATTGACTGTGGGGAGACATTTAGTCCCGTGGTGAAGCCAACAACAATACGGACAGTTCTTTCCATTGCTCTCTCAAATGCATGGCAAATTCACCAACTTGACGTGAAAAACACGTTTTTACACGGGCACCTACATGAAACTGTGTACATGCACCAACCCCCAGGGTTTCGTGATCCCTCCTATCCGGACCATGTTTGCTTACTCAAGAAATCTTTATACGGCCTCAAACAAGCGCCCCGAGCTTGGTACCAACGATTCGCTGATTACGTGTTCACTTTGGGATTCAAACACAGCAAATGTGATCATTCTTTGTTCATTTACAAGAACGGATCACATACGGCCTTCCTACTTCTCTACGTAGATGACATCTTGCTCGTGACATCATCACCCCACTTACGCCAAACATTCATGCAACTGTTAGCCAAGGAATTTGCAATGAAAGATCTTGGTCCCCTACACTACTTTCTTGGCATTTCAGTCACACGAACGAAAAATTCACTTCATCTTTCGCAGCACAAATATGCCACCGAAATCCTAGAAAGAGCCGGCATGAGTTCCTGTCATCCATCCTCCACACCAGTTGACACAAAATCCAAGATAAGTAAAAATGACGGCACTCTTTTGACCGATGGAGGCACTCAATACCGTCAATTAGCCGGTGCGCTCCAATATCTTACGTTCACTCGTCCGGATATCTGTTATGCCGTTCAGCAAATTTGCATGCACATGCATGCTCCTCGAACAACTCACCTCAATGCTCTTAAAAGGATCTTACGCTATATAAAGGGCACACTCCATCATGGCTTGCACATTACCCGGTCACCCACACACTCCATTATCGCATACACAGACGCTGATTGGGCAGGCTGCCCGGATACAAGACGATCGACGTCAGGATATGCTATCTACATGGGAAACAATCTCGTCTCTTGGTCATCAAAGCGACAACCAACTCTTTCCAGATCAAGTGCCGAGGCGGAGTATAGAGGTGTTGCAAATGTAGTATCTGAAACATGTTGGCTACGAAATCTACTATTAGAACTTAACTTGCCTCAAACTAAAGCCACCTTCGTCTACTGTGACAATGTCAGTGCAGTATACCTATCTTGCAATCCTGTTCAACATCAAAGAACAAAACACATCGAGCTTGACATCCACTTTGTTCGGGAAAAAGTTGCTCGTGGTCAAATCCGTGTTTCTCACATTCCCTCACGCTATCAGGTCGCCGATATCTTCACCAAAGGTCTACCTATCGTGCTATTTGATGACTTCAAAAACAGCCTCAACGTCCGTGCTCCTCCCGATTCGACTGCGGGGGTATATTAGCCGAGATTATCAACACAGCAAGATAATGTTACAGCAAGATAATGTTTCCTAGTATTATGGGATATTAGTTAGTATAGATATCGTTCATATCCAGTGTATCCCAGCCTGTATATATATACTTGTATTATTAATGAAAGGGCACGCATTGAACAGATTATTAACATATAATAATGTTGTGAGAACAATTAAGAAAAAAAATAGAAGAATGGAATTGAATTTAAATTATATTGATACATAAATATGAAAAAAATGAAAATTTAAGAAGTAATAATACGGAGATCAACATGCTCACAAGGGCTTCCACTTCCAAAAACTATATTTTCACAAGGATTCTAAAGGAATCTGATAGAATTGGAATTCGTGATTCCTTTTTGTTCATTATTCCTAGGATTGGGTGGAAGGAATTTAATTTCATTATTCATTTTTATTTTGCCAAATGACCAAAATACCTTCATTGTCCTTCAAAAATATTATGCGAATAATGGATTCAGAAAGACAAACCATTCAAAGTGGGATTGGACATGGCAAAAATAGAAGGTTTAGTGGAATCCAAGTCTCGTATGGCTCTAAGCACCTGAATATAGAATACAACAACAAAAACATGGACTCATAAGTGTATGCAACAAAAGTAAATTTAGAAGTTTCTTTTAAAAGGGAAAAACAAATACTTATTTGCAAAAAAAAAATATCTCATATTTAGGTAGTAGATATCTTAGGACAATGTGTAAAAATATTTCTATAAAGTTTAAGGGCAAATCATAGAAAAACAATTGTATTTTGAAAAAGTTTAAGGTTTAATCACTTAATATTCTTTTTTTCAATCAAGCAATGAAAGATTCGAACATTTTTTTCCAAAATAATTATTTTAACATGATAAAATGTAACATGCTAACGTGCCAAAATGGTTAATATGGGAAAATATCTTTTTATTTTGTGGTTTGATGGGAAAAAAATATAGTACCTACAAAAAAAAAACATAAATTTGTCATCCCCATTTCTAAAGTATATAAAATTTTTTAAAGTGTTTCGTTTTCATATAATTAGTTAAATAAACACAATTATTCCAAAAATAGATATATTAGTATACCTCAAGAAGATCCGATCCCTCATGGAGGTCCAATATCTTTAGCAAATGGTGCAACTGCTGAGTGAATACAACCTATCTCCTTTGTGATTAAACCCTGCATCCAAAAAAAATTTAAACTCGATATCCATAATAGCAACGTAGTGACGTTTCTCTTTATGTTCTACTCAAATTATTAATCGAATGAAAACAATAGAAAACAAATAAGATGGCAAGTTAGACGAGGGCATTTTCATAAAATCATACTTCTTTGTCAAATAAGGAAAATTGAGGTTTTGCTTCTGCGCCTGATAGATCACTGTAACGCCCCATAGATCACTGTAACGCCCCATTCTGGTATGTGATTTAAATAAAGTATTTTCATTTATTAAGGGGCACTCGACGAGTCTGTAGCCCGACTCGTCGAGTAGAGACGGGATGATCACGAAAATTGAGTTGGCTACTCGACGAGTCCATACACTGGGACTCGGCGAGTCCACCTGTCTGGATGAAACCCTAATTTTAAGGGTTTACACCCTATTGAAACGCATAAATGCGCCCCAACCTCGCCTCCATCACCCTCATAGCATCTCTTACCAAACCCTAGCCCCCCTTAAAGAGTGTGTGTGTGATTGTTACTTTGTGAAGGAACTTTTGGAGCAAGTAGAAGAAGGAGAAGGTTGAAGAGTTCTAGGAAGAAGAAGAAGTAGATCCAGAACACACTCCTTTGTGGTCATCTTTTCTGGTAATAAAGTCTCCATCTTGCTTATTGATATAGTAGATCTTGTTTGTCCCCAAATTGTTGGTTTTAAGCCCAAAAACCCCCCAAATCCTTTGTGATAAAGCCTTATGATCGGGTTATACTTCAGATCTGGACCCTCATTGCATTCTAGAAGTGTAAAGTTTTAGTTTTGGTCGTGGTTGAGGTCCCTCTTGAGCTTGGAACCCCATTAAGAGCTTAGATTTGGCATTTGAAGCCTTTAAAGCCATGCATGCACGTAAAGTTTGCAACTTTACGTGATAAGCATGCCCTAGAAGCTTGGATCTGTGATTTGGAGCCGGTGCATGGCTCAAATCAAGTCTGTATAGAAAAAGGACTGAATGGACTCGGCGAGTCGCAAGGTCGACTCAGCGAGTCATATAAAGACAGTCGTGGACTCGACGAGTTGGATGAGCAACTCGGCGAGTCCAATGAAGATTACCTTAGACTCGACGAGTTGTATGAACAACTCGGCAAGCTGGATGAGTTTTCCCCATTAAAGTAGAGTTTGAGTGAAATAGCTTCATTCTTCTTAGTTACATGTAAAGTAAGCAACTTTACGTGTTCGGATGGTCCCAAGAACTTAGATCTACGAGTTAGATGCTCTGAAATGGATTAGAATCGACTATATGGAATCTGCATGTTAGGACTCGGTGAGTTGTTCTTCGGACTCGACAAGTCGAGTCGCGAGTCCCCCGTCTTTCTTCGATTTGTGAGTTCAGGGTGAATTAGTGAATGGGGAAGGGACTCGGTGAGTTAGGGTCAGAGTTAGTAATGGAAGGACTCGGCGAGTCTGCGCCCTGACTCGGCGAGTCTGGTCAACTGGAAGTTGACTTTGACCAGGGATTTCACTTTGACCAGGTAGTTGACTTTGACCAGGGGTAAAATAGTCGTTTTACCCTGAGGGCATTTATAGGTACATGATCTAGTGTTTTTGGGATTTGTAGATGGACAATTCCGGAGCAGCAGTCTGCCACTTTTAGAGTTAGCATCTCAGTAGCCAGCATTACGAGGTGAGTTTCCTTCCAGTAGGAACGAGTCTACGGCCACAATGCCGACCCGTTTAGTTAGCAGTAGTTTCGGACTTCGGTCTGATGCAGTAGTAGTGTGCTTGATGTCTTTGTGATTCAAGCATGTTTGTGTTATGTGTTCCGGACCCTGGTCCGATGCAGTATGCAGTATATGTGTTCATGCTGGTTGATATGTTTATGCTATGTTATGTTCAGTCAGTTCCGGACTTCGGTCCGATGCAGTTAGTTCCGGACTTCGGTCTAATGCAGGGGACAAGGTCTCAGTTAGTTCCGGACTTCGGTCCGATACAGTTTTCGGGCTTCGGGCAAATGCAAAGGGCAAGGCCCTAGTTAGTTTCCGGACTTCGGTCCGATGCAGTGGGCAAGGCCCTGGTTAGTTTCCGGACTTCAGTCCGATGCAGTGGGCAAGGCCCAATATGTGCTTTATATGTTATTGTATGGTATGTGGTAGTTTAAGGGAGCTCACTAAGCTTTGTGCTTACAGTTTTCAGTTTTGGTTTCAGGTACTTCCGCTAGCAAATGGAAAAGCTCGGGATGATGGCATCGCACACACCACAGCTTCAGCTTTTTATCCTGGGAGTTTATTTAAGATACTATGATATGTTGATACAGTTCTCTTTGTTATGACACATCTATTATAACTTTTTGGGATTTGTGACGTACGGTTTCATTATATATTATGGATGATTGTTAGCATTTAGTACTACTTAAACAAAAAAATTTGGGTCGTATTTTGGGTCGTTACAACCACTTTATGAACACCAAGCCCTACACTGAAAATCATACAGCAAGTTAATATGAATCATAATTTCTGCAAATTACCAACCAATAAAATGAGAGAATAATGTATGATAAAAAGCAATCTGAATAAAAAAAAATGAAACCATGCATTCCACACTACACGAAAAGTAGAATGTTTCAACAAAAACATCAAAAAAAGAAACTATGTTCCAAGTTGAAGTAAAAGTTCTTATTATAAAAATATATTTAAAAATGCAGAAAACATAAACACAAAACATTTTTTATAAAAAAAAGTGACACCTTTCCCATACATATCTCGGGTTACTATCACACAAAATTCCAGGTAGTTAACTATCAGATAAGTAAATTGTCAAACAAAAAAAAAAACAGAAACTTGAATTTCAACTTTCTTTGACTTCAAAAGTCGACAATTTTTTCCTTACTTCAAGCCGTTCATTGATCCCAGTGACATAAAGTTGAGATGGAAAGGACAAATCAGGTAGGAAGAAGAATAAAATCTTCTCCACTTCCTCACCTTCATGGTGTCCCGTTCTGAAACCAATGATTAATAACAAATAAGAAAATCATAAGCAAAAATATATACACAGTTAAAAATGGTACCGTATTATGGTCAACTGCACCAATTGTAGCCTAATAAACAGGCATGATGGTGAAATCTGAAGGTTTAACTATACATATGTGGAAAAATTAACAAAGAATACATGAATGTGTGAAAACTTTTGAAAAATATAAATAACGATGTAAACAGTTGATGAAAAGTTAAAATTATTGATTATTAGTTATTACGGAAAATTTTATAAATTTCTGAGCCTGAGATATAAAAATGGAAAAGGATACGGATCGACATAAAATCAAATCAACAATACATATATATACAACACAATAAATTAATTAACCCGCACTTTGACAGCTGTATCCAATTATAGCATTAATCGTTTAGAAAAAATGTTATTATAGCAGTAAATATGTTTTGTATTTGGATCATACCTTTTCTTTATATAATTCTTCAATCTTTGTTGAAATTGTTTGTATCGAGGGAATGTATTTGGGTTTGTTCTCGGTATGTTATTCGTAAATTTTCCCAAACCTGCCAAAAGATCACATGTTTTATTTCCATTTGAAAAGTCAATTTACAAAAAACTAAAGAAAATGGATTGAAGTTTTGTAAAATGTGTCAATTTAAAAAGAACGAACCTTTGTGGGTTCCAGCATAGTACTGTTGTACATGTGATTTTTTTCTTTTTCATCTTTTGATTTTTCATCACCTATAATAAAACATAAATTAATATAATATTACAATTGCAATTAAATCTTTTAGATTAGAGTGTGAGCTTATCTCTTAACAGATACATGACGAAGGTGTTGTAATTGAGAAATTCCTTCTTCGGAAGGTTGATTAGTCAAATAGCATAAGGTAATCGCAAGTGCATCAAGCAAGACGTTTTTAGGCCTTTTGTGTTGGGCTAAAATGTATGCAAAAAGACATAAAAAAAATAGTCTAAATAAAAAAAATTAATGAAGGAGATGAGCTCATGAGCATATCTTACACCAGCATCAAGCATTTCTTCAAAAACAGCTAATGGTTCTTCTCTTAGGACATTTCCATACGAACTAATGAGTAGAGTCTGAACCCATTACCAGTTTCAGTTTCAGATAGCCCTTAATCATGTTCCACACCACCATGATAAGAGTTGAATATAAAGATTACACAGCAACATAAAAATCATATTGAAAATAAGTTCAAATATTAACATAAATAATACATAACTTAAAGTCGAATATATTAAAAATAATAATTCTTACACTATAGAGCAAATATATTATAAACTGATAGATTATATGCACATATTAAGCATTATACACCTAAAAAATTAAAAGACTTGTTATTTTCCTTAAAAAAGTAAGTGTTTGACTTTTTGGAGTCAATGAGACTACTCTAAATGTTTATTGTTATCTACTTCCATTTTTATTCCCTATAAACAATGTACTTTGAAAAATCTAACAAGTTATAGCAATCATCCAAATATAAAGAAATTTTTTTATTTATATAATTGGGTAGACTTTTCAAAGTATAATGTCATAATAAGAAAAAGTAAAAAAATACGATATATAATTTGATAGATTTTTCAAAATAGTAAAAAAGAAACAGCATACATAACATAACTAAGGGCAAATTGGTAAAAAGTTAGGAAAAAATCATCACACCTTGGGAATGTAAACAGTATAAGCCTTAATTTTCTGTCAAGGACTCACGGTTAAGTGATAAAAGTTATTTAACTGTAAAAAAAATGCTTTCAGATGATTGGTTTAGTTTTATTTATTTAACAATATTAACTTTTTATGCATCATTTAAACAGGTACATCTTATGATAACTAAGTTCTTTGTAATAGTCAAACATGTTACCATGTAGATTAAAAAATTAAAATCAAGAGAATTTAATAGTATCATTTTGTATAAAAGACAAAAAAATCAAGATCACATTCATTACACGAACTAAAAACATGATTTGGCATAAAAAGGGCTTATTGGAGTAAACTCAAAACATAGCTGCTTCTTCATTCGGATAGAGGGAAACAGAAACCTGAATAAATACATTTGATAAAAAATAAATGATTTTTGTTTTACAAATCATAGTTGAAAAAGAATATAATATATAAACCTACCTGACCTCCCCTTGATATCAAACTATTTGCTTCAAACTCTAACTCCTTCTGCTTACTTTTAATTCAGACTGTGGAACAGTACCTTTATATTCAACATATGGCCAAAAAAAAACCAACTTTTTAATCATATTTACTTAATAATTTTAAGAAAAAGAAACATAAACAATGTAGCATTTTTTATAAAATTCATACCCGTCGGGGAAACGGTAGCCTTTTCCTGGCTCCAAATGGCGTAATCCCACCTGTTCCATACATACATCTAATAAATGTCCAGCTGAGTATAACCTGCAAAAATGGAGTGTCCGTATAATTAACATACAAATCAATCGATTATCATTGGATTCCATTTCTAATAGAAACAAATAGTTGTAGAAACTATACATAGATCATATACAGTTAACAAGATTGTTGTACCTAGAATGAAGTTTGCATCTTGACTCATTAACAGATAGCAGAACCTAAACACCTCTCTCAAGATCCTCAGCAAACTTCTCAAAAACCCCATAATGATAAACCTTAATATATGCATTTAGGCAAAAAGGAATTCAGATAACAGAAAGGGGAAACCCCAAATCGAAACGGGTAATTTTAAAAACAAAAGTCCTGAGGATATGAAGTTGTTATCTGCTTTTTTGAAGTCTGGTGTCGAGAGAACAAACAAACACCTATTGAGTAATGTAAATGTCATTTGAGTAATGTACATGAAGGATCGAACAAAATCAAAAACCCATCAATTAATTTAAAACCTTAGAAATTGCAAATTTATGACGAAAATTAGAGAAAAGAAACCTGATTAAAAGCGAGAAGTTATTTCTCTTTCACTGGGTCGAAGTGATGTTAGTGACATGGGAAACTACACACAATAGAAGACAGGCAAAGTAGCGTATCAATTAGGATAGAGAAATCTGGAACCCCAAATCAAAACAATTGCAACTAAACGCCTAGAGAAGCGTCGTTTGCAAGATAAAACAGCAGCCATGAGACTGCGTAAGACGAAAAAATTACAACACAATACCTTAAGAAGAACAGAGACGGGAGGCAACAGAAGCAGACAGAGAAGATTACAAAGTTACGCAAAGAAGAACAGAGGGGAAGTACGAGAAGCAGACAGAGGCGAAAACAAAATTAAAAGGCAAATAAGCAAAGAAGAATACAAACAAAACACAAACGGACCTTTTTGGAGGAAAAAGGCGGCAACCGAGGCTGAGGAGAAGAAGATAAGCACCAAGGAAAAGAAGCTAATCAGCAAATAAACCCAAAATTCCAGTGGCAAAATTAGAAAGGAGAAGAGTTTCGTGTGCAAATAAGAAAGAGAGGAAAAGTAACTGGAGCTAAGGTTTTAGGAATTAATAGTATATACAATATTATTCGATGGAAAAATCAGCTCTTTTTTTTTATAGTGGACCAATAACTTTATTTTAAGCTTTGAAAATATTTATTTAGGTTGTTATTGATTATATTCATAATCAAAACTCCAAACCATCTTTTGCTCGAACAAAAAATAAATTTCTAAGAACAAACTCATTAAAATTAAACAAACAAGCTAACTATATGAAAATAATAAACTAACTTACAACAAGATTATCATAATAGAACCTATAAATACAAATGAATTCAAATAACTTATTAAATTAAGATTGGCTGGCCCACTTGGCTAATGAGTTATGGGTCCTATCTCATACATATAGTAACCGGCCGTAAGAAAAAAAACAAAAAAAAAAACCTTATTAAATTAAGAGTGGCGGGTGTGGGCAACGTCCGTATGGCGTTATCCGATGTGGCAGCGCCATAACGGCGCCATAACAGGGGAACACCACCCCCCCCCCTCCCCCCCTCCCGTTATTAAGTGTTATGTTATCTCGTGTGATCGTGGTAACATCTCGTAACGCGTGAAAATTCAACCGTTTGCAAATTCAACCTTTTTAAAAACGGTAACTTTAATAAAAAAAAATACTAATTACATTTTCATTATATATATATACCTCATTCTTTTTACTACACATATTTCTCTATATCTATCTCTATTTCTATATCACTCAAAACACAAACACAAAAATCAACCAACTATAAATGAATTTGATCTGGCCCATCCGTACAATGATGATAACGACGAAGACGATTTGTTCGTGAGTATGATGTATCATTATTACACAAACAGTCTACTACAGCCAGATCCAACTCCACTACTCACGCGACATGCGGCGTTAAATAGAGACCGTGAGGAAGGGCATCGGCGGCTAGTTAACGATTACTTTGCGGAAAATTGTGTCTACCAGCCAAGCGATTTCAAAAAAAGATTTTGTTTGCGAAAAAATGTCTTTGAAAGGATAGCCAACGCTATGGAAGCAAGGTATCGTTTAATTCAACTTTTATAATTTACAAAATGTCACTTTTAGATAAAATAAATACAATTTTTACATGTTTAATATTTAATTAGGTATGAATTTTTCCAAATGAGACATGATGCTAGAGGTAAACGAGGCTTCATAGGGTTGCAAAAATGTGTAGCTGCAATTAAACTTATGGCAATGGGGGAGTCGCCCGATTCTGTTGACGATTATATGAGAATCTTTGAGAGGACCGCACGAGAAAGTTTGTATTTATTGGCAAGAGGTGTTGTCGAAACCTTCGGTGACCGATACTTGCGCAAACCTTCGTTGCATGATATGCAACAACTATATGCGGCGCATGAAGAAAGACATGGTTTTCCGGGTATGCTTGGGAGCATTGACTGCACACACTGGAAATGGAGAAATTGCCCCGTGGCGTGGAAAGGCCAGTATTCGAGCGGTCATCATAGAGCGCCTTCGTTGGTATTAGAAGATGTTACTTCACAAGATTTATGGATTTGACATGCTTTTTTCGGGGTTGCAGGTTCTAACAACGACGGCAACGTTCTGGATCAATCACCAATATTTGATGACCTTTTGTCAGGAAAAGCCCTGGATGCTCCTTTCACAGTGAATGGAAATGAATATAAGTTTGGGTATTATCTTACAGACGGAATATATCCACAATATTCCACGTTTGTGAAAGCGTTTCGACACCCAATAGATCCAAAAGACAAATATTTCAAGAGACGACAAGAAGGAGCACGTAAGGATGTTAAACGTGCTTTTGGGGTTTTGAAATCAAAATGACACATAGTTGAACATGCGGCGAGACCTTATGAGTTAGATACTCTATGATATATCATGTATGCATGTATCATAATGCATAACATGGTTGTCGAAGATAAGGGACGCAATATTGCAATGTATTCGCCTACGGAACCAAGACATGTGCAATTTCAACCAGGGACATCAGAATATTTACATAGAGTGGTTAATATTCAAGATCAGCAAAAACACAAGCAACTCCGTGAAGACTTAGCGGATTACATCTATGTTGGTCACGAAGATGAAGATGAATAATTTTAGGGCAAAAAATGTAGGTTTTATCATCTTTTTTTTTTAGGTTTTTAAATGTTTTTGTGTTTTGTTGTAATTTTTTTAATGTTGTTTTTAATTTAAGATTTATTAAAATTGTATTTTTTACTTTTCAAATATAAATAAATAAATAAAACAAATTCGAAATATAGAAAAAAAAACATCAAAAAAAATAAAAAAAAAATAGAAAATAATTGGTGTTATCACATGTTATTAGATGTTGCCCATTTCTACCTTGGGTGTTATAACATCATGTATGAGTAGGATGCTAACATGACACATTTTGGGTGTGGTAACATGTGATAACATGTTGCCCACACCTAGTAGTCTAAGTAAACCATAATCCAACAATTCAAATAAATAACCCCATTAATGTTTGACTATTTCTAATACAAATCTAATAGATTAATCCAGAATTGAATCTAATGAATTAGCCCAACATAATTAAAGTCAGCCCAATACAAATACCTGATTGCAGATGCCGGCTTTTTGGGTATATTTGGAGGAAACGGAGAGTTGAGGACCAAAAGGAGGCGACTCTGTGATAGAAGCTAATTCGAGATGGCTAATCTCCCAAGAATTAAGATGAATAAGATAGACTAAAATAACATAACAATTTCATTAACTTTTCTGCTTGATTCATTTCCTTTAAAAACTTACAATATAAAGACTCAAGGTTATTAACTACTTGCTAAAATCTAGGCTCATGCAATGCAGTAAAAGGAACGCGGAGAAGCACTAACTTCTCTTATTGACTATTGACTAGGTGAAGACAAGTTTAATTCTGCCTGATAATATGCAAAGTGGAAATATGCTTGAATTAACAAAATGCAACTACTCTTTGAGATTATGACTAAATAAAATAAACGTGGGTCAGGCCATGGTGGTGGTCTTGGATACAATTTTAGACACGTATCAATTCCTCCGTCCTTCAAATGGACCTTGGCCTCAAGGTCTTGCATACGGGTGCATAAAACAACGGGAGCGGGAAATTTAGGGTTGAACGGTTGAAATGTGACGGGTCGGAATTGCCTGGATGTTACTTTCGAAGGCGGTGGTTAGGGTAATGGTGGAAGTGGGTGTTGTGTTGGCATGGACAATTTTAATGGTTTTGAAGGCGAAGATAGTGGTGGCGATAATGACTGTTGTGGCGGTGTGGATAACGTTGTTGGCAATCGCGGTGGCGGCGACCTTCATTGTTGATTCTGTGGTGGAAGCGGAGGCGGAGGCGACATGATTTTGGCCATGGTTTCGATTTGAATGCCGATCATGAGGGTGTTGATAGTGGTCATTTGTGAGATAATTGCATCAAGACGATGGAGATTAGCAGTGGAAATAGCAATGAGTGTGGAGAGTTGCTCGTGGATAGTTGGCGGTGTGTCATCGGTTGACAGATCTTTACGAGGAGGCATGATGAACGAGAATGAAAGCACCATTGATAGAAGCCAATTCGAGAAAGCTAATCTCCCAAGAATTAAGATGAAGAAGATAGACTAAAATAACATAACAATTTCATTAACATTTCTGCTTGATTCATTTCTTTCAAGAACTTACAATATAAAGACTCAAGGTTATTAACTACTTTGCTAAAATCTAGGCCCATGCAATGCAGTAAAAGAAACATGGAGAAGCACTAACTTCTCTTATTGACTATTGACTAGGTGAAGACAAGTTTAATTCTTCCTGATAATATGCAAAGTGGAAACATGCTTGAATTAACAAAATGCAACCACTCTTTGAGATTTTGACTAAATAAAATAAACGTGGGTCAGGCCATGGTGGTGGTCTTGGATACAATTTTACACATGTATCAATTCCTTCGTCCTTTAAATGGACCTTGTCCTCAAGGTCTTGCATACGGGTGCAAAAAACAACGGGAGCGGGAAATTGAGGGTTAACGGTTGAAATGTGACGGGTCGGAATTGCCTGGATGTTACTTTCGAAGGCGGTGGTTGGGGTAATGGTGGAAGTGGGTGTTGTGTTGGCATGGGCAATTGTAATGGTTTTGAAGGCGGCGGTAGTGGTGGCGATAATGACCGTTGTGGCGGTGGCAGTGGCGGTGTGGATAACGTTGTTGTTGGCAATCGCGGTGGGTACGACCTTCGTTGTTGATTCTGTAGGGGAAGCGGAGGCGGAGGCCACATGATTTTGCCATGGTTTTGGTTTGAATGTCGGTCATGAGGGTGATTGTAAGACCCATAGTTTTGAAAGCCAAGAAAGTAAAGGAAACCCTAAATTTAAGAGGGACTCGGCGAGTCCGAGCGGGATCCGAGTCGATGAGTAAGTGACCAACTTGGTGAGTCGGCCAAGGCGACTCGGCGAGTAAGGTCTGTGTGAGGAAAACCCTAAACCGGGACTTGGAGCCTATATAAGTGTCTCATTTCTTCTTCCTAGGGCTCCTTTACAGCCTCTCCAACCCAGGATACGAACCTCTAGCCTCCATTGTTGCTTATTCAAGCTCTTTGCCATTTTGTGGGTGATTTGAAGGAAGAAGGGGGGAAGGAATCATTAAGGCTTCAAGGAACTGCAGTGAATCCGAAGTTGAAGGACATTTTCTGAGCACTTAAAGGTAATAAGTCACTTCCTTCATCCAAATCTACCTTGGTTATGAGTTTTGGGGCTTTTAAGCCATGTGTAAGATCAATCTTGAGCTTGAGGTCCGGATCTGAGATTGCTACCTCAGATCCATGCTGGTTTTGGTACGGAATCCCGCAAAGTAGCATCCAGTGAGTGGATTATGGAGCCTCTTGGTCTTAAACCTTAGTTCATGGTGCATTTAGCTTAAATCTCCTTCTCTACACGTAAACTTTGCAACTTTACGTGAGGAATGGGCTTGGGAAAGGTGGATCTACTGTATAGAGTCCTTGCATGACTCAAAAGTCCTCTGCATGTGTGTTTAACTGACTGGACTCGGTGAGTCCTTCGAGTGGACTCGGCGAGTAGCTTGAAGATGGGGAGGGACTCGACGAGTGGGATGAACAGCTCGTCGAGTCGGATGAAGATGGGCATAAACTCGGCGAGTTGGATGAACAACTCGGCGAGTTGTTTGAAGATTGCCTTGTGCTCGGCGAGTCTGTTCTTAGACTCAACGAGTCAGGTCGCATGGTCCCAAACCCTTCGAGTTAAGACTCGAGTCAGCGAGTCGAGCCAGGACTCAATGAGTTGGACAGGACAGGAATCGGGAATCAGCAGACTCGGTGAGTCAGGGCTGACTCGGCGAGTCAAGTCGCGATTAGAAGGACTTTGAGCATAAGAACTCGGCGAGTCAGTAAGTGGACTCGACGAGTAGGGTTGACCTGGAAGGTTGAATTTGACCAGGACTTTGACTTGGACTAGAGTTGACTTGGTTGACTGTCGGGGGTCAGTTAGACTAAGTGTTGCATTGATATTGATAACTCGTGAAACAAGTAGAGCAGGAGTTCAGTGAGTGGTCGGGCAGCAGCTAGTGGGATCATCAGCATGATCAGCCAGTGCAGGTGAGTTTCCCTTTTGTGTGAATGGGTCTACGGCCACAATGCCGGCTCATGTAGTTATGAGTAGAAGACCCGTGGGTTAGCCCTAGGCACAGTATGCTAGTTTGATGCGCATGGCAAGGTCCAATGATAGCGGACAAGTGCCCAGGAATGGTTATGTGATAGTTTATACTTGTTGTCTGTGTGATACTTGTATGTGCCTGGTAGGATGGTGAGTGTGGGCAAAGTCCCGTACCCTACTAATAGCAGAGTGTGGATGGTGTTCCACATCTCATTAGCAGCAGATCAGGGGCGAGGCCTAAGTTAGGGTAAGAGTGAGTGTGGGCTGGACCCGTATCTCACAATCAGTAGGAGCAGGGATGAGGCTCCCCGGCTCATCAGTAGAGTTCGGTTGTTAGGACCGGAGGGTAGTCAGACACCCTAGAAATGTCTGACAGTACATGATGATATGTTTGCATGCTGGCTTGTTATGTTATATGCGATAGAGGTGATACGAGGGGACCAGTCCCCAAGTTCGGTTGTTAGGACCGAAGGGTAGGTCAGACACCCCAGATATGTCTGATAATAGGTTATGTTGCGACGTGTGTGTTAGTAGGAGTAAGGGGTGAAATAGTCCCTGAGGATCGGTTGTTAGGACCGACGGGTAGTCAGCACCCCATAATGGCTTGACACGGGTAGTCGGCACCCCAGAATGGCCGCACGGGTAGTCGGCACCCCAGAATGGGCGTACCGGGTAGTCAGGTACCCCAGAATAGCATGGCAGTATGTATGTTGTATGTTTGCATGGTATGTGGTAGGGTGGGGAACTCACTAAGCTTTGTGCTTATGGTTTTCAGTTTTGGTTTCAGGTACTTCCGGTAGCGGATGATGGAGCTCGGGATGATCCCATGGCACACACACCATATCATAGAATTGTCAACCTGGGAATGTTTTACTCTGATAATGAACCTGTGTTTGGAAAACTATTACTTTGATTATGCTTTGAATCGATGATTTTACTTTAAGTAATATTTTATTAAAGAAATTTTTAGTCTTGAATTTTGGGATGTTACAAGTTGGTATCAGAGCCTTGGTTTGAGGGATTCAGACATGCTCTCGGGTGTGTCTGAACTCAAACTGGGGAATTGGTATAAAAGTTTTCAAAACGGAAAAAAAAAACAGTTTTGTAAAAAGAGGGTTTTGAGAAAGAAAATGGTTTTAGAAAAACACAAAGAATTAAGAAAGAAAAGAACTTTGAAAAGAGAAAATGGGTGTGGTGCATGCAATCAGCCGAGCTCAAGTAAGTACCCCAAAATACCCATATAAGTCTATGTTTTGATTATCAGTCAATAGAACAGCATGCTAGAATAGGACTAAGGATCTAGGGATGATGCCTTATGTGCCTGTTATTTGTGCTTTTGAGCTGCATAGTAGTACTGATTAGACAGTAGTAGGATAGCCTATTTAGGTTATGCCTGAGTTATGACTTTGTGTTGCATGCTAGATCAGATTTTTGCTATATGTGTATGATTGCTTGAGTATGTAGTGGTTAGATTTTCCCCTTGTCTGAATGTTGCTTGCTTTGTGCATTGTGGGATTTTGAGTGATGGGAGTTAGCCATTAAGTGGATACGCCACGTCACATGTGATCAGGGTTGAATAATCTCAGAGGACTTGGCCCTACTGCGCAGCTCTCGTTTGAGTCTAACCGTTGTAGGGACGAGTCTTTTACTCGAAGGATTATCTGAGCCTCGTCACATGTGATGGTATCCAGGTGATGGCTAATTGGCATCGCAAGGAAGCCTTCAGCAGCTGAGGACTGGTTTGAGTTGAGTCAGAGGTTTCCCTAGGGTTAGCCTAGGAAGGGGTAGTGCTGGAAGCAGAAGTAGTAGAAAGGGACCTGGTGGAGTCAAAGCAGTTCTTGAGGAAAGTACGGATAGATGTGGAAGGTAGTATGGGCCCGTACTACTGAAAGCAGAGGATCCGTACTCGATTCGGGAAAGACCGAGACAAGACTGGGAACCTGGTAGTGTGTGTGTTTGGTCTCGCAGCAGTGATAAGTATTCTGATAGTGATTGTGTTATGCGCAGTATGGTGACATTACGAGAGATACCAGTGGGCAGTTCAGGTGCCAGAAAGGGATCTGGCTCTGACTCTGGAGTCGGACAAATGGATGATTGGACGAGAAAGTTTATTTCAGCAGAGATTATGCGCAACATCATTGATCAGACTCCTGTGATTTTTGATTCGGTTAAGGAGGCTATTGTGGAGCTTTTGGATAGCCGCCTCGGGGCCCTCCGGACCGAGATTGTAGCAGAGCAGGTGGGGGATCATCCGGAGCCCGAAGCTTGTGGGTCTCTAGGATCCTTCTGGAAGGAGGATCCTACTACTAGCTTTTGTAGATTGGGGTCAAAAATGAATGGTGCATCGTGTTTTCAGGAGGGTCATTTACAGGATTTGATTACTGCAGAGGTTTCGCGGGCTCTCCAGGAAGAGTTACCAAACACCATTGGGCGTATCACCGATAGAGTGGTCGTCGGGATTGAAAGGCGGACCTCAGCTGCCCAGGCAATGGGTGAAATGGTCACTATGACCCGTGAACGGGAGATTGGCTCGGATAGTCAGCTAAGGAAGAGGAAGCGGTCTTCCGGTCTAGTTCGGCAGGATGGGCAGTCGGACACTGTCGTAGTTGGTGTCAGGGGCCCACAGGGTCGAGATGGTTGCACGAGGAAGAAGGGAGCACGGGCTGGCGTGCGCAGCAAGTCTAAGTGCGGCAGATGCGGATGGAAGGGTCATAGACACCAAGAATGCACAATAGGAGTAGAGTTATGCCATCGTTGTCATCAGCCTGGTCATGTCAAGGCAAATTGCCCCGCTCAGCGGGAGGAGCAGCCTCAGTATCATCGGAGGCCTCGGAAGGAAGGAGGATTTGGGGGTTCTTTAGAGCAGGATGCGGGTATGAATCTTCCTCTTTCTGTTAGCTTATGTTATGGTATTATTGTTATGTTGTTGCATCGATATTAATAATCCTATGTATGGGGGTATTGTACTACCTGCCTGTGATTAAGTTATATGCCAATTGCATTTCTTGGATTTAGAATGATAAATTAGAGGTCGTTTCCCTCTAGAGCAGGTTACTTGGGATGCTGTGACCGTAGCAAGTATGGGTAAGATTCAGTAGTGCCTTAGTACTTTCAGAAGGTGTTAGTCGGGTGTTGATCAGTTATTGTCGCAATAGTGATAATCTGGAGCTTCTAGTGAGGTAGCTAGCAGACAGTAGGGAAGTGAGTTGGAGATGCTCACCCAAAAAGAGGGATCTCAGGATGCAGATATTAAAACGAGTGTAATTAAGAACTGGAAGGTGCTCGGTTAGTTGATCATTGAATGACAGCAAGGGTCGGGATCTCTTCTGAGTAACGAGCAGCATGGGGTAAGCAGGACCGAAGTGGGGGAGAATCCTCCGAGTGTGCCCAGGTAGGAGCACGCAAAACCAGAACGAGTATGTGGCCTCCGAGAAGGAAAGGAAGTAGTTCATCATTTGATGGACTAAGGATTCAGGGTTGGGAGTTTGAGAAACTCCCCAACAGTTAGCGCATGCGATGGTGATGGTTAGTACGTGGATGGGAATTCAGGTTGTGGATCGCTCGAAGGACTCGAGGGAGTCAGAATGAGGATCTTGAGGGCTAATGGCACATGGGTGCCTTCGTATTAGCAGTCAGTGGTGGAAGTGTTGTAAGACTACGGGACAGCCGTAGCGTTCACTAGCAGCCAGTGGTGGAAGTGTTGTAAGACTACGGGGCAGCCGTAGCATTCGCTAGCAGTCAGCAATGGATGGTGATGTAAGACTACGGGTAAGCCGTACCATTCCTTAGTAGATTTGTTAGCGGAGTTGGGGCGAGGCCCTTATCTCCTAGTGGTCAGGAAGGGACCAGGAATGAGTAGTGGATGAGAAAGATAGGGAGTTGCCCGTAAGAGATTAGCAGTGTAGGTGAGACCTGAGAGCAGGGTTGCTCAGTAGTATGGTTAAGTGAGACCCATGGGCGAGACCCGAGAGTTTTAGCAGCACAGGAGGGACCTGGTAAGGACCTTAGTGTCAAGATGGGGGGATCGAGGATCCCAGGATTGTGGCGCCGGAATGGCACGATAGATTGAGCAGTGATAGGTGGTCGAAGTTCATTCGGAAGTCGCTGAGAGTGACTAGAAGTTATGTTGGGTCAGCGATCGGTGGGAGCCGGTAATCCAGATATCGGTAGCTTGGTAGGGACCCGGGGTGGTCTCAGTTCATCCGGAAGTCAGAAGAGGAACAGCAGAATTGCCAGGCAGTGGCAGTGCAAGTATGCAACGTATGGTGGAATTCAGTTGGTTGATCGAGAGGTGCTCGGCACCAACTTTTGGCAGAGAGGAGTGTCAATGGTTATTAGCAGTAATGACCCGTGCGGGCAGTAGCAGGAGAGATGGAGTTGGTGAAGATTAGGACCTTCACAGCGGCAGGGGAAATAGTTAGTTTTGTAGCGTTGCCTTAGGGAGGCAAGGAAATCGCGCGAGGAAAGAAGGGGGTGAATCCCTATGGGTTCAGTGCAGTATTCAGAGGGTACCAGAAGGATTGTTGGTTGAGTAAGTTGTGCTTCCAGAATGTTCAGGGTCAGGATTGACCCAGGATTATTATCCGGAGGGATTGGTGTTAGCCGGAATGACCTAGCTAAAGGCCAGCGAAGGTAGACAGTGGGTGTTGGAATAATTGGTGGGATATTGAAAGCAGATCGCAGGCGGTGGGCCATGGCAAACTTCGAGGACGAAGTTTAGTTTAAGTGGGGGAGAGTTGTAACACCCATAGTTTTGAAAGCCAAGAAAGTAAAGGAAACCATAAATTTAAGGGGGACTCGACAAGTCCAAGCGGGATCCGAGTCGATGAGTAAGTGACCAACTCGGCGAGTCGGCCAAGGCGACTCGGCGAGTAGGGTCTGTGCGAGGAAAACCCTAAATCCGGGACTTGGAGCCTATATAAGTGTCTCATTTCTTCTTCCTAGGGCTCCTTTACAGCCTCTCCAACCCAAGATACGAACCTCTAGCCGCCATTGTTGCTTATTCAAGCTCTTTGCCATTTTGTGGGTGATTTGAAGGAAGAAGGAGGGAAGGAATCATTGAGGCTTCAAGGAACTACAGTGAATCCGAAGTTGAAGGACATTTCTGAGCACTTAAAGGTAATAAGTCACTTCCTTCATCCAGATCTACCTTGGTTATGAGTTTTGGGGCTTTTAAGCCATGTGTAAGATCAATCTTGAGCTTGAGGTCCGGATCTGAGATTGCTACCTCAGATCCATGCTGGTTTTGGTCCGGAATCCCGCAAAGTAGCATCCAGTGAGTGGATTATGGAGCCTCTTGGTCTTAAACCTTAGTTCATGGTGCATTTAGCTTAGATCTCCTTCTCTACACGTAAAGTTTGCAACTTTACGTGAGGAATGGGCCTAGGAAAGGTGGATCTACTGTATGGAGTCCCTGCATGACTCAAAAGTCCTCTGCATGTGTGTTTAACTGACTAGACTCGGCGAGTCCTTCGAGTGGACTCGGCGAGTAGCTTGAAGATGGGGAGGGACTCGACGAGTGGGATGAACAGCTCGTCGAGTCGGATGAAGATGGGCATAAACTCGGCGAGTTGGATGAACAACTCAGCGAGTTGTTTGAAGATTGCCTTGTGCTCGGCGAGTCTGTTCTTAGACTCGACGAGTCAGGTCGCGTGGTCCCAAACCCTTCGAGTTAAGACTCGAGTCAGCGAGTCGAGCCAGGACTCAGTGAGTTGGACAGGACAGGAATCGGGAATCAGCAGACTCGGCGAGTCAGGGCTGAGTCGGCGAGTCAAGTTGCGATTAGAAGGACTTTGAGCATAAGAACTCGGCGAGTCAGTAAGTGGACTCGGCGAGTAGGGTTGACCTGGAAGGTTGACTTTGACCAGGACTTTGACTTGGTCTAGAGTTGACTTGGTTGACTGCCGGGGGTCAGTTAGACTAAGTGTTGCATTGATATTGATAACTCGTGAAGCAAGTAGAGCAGGAGTTCAGTGAGTGGTCGGGCAGCAGCTAGTGGGATCATCAGCAAGATCAGCCAGTGCAGGTGAGTTTCCCTTTTGTGTGAATGGGTCTACGGCCACAATGCCGGCCCATGTAGTTATGAGTAGAAGACCCGGGGGTTAGCCCTAGGCACAGTATGCTAGTTTGATGCGCAGGGCAAGGTCCAATGATAGCGGACAAGTGCCCAGGAATGGTTATGTGATAATTTATACTTGTTGTCTGTGTGATACTTGTATGTGCCTGGTCGGATGGTGAGTGTGGGCAAAGTCCCGTACCCTACTAATAGCAGAGTGTGGATGGTGTTCCACATCTCATTAGCAGCAGATCAGGGGTGAGGCCTAAGTTAGGGTAAGAGTGAGTGTGGGCTGGACCCGTATCTCACAATCAGTAGGAGCAGGGATGAGGCTCCCCGGCTCATCAGTAGAGTTCGGTTGTTAGGACCGGAGGGTAGTTAGACACCCCAAAAATGTCTGACAGTACATGATGATATGTTTGCATGCTGGCTTGTTATGTTATATGCGATAGGGGTGATAGGAGGGGACCAGTCCCCAAGTTCGGTTGTTAGGACCGAAGGGTAGGTCAGACACCCCAGATATGTCTGATAATAGGTTATGTTGCGACGTGTGTGTTAGTAGCAGTAAGGGGTGAAATAGTCCCTGAGGATCGGTTGTTAGGACCGACGGGTAGTCAGCACCCCAGAATGGCTTGACACGGGTAGTCAGCACCCCAGAATGGCCGCACGGGTAGTCGGCACCCCAGAATGGGCGTACCGGGTAGTCAGGTACCCCAGAATAGCATGGCAGTATGTATGTTGTATGTTTGCATGGTATGTGGTAGGGTGGGGAACTCACTAAGCTTCGCGCTTACGGTTTTCAGTTTTTGTTTCAGGTACTTCCGGTAGCGGATGATGGAGTTCGGGATGATCGCATGGCACACACCATATCATAGAATTGTCAACCTGGGAATGTTTTACTATGATAATGAACCTGTGTTTGGAAAACTATTACTTTGATTATGCTTTGAATCGATGATTTTACTTTAAGTAATATTTTATTAAAAAAAAATTTAGTCTTGAATTTTGGGATGTTACAGTGATGATGGTGGCATTTGTGAGATAACTGCATCAAGACGATGGAGATTAGCAGTGGAAATAGCAATGAGTGTGGAGAGTTGCTCGTGGATAGTTAGCGGTGTGTCATCGGTTGACGGATCTTTGCGAGGAGGCATGATGAACTAGAATGATAGCACCATTGATAGAAGCCAATTCAAGATGGCTAATCTCCCAAGAATTAAGATGAAGAAGATAGACTAAAATAACATAACAATTTCATTAACTTTTCTGCTTGATTCATTTCTTTCAAGAACTTACAATATAAAGACTCAAGGTTATTAACTACTTTGCTAAAATCTAGGCTCATGCAATGCAGTAAAAGAAACGTGGAGAAGCACTAACTTCTCTTATTGACTATTGACTAGGTGAAGACAAGTTTTAATTCTTTCTGATAATATGCAAAGTGGAAACATGCTTGAATTAACAAAATGCAACTACTCTTTAAGATTTTGACTAAATAAAAGAAACGTGGGTCAGGCCATGGCGGTGGTCTTGAATACAATCTTAGACACGTATCACTCTGCATATCATTCGATTTTAAGAACGAAGTAGAAATTAAAAGAGTAAATTACTGAAATGGTCCCTATGGTTTGGTCAAAATTACACGTTTGGTCCCTAATTTTTCTTTTTTGCACTCGGATTGTCCCTGTGGTTTGATTTTATTGTGTTTTTCGTCCATATGGTTTGGTCAAAATTGCACGTTTGGTCCCTAACTTTATTTATGTAAGTGACGAAAAATGCAACAAAATCAAATCACAAGGACGATCCGAGTGCAAAATAAAAGTTAGGGAGCAAATGTGTAATTTTGACTAAACCATAGCGACCATTTCAGTAATTTACTCAAATTAAAATAAACAAATAAATATTTGCTTTACAAATGACGTGCGACCTGCAAATCACAAATCGCTGTGTTCATCAGGTTTTTATCTGATTTCTTCTTTCTTCTAATCAACTAAATTATTTTCTGCTTTACACTTTATATTTCCAAGTTCTCAACATCTTCCTTTTTTTTAATCTAATTACAAGTAGCAGCTTTCGGAACTCTTTGTTATTGGTCTAGCAAGGCCCAAACAAAAAAATAAAAAAATAAATAAAAGAATGGGCCATGACCTCCTCTACCCCTGCATATATTGCTAACGCAAATATGAAATATGAACCACCATAAAGGGTCACCATCCACAACATCTTCAAAGTATTAAATATGTGGGAAAGACTTGTATTCGTGGGAGATACAACTGAATATTTACCCAGCTTATGTAAATACTAAAGATCTTAATAGTATTTACAACTTATGTAAATGACGTAAACATTAATGTAAATCAACGAGCATTCTTTAGAAATGATTACAATATTATATTTGGGTTTATGAGAGTTTTTCTTGTTGTAAAGGTATAATTTCCGAATTGTAAAATTCTAAGTCGACCTAACCATTCTCAGATTGATGATTCAAATTGGTCTCCTTCTTTACTAAAATGGTACGCACAAAGTTTGAAATCCCAAATTGAATCTAAAAGTATTTCCCAAATGTACATTCCAAAAGTTGTATTGTATCAAATTTGCATATGGTTTCAATATCCGCCCACATGGATTCAGTAAAGTTAACAGACTAAGAATGCAAAGACCTCTATTAATCTTAACATCAGAATGTATTCCTGTTATATATAAATTTGTTCATATCATTTCAACAATATATCATACATGTAGATTTCCCGCAGAGGAAGGTTATATCTACCAAAATAAAGAACTTTGAATAACGTAATTAGTTTGAACATATTAAGAGGCCATTCAGTTGCATCTGAATTGGCAAGAAAAGGTTCAATATAATGGACACAACATTCATGATAATAGATATTTAATTTGGGTTAAGAGAAAGAGATAAAAAGTCCGTCTGTGAGACAAAATAACCTTTTTGAGTAGGATCTCATTGGAAGAAGGTAAATGGTATGAAGTTATTGCTAAACCTTTTTTACATTTGTTCTAATAATTATCCTCTATAAACTTTTTTTGTAGAATCCAGGGACAGTTTTGAAAGCCAAAAATAATTATTCAACAATCATTCTTAAACTACACACTATCACATCCATATACAACTCAACATAAATTATCTTTAATGCATGAGTACTCCAGTTTTATGACAATGAAGATGCCATTCTTGTGTTTTCATTAATGTTTTGCTGATTACAAACAATTCCAAACAATTCAATAGGAGAGTTTGAAATACCTGAGTATGGCATTCTTATCTTTTCTTTGAGGGTCTGCTCTTTTGTTATCAACCATTCCAGTATTCCACAATCATTGTTCTGAATGCGGCTGCAATAAACTATTCGTTTTCTCTTGTATAGTCAATACAGACTGAAGATCGAATACAACATCAGCCATTGTTGGACGCTTCTTTGATTCGATATGCAAACATCCCTCAACAATTTGAGCAAACTTCTTCAAACAATCTGGGGATATTTGATCCCTTATACCTAAATCAACTATCTGATTTAGATTATCCTGTTCGATAAATTCGTGAGCCAGTTGTACCAAACTATATATCTCTGAGTCATCATCTCTATTAATGACATGCCTCCGACAGAGCATTTCCAACAATACCACACCAAAAGAATAAACATCAGACTTCGTTGTCAGCCTACTACTCATGTAATACTCTGGATCCAAATACCCCAAAGTGCCTACAACACATGTGGTGACATAAGCAAAATCATCATTAGTTGATGGCTGATTCGTTGCAACTATTTTGGACAAGCCAAAATCTGAAATTTTAGCAGCCCAACTTTCATGTAACAAAATATTGGAGCTGTTGACATCACGATGTATAACCCCAAAATCAATCCCTGTACCAGTGTGAAGATAGTCTAACCCACGAGCTGCACTTATGCAGATCTTGAGTCGTTGAAGCCATGAAAGAGGGGTACCAAGCTTATGTAGGTGGTCTTCTAGCGTTCCATTTGGCATATATTCATATACCAGTATCATTTCATCTTCATGATTACAATAACCAAAAAAAGACACAAGATGACTGTGACGCAACCTGGAAAGCAGTTCAACTTCCGCCCAAAACTCTGATGCCCCTTGACTTGACATGGAACCCAACCGCTTAATGGAAGCAACGACATGACTTGGTTCACTGACAATAAGACCTTTGTAAAGTTTTCCAGACCTGCCACGCGCAATTACTAATGATTCGTCAAAGTTATTGGTTGCTATGAGAATCTCAGCAAATTCGAACTTACGGCATGGGTATGAGCGCTCTATGACAGAGACAGCCGTTCTACCAAATATTCTTTTGCCTGCAGATAACAACAAACAATTCATTTCTCATATAAGGTGAGTACAGACTCAAGACCAACCCCGACCTAAGCCATTGTATGAATCACAGCTTTAGTTAATGCTATCTTGAAGATAATGATGCTCTCTTAATTGAAGAACCATACCACAGTCCAGACTACAAGAACACATGGATCCTCAAAACTTTGGGAATTATAAATTTATCAAGCTTGAGAGGAAAACAATTAAACCAAGGATACAAGTTTTTGAGCAAAGCTGTTCAGAATAAGGTCTTAAAAAATCAATTTGTAAAACATGGATGACATCCACTATATTGTACCATGGTGAATGCTTCTCATTGATACCGTGTTTGTAGTTTAGCGAGAGCAAGACGTTAAAAGGTGAGATTGTGAAGTAGTTAAAAAGATATTGTTTGTGGTTGACCACATATCACTGATCATGCAAACTTAAAATATCTGTTTGTCAAATATTTTAATAAGCTTTTTGTTTCGGTTAATTTACATGGAGAGAAACTACAAAGTATGAAGTTGTTGCTTAGTATTTTTTTCAAACACTTTAATTAAATAGTTTTGTCCTCAAAAACTCCGGACAGATATCAGATATGAAAGCCATAAACAATTATTCAGCAATCTTTCTTTACCTACAAACAGTACATCCTTAGAAAAATCAACATCAATATGCCTTAATGCGTAAGGAAACTTTTGTTTTCTCATATTGGGAGATGGTATTTTTATATTTTCATTAATGTTTCAATAAATGGAAAGATTGATGGGGAGTAATTTAAAGAATTTGTACATACAACTCAATAGGAGGTAAAAATATATACCGGAGTTCTCTATGTTGGAGGTGAAGGTCAACTTGTCAACCACTCTACCAAGTATTGTTCTCTGTGAAGGTTGCAACGGACTATTCATGTTCTGTTGAATGGTCAGTAGAGACTCAAGACTGAACAAAACCTCAGCCATTGTAGGACGCTCCTTTTGCTTGTTGTGCAAACATCTCCCAGCAATTCGAACAAACTCTTTCAAACTTTTCGGGGAGATTTGATTCCTTATACCAGAATCAATTATATGTTTTAGATTGCCTTCCTTGATAGATTCTTGAGCCCATCTTGCTAAATTATGTTGCTCTTCATCAAGTCTCAAATCCAGTGCAGGTCTCCGACAAAGAACTTCTAACAAAACCACCCCAAAAGCATAGACATCAGATTTCCTTGTCAGCCTTCCAGTAAACGAGTAATCAGGATCTAGATACCCAAAAGTGCCTTTAACACGTGTGTCGACATATGTCAATGGCTGATTCGTTGGACCTATTTTAGACAACCCAAAGTCTGATATTTTCGCCTCCCATCTTTCATCTAACAGAATATTGGAACTCTTCACATCGCGATGTATAACCCCGACATTAATCCCTGTACCAGTATGTAGGTAGTGTAACCCACGAGCGGAAGCTACACAGATCTTGAGTCGCAGAAACCAAGAAAGAGGGGTACCAAGTTTGTGGAGGTGGTCTTCGAGTGTTCCATTTGGCATATATTCGTACACAAGGATCATCTCTTTTTCATAATTACAATAACCAAACAAAGACGCAAGGTGAGGGTGATGGTAGTTGGAAAGCATCTGAACCTCCGCCCAAAACTCTGATGCCCCTTGACTAGACATAGGATCCAACCGTTTAATGGCAGCCACGGAAATACTTGATCCAGTGATGATGTTACCTTTGTAAACTTTTCCAAACCCCCCACGCCCAATTACTAATGATTCGGCAAAATTATTGGTTGCTAAGAGAATCTCAGCGAATTCAAACAGACGGCATGCCTGTTGTGACAATTCTATGGAAGAGCAGGTGGGGTTAGAGGGTTGAGATTCGTCGCTATCGTCAGAAAACATACTTATTGATGAAGCAGAAGTGAAACTTGGAGCGTTTTTGCAACTTTTGTTGAATTGGAGAAGAGAAAGATAGATGGATCGAGGCATGGAGCCCACCCAGACCGACAGAACATATATATATATATATATATATATATATATATATATATATATATATATATATATATATATATATATATATATATATATATATATATATTTACTTTGCTTGGTCAACTCGAACAGACTGTTCATTTTCCATTGTATAATAGATAAAGTAAAAATATAAAAGAGAAAATTACAAATTTAGCCAAATACATTATTATTTTGTGAAAAACAGCGAAAAAAAACTAAAATTGTATTTTTAGCCACTAAAATCGCAGATGGATATAATCCATCTGTGATTTCGTCATTCCATCTGCGAACGTACAAGTGGCTAAAGCATAGCCACTTGTATGTTCGCAGGTGTTTTTTTTTATTTCGTTGTATATATAGCCCCTTTCCAGCCTAAAATCGCAGATGGACTATGTCCATCTACGATTCCTCTCTATTCACCTATGATTTTGTGTGTGTGTGTTTTTTTAAATTTTGACTACGAAATTGATAGGGTTTAATTACGAAACAACCTTATTATATATAAAAAATTTCAAAAATTTTGTTATTTCTTTGGAAATTTTGTTTAAAATCTCTTTAAAAAATGAATGAATATTTGGTTTGCGTTGTAACTCGCGGGAGGTGGAAAGAGAGAGTTTCTCTAAAAAAGATAGTGAAAAATGAAGAAAAATCATTTTATACAAAATAACTACAAAATCACAGATGAAATGTACAAAATCACAGATGGACTGTTCCATCTGCGAAATCACAGATGGACTTAGTTCATCTGCGATTTTAAGGGCTAGTTTTGTAATTTGGGTTATTTTCCACAAAATAATTAACGTATTTGGTTAAATTTGCAATTTTCTCATAAAAAAAAGTCGCTCAAAAATCTGCAACTTATATAATAGATAAAGTAAAAATATAAAATAATATAGCCTTTAAAAAAAAAGTATTTCTAAATATTATTAAAAAAAATCTTTAATTTATTAACAAAGCAACACTACAAGAAAAGTCTTTATTAATGACTAATTTTTAGCGACGACCTAAAATTTTGTCACTGAAAGCATCTATTAGTCATCAGAAATTAAGTGGTCACTGAATTTTGGTAATCCCACAAATTTAATGACCAATTTTATGTGGTGGTCACTAACTCAGTCACTAAACCGTGAAAAAATTAAACTACTTTCGTTTCATATCATAACAGCTATTTTGTGACTAAAAATAATGGTCACTATGTTAACTATACAATGACTAAGAATAATGGTCACTATTGATGAGATTAAAACTTAATCTAGAAGATCGATTAGATCTTAAACAGGTAAATAAATATTAAACAGTAAGAACGAACGCAAAGCAAAGAACAACTCAAGGATGAATCAAACGTGTCGAATGATTATAAAATAAACCCTCAGAAGAGCTCGATCAAGAACATCAACTGTAGAGGGTTAGAGGTTTACAAGAACGATAAAAGAAATCTGAAAATACTATCGTAATCGTTACTTCTGAATTGTTAACCTAATATGCATGCAAGCATATCTTTATATAGTAAACCTAGCAAACTCACGGTTGGACAGGCCCAAAACCAGAGCACAAAATAAATGGACTAACAGCCGAGCCCAATGACACAATCTTCAAACGAGTCTTCAACTCAACAATCTCCCCCTTTGCGTCAATTGGAGCGAGATCTTCACTTTTTACTTGGGCCAGCAGCAGCACCAGGTACCTTCTTCTTCACGGTCTCAAACAGACGAGAGATCAGAGCAAGTATCGTCTGCCTGAATCTGATGTACCATTGGATCATGTCGTTGAAGTACTTGACATCGTCTGCTGCATTCTACTTACACCTTCGGATGATTGACAAAACATGCTCAAGACAAGTAATGGTGTAAAGATGTTTATCCGCCAAAGCAAAGAGACATTTCTGTCCTTCTGCTCTAGTGAACATGATCGAATTACGTCTCGGGTCGATCTTGCCCATTTTCATTTGATTGAGATCACTGGCCGATCCCACAGGAGCTATCTTCGGTTTCTTCTTGAAGACTGTGGCAATCTCCTGATCCATAAGGGCTACCTCCATGATGTAACAAACAATCATCCTCTTGAGATGGTCTATAATAGGACCATATTCTGCTTCGTTTGTCAAAAGGATGTTGTGCAAAACGATCCAATCATGAGGGTTTAAGTTCGGTAAATCTGCCAAAGATATAAGATGTTCGGTTCTAGCAGATCCTCTTATTACCCTGAACCGAACGTTGATGAATCTCCCTTCGGTATAAGGCTTTAAGACCCGAACGTTCACGATCTTCTGAGCGCTCCATGTCTGATATTGTGGTTGAGCAGCCTTCAGATAGAACTCAATAAGCTCCCTATCGACCTCAGGGTTCGGATGAGGGACTTCATAAATATTGGAGAAGGCGTGGAAGATAAACGCCTTTCGAGTCAACGGCATATCGAACTGCGAATCGACAGAGTTATTGCAGTCGAAGGATATCACCGGTTCGAGCCATAGGATGCTAGGAGTATCTATGGCCTCCTTGATCATTCTCTCCCGAGTCCAAGCAGTGAAAAGAGTCTTCCTGCTCTCGAGGAGATCGTGGACTTCTTTCTGCTTGCGTTCGGCTTCTTCAGCCTCTCGCGCCACACGAATATTGTCGTCTTCCACATTGCGACTGTTTTTGCGTTTAAGCAAGTCAGCAATGGTTTTCTTGTCATCTTCATCTTCTTCCTCAGCTATATTCTTTCCTTTGTCCTTCACACCTGAACCCGAAGCTTGACCAGTCGGAGGTGGTTCGGTTGTGTGAGCAGCTGTTGAGGAAGGAGGTGGTTTTGATCCGGACTTCTTCCCTTCTCCCCCTTGTTTCGGATTGGACACGAAACTAGGTAAGCCTTCGATTTTGCTAAGAAGGTCCATGGCAGGAGTAAGTTTTTCAGCAAGGGTTCGCCTCACCGAATGATTGAGAATGAGATCGTGTGCTTCCAGGATGTTAGATAGGGCAGCGTGTACATCCGAAACACAAGTTTTTATGACCTCCCGTTCGGATCGAAGAGCTTCAAGTTGTTGCTGATAGTTTGAAAGCTGAGTGCTCTTGACCTTAAGGGCGGTGGTTTTGCTTGCTAAAACGTCCATTAATGAGTTTTCAGCTGCGAGATCCTCTTGAAGCTTAGCGAGGCGCTCATCAATGGAGGCACGAAGGGCCGAGTTGTCATTGCTAATGGATTGGCGTAGGATAGCGAATGACTGTAACTCCGTTGAGACGAACGTGGCCAATTGTTGAACGATTGGTTCCAACGTTGTCTTTGTGGCGTCATCACTCTCCTGTAAGGATTTCAACAGGGAAGAGGCGTCAGTGAATAGTTTATCGACTTTTGCGGTCGCAGCCTCACAGGCTTTTGTGGAGGCATCAATGGCGGTTGTGGCTGAAGCAACAGAATCCTGCTGAGCCCTAGAGAAGGCGTCAACAATCTTCTGAAGAGCGGCTTCAGAGAGAGAGGACTGAGTGTTGGTGGATGACGCAAGAAGTAAGTCAACCTTCTCGTTTAGCTCATTTAGATGCTTCTTTGTTACTGGAGCATCGTCCTCATCATCACTTAGAACCTGAAACGGACTAAAGTAGACCGAATTGAAGGTCATGTTGTCACCGCCAAGGAATGGGTTATCTCCATCAGAGGCATCATCTGGAGATGGTGGAGGTGGTGAAGCTGGGGGTGTTGTGGTGTGGGTAGGTTCAGGTTGAGTGGTTGTGGGGGGGGGGGGGGGTTCGGGTGGTGGTTGAGTATGGGTAGGTTCGGTTGTATGCTGGGTTTCGGTTTGAGGTGGTTCGGTTACGGGTGATGTTTCGGTTGCACTGGTATGAACCCCCGTATCAGATACGTTGGTTGTAACCTTTGCAGTTGTGGTAGTGGTATCTGTGAAAATGGATGGTGGTATAGGGAAAGAGGTTTTAGGAATGGTGGTGGCGGGGTTTATGGTGGGAATGGAAGTAGGGATGGTTTGAGGAGGTGAAGGAACTGGTGAGACATGAATTTCCATGTCTGGGGTAGGTGATCGGGGTGGGGTGTTACCTCTGGGAGGGGTTTCGCCTCTTTGAGAGCCGTCCGAACCCGAACTCTCGTTTTCTGAGTCACTCGAAGAGGAAGCGATTACAAGCTTTCGCTTCGGTTGAGTCTTCCTTGTCTTCGGTTGTGGGGACTGTGCCGGTTTTGTTTGTTTCCTCTTCCTGGGAAAAGGACCTTTAGGAGCCTTAGTCACTTGCTTCCCTTTTTCCGCCTTTTTTCCCCTAACAGGTTTGTCAGCGTCATGGATTGACTTGAGCATTTCCTGTGTTAGAACCCTAGGACCAGACGCCTTGAATTCCTTTATCGTCCGGATGATCCTGCTGTCGGACGGAACATCGCCGTACATTGTCTCCAGAATAGAGCCAATGAACGAGAACTTGGATGCATCAGAGACGATGATCTTCATGGTATGAAAAGTACCGATCGAAGACATCGATGCACCTGCAGCAGTGGGAATATCGAATTTGTCCATCGCCCATTTTGTTATGATTGTCCAGAACCGGGCATACGACACCTCAGAGTGTCGTGAAGAGGAAGAAAGGCTCTGGATGAGTTGTTGCCAGAGAAGCAACCCATAGTCCAGATTTACGCCGTTGTAAACGCCATACATAATCGACAGGAACAGTCGACTTGAACCATCGGATCCTGAGCTCCGTTCAGATAAGCCCTTGAAGAGGACTGTAAACATGTCGTTCCATTGCGGCGGTAAGCAGGATTTCTTAAACTTTGCGACGGAGGGGAGCGCCTCTGTGTATCCCATGTTGTAAAACATGTTGTAGAGATGCCTAATTGGAATCGTCTCCGGATTAACTTGTGAAGGATCAGCAGCCAACCCTAGCAGTGTACCAAAGCGTTGTCGAGAAATGGAGGTCTTGTGATCAGCAACCTCGAAGAATACCCGCTCGACTGCTTTGTCGTAATGAGCAGTCGCATACACCTGCGAAAGAATCTCCATGGGCACAGACTCAACCCTAGTAAGTGCATGAGCGATCTGGGAGTACTTCAAGCACTCGATGATCGGCGTCATATAAGAATCATACGACAGAGGAGTGAGGTCGATCACCAAGCATTGTTGTGGACGTATGGGAAGGATGTGTGAGGTAGCATGGACTGAGGATGATTCTGCCATTGTTGAAGGTAGAAGAAGAAGATGAACAGTGAAGCTTTTGGGAGTTTTTGCTCTCTTGGAAATTCCGGATGCAGTAAAGAGGTAAATGGGAGTATAGACTGCCTTTTATAGTGGGTGAAAGGAGAGAGAAAAATCATTTCAAATCTTCTATGGAAATATGAAAAGGTTTCCGGAATGACAGATGCGTGATAGTTAAGGCATGCGATGATCACGTAGGAGAGAGAGAGTGTCAGATTCCTAGGATCACGCCGCCCAACAAGCGCCGTTTCAGAACATACCGTTTCAAATCCTCACGCGCCTTTAAGTGCCAGAGAGATGTCGCTTGAAATTCGCACACGCGTCCATGATGTCAGTAAAAGTATGGGCATTTCAAATTCACATGCGTTCCCTTTTTACCGTCGTTTGAAATTCAATCCTTTTAACTCCCGCCTGAGTCAGCAACCCTTCGTCTTATCTTTTAAATGGCATCTTTTGAATTAAATACCCACGTGGATGATTTTTGACCACAGCTTGATAATTAAACACCAAAGCAATAATACAGCCTGTAATTATTAGTAACGGAATTTTGGAAAATCAAAGATTTTCGTGCAAAGAGTGTAAAAAGAAAAGAAATAAAGCAACTCTTTTTTAGGAATGACTGTGATGTTAACAATGACACGCAACAATGGATCCCGAGCACGAATCTCTTCCTTCAAGATCAAGAGAGACCTCAAAGTGTTAATGTGGTTTCCCGTTGAATGACGATCAAACATTTATTAATAAATGTTGAAAGGTTTCTTTTAATAAGGCTACTTAAGGGTGGCTTTCGCTTTGATTCAACAATTCTAATCTTGAAATAAGAAAGAAAGTGAACAAAGTACTTGTGAGACCGGTGTAGTCTGTTGAACAAGTAGGTAGGAATTAATTTTAAATTGGCTTGGAAAATAATAAAATCTCAAAAAAAAAAAAAAAAAAAAAACTGGATCCCAAGGGAAGAAATGTTATGGTGTTTAACAATTTCATAGGAATCACACAAAAATAAAAATTTGAGATTTCAGTAGGATACATCCGTCAATTCGTTGGTGAAAACTTGAGCAAATTTATTGTTCACCGTCAATTCAGATTTGGTGTTGAATGTTGGGTTTCACTCAGCTCGTAGTGGCACGAAACTGAGATCATAAACACAGTTGTTGTGTAACCATAAACCTCAGTGGTAATTTCTAAGAGTCTCAAGGGTTACGTTGATGAAACGAATGTAATGGAGAAACGTAATGGAGATGGTGTGAGAAAGTTAAGTACCTCTGCTGCGAAAATAAGGACCAAGCAGAAAACTCTTATCTCATGTGAGAAGAGAGTGAGGTAGCTCATGATTAGAATAAATGTTATAGCCTAACTGGGAAGACAAGGTTTGTTTATACCAAGTCATTAAGGCTATTATTCAGAATCTTATGAGGCTTGGGACACATACAACAGCATGCTTCTAGGGACACTTAAGTAATCCAACAATTATATCCCCATAAACGAACTAACACACAAACAAAATTAAAAGAGAAAAATATTTTTGGAGTTTTTGAAATAGATTAAAAAAAATAAAATAAAAAAAATAAGCAAGAAAAAAATAAGACTTGGAAAGAGTAAGTAAAAAAAACTTTGGAAAAATTTGAAAAACCGAACCCGAGCGTTCGGTTGGTTTCGGTTGAAGAAAATTTTGAAAAACCGAACCCGAGCGTTCGGTTGGTTTCGGTTCAAGAAAATTTTGGAAAATCGAACCCGAGCGTTCGGTTGGTTTCGGTTCAAGAAAATTTTGGAAAATCGAACCCGAGCGTTCGGTTGGTTTCGGTTCAAGAAAATTTTGAGAAACCGAATCCGAACCTTTGGTAGGTTTCGGTTTTGGAAAATTTTAGAAAACCGAACCCGAACCTTCGGTAGGTTTCGGTTTTGGAAAATTTTAGAAAACCAAGGAATTTAGACATACAATCAGAAAATACTTTTAACAATAAGATAAACAACTTTGTACAAGAAATATACAACCAAGAAAACTACCTTTGTGGTGATGAGCGAGTCAGATGATTTAACCGAACCTGAATGTTCGGTCAATTTCGCTTCTTACGTTTGAGGTTGAGAGGTAGTTTGAGGTACTGACTCTGATTCCATCATACCTAGCCCTTGTAAAATTCTGTTGAATGAGGCTTCAGGAAGAGCTTTGGTAAAGACGTCAGCCAGTTGATCAGTGGTTCTTACAAAGTGTACTTCGACGTTTCCATCTTCCACGTGATCTTTGATGAAGTGATACTTCAGTGCTATGTGTTTGGTTTTAGAGTGTTGCACTGGGTTATGACAGATCCTAATTGCACTTTCAGAGTCACAATATAGGGGGATCTTCTTCATAGTCCATAGTCTCGAAGTTGACTCTGGATCCAAATCACTTGGGAGGTGCAAGATGCAGCGGCTATGTATTCCGCTTCGGCAGTAGACAACGACACGCACGTTTGTTTCTTTGATTGCCAGCTAACCAACTTCCCGTCAAGGAATTGACAGCCGCCAGTGGTGCTTTTTCTGTCGAGTCCACATCCTCCAAGGTCTGCATATGAGTAGGCTTGAACGAAGAAGCCTGAGTTGGATGGATACCATAGACCTAAGGAGGCAGTTCGCTTGAGATATCGTAAAATATTCTTTACTGCAAGCAGGTGAGGTTCGCGTGGGTTTGCCTGAAATCTAGCACAGTAACATACAAAAAACATGATGTCAGGCCTGCTAGCAGTAAGATACATTAGTGAGCCTATCATTTGACGATAGAGCGTGATATCAACAGCCGGTTTATCTAGAGATGGAGTTAGTTTGGTGCCGAATGCCATTGGGACTTTGACATTGGAGTCTCCCATCATACCAAACTTTGCTAGGAGAGTCTTCGTGTAAGCTTCCTGATTGATAAAGATGCCTTCGGGTCCCTGTCTAATATTTAAACCAAGGAAAAAGTTAATAGGACCCATTGAGCTCATTTCAAATTTAGTCTCCATCAGCTTTCTGAATTCAACTGTTAGGCTGGGATTCGTTGAGCCAAAGATGATGTCATCGACATAAATTTGAACTATCATAAGGTGGTTACCTTCCTTTTTGCGAAAGAAGGTTGGGTCAACCGCACCTTGTTTGAATTTGGACATCTTTAAGAATTTAGTTAGCGTTTCATACCAGGCTCTCGGAGCTTGTTTGAGTCCATACACAGCTTTATCCAGAATGTAGCAATGATTCGGATACTTTTCGTTCACGAACCCAGGAGGTTGCTCCACGTACATTGTTTCTTCTAGTTCTCCATTCAGAAATGCACACTTGACGTCCATTTGGAAAACTTCGAAGTTTTTGTGAGCAGCATAAGCAAGAAAGATTCTTACAGATTCGAGCCTAGCTACAGGAGCGAAAGTTTCTTCATAATCAATCCCTTCCTCCTGACAATATCCTTTTATCACCAGACGAGCTTTGTTCCTTATCACGTTCCCTTCCTTGTCCATTTTATTCCTAAAGACCCATTTGAGACCAGCAACCGAGGCATCTGGAGGAGTTGGAATGAGGCGCCAGACTTTGTTCCTTTCAAATTCGTCCAGTTCGTCTTGCATCGCTTGAACCCAATCGGAGTGATCGAGAGCAGTGTTAATTGTCTTCGGTTCAACTTTGGATACGAATGAGTTAAACATGCAAAACTCAACTTTAGAAAATAAGGATGTCTGTTTTGCCTTTAGTTGTGATCGGGTCAGGACCTTTTCAGAGACATCACCAACCACTTGAGATATAGGATGATCTCTGGTCCATTTGGTGAGAGGAGGGTAGTTTGGATCAAAGGTGGGGTCCAGTTCAGCATTGATCATTTCTTCTGGCTCGGATTGGCTTTCGTAGTCGAGTGACATATCAGCATGCTCCCCCTCGATAGATGAGCTTTCTGGAATGCTTTGAGAAACTTGAGGTTCAGAGGTTTCTTGTGGTGATGGGCTTTCAGGCGTTGATGCACCTTCGGTTGGTGAAGTACTCTCGGTTGGAGAAGTACTTTCGGTTGGAGTTGGACTTTCTGGAGCAGTTGTAGAGCTTGGCTCCCCCTCAACATGTGAGCTTGGCTCCCCCTCAACTGAAGCATCGTTGGACGGAGGTTCATCAGAATTCGATCCTCCTTCGTTCATTCTTCTGGCAGCTTCTTCGACAATTTGCTTCATATGGTCTACCTTGTTGTCTGCTGCGCCTGCTTCTGAGAGAGTAGCTTTCTCTGGTTCGTCAAAGAGCTCCATAAACTTCTCGTATAGATTAGCAATCGAGACTGTGATTTGGCCAGTTTGAGGAAAGATTTCCCCAGCTGTGTCTTCTTTGGCCTGTAGCTTTTTGACATAGCTATCATCGAAAGTCATGTAATAGGTCTCTTCGATTTTCCTCGAACGCTTGTTTAGGACTCTGTATGCTTTGGAAGTAAGAGAGTAACCCAGAAAGATTCCCTCGTCGGCTTTGACATCGAACTTGTTGCGGTGTTCTTTAGAGTTAATGATGAAACACGTGAGCCGAACACGTGGAAAAATTTCACATTGGGCTTTTTGTTGTTGAGAATCTCGTAAGGTGTGAGCATGAAGCGCTTGTTGAGATATGACCTGTTCTGCGTAAAACAAGCAGCAAAAATAACATCAGCCCAAAAATAAAGAGGTAAGGAAGCGAAACTTAGCATAGTTCGGGTAGCTTCACACAAAGATCGGTTTCGTCTTTCGACAATCCCGTTCTGTTGAGGTGTGTAGGGAGCTGAGAAGTTGTGACTTATTCCCTTTTCTGCCAGAAATTCTTCAAATTCCCTGTTCTTGAATTCCAGACCATTGTCGCTCCTGATGTTGCGAACGACCTTCTTGAGTTGTACTTCAATTTGCTTGATGAACACTTTCGGCTTATGAGTCGCTTCAGATTTGAGCTTTAGAAAGAACACCCATGTAAATCGCGAAAAGTCATCAACAATAACAAGAATATACTTGCTACCACCGATGCTTTCGATAGATGATGGACCACACAAATCAATATGAAGTAATTCGAGTGGTTCAACAACTTTAGTGTTAATTATAGATGGATGACTTTGACGACTCTGCTTCCCCATTTCGCATGCAGCACACAAATGATCTTTGTCGAACTTGAGCAATGGAAGACCTCGAACATGACCTCCAGTGACAAGTTTGTTGATATCTTTAAAGTTGAGATGAGAGAGTCTTCGGTGCCACAACCAGCTTTCGTCAGATTGTGCTTTTGATAACAAACATATAGTTGGGTTTCCTTTGATGGGTTTAAGGTTTAGAGGAAACATTTCACCCTTACGCTCCGATTTGAGAATTACTTTCTTCGTCTTTTTCTCAATAATTTCAGAACCTTCATCGTCGAATGAGACTTTGAGACCTGTACCTCCAACAAGCTGAGATACACTGATGAGGTTTTGTTGCAGTCCTTCCACATAAGCCACCTTCCTTATAGTAAAATCACCATTAGTAATCATTCTGTATCCCTTTATGGTGCCGAAAGAGTTGTTTCCAAATTTGACGTTGCCACCATTTGTAAGAGACCTGTATTCCCTAAGCTCTTCTTTCCTCCCTGTCATGTGACGCGAGCAGCCACTATCGATGTACCATTCTTCGTCAAACTGCTCGTCACTTATAACCTACAAAAATTAAGCAGATTTAGGAACCCAAAGTTTCTTGGGTCCACGTGAGCCTTTCACAGGAACAGGAATAGTAAGAGAGATGTCAACAAGATATGTTCGTTTTATGAGTGTTGTTTCATCTTTCTTTTTAATGGTAAAGACTTTTATTTTATTAGGATTAGGTGTGTTTGGTTTAGACTCTGGTTTAGATGCAGAAACCTTCTGTTTGCCCTTTTGTTCAGCTGACGAATGAGATTTTTGAGAACGAACAGAATGAGCTTTAGAGCAAGATGGAGATGAATTGGAAGAATTAGAAGAATTAGATGAATGAGAAGGAGTGGGCTTAGATTGAGATGACTTCTTGGCTGGAGACTCTAGGTGACCCTTTTGCTTTTGATCATTGGTGGGACTGACCTTAGAGTTTTGATTTCCTTTAATTACAGAACCGAACCTTTGCTTTCGGTTGAAGTCGTTCTGTGAACCGAACCTTGGCTTTCGGTTGGAGTCATCCTTAGAACCGAACCTTTGCTTTCGGTTGGTATTCTTTTCCGAACCGAACCTTGGTTTTTGGTTGTTTTGGTTCTCTTGCCCTTTAACAGGATTATTCTCAACCTTCAGATTCTTGTCTTGATGTGAGAAATATGCATTCTGGGATTGCCAGAATTGTTTCCTTTTAGAGAGATTCTTCCTGTATCTCTGGTTCCTTTCACGTTTCTTATTCCTCATCTGCTTCGGTTGATGATGGATATTGGCTTTCATTTTTGGTTTCTCCTTGGCTGGTTCACTTTGGACTGTGGGAGTTTCACTTTGAACTGACGAACTAGAGGGAACATCTTCTTTTGCTGAGCTTCCATTCTCTTGAGGAATGTCTTTCGTACCACTGGTACTTGGCACATCGAAATTATCTGGCTTGTTCAAGGGTTCTGGTATGTATCTACCTTTACTAATCCATGAAGTCCTTTCTGACAAACCTACCGTTTCATCTGCATTATCGATTGGAGCTGACCAAAAGAACTCATCGCAGCCATCAGCATTATCTTCGTTTACAATAGCTGTGAGTTCAGCAGTCTGATGTTCGGTTACTCCTATGACCTTGTACACTTGATTTGGAGTGGTTCTGACCTTTTGATATACAACTGCTTTTTCTGCTAAGATCGGGGACTTTTGTTGGGACATTCGAGCGAACTCCACTGAATTTTCAGAAATTAAATTCTTGTGGTTTTCAGGTTCGCTTTTCACAAATTCTGAGTAGTCAACCGTGTCCTCTACAGAAATTTCACTCATGTTGTCATCCTCATTAAGCTCAGATGCATTTTCAACATCAATTTTGTTTTCTGAGCTCAAGTTGGCGTTTAAAGAGTCAAATTTTTGTATGGTTTCGGTTCTCAGTTTAAGTCTATCATTTTCATCCAAAAGGTTTTTGAGCATGTCCTTGTGGTCCTTGGATTTAATGAAAGATTCAATTTTGTCCAGTCCATACATATAGGTCAGATTGACGTCATCAGATGATATCACACTCTCATAATTATAAGCTTCAACATCGATTTCATCCTCCTTAAACTCAAGGAAGGGCAAAATCATGCGATGGATCTTTTGTCCTATCTCACAATCCAAGTGAAGCTGAGTAATATTAGTATAAAGACGTTTTGCAATCAAACAAAAAACATTTCGCTGTTTTAACAACTTTAAATTGTCTCTCTGTAAATAAATGTTTTCGTCTTTTATTTTAACTAATTCAGACTCCTTCAACTCGATCCACATGCGCCGCTCCTCACTCTTCGAAGACACCCTGCTTAATTGATCAGTTAGGTTAGAATTGGTGACTCGAGTTTGGGTTAAACTGCTATCTAGATGTGAGATTCGTGAATTAACATTTTTTAGTTCTTTTTCATAGGAGCTTTGTGGTACTTTAAATGAAACAAAAACCTATTGTACCTTCTTGATCAGTTCATCGAGTTCGTTGAACTGCACGCTGAGCGGTTTGGCCGTAAAGCACATATCCGGTTGCTCATTTGGTTCATTGCTTCCACCATCAGTGTTGTATCCCCTCATATGAGATACTTCAGACACCATCAAGTACCTGTCTCCACTGCTCTCCTCTTTTGCCACACAAGCCTTTCCATGAGAAGGCTTCCTCACTTCATCGTCCTCGGAGTCGGTTGACCAAACTTCCACGCCACCGAACTCGTCATCAGCAACCGAACCCTGCACAATAAGAGCATTCATGGAAGGGTTAGCGGTAGATTTCTTCTTCCTCTTCTCATCGAGCTTTTTCTGCAGCAAAGTTTCCTCATCCTTTTCCTCATCTTTTTCAGCCATCTTTTTGAGGACACAATCCTTAGCATAGTGGTTTTTCCCACCACAGTAGTAACAACTTACTTCAGAATCACCATCTGCCTTCGGTTCCTTCTTGGGCTCTTCAACCTTCGGTTCATTGTTAACTTTTTCTGAACTATAACTCCCCTGCCAGTTTCGATTTTTGTTGCTGGGGAATCTTTTCTTAATGAACCTCTTGGGGTTAGACACCATCATAGCATAATCCTCAGACGTGAGGTCATACTCCTCCAGGTTGAGGTCTTCGTCCTCCATCACAACTTTACTTTTTGACAAGAGGGCCAGCGAACCTAGGCTTGAAACAACGTTCTTTTCCTGCAGCACAATCTTCTCCTGGGACTTGAGAATACCCACCAGTTTCGCCAAAGAATATGATTTAAACTGCTCATGGGCTTTAACTATAGACACCACTGCTCTCCACTCTGACCTTAGACCATTTAAGAACGTAACCTTCTGCTCGATAAGCTTCCTTTCGATGTCATGTTTGATCATCTTGCTGAGAAGATGATTGAAGCGATCGAACGTCTGGGTCACAGTTTCTTCGGCTCCTTGCCTGAATTCTCCAAACTCAGATAAGAGCAATGTTTGTATAGAGTGTTCAAGATCCTCTTCTGTAGAGTATAGTTCATGAAGTCTATCCCAAACTTCCTTTGCCGTCGTGCATGAGCTTACCAACCTAAAGGTGTCGGACTGAAGGGCGAATCTGATCAACCTTAGCGCCTTGATATTGCACTGGAATTTGTCCTTTTCATCTTGCGCAATATCTTTAACATCCTTCAGCAGATCATTATACTCCTTTTGAGTTTTAATAATCCTCGACGTTGCAGAGTGAGAAAATGGTCCATTGATAATTGCTTCCCATATGAGGTATCCATTATCCTCAGATCCTATAACATAGTCTTCGAAGTGATGCGCCCAGACTTCATAATCATGGGTATATAGGATGGGAATCTTCGTGGTTGAACCGATGCTGTTGGAAATATTGATGGGATTCGATTGCGACTCGTCCATTATGATCGAAAAACCTGTTCAAAGATCAGACTTGTAACAACTCAGATTAGGGCAAAATAATAAATATCAAGATACGTCAATAATGAGATGACGGCTCAATAAATATCAGTAATTGCGGAAAAACCCTAATTGAAACCTTTTCACAGAAAAGAAGTGTATCGATTACACAGCCTCCTGCTCTGATACCAATTGATGAGATTAAAACTTAATCTAGAAGATCGATTAGATCTTAAACAGGTAAATAAATATTAAACAGTAAGAACGAACGCAAAGCAAAGAACAACTCAAGGATGAATCAAACGTGTCGAATGATTATAAAATAAACCCTCAGAAGAGCTTGATCAAGAACATCAACTGTAGAGGGTTAGAGGTTTACAAGAACGATAAAAGAAATCTGAAAATACTATCGTAATCGTTACTTCTGAATTGTTAACCTAATATGCATGCAAGCATATCTTTATATAGTAAACCTAGCAAACTCACGGTTGGACATACCCAAAACCGGAGCACAAAATAAATGGACTAACAACCAAGCCCAATGACGCAATCTTCAAACGAGTCTTCAACTCAACAACTATGTTAGATGCTTAGTGACAAAAAGAATGGTCACTATATTAGATGTTTAGTGACCAAAAATAATGGTCACTGACTATTTTTATTCAAAACCACAACCTTACTCTTTTGTTATTGAAAACTACTTAAATGGGGAAAAACAATTAGCCACTCAATAGTGGTTACTGATGAATTACAAATAAAAAACAATTAGTGACTATAAATTAGTGGTCATTGATGAATTACAAGTAAAAAAAATTAGTGACTATAAATTAGTGGTCATGGACTTTATATATATATAATTTTCATTTAATAAAAATTAAAATATTTTTAATTAATATTTTTTATTTTTGAAAATGCCAACAACTTTGTTTTTTTTTAACACATAATTTTGCAAAGAGTTGTTATATAACTAGACAGCTGTCAGTTTATTTGATGAATATATTTTTATATAAAAGCCTTTTACCACGTAATAAAAATGAATACAAATCGGACCTTTTTACGATCCATTAACCCGTGTTTTCCCCGCTCCATCTCCTGATCCCGTCCGGATCTCCTCTGCCACCATCAAATTGATTATGCCGGCGAATCTCTCTTACAGTTTGCCCTAAATCAACACACCAACGATCGGCAGTTCGGAACTAAGGTCATCGATCCATCGTTGCTCCATACCCTCCCATCGACGCACCTCTGTTCTCAAATAGAAGTCAAACATATACTCTTTTCTCCGCTCTGACCATCGATGTAGCTACATCTATTGCTCTCATGTCGCATACATAGCTTTCTTGCTAATCAATTGTTCAATTGCTAATAAATCGGCTTCCTAATTCCAGGAAATATGATTACATAGCCTACATCGACTACGTGGAATCACTTGACGCGCTCTTTCTCCTCTTCCGGGTTGTGTATTCATCTATTGCCCTTCGACCTATATTTTCAGCATCTAGGGACTGCAGTTCATCTTCTCCCGCATTCAATAGCATCTGCACAACAGTTGTTCGATGAAATGCTCACATGAATTGAGAGTGCGTTTCTACTGTGGGTCTGCATCTCGTTCGACTTATTGCACATATAGTTCCGGTACAAGTTTCTTCCTAAAGTTTCCTGCAGGATTGGTTGTACCTGAGTATATCATCTCCGTTGGTTCATAATCGGTGAGCTCTCTCTCTCTCTCTCTCTCTCTCTCTCATTTTTCTGAATTTGTCAAATCGATTTCTCTACGTTCTACCACAACTGAATCACTTGTTCGTCCTCAATCGATTTCTACGATTAGTTGAGTTTCTTTTGCTTTCTGTAAAGTTGTAATTGTTGACTTCTGTTTTGCTGAGTAATTTGTTATGATTTTTGTGAAGTCTGCATATCATCGGTTCATCACCCTTTCTGATTTTTGATGATACCTGATTGTCGAATCTTCAGCTCTATATAGCTTCAATTCATAACTTTCCAGTTCTGATTTTTGTTGAGACTTCATATTTGATCAGTTGATTGTTTATTTGTTCTTGGATTGTAAATCAATTTCAGATTGTTTCTAAATTCTGAAATCTTGTTGATTGTTTCTGAATTCTTGCTGATTGCGATTGTAACCACAAATTATATCTTTTTTGACATTCACTTCACAAAAAGATCTGAATTCAACTCGATTGTCCACAACGGTTGCTGTAAGCGCGCAGCTCAAACAAGAGCTTTGTCGTCAGTTCTCTTGAAGTTACTAACATCCGAGAAGCTTCTAGAACCATTAGTAACGATCGAGATGCCATTAGTGAATGTTCTTTTTGATATGGAAGTTTTCGGAATAGGTGTTGACATGGAGGGGTGTATACAATCGCGTCTTGTGATTGGTAAGAAACTGAGATCTCTTGAATGTGAAGCTTATAAATTGGCGGGTACGTGGTTTTCTTTGTACACGTCAGCAAATTAAAACTGCCAGTTCGGGAAGGGTATAAAGGGAAACAACACCCCAGTACTGACAAACATTGTTTAGAATTATTAAGGTACATTTTTTTAGCGTAACAACTTATTAGATGAAGAGATGATGATTGTTTGTTTATTACTTTGTTTTTAAGGTTTGAGCATCCTATTGTTCCTATTATTAAAGAACACCAGACATTAGCCAAGCTTTTAAACTATACATTGGGTTCCATTTGTTCACTTTCTAAGTTATCTATGAAGACTCAAAGATATACACTTCATGGACATTGGCTCCAAACTTCAACAGCAACAGGAAGGTTATCCATGGAGGATCCCAATCTTCAGGTTAATATCTTCTCTTCTTCTTATTTTCTTCCATTTTCTTTTTTGTTTTTCTTATAAATATTTCTTCTAGTGTGTCGAGCATATGGTTGAATTCAAGATAGATAGCAATGAAAAAGAAGGCGATGATTCAGACATGGAACTCTACAAAGTAAATCCTTGTTATTTCTTCATTCCAACTCAGGTGAATATTTATTTTGTTCTGATAATTACAAGTTATTCAATTCGTTAATGTATAAAATATAAAGGGTATATATATATATATATATATATATATATATATATATATATATATATATATATACAGGAAACTGGTTATTAGTAACTGCTGATTATTCTCAGATAGGACTGAGATTAATGGCTCATTTTTCTAAAGACCAATCACTAATTGATCTTCTGACAAAGCCTCTTGGTGATGTGTTCAACATGATCACTACAAAATGGTCAGGAAAAGAAGAGTCTTTAGTGGGCCCAAAGGGCGAGATCAAACTAAAAGATTGATTTATGGGATTTTTTATGGTATGGGTGCAAATTCACTTGCTGAACAGCTAGAATGCGGTCCAGATGATGCTAGAGACAAAATTCAGAGTTTCAAAAGATCTTTCCCTGGTGTTGCTTCTTGGCTTAAAGACGTTGTTGCAATCTGCCATAAAAAAGGGTAAGATATAATCAATAATTTATTATTTATTTGTTTACTTATTAATTTAACATATGTTAATGGTATTTGTTATATAGTTATGTGGAAACTTTGATGGGAAGGAAGCGGTTTTTGGCGAAAGTAAAGTTTGGAAATAGTGAAGAAAAATCAAAAGCTCAGAGACAGGCTGTGAATTCCATTTGTCAGGTACAATATTTAAAAATATCTTATTTTCTCAGTTTAGTCATTTATATTAATTTATAAACTGCTGGTGTTTTTGTAGGGATCTGCAGCTGATATAATAAAGGCTGCAATGATAACTATACATGTTGTGATAGGTGAAGGTGTTGACTAGTCAACGCCTAGCAATAGCATCCAATTTGCTTTGCTGAAAGATTCCATATGATTAAGGGTCGGTGTAGAATCCTTCTACAGGTCAAATTCAAAATTGTTATTCTTCATCATATTTTCATAAAAGTTAAATTATTATATTGGAAGATGGCTGAAGGGTATGTTGGACATTTTGTAATCTTTAATGCTTTTCAGGTACACGATTTCTAACAGACTGCAATTCATCAATGGAAAAAGAAAGAGTTCATTAATGGAGAAGAAGTATCATTCATTGAATGTTACAAGATTTGACATTTTTCGAAAAAGAAAAATCCAATGATCAATGAGAAGGCCGAAGAAATTTGGGTATTTTTAATATCTTGACATATTTATGAATAATTTTTGTTTTACATCTAATGTAAATTGTTTTGTTATGCAGAATGGATTGCTAAATGAAGAAGCTTCTTCTTCTTGTTCGCCGGCTGAAATATGCATGAAAAAAATACAATTCGTGTAATTGGAAAAGTTACAAATGGAAGTGGAATTGGAAAAGGAAAAATCAAAAGCCTTGGAGGAGGAAATTCGAGTAATTAAAGAAGAGCAACTACAATTTCAAGAAGAGCAGATCAAATATCAAGAGGAGCAAAATAAGAAAATGGAATTTATGATGAGTGAGCTTTCACGTTTATCTCAATTGCATTGATCAATTGAACTTACTTTTCTTATTAAATGAGCTTCACCCGGTTGATCTTTATATGTTTGTTGTTTGAAATATTGGATAAAACGTATGGATTTTTTTTAAATTGACATTTAATTTTCATATTATAAATGTGAAGATTTATTTGGTTATAGGATATCTTTTTCTTTTGTCTAATTGGATATTGTTATATTTCATATTTTAAATGACATTTAATATTTCAATAATTTCTTAATTATTGACCCATTTTTGTGTCTAATAGGATAAATCAGTGATGACTTGGTATAGTCGCTATCAGATTAAACAGCGACCACTTTTTGTGGTCACTAATCGGATTAAACAGTGACGACTTTTATTTGTCACTAAGTAGATAAAATAGTGACAACTTGAATTGGTTAGTGACAATATTTAGTGACGAAGTGGGTCGTCACAGATTTAGTGATGAATATATTTTAGTCGCTGCTTAGTGACCATATTTATATTTGGTCACTAAATTGGTTTTGTGATGGACCTATAATGACCAAAAGTGACCATTGGAATTTTCGTCACTAAATCATTTAGTGATGATTTATTCTATTATCAGTAACCATATCATTTTGGTCACTATTTGGCATTTTTTTTGTAGTGCAATGAGCACTTTTGATTAAATTTCAATCCTATATTTTTCATTATTATATCAAATTGCTGACATCATTTTTTTCAAACAATTACATTTAATTACGAGAGTTTCTCTAATGAATATTGTTCGTATTTTAACTCCTTTATTTATAGCTTTTGGCTTCAAAATTAAAATACATTTAGTTTTTTTCTTTTCTTTTCTTTTTTTTTAAAACCCATTAAATAAGCATATCAATAATTTGGTCATTAACCTATAAAATCTAATCTAATTCTATTAAATCAACAAAATATTTGAAAGTCAAAATTAAAGTCTACTAATATTATTCATAATTTATCTTCCGGTATATATCTCACATAATATCAATTTGAGATAATGATTTTGAATTTAAAACTTACTAATTGAGCAAGTCAATTAATTTGAAATTTTGACTCAATATAAGTGATATTTTTTTTTTCAAATGAATAGCTGAAAATCTTCAAGATGATATCTTAGGCTTTTAATTTTTTTTGAAAGATATTGAAGTTGTTCATACGATTTTGGATTGAGTCCTATGATTTACAATGTTCTTCTTCAGCGGTCTTATTCTCTAATTCTTTTTTTCAAGTTATTTCTTTACCCTATTCTCTAGCGGTCTTATTCTCTAATTCCTTTTTCAGGTTCTTTCTTTACCCTATTCTCCTTATTCTTCTCTAATTTCTTGTATTTACTATGTTCTTATCATCTGTTATATTGTATTCATGTTGAGAGGTCAAGAAAAAAAATAATCAATTTATTTTAAGCATATTAGTTTCATTCATTTAGTTATAGAAACAAAATTATATATTTTGTATTGATTTTTTTAATGTGTTGATTTATGTTTGTCAAGAGAAAGACATAAAATTCATTTTAATGCATGATGGCTAAACTCATGGAACGGACCAAAAGCAAGATAAAGAAGTTTTTTATTGTGACACTTAAACTTGCATGAACAAATAAATATATGTTCTGAGGTTTTTAATAATTCTTTTATACATATTATTATATTCTTCAAATATATATTTTTTTAATTTTATATTATTGAATTTGTTTATATCAATGGTTTTAGTTTCAAAATTACCATTCGAGTACAAGACTTTATCGGTGTGGTGTCACTTACATTATTTGATCATGACACAACGAAACTTCTGGAAAAAACCGCACAAGAGTTGCTTCAAAAGTTTTATAAGGTTATCGATACTAACTTCATTTATATAAAACTAATTTTTTACTTTTTGTGTATCTATTTTTATAACCATTTTTTTAAAATTTTTAGGAGAGTAATATGGAGATTTATCCATCTGTTTTGAATGTACGTTTGGATAAAAAAAGTATGTGTTCAAAATTCAAATTCACAATATAATTTGAAGAACAAAGTTGATGGTTATGCAATCTCAAACTTCACTGTTGATAATACAATCATTGATGAATTGGAAAAAAAACTAACATTGAACATGAAACATTCTTTTACGAAGAATACTACAAACACTACACTTATTAAATTTCGTTTTTTATATTTTATTTGATCAACTAACATATTTCTATGTACTGTAAATGTAGCGCCAGAATCTGATTCGTTTAACGTTTTATTAGCAAAATTCGGATCTCAATACACATTAAATTAGAAGGTTTTAAATATAATATAACTAAATCTAATATTTTAAAGCAAGGTTGCAGAAATCGCTCGATGGTAGCTCAGCGGTGGACTGGGGTCAAGAGATTAATCGGCTAGGCAGAGATTAATCGGGGATCATTAATTATTAAAACAATTATTAAAAAATTAATAAGTATAAAATTAATCCTAAGAATATAAGTAAACAAATTAACAAGTTAATAAATATAACATTAATCCTAAGAATTAAAAAAGTTATCACAAAGTTAAACTAACGAATCTAGTTTTTTTGTTTGTGCATATAGATTGAAAGTTACTTCCACACTATTAGAAATAATTTCGGATTTTTGTTCGTGCATATAAATTGTAAGTTACTTCCACACTATTAGAACTAATTCCATGAGGCCTTTTAAATATAAAAAGATATGGGAAATACGGTTTCTCAAAAAAATTAAAACAAAAAACTGAAGATTGCAAAGATTTGTATTTAGAAATATTGGACTTGGATGTAATGATTCTTGTAAACCCACCAATCTTACAACACGATGGAGAATTATAACAAAACTACCCTCAAGGGCAAATTGGTCAAGAGACTAACCAAACAGAAATAGACCGATAACCAACAACCTGAGCACTACAAAATCAATTTTATGCATGTAATTTAACATTTCAGTACAACAAAAGAGATCAACAATGGTAAATGGTTAATTGTAGGTAAAATACACCAGGCTCTATGAATTAACATTGTAAATTCAGTTAGAGATGAACAATTACTTTAACTCTATACACAGCAGGTCCAGGGAACACACAACATGACTAAATCACCCCCAAGGGCAAAATGGTCCAGACTTGGATCAAAAAGAAAAAACCACTACCCTGAAATCATTCCTTAGCATTGACGATGACAGGTCCTTCATAATCAACAAATACAATTCACAATTCCAAAACAAGTTTGAGCCCTGCACAACAACACCTTCATATCTGATCACATTTGCATCTGATCACATTTGTATCCGATCACATTTGCAAGCCACCGCCAGTAGAATTCGTATTATATCACAATTTTTAAAAAGTAAACATATCAATGTAGGAATGATAATAAACCAATAATAATATCCCAAGATGATTGATAAGAGAAATAATAGATGAACATAACATACCACCCATCCAGAGCCTTGCACAGCAACACCTTCAGCATTCATCTTGATCACTCATTCGTATCTGATCACCTTCAACATAGCAGCACAACATCCGTTTCTTTGAATCGAACTCATCTTGAAACATTCACATTCAATTTTGACCACTCATTCATATTTGATCACCAATTCTGACTTGAAATCATATTCACTTTTGACTTTCACTGCATTGACCATTGAATTGAATTACCGACAATCAGCAAAAACAATTTTCTGAAATCGATTTTCAGATCAAACAAATCTATTCAACAATAATCATCATCTTCAACCACCTGTTACGTAACCTAAGAAGAAGCGAAGAAGAAAAGAAGTAAAGAAAAAAAAAGATGATTTAAACCACCTGTTGTTGAGGTTCTTCACCTTTATTTTTTTCGATTCGACCTCATATTTCTTCACCCTTCATTCGACCTAATCTCCTTTTCACCAATCCTTTCCATATTATCCGATTATTGATTGTTGATTGGGTTCGGTACTTACCGTTTGACGATGCTCAGTTTGATGTCGTTCCTTTGATGTCGTGGCAGAAGATGATGATAGAAGACTAACCGAAGTAGGGGAGGAGTCGGAGTCGAGCAGGGGAGGAGTCAGACCATCAAAAAAATTAGGGAAGAACGGGATGCAAAAGACATATATGGAAGAGTAAAAATTAGAGCATCCCACATCGAAGCTAGGAACATTATATCAAGGAAAAATACTCTATAAAAGGGAATCCTCCTTAACAGAACAAATGCACTTATGTTTTAGGCAAGCTAGTTCCTTTGAGCCGGTGCGTCCTTTAGAGTCAGCTACACCGATTTGGTTCGAGTTGGATTGATTTGGTCTGAGTTGGGCCAGCTTTGACCAATATTGACCAAGCCGCCTAGTTCTACAACCATGTTTTACAACCATGTTTTAAATACTTTAAAATATTATTAACTTTAAGATTGACATAAAAAATTATTTTCTACATTTAAAATGTTGTTTCGTTTATTGGTGATAATGTCACATCTGCTTCAAATCTTGATAAAAGCACTGCAACAAGTCCATTAACTAAGTGGACATCCTTAAAAAAAGTTTATGGACATGAAAAATTAAAACACAGCCGGGAAGATGTTTACGGTGTTGATAATCTAACAACATTGTTCTCAAACAAACGACCATCAACATTAATGCTATATCATACTTCTGGAGAAGGAAAAACAAAACTATTAATTCCAAAGCAAGAAAAATAATATATGATTTTTACGATTTTGTTTGAGTAGTTGAGTGATTTGAATACTACTGATTTCATATTTTGTTTACATACTATTTGGTTTTGGGGTTTGATTTTTGATGACTTTGTTTCATACTATTCACTTTTTGGTTAGAATTTGATCATTTGAATACATTTTGGGTTTTACAAAATGCTGAATTATTCATTTATTTGTCTTTTAGGTTTAAACTCAGATGAATTTAGAAATTTAATCATATTTTACTCTATTATTTTGTTTAATGTGAATTTGTCAACATTGTTACAATGTTATTCATTACAACTTCAATATAAATATTAGAAAACTACCACTTTTTTATGAAATTGTCAATTTTTATAAATCTTTTAACCGTTCTAAAAATATTATTTGGAATTATTGATAAATTTATTAGAAAATATTTACCATTGAAATATTATTATCTATAGATATTAATGATATCCTACAATTTTACAAATTTATATAATAAAACTCACTATAATGATACTAGAGAGAGGCGAAGACTGATACATTTACATTTACAAAATAGATGATTGAATTATATGTCTAAAAAAGAAACTCCATTTCATCATCTAAAGCAATAAAGACTTTTCATTGTGTTTCACTTATACCTTTTCCACTCTTAGATCAAATTGTTTATGTTATCTTGACCAATGTTTGGTCAAACACGTTGTCCATCAATGTTTCTGCTCAAATCTTCACCAATTTCCTCTATCCCTAAAATAAAATTCAAAATTCAAAAATTCAAATCCTCCTCAAATTTAAAGTCGTAATTTATGCACTAATCATCCTATATGTCTGCAAATCAACATGATATATTTGCTTAAAGATTCTATTTCTTTCTCAAATTAGATCGAAGGTACCAAAATCTACCAAGGGAAAAACATTCACCTTGCATTTAAATCTTATTAATATAGTAAATACCTCAAGTTTTGAGAGTAATAATAGGTTTGATAGATGTTAAATTACAGTTGCTCGATTTCTAACTATCTAACTTAATAATTGCATGTATTTATTCTTAAACTTACCGTTTTTATAATGTTATTGAATATATTTACTATATTTAAGTTTAAATTGCAGATAATTTTACTTGAAAGTGATGAGCTGTCTATATTGAAGCTTGAGGATGATGCAAAACTCTAAATATCTTAGTGGTAATATCTTATCTTATATGCTTAATAATTGAGTATTTCAAAAAAAAATTCCATTAACTTTGATAACAAATTTGTTGAATTAAGCATATTTTAATGTTTATAAATTTGTTTTCTATACTAACTTCTACTTATCATCATGAAGATGAGAAAACATTAACCATGACTATATTGAAAAGTGCCAAAAATATCTTATTGGTCATACCTTTCTGACATGATTTACAAACGATCTTTGCTCCATTCTTTGTTGTTTATTTATATTGTTTTTGTGTATTTGATTAGTTTCTTCAAGAAACTCCATTGTCCATTTATTTTTATAATTTTTTTGAATTAAGTATAATTTTATGATTATAAATTTGTCCATTTTCTATTGATTAATCAAGTGTAAATGAATTTGAAAAACTGTTAAATTCCATATTCTATAATGTAATTTATGCACTAATTGATCAAATAATAATACATGTCCAAGTGGTTGGGTACCTCCAGGACAATAAGCAAACATGTAAATTATAAGCAATTTCACAATATTGTATTTTTTACTAGCTTTAAATTAACAATTACATTCACTTGCTTTAGATTCTTGATTACTCATATAGGTTTGTAATAAAATAAAATAAATTGAAAAAATTGTTCAGCGAAAACTAAATTTTTTGAAATTTGATGGAAGTTTGGTTATATATCAATTTATACTTCTTTTTGTGTTGTCATGTTTGTTGATTTGGATATGTAGGATTCATTTGAAGTTTCATTTATCTACAAGAATGTTAATGTTCACATTCAAGTGGGAACAATCACAACTGGTAAGCATTCTAAATGATTTTTCACTATAAGATCTTCTCGTGGTCTATAGAAGAATCGTAGCGACTCTATGAATAATTTGATGCATTTTCAATGAAGGGTCACTCTGTTAACATTCGTTCTCTAAAGTTTTTATCTTATTTTCGATATAGATGCGTGTCACAACAATAAGGCAGAAAGAGGTGTTAGTGGCCATTAAAAATGAAAATGCAATATATAATTTAAGAATATTATATAAAGTGTAAATTGTAGATCTGTGATATTTATTTCTATGAAAAATATGTTGTTTGATTGCCAGGTTACATATCTGGTTTTTTTTTTTTTTTGTAATTTGATTTTGACAAGTTTGATCTAAATTTAATAATTGAAGCAGGTAGGAAATATATGTGCTAACGATTTTGCATTAATATTGCCTTCCAGAAACCAAACAACTGTAGCCTCATAGACCGTTCCCTCATATCTTGGTAGGTCTTAGCATTTCCCCAAATTCGGCTGCAAGAAGTCATGGATGCACTTCTTGAATTAATCCTCTAAACTGAATTTTATTTGTTAGTTGGATGTAGTGACCAAAATGCAAGATTTGTGAAAGTTCATTATTATTTATTAGTGTTAACCTTTGTCAAATTATGAAACTACTATTATATTTATGTTCATAACATGTTTTATTCTTGTAATAATTTCTTTGATCAGAAGATATGCAAATGTCATTGGGTGTAGCCTGAAAAACCATATTATAATTCTTATAAGGAAAAAAATACTTTAGAAATTGACCAAATTAAAATATATGAATTTGATGTTTATGGTTATGACAATGCACTTTAACTGTAATGTTTATCGAATTTCTTTGCAGAATTTAACGTTGCTGGTATATACAACAACTTATTGTTACTTTTGGTTTTACAGTGTCAACATGAAAAGAGTCATATGAGTCTCCATCGGGTTGATACACCGAAAAAAGTCAATTCAAAAGCTACTACACAATATGTTTTCATCAAGAAGTCACATCATGTTGTGTAAAACAAAGATCACGTGGATCATTTGTGTTAAAAGTTACTGTAATAAAAAACCAAATTGTTCTAATATAAATATTAAATATTTTTATTTAATAAGTTTGGTTCAAAAACTCTATGTAACATCCCAAAATAGCAAGAGTAGAGTTGAAGGGCTAAAAGTGTTATTTGGGAAAGAGTGACTCGGCGAGTCCATGGCTGGACTCGGCGAGTAGAGTCGCGACTTGGTCGCGTGTTAAGTAGCCGACTCGGCGAGTCGATAAGATGGACTCGCCGAGTAGGCGCTGGGTGGAGAAAACCCTAATTCTCGGGGTTGAGCCCTATATAAGGAACATTATGTTCCTTCCCCAGCCTCTTTATTTCCCTCTTGAGTTCCAGAAACCCTAAATCGCGGAGGAGCTCCATTGTTGAGTGGATTGGAGCATTGGAGAAGTTTGTTGAAGGAATTTGTGGGAATTGAAGGCTTGGGGCAAGGGGATTTGCTTGGATTCGAATTTCATTGCAGTTGGGACGTCCATTGGAGGTAATATCTCGTTCTTGGACTCATTGTATGTTGTTTCTTCATTTTGGGGTTTGTGGGATCTTGTCTATGGATGTAAATGGAAGTCTAGAGGTTAGATCTGAGGTTGCTACCTCAGATCTGGAATGGAGGAGAATCAGAGAGCATGAAAGTCCCTGTGTTGGAGTGTTTAGTGAAGCTTGCATGTCCCAAACCCTAGTTATAAGTGAATAAGGCCTAGATCTCTTTGGATTCCCGTAAAGTTTGCCACTTTACGTGATGGATGAGTTGTATGAGGCTAGATCTATGTTTTGGATCATTTGCATGGCCTGGAATGCTTCTGAATGGATTCAGATCGGTGGTACTCGGCGAGTCACATGGGTGAACTCGGCGAGTTGCTTGAAGATGAGCTGGGACTCGACGAGTTGGAAGAACAACTCGGCGAGTCGGATGAAGATAGCCTTGAACTCGGCGAGTTGTATGAACAACTTGGCGAGTAGGTTGATGAAAGCCGTAGACTCAGCGAGTCTGTTCTTGGACTCGGCGAGTCTTGTCGAAGAGTTTCGATATTCTCTGGTTGAGTCGAGAATCGGTGAGTCAAGGGATGACTCGGTGAGTTGTGTGCGAGTGGACTCTGAGTTGTTGGACTCGGCGAGTCTCGGGGTGACTCGGCGAGTTAGGTCGCGGATTGAGAGGAGTTCTGATTATGGGAACTCGGCGAGTCATAGGGTTGACTCGGCGAGTAGGGTCAGTCAGGAGTTGACTTTGACCTTGTCTTTGACCAAGGGTTGACCAGTGGTGTCCAGGGGCATTTTGGTAATTGTTGTTTGTTGCTTTGAGTTCAGTGCATTGGCGGTTGTCCAGTGGTGGGAATCGTATCAGTGACCGGAGTAGCTTGGATTATCTGTTCAGTCGGCAGTTTCGAGGTGAGTTATCCTCACTATATCAACGGGGTCTAAGGCACCAAGGCCGGCCCTTATCGGATTGAGATCCGGGTAGTTGTTATTATGTTACTGCTTTGATATGTTTGCATCCTGTGAGTTAGGATGGTATATGCTAGAGACCTGATTGAGATCGGTATCCTTAGAGATAGGGAGATGCTATGTTAGTGACCTGTTAGGTCGTATCCTGGTTAGGATGGTGGTATGTTATGTGATCTGTTGATCTGCTTGTTGACTGTGAATTGTTAGATGATTGTATGTGTACGTGCACATGGATGTTTGGACTAGAGTTGGGTTGAGGCGGGTCCTGTTGTGTGCAGTAGGCCAAGATACCCAGGGCGGACCGGTTGTCCCGTAGGCCCAGCAAGCGGTCCGGATAGGCTGTAGGTCCTGATAGGGGCGGACCAGACGTGCCGAAGGCTCGGAGAGTGGACCAGACAGACTGAAGGTCCGGTGCAGGCGGACCAGTCATAATGTAGACTCAGATAGTGGACCAGTGAGATTGAAGGCCCGGGAACGGGCGGACCAATCACACTGCAGACTCGATGTATGCGGATAGACTCAGAGGGTGGACCAGGTGGACTGTTGGCCGATGCGGTGGACCAGTCACACAGTAGACCTGGAGAGCATGGCTGTTCTGTGATCGGATATGTTATGGCATGTTATGCGTGTATGGTATTTGTGATTGGTATTTTGGGGGTATCTCACTAAGCTTTCGGGCTTACAGTTGTGGTTTCATGTTTTTCAGGTTCTTCAGGAGATCGTCGCAAGGCGAAGGCGTGATCGTACCGCTCCTCATGATTTTGTAGTGTTGTGATTCTGGGAACACGTTAAATGTTTTGTATTGAAAACCTTTTGTAAAGATTTTATGGAGTCGAGGTGTTTTTGAAAATTTTAAAATTTGTTGTATTTTTCGGTCGTTACAAGTTGGTATCAGAGCCTTGGTTTGAGTGAATTGGAGAAACACTCGTGTGACTCCAGTCTCAAATCGAGGAGAGTTTTCAAAAGAGTATTTAAAAATGGTTTTCAAAATGAGTAAAGGAGGACGCGAAGGTACGATCAGCCGGAGCTAGTAAGCAACCCCAAAATACCATGCATGTTATGTGTTTTTGAGCTTTAATAGAACAGCATGCTAGTGTTAGTCTAGGGATCTTTAGGATTTCATGATATGTTGCCTGATTTGTGATGCCTGTAGCCTAGGGTCCCTTATGGGAGATTCTCAGTGTTTCTCTAGTGGTGAGGGTTGATCGTTGTTATGCTTGTTCTCTAGGGTTTTGTGGGAGTACTTCATACAAATGTGGGTAGGTGTGGAAGGTAGTATGGGCCCGTACTACTGAAAGCACAGGACCCATACGCATATCAGGGAAACCATGATCTCTAGGGTGGGTTGAGAGAGAGAGTTGGATCCCAGGGTGTGGGAAGAGTCTGAGATTTTGTGTGGTGTTTCCTTTCAGTATGGAGATTCCGAGGCATGATGAGAGTGGATCCGGGGTCAGGATCGGGAGCTGGAGAGAGAGTTCCGGGCGAATCGATGCCGCCCGAAGTTATCGGTCAGATGAGCACGAGCGAGTTGGACGCGAGGATTCGTGAGATCCTGCGTGAGGAGATTGCGGAGTTGTTCCGGGCTGAGTTGCCAGAGCTGTTTGGGTCGATTAAGACCGCCATGGTTGAGTATTTTGATGAGCGCTATGCGGCTCTCACTGAGACGGCTGCCGCGGCAGCTACATCAGCTGTAGCAGCGGCAGGGGGAGGAGCTAGTCGGGGCTTTCAGTATCGGGACTTCGATAAGACGAAGCCTTCCACATTCGACGGAGTTCAGGACCCGATTGTTGCCATGAGGTGGTTGTCAGACGTGGAGGGGTGTTTCTTCACATGTTCATGCCCTGCTGATCATAGGGTGAGGTGTGCTCTGAACCTGTTGAGGCTCGGGGCGAAGGATTGGTGGAGATTGACCACGGGGTCATTTTCGGATGCATAGAGGGCTGCGGTCTCGTGGGATCAGTTCAGGGAAATGTTCAGTACTCGTTATGTTCCGCAAGTTGAGAGGGAAAGATTGGCTCAGGAGTTCCTTGAGCTGAAGCAGGATTCAGAGTCGGTGACTGAGATCACCAGGATGTTCACTGAGAGGGCGATGTTTTGCCCAGAGTTCGCTTCGGAGCAGGCCCAGATGTCCCGATATCTGAGCATGCTCAAGAGGGACATCAGACAGTTTGTGTCCGCGCAGAGGTGCGAGACCTTGTTGGAGTTGCAGGAGGCCGCTAGGCGGCGTGAGTTAGAGATAGAGTTGCAGATGCGTGAGTTGAGGCAGGCTCCGGTGCAGTCGCAGCCGGCGCCAAAACGGTCCAAGACCGTTGATGTTAGAGTGGGGGATTTGAGCAGCCACACTTGTGGGAAGTGTGGGAAGGGTCACACCGGGGTTTGTAGGACCAGTGGTGCATGCCGCAAGTGCGGAAGGGATGGGCACTATGCGAGGGATTGTCGGCAGTCAGCGCCAGTTCGGTATTTGAGGATCTGCTATCATTGTCATCAGGTTGGGCATTTGAGGGCCAACTTTCCACAGTTTGCTGCAGGATCGGTGCAGGCTCCAGCACCGGCCACTTTGAGGATCACAGGTGGAGGTCAGGGTGGAGCAGAGCCCCCGAGGGCTCAAGGTCGTGCTTATCAGCTTGCGGCAGAGGAGGTCAGGGCAGTTCCGGATGCAGCTGCGGGTATGTTTCTTTCTGGTTATCTTGTTATCTTGTGATTATTGTGATGTAATGTTCATGAGCCAGTATTTTGTTTGGTTTTCGTTGTGATATGCGTCGTTTTGCGGGTTGGAGTTTTTGGTTATGGTTTGGGTTTCGGGATTTCGTTTTGGTATCCGTTGTTCCCTGAGGGTTGGTATGGTTTTGGTTTGATGTTTGTGCTGTCATTGGTTATCTTTCGTGAGGATTATTAGTGGAGATGCGGCATTGGGTTGAATGTCGGGTGGCATCTGCAGTCGTGGAGATCGGATTCTTTTGAGCGGATTGATCAGTGAGGAGATGTGTTTTGCGGAGGGTTATTTATGATTATGATAAACAGTCAGTGTGTAAGTGTTCTCTTTGTGTGGATTGTTCTGGAAGGTCGTTAATGGCGACCGGTGGTTGTTGGTCAGTGCTGTAAGTGGGGGAGAATTGGGAAAATTCTCCGGGAGATCGATGAGTATTTGAGGGTGCTTAGCTGTTGGGATCCAGCAGTGTTCTGTCAGCCCAGGGTATAGGCTGACAGGAGCGAGTGTCGGGCATGCGGGGCGGGATACATACCTAGGGCATAATATTGTGGAGGGCCTGAGAGCAGGCCGGGATCGAGTATGTATGATGGAGATAGAGTTCGGAACCCCTAGAGGGCTAGAACGGTATGCATGGGAGGAATCCTGAGGGGGGGATAGCTTGGAATGTTGGTTGACAGTTGAGCGGTCCGGATAGACTGAAGGCCGGAAGGCGTACCAGTCAGACCGAAGGCTCGGAGAATGGTCCAGCCAAACTGAAGGCACTGAGAGCGGTCCAGATTGGCTGAAGGTTCTGAGAGAGTGGTCCAGATGAACTGAAGGCCTGGTGAGGCAGTCCAGTCATGCTGGAGACTCTGCAGGTATTGTTGGATCAGTTTGAGATTGCTGATTGTGTATGTTGCAGCGTGATTGCATTGGAAGGTCTGGCCCTGGGTAGTGATCTTGATGAGTTGAGATAGTGCATGGGCTTGAGAGCCCCTATGATGAGAGCCAGAGCATGTGTGTCGGATCGATAGCGGATACGCAAAAAGGGTGGTGTCGCGTAGGGCAAGCACCGTGGTACTTGTTGGAGTGGCAATGTGGCCAAGTGAATTCCTTGGAAAAGAAAGAGAGAAAGGTGTGTAACTACGAAAGGGAGTGCAAGTTCACGAAAGTGAAAGCTGCAGAGCAGAGTTAGGATTAGAGTATTTCGGGTATGGTTTTGAGCATCGTGTTCGCGGCAGTGGAGTAGAAGCTCATCCGGTTTGGGATGTCTGCTGAGGTTGCGGAAGAAATTCTGCAGGTGTAGAGCCAAGAGGCTTGGAAAGGATGCAGGGGGAGAGTCCTGGGCTCTCAGTGTGATTATGTTCAGGGTATTGGTTATGTATTAGTGGTTCATCCTGGGGGATGTTTGAGGGTGTCATCAGTGTATCGGGTTTTCCCAACCTGAGGGTGCTGGAGCTAGTTCAGCATGTGTATGTGATTGTAAGAGGAGGACTCATGGGAGTTGCTCTGAGATAGAGAATGGGTTTTTCAGTCGTCACGGAATGGATAGAGTGGGATTCGGATCGGGGATCCGATGGTTCATGGTTTTCTAGCCTTTATGATTCGAGTGATGGTTGTGCGTTGGAGGAGTGTTGCATTATGGGTAGTTCTCAAGGGATTAGTGGAGTTATCAGAGGGTGGATCCGGTGCCCTAATTGAGACGGTGGTCAGGACACCGTGAGTAAAGGAAAGTGTGCTCGAGTTTCGGTTGGATATGCTTTGAGGGACCTAGTCTGGTTGAGGCCAGGTGGCGCGTTGCGGGAGTATTTCTGGATTGAGCTGCTATAGGCTTCAAGGGCGAAGCCTAATATAAGTGGGGGAGAATTGTAGCATCCCGAAATAGCAAGAGTAGAGTTGAAGGGCTAAAAGTGTTATTTGGGAAAGAGTGACTCGGCGAGTCCATGGCTGGACTCGGCGAGTAGAGTAGCGACTTGGTCGCGTGTTAAGTAGCCGACTCGGCGAGTCGATAAGATGGACTCGCCGAGTAGGCGCTGGGTGGAGAAAACCCTAATTCTCGGGGTTGAGCCCTATATAAGGAACATTATGTTCCTCCCCCAACCTCTTTATTTCCCTCTTGAGTTCCAGAAACCCTAAATCGCGGAAGAGCTCCATTGTTGAGTGGATTGGAGCATTGGAGAAGTTTGTTGAAGGAATTTGTGGGAATTGAAGGCTTGGGGCAAGGGGCTTTGCTTGGATTCGAATTTCATTGCAGTTGGGATGTCCATTGGAGGTAATATCTCGTTCTTGGACTCATTGTATGTTGTTTCTTCATTTTGGGGTTTGTGGGATCTTGTCTATGGATGTAAATGGAAGTCTAGAGGTTAGATCTGAGGTTGCTACCTCAGATCTGGAATGGAGGAGAATCAGAGAGCATGAAAGTCCCTGTGTTGGAGTGTTTAGTGAAGCTTGCATGTCCCAAACCCTAGTTATAAGTGAATAAGGCCTAGATCTCTTTGGATTCCCGTAAAGTTTGCCACTTTACGTGATGGATGAGTTGTATGAGGCTAGATCTATGTTTTGGATCATTTGCATGGCCTGGAATGCTTCTGAATGGATTCAGATCGGTGGTACTCGGCGAGTCACATGGGTGAACTCGGCGAGTTGCTTGAAGATGAGCTGGGACTCGACGAGTTGGAAGAACAACTCGGCGAGTCGGATGAAGATAGCCTTGAACTCGGCGAGTTGTATGAACAACTTGGCGAGTAGGTTGATGAAAGCCGTAGACTCAGCGAGTCTGTTCTTGGACTCGGCGAGTCTTGTCGAAGAGTTTCGATATTCTCTGGTTGAGTCGAGAATCGGTGAGTCAAGGGATGACTCGGTGAGTTGTGTGCGAGTGGACTCTGAGTTGTTGGACTCGGCGAGTCTCGGGGTGACTCGGCGAGTTAGGTCGCGGATTGAGAGGAGTTCTGATTATGGGAACTCTGCGAGTCATAGGGTTGACTCGGCGAGTAGGGTCAGTCAGGAGTTGACTTTGACCTTGTCTTTGACCAAGGGTTGACCAGTGGTGTCCAGGGGCATTTTGGTAATTGTTGTTTGTTGCTTTGAGTTCAGTGCATTGGCGGTTGTCCAGTGGTGGGAATCGTATCAGTGACCGGAGTAGCTTGGATTATCTGTTCAGTCGGCAGTTTCGAGGTGAGTTATCCTCACTATATTAACGGGGTCTAAGGCACCAAGGCCGGCCCTTATCGGATTGAGATCCGGGTAGTTGTTATTATGTTACTGCTTTGATATGTTTGCATCCTGTGAGTTAGGATGGTATATGCTAGAGACCTGATTGATATCGGTATCCTTAGAGATAGGGAGATGCTATGTTAGTGACCTGTTAGGTCGTATCCTGGTTAGGATGGTGGTATGTTATGTGATCTGTTGATCTGCTTGTTGACTGTGAATTGTTAGATGATTGTATGTGTACGTGCACATGGATGTTTGGACTAGAGTTGGGTTAAGGCGGGTCCTGTTGTGTGCAGTAGGCCAAGATACCCAGGGCGGACCGGTTGTCCCGTAGGCCCAGCAAGCGGTCCGGATAGGCTGTAGGTCCCGATAGGGGCGGACCAGACGTGCCGAAGGCTCGGAGAGTGGACCAGACAGACTGAAGGTCCGGTGCAGGCGGACCAGTCATAATGTAGACTCAGATAGTGGACCAGTGAGATTGAAGGCCCGGGAACGGGCGGACCAATCATACTGCAGACTCGATGTATGCGGATAGACTCAGAGGGTGGACCAGGTGGACTGTTGGCCGATGCGGTGGACCAGTCACACAGTAGACCCGGAGAGCATGGCTGTTCTGTGATCGGATATGTTATGGCATGTTATGCGTGTATGGTATTTGTGGTTGGTATTTTGGGGGTATCTCACTAAGCTTTCGGGCTTACAGTTGTGGTTTCATGTTTTTCAGGTTCTTCAAGAGATCGTGGCAAGGCGAAGGCGTGATCGTACCTCTCCTCATGATTTTGTAGTGTTGTGATTCTGGGAACACGTTAAATGTTTTGTATTGAAAACCTTTTGTAAAGATTTTATGGAATCGAGGTGTTTTTGAAAATTTTAAAATTTGTTGTATTTTTCGGTCGTTACACTCTAAAAATAAATCTAACTAATATTTTTTTGTTAAAATTTTAACTAAATCAATGTCACCTATTAATGTGATATATATTTAATGCGGGTTATAATCTAGTAATTATTAATAATAGATTTGTAAATATTTATTTTCCTAATGTTTTATCTTTAACACTATACGGTATGGGGCATTTGCTTCTACGTGGAGGGGCTCAACGACGTCATAATGAGATGAACATCGTCCCTCCTTTCTCGTTTAGTATCGTTATGGCGTTTCTCGTTGCAGTCTTCACCCGATGAAACGAGTAAAGATTCGACCATTTTTGAATTCAAACCATTTCGCTATGGTCAAATTAATTAAAAAAAGATAACTTGGAAATTAATTATTCTTTTCCTATATAAATAACTGCTATTTATACAATTTTTTTCCACACAATTGATCTCTTTCTCTCTACAATTTCAGTTATCATCCAAAAAATTATGGATCCTTTCGACTCTCATCCTATGATTTTGATGATGATATATTATTCATGATGATGTATCAATATCACATTAATGAGCAGCTACAACTAGACCCAGCCCCACTACTAACAAGACGTGCGATGTTAAACAAAAATTACGAGGAAGGACATGAAGATCTATATCGTGATTACTTTGTGGATAATTTTGTATACAGGTTGAAGGACTTCAAAACAAGATTTCGTTTAAGTATGAATGTGTTCCCATGGATTGCCAACGCCTTGGAATGTCGCTATCGTTTCTTTAATCTTAATACATATTTACTATACTTTTATACAAAATAAATACAAATGTACTACATGTTTCTTTAATTTTAATACAAATGTACTATAGTTTTAAATTGTAGTTAATTTATGTTTTAGGTATGAATTTTTTTCAATTGAGAAAAATTTATACCTAAAACATAAATTAACTACAGTTTAAAAATATAGTACATTTGTATTACAACTAAAGAAACATGTAGTACATTTGATGGCTATAGGGGAGTCACCCGACACCATGGACGACTATATGAGAATGTCCGAAAGAACCACAAGGGAGAGTTCGTATACATTGTCAAGAGGTGTGGTTGAAACATTTGGAGACGTATATTTGCGAAAACCTTCGTTGCATGATTTGCAAGAATTGTATGTGGTGCATGAAGAATGCCATGGGTTTCCCAAAATGATTGAAAGCATTGATTACACACATTGGAAATGGAAAAATTGTCCAGTAGCATGGAAATGCCAATATACAAGTGGTCATCACGGATCGCCTTCGTTGGTTTTAGAGGTTGTTGCTTCTCAAGATTTATGGATTTTCCATGCATTTTTTGGGGTTGCGGGTTCCAACAACGACGTTAACGTTCTTGATCAGTCGCCAATATTCAACGATATTTTGAATGGAAAGGCCCCGGATTCTCCTTTCACAGAGAATGAAAACGAATACACCTATGGATATTACCTTACAGATGGAATGTATCCTCAGTATTACACATTCGTGAAGGCATTCCTACACCCGTTAGAAGGAAATTTTTTTTCAAGAGAAGACAAGAAGGAGCACATAAGGATGTGAAACGTGCTTTTGGAGTGCTAAAGGCGAAGTGGCACATAGTTGAACATGTGGCACAACCATTGGACTTAGAAACTCTACGATATATCATGTATGCATGTATCACAATGCATAACATGGTAGTAGAAGATAAAGGACGAAATATTGCACACTATATCCCAACGGAGCCGAGACATGTTTAATTTCAATCAGGAACAGAAATACAATCAACTTTGAGAGGATTTGGCGGATTTTATCTTTCACGGTAACGATAACGAATAGCGTTGTTTAGGAAAAATAATTTTTTTTACTGTAATGGTTTTTTTTTTCAATTGGAATGTGATGTGTGATTTAAAAGCTATGTTATTTTTTTAAAACATTATGTTTTGTTTATATATTATGTTTTATTTAAGATATATTTGTTTTAATAAAAAAAGAAACTCGAAAAAAAGAAATTATGAAATGGAAACAAGTTGGTGTTATAACATGCTTTCAACATGGTAACCATTTCCCCACTTGGTGTTATAATATCATTACTTATGTGGCATGTGAGGTGGCACCAATTTGGTTTTATGACTAGTTTCCCACACCTAATGGTCTAAGTCTATATTCTTTATTGTAAAGTTAATATGTAAAAATGATTTCAAAATATCAATAATTTTATTTCATTCAAAATTAATGATAAAATTATCATGTTGTACAATAAAATATAAAATTTAATAGATTGGAAAAAATAAAAAACAATATATATATATATATATATATATATATATATATATATATATATATATATATAGGGGGTGGGGGGAGAGAGAGAGAGAGAGAGAGAGAGAGAGAGAGAGAGAGATGAAGGTTCACTTGAAATGCATAATAAAAAAGACACGAATTAACAGTTCAGCATAAGTGTATAGATAATGGAGTAGCATAAAATTTGTATAAGCATGTACATGCTTCTTATAATACTCTCTCTCTCTCTCTCTCAATCTAAACTAATCATCTATACAAAATATGGGAGCTCTCTCAACCTACAATGTATACTAAACTAATATATATATATATATATATATATATATATATATATATATATATATATATATATATATATATATATATATATATAGGCAAACTCAACCCATAAGGTCTTCTACATGAGAAGTCTTCCACCTTCTCTAAGACCTTCACAATCACCTTATACATCAAAATAAGGGAAAGCTTTCTAAGTCAACATCCCATGGAGATCTTTGGAACACAACATTAGGGTTAGGTGTAGAGGTGTGTGGGTCTAAATATGAGCGGTGGGCCATGGACAAAGACAAGGATAAGATACAAGGACAAAACTATCAATTTGAAATGTGGTAAATATCCTTGACCTAAACAGACAATTGATCGGATGGTCACTACCATAGTTAATGTGCACATGTGTGTGCAATCATGAGCCCTTAAAGCTTATAAGAACAAATTCATTACTACCAACATTACCAATCAAATTGAAACTAGTCCTACCATTCCATTCAAGGCACTGTATGTGGATCTCATCTAGAAATACAAGATGAAAATGTCAAGAATGAAGGTACATCAGGCAAAGAAGTTGGCTTAAAAGCATGTATTAGGGGTTTATGCCAACAATATGGAATTTTGAGGGACTATGCACTAGAGTTTATGGAACAAAACCCATATACTAATATCAAAATTGATTGTTATGGAAAGCCAAATCCAGAATCGGAAACAAGGATGTTTAGGAGAATTTTCATTTGTTTAGGTGCATTGAAGCTAGGTTTTAAGGCTAGTCAAATGGATTTCATAGGTTGGGATGGTACTTAGTTGAAAGGACCCTATCCAGGGAAAATTTTGACAGTTGTTAGGGTAGATTCCCATAATGGGGTATACCCCCATTACATACCCAATTGTTGAAAATGAAACCACACAATCATGCACATGTTTTTTATAACAACTTGGTGATGATCTCGATCTTTATGCTAATTCAAACTTCACTTTCATTTCGGATAAGCAGTAAGTACATATTATAACAACTTTTTATTTTTTTTCTTATTTAGTGAACTAACTTTTGAAATAATTAGGGCATCATTCTTGCAATTTCCAAACCTTTCCCTCAAGTTGATCATATGTTCTATTTGACACATTAATGAAAATATGAAGTGACGATGGAAGGATAAAGAGCTAATTGATTATGTGTGGAACTGTCCAACTACTACTACTTTGAGGCATTTTGAGAAATCTTTGGAAGAGATGAAAATTTTCTATGTCAAAACTCATGATTGGCTGCTAAAGATTCATCTATCTTAATGGGCAATATATTATTTCTCAAGAAAAATATTACATTCTTCATTGAACTTTATATTGTATTGTTATTATTTGGTTTCATTCTTATTGTATTATGTAAATTAACACAGAGCGCACATACTAACATGTTGTTAAATAACCTGTGTGAGGTTCTAAACTCAAATTTGAAATATGGTAAGGAAAACCATTCATATATTGTTTGGAGTTCATTATAGAGTATTTGACGAAGAGAATTTGCAATGTTTAAAGAGAGATTGATAGATGTTGTTGGATTAATGTCTAAGTCCATAACTATAATGGGTAAGACTTGACCCGACCCGGCATGGTCCATTTGGGTTGCATGGCATCATGCATTTGGATAGACTAAAATGAGAGAAATAACACTTAAGGTTTGTTAATATATTATAAGTTCTAATATATTAATAAGGTTATTTAATTAGTATTGATCAAGAATTAATTTGGAATTAATTAAGTGATCAAAAGGAGACTAATTAAATATATGGGTTGATTGTGTAAATCATTCATTCTTATATATGTGGGCTTGTGATCCAAGATTCCTTATGTTGGACTAAGTCCATGGGGTAACCCATGGATGCTCCATTGAGGTTAAAATCCATGGAGCATAAGGAATGGGTAAAGTCATGAGTTACATGGTGTAACCCTAATAGCCACCATATAAAAGAATCCCATGGCTCAAGAAATCGTGCACTATGTGTGAGTGTGAGGGCTAGACGATTTCAAGGAGTGTTCAAGTTTCTCTCAAGTTATTCCAAGTGTATTTGGTGTTGTGTGAGCCATTTGAGGTGTCACACTTGGGGCACTAGGCACTCAAGCTTCATGAAGACTTTCTACATCAAAGAGGTATGTGTTCTATCTTGTTATATTCATTGTTTTGTATGCTAGATTAGGATAATACCTTGGAAGTTCATATTTGCATGTATAATAGAGAAAACATAGATCCAAGGTATTTAGGGTTGCATGTACACTTAGGAGTGTTAGAATGCTCAAAACCCAACAGTGGTATCAGAGCCACGGGTTGTTTTCTGTTATATTGATGCAAATATTTTATTTTCAAAGTTGAAAAAAAAAGGAAAAAAACATGAAGTTTGTCAAATTTTAAGATAATTACTTGTTCTTGTGAAAAACTAATTATTTGTAAAATTTGATAATTTGCTTTATGAGTTGAATTAGGTGAAATTTAATAAAATATAAAATGATATGATTATTTTATTTGTTTTAAAAGTTTGATCTAAAGAGTTTTATTTTTTTTTAGACCTCCATAAGTTATTTGATCTAAAGAGTTTTATTTTTTGAAACCTCCATAAGTTATGGATATGAAAAGGTTTTAAAAAAAATTGATTCAAAGTTTTTATGGAGTTACAAAATTTGGTGTTAATGTTTTAAAGGATTCCATAACATAAGAATAAGTTATGGATCACCAAAAGTTTTTTGTGTTACCTTGTTTTATGAGTGAATTTAGATTAATGAATAAAATTATGTGATAGTTGGTTTTAATCCAAATTAATCTAAAAGAAGTTCATAAAATGTGTTTATGTAATAGTCAACTTCATGTTTACCTAAGGTAAAGAGATCGGCCATAGTCAACTCGGTTGACCAAATGGTAAAGAGAGAGGCTAAGTCTGAGATAGTCTCATTATCAAGGGTCCATTGCCAAAGGAAGGGGCATTAATTGCGAAGCTGCCAAATTTACCTAAGGATGTTAAAGTCAATAAGTTTGACTCTACTTTAGGTAAAGTCCACTATCTAACTCTGCTAAATTTCTATTCTAAGATTCTTGATACATGATGTGACTGGGTCACATGTTGATGTTTTAAGAATCAAAGAAAAGTGAAGAAACTTAAAGAAAGAATATGTTGAATCTGATCGCGTAGATGGATTTATATCGCATAGTTTGAAGATTGGATTCTTGAGCTACCTCTTAGGAGTTATGAGATATTGCCAACATTGCTTAGCAATAGATAACAACAAGTTTTCATATGGATTGTAATGACAAGTTCTTCTGCAAAGTTTTTTAAAATAAAAGGAAAATTTTGATTTTATTTATTTTAAAATATCCTTACAATGGCATCTGTGGAAATTTTTGTTGCTTATAAGATTCCATTAAGAGCAAGGGTGGAAATATGAATTTGATTCTTTCATTTGTGGTAGTGTCTAGATCTACCAAATAAGGAAAGATTCTCATCACCCAAGTTTAAATTGGACCGGAACTTGGAATCATGCAAGTTGTATAGCATGATGAATGAGAACTTTCAAGAATTGGAAAATTAAGACTAATTACTTGTTCACATGGATGTGTGAGTCAAGTGAAGGACTAAGGGATCGAGTACACATTCTTGTGCATTGGTCAAGTCCACCACAAAAGATCAATAAGACTATTCGTCATAGTTTACTAAAGCTCAGTAAATATGATTATACTTACAAGCTTAAGTGTAACTCTGAGACATTGGAAAAGGTTCCAATGTAAGGCAAAGTGAATAAGAAGAATCAACTTAGGCAGAAAGATAAAAGTTTCACAAATCTGAAAAGATGGGAGAGTACTTTAGTATCAGTTTGTGATCATTTTAATGATTAAGAAACCATAGCACAATTATTTCTCTAAGGGAATCTTAGTGCATTCTTATGACTAAGAAGAGGAATCTTGAATTGTTGAAATGGTTAAATCAAGAAGATGAGTCATACTTCGTTCCAATATAAGTCTTAGAGTCATATTCCAAGATTGTAACTTGAGTGACATGTCTTAGAGAAGGTTTAAAACACTTGTCAGATGTAAGAGTAAAAGTTTTCTACTCTTGTACATTTGAAATTGGTAAGTTGTGATGTTTTGGATAAAACAAAGACCAACTAAGGCTAATTGTGTGAAGTGTTTTTCTTGATTAGAATCCACACTATCTCTTGAATATCTGACAAGAGAGTCTTATATGTCAAGAGGACAGTGGGAGTCTTAAAGGTCTTGAAAGTCTCAAGAACTAATCAAGAATGAAACCTGAAGTTCCTCACTAGCACACGACTTGAGGTTCATAACCTATCGTGATGACATATTTTGTGCCCATTCCAATTAAAGTTGTCTTTGCATATGAGTTCTTAGAGTTCTCAATTGGTTGCACAAAAACTTGGAAGCAATGGCAGGCCCTTGAGATGCCAGGTGGCAAGAAATTAAGATTGAGTTCAGTCCATATGAGTTTGGATTTGTCATTATCCTTGTCTCATGACTATGGTTTTGACAATTCACATGGATAAGAATACATACACCATTAAATCTAAGGGTCATAAGGTTTCTCTCCGATTCATGAAAATGATGGTGAGGAAACACTTCCACTAAGTAGATTTGAAGTAGATAGCAATTGTGATATTTGCATTCTCAAAGTCGTTAGTGGAGCGTGTGTGGTTAACCGGCACACTAACCTGGACTTGTGAGAAGTGGCAAAAAGGTCTAAACCGTTATGATTACGGCATCCCTCTTCATAATTGTTTAGACACACCTACGAGCTATCTAAGGGAAGGTGTATGATTTTGATAAAGTTTTATCAAAACAATCTAGTATCAGAAATCTGAACTTCGGTAAGAAAGTCAGTTGATTTCTAAGTACATGTCAAAGTTAGTGGGAGCATAAGTGTCATGCTAATAATCATCATGTTAGTGGGAGCATGATAATTATGATAAAGATTGCAAGTTAGCAATGTTAATTATAGAAAACAAAAGTTTCAATTGGGAAAGAGTTGTTTAGCTATAATTAAGGGAGAGGAAATTATACTTCATCTCAAATCTAAACGCTTAGATTGAGGTTTTAATCGTATTTAGTCAAGGATATATATATGAATTTCATGTTGGAATGGCTCAACATAAGGAAATTCTGTATATGGGTCCATTATTTGCGTTCTAAAATTCGATTATGATTACGACATCCCTTTTCATAATCTGAATTATGAGAACTTGGCAAATAGAAATGGAAATGTTATAGCAAAAGAATGGTTTAGTCTTTATGTGAGACATCATGAATCGTGTCCCATATGCTTCCGCTATAGGATCGATTACATGTGATATATTCATCCTTTCTAAAATTTTCCAAATGCCTAGGGCATTAAGAAGGGAAAGGGTGTAGAATTGGATATGACTAAAAGGATTAAACAATTGTCGAGGACAATCTAAGGTTTACCAAAGATTGGTTGCTCAAGGACAGTTGGAAGTATAGTGATAATTCTGGAAGGACCATATTGACATAATCTGTAAGGAGGCAACTCTTGTTCAGAAGTGATAGTCAAAATGGAATCTGGAAATGTTTCAAAGTTAGAATTATTCAGTCTGTGTAGGATTAGGAAACTTAATGCAAGAAGGATATTTCCAAGGAGTTGATCTCCTTTGGAATACCCTGTAATGATTGTTGTCAAGTCTTTCTGACTTTGTGCATAATCATTACAAGAGGATCAATGCATATAAGTTTAGAATCTAACAGATTTTAGTAAATGGCATAAATTTGGAATTCTTGCATTTTCAGTAAGGATTTGGGACTGTGAAAAGAGGATCATTGGAGTTATGTTCAGTTGATCTATTTCACAAAGTAAATATCATAGGAAAACATAGTATGCATACTTGGTGTGTGGCATGACTAGTGTTTAGAAAACATAGTGTGCATGCTTGGAGCATGGGACAACTATTGTTTTAAATTCAATAATAAAGTTGATAGCTGAAACAGTATACAATGAATAATGTGTAATCATATGGTGATAAATAAAAGGTGTTTTATTTATGTTCATAGGTTTTGATACCATATTGGATTCAATTATTCTTGTGTTTCATTTTGCATGTTTTGACTTCCAGAATAAACTAGGCTATTCTTCCGGAATGACTAAGTTATTCAAACCATCCACAGTCGGTCATATGTTGGAAGTAGATATGAATTAAGACTATCATGGGTTGGCTTGTAGAGGTCTAAGATGTTGGACAAAGGGCTACAACACTCATGAGTGCTCATAAGTTCTGAGTATTGGATTCAACCCGCGCTCATTGGAATCACTTCATGGATTTTATCACGCGTGATCATGAGACGATAATATCTTATATTCTTCAAACCTAGAGATATGAGTTGTTACTATGAGTTGGTTGTACATTGATTGCACGAAAACACATTGGTAACTCGATGTTATAAAACGTGCCTTTGTGTATGATTCAACAAGTAGTAGAGCAAGCCATATGAGTCGAAGTTTATCCATTCCTTTTACCTTCGGGATAAAAGCGATATCTGTGGGGCCCTCGATGATTTGATGATGACAAATGGAAGTGCTCGGCCGGGCCAGGACTGATTTGATTTGTTCAATTAGTCAGTCATCATAAATCGGAAATCGGGAAACAACAAATAGACAGAGAGAATGATTATAATCCATGTCTCGGTCCATATGATATCTAGAATGGAGGAATATATGATCCCTTATCTAATGGACAAGTCATTGACAAAGGTCAGAGTTCATCTACAAGGTCAGAGTTCGATAGAAGCTTTTGAGAGCTACGATTGCCAGTCAGTTCTTGAAGTTATACGCAATAATAGTTTTAGACTTATCCAAGTGGGAGACTGTTGGATTAATGTCTAAGTCCATAACTATAATTGGTAAGACTTGACCCGACCCGGCATGGTCCATTTGGATTGCATGGCATCATGCATTTGGATAGACTAAAATGAGAGAAATAAAACTTAAGGTTTGTTAATATATTATAAGTTCTAATATATTAATAAGGTTATTTAATTAGTATTGATCAAGAATTAATTTGGAATTAATTAAGTGATCAAAAGGAGACTATTAAATATATGGGTTGATTGTGTAAATCATTCATTCTTATATATGTGGGCTTGTGATCCAAGATTCCTTATGTTGGACTAAGTCCATGGGGTAACCCATGGATGCTCCATGGAGGTTAAAATCCATGGAGCATAAGGAATGGGTAAAGTTATGAGTTACATGGTGTAACCCTAATAGCCACCATATAAAAGAATCCCATGGCTCAAGAAATCGTGCACTATGTGTGAGTGTGAGGGCTAGACGATTTCAAGGAGTGTTCAAGTTTCTCTCAAGTTATTCCAAGTGTATTTGGTGTTGTGTGAGCCATTTGAGGTGTCACACTTGGGGCACTAGGCACTCAAGCTTCATGAAGACTTTCTAAATCAAAGAGGTATGTGTTCTATCTTGTTATATTCATTGTTTTGTATGCTAGATTAGGATAATACCTTGGAAGTTCATATTTGCATGTATAATAGAGAAAACATAGATCCAAGGTATTTAGGGTTGCATGTACACTTAGGAGTGTTAGAATGCTCAAAACCCAACAATTGTGACAACCCATAAATTCCAATCTTGTAAAGTCAATCCAATCAACCAAAAGTCAGACTTATTTTTATTGCCTTTTAGCCTTGTTAAGGGTCATCCTAATGAGTTCTAAGCCTATTACACTTAAGGATTGAGTGTTTTGAAGTATTAGCTCGAGATCAAAAGGTTGCACCCGAACCAGAAACCCATCACATGAGGTTCACGGCCATAAACTCTGTTCACGACCGTGAACACTCTTCTGGCCGTGAACCACCCTCCATTTATAAGAGATTGCTTCATTTTTATCTTCATTTCTCCAAACTCCAGTCGTGAACTACCAATTCTCTCTCAAGTATCATCAAGTGAAGGCTCACTTTTCACTCCCAAAACGTAAGCATCTGATCCCTTACTTGGTCATGCTTAGGTACCCCTTTGTTCTAGCATTGATTTATCACTCTTTGTCACCATCTTCAAGATCTTCAGGGGTTTACGGTCGTAAACCCTTCATAAGGGTCGTAAACCCTTCATAGGATCTTGGGCCGTAAACCCTCCCAAGGTCGTGAACTCCTAAAGTTTGGTCGTGAACTCCTTGTGATCAATCACATATGATTCTAACACTCCATTGAGAGTGTTTCCTAGTTCCTAAGGTTGTTTCCCTTACTTGTTAGTTGTTATATACACTAATTATATACATATATGTATCAATATATGTCGCTTAGGACTCATTTGTGCCTCGGGACTTCATTCATGGAACTTCTCATCCTTACTCGAATCTTCAAGTTGAGTTACCCACATAAGGTGAGTTCATACCCCTATAATCAATCTTTTAAATGTTTTAAATGCTTTTAAGGGAGAATAAAAGTTGAACACAATGATATTGTGTAAATATTTACCTATGATAACCATCACATTAAAGGATTTCTTATGCTTTTGTAAGTGATCAAATCTATCCAACAACTCTTTAAAAAAGATGTTAGTTTATTGTTCATAAAACTCCATTTTAAGGTACATGCTTAACTCAGTAGATAATTGAGTCTTTTCTTCAAGTCAGTAACAGTTCAAACAAGCATACTAATAAACTATAATAGGTATAGTTTAGGGGTCAGTTCATACTATAACAAGAATAGGAAGGAACATACTATATTCTAGAACAGAAGAACAAATCATGATTCACGAACTTATACTTTACACTCCCAGTAACCTAGGAAGGGAATGTATCATTAACTCATTGTTTATAACAAAATATGATAATATAAAAGGTATAAGGATATATATGTGGTACATCTACAAAGTACCAGATTATATATGGGGTACATCTACAAAGTACCGGAGTTATATATGGGGTACATCTACAAAGTACTGGGCGTTATTTATAAAGGGTACATCTACAAAGTACCGGACAATAATAAATATAACATATTAATATATACAAAACTCACAACAGTATCGACTAAGGCGTTTAGAGTACAGGATTTCATTACTTCTAGTAGTCTTCCTAACAAATAGAACAACGCCACATAACTTCCTAGTAACATGAACATTCAGTTAGAAGGGGGCCTATAATGCTAACTTTATGATTCCTTGGTAGATACATCAGGGATATATATTAATCGGGTCCGACAGACAGTAGGAAGTGTGCTTTCTGCTTCATTTCCTGTTCCTTGTTTGGTTGTGGGCTTAGAGCAGATTCACCCAGTCTACTCTCTATTCGATCTTAGCTATATATATATATATATATATATATATATATATATATATATATATATATATATATATATATATATATATATACACCAAGTAATCATAAGGAGTATCAGGTATGGGTCAGGTCATAGCATACAAATTCAATATACCATTTTCTAGTACAAAAACATACTTTCCAGATAGAACATTTAGTAAGCTAAACTAGAAACTTATCAGTAAAAGGTTTAATTCATTTTATTAAACCAGTATAACTTAAAGGACCTTTAGTGGTTAATTCTATAATACCTTAGTTTATACATCAGGGTTATATATAATTAATATCCGATAGGCAGTTGGATGTGTGCTTTCCGCCTCATTTCCTGTTCCTTGTTTGGTTGTGGGCTTAGGGAATATTCACAAAATTAACTGTCTGTTCAATATTAGATTATATATAGCTAGTATAGACTAAGTGATTATAGAAGGAACTATTGTGGTTACCATTTTACTAAAGGAAATATATGGTTTTCTTAAAGAATTTTTTCATCAAATATAAAGAACTATTACAGTTAACTTCTTATGTACCAAATGAATACGCCAGGGTTATATACAGTGGAGATCTAGCAAACAATGGAATGTGTGACTTCCGCCTCATTTCCTGTTCCTTGTTTGGTTGTGGGCTTAGGGCAGATTAACACAATCGATTGTCTGTTTGATCTGGATTGTATATAACTTATATCCATTTAGTACTCATAGAAGGAACTGTAGAGTCATTTTTACTTATCATTCATCACATCAGAAACTATAGGATTTTCTGGAGGAACATGCGAACTTTTCTAAAAGAACTTATAGTATACTTTTGACACTAAAATACATATGAACTCACCAGCTTAAATGTTGATCTACTCTTTCAAAATAACTTGTATTCTCAGGAAACTAGTAGATAGGAACACGCTCAGGGATTCAGAAGATGGAGCATAGTAGCTTCAAGTCTTGTTTTGTTATTTACTTGGATTCAACCTTTTTTGAATCACATACTTCGAAAACACTTTAATATTAATGCAATGGTTTTTTGTTACTTTAATTACTATGATGCATGTGTTGTGATACTACATATAACGTCCTCCACCCCCGAACGTTTCTGTCGATCCGATTTGGGGGTGTGACAGATGTCATGGTCTACTTACACTAACTGCCATAATTTTTCCTGATGATTTGAAAAATAAAGCATAAAAGAATAAGTATACTTTCAATGGGTTTGATAAAAATCAAGTCACTGGTCACTGGAGTGATAAGTTTATTGTTATTTTTAAGGAAAAAACTTGTAAATGTATGCATTGGGTAATTACTTGCATGTTATGCTCACATGCAGTAAGTATAATATCGGATAACATTGGACATGGAGTAAATAATGTTCATGATTTGGAGGTGTGGGTCCACCCATGTTACTGGCTAGGTACATGGTCAGAAATGCACAAACACAAAACTGAACTAATTAATGGTAGAGTGATGTGGCCAAAATCATCATGCCCAACCAAATTGATTACACCCAAACTGTTGGGTTTTGTGTACTATAATACTTCTATGGTGCATATACAATCCTAATATCTTTGGATCTAAGTTTTCTCTAGTTATACATGCAATAAAAAATTACAAAGCATGAAGCCTACAACTAGCATATAATTTGACATATGAATCATAAAAGTAAGTTAGAAGAATACCTCTTAATTGTAGCTTGTAGATATTGGTATTTCAAGAGCCAAGCACCTCAAGTGTGATGCCTCAATTGTTTTACAACAAACCAAGAACAAGTGGAGGAATTTGAGAGAGAGAGAGAGAGAGGTTTGGAGACACAAAAATCGTCTAGGGCTTCTAGGAACACATAGTCATGATTTTTGGCTTTAGAGGAATACATATATAGTGTAGAATTCCAAGAGTCATAAGCAAACCCTAATTCTTACACTTAGGCTTGTGATCCATAACTTATATGGACTTATATTTCATGGACTTTCACATAATCTTAATCCATTAGAAATTAACCATGGATCATTAGCCCAAACCATATGTCTCATTGATTTACATAATCAGTCCCAGTTAATTTAATTAGTCTCTTTTGATCACTAAATTAATTCCAAATTATTCTTGATCAATACTAATTAAATAATATGATTTCTCAATTAATATATTATACTTATAATATATTAATAAATCACAATAACATCTTTCTCAAATATCCATCCTATCAAATTGTTCCAGAGAGTTGCAACCCAAATGGACCATGCTTGTATCGGGTCAAGTACATACCAATTATAGTTATGGGCTTAGACACTTAATCCAACAGTCTCCCACTTGGATAAGTCTAATAACTCTAATCGCAAGTACAACTTCAAAATCCGATTAGCAATCGTAGCTCTCAAAAAGACCGTTGTCAAACTAGGATCTTATTAGTAACGCGTCCATAAGATAAGGGATCATATATTCCTCCATTCTAGATATCGTATGAACTGAGACATGGATTATATTCATTCTCTCTTTCCATGTGTTGTTTCCCGATTTCCAATTTATGACGAACGACTAATTGAACAAATAAAATCAGTCCAGGCTTGGCCAAGCGCTTAGGTTTGTCATCAATAAATCATCGAGGGGCCCATAAATATCGCTTTTATCCCTCTTAGTGTAAAAGGAACGGATAAACTTTAACTTATATGCTTTCTCTATTTACTCATCAAATCACACATAATGATACATTTTATAACATCGAGTTATTGGTGCGTTTACATATCATCAATGTGCAACCAAATTGTAAACTGCAACTCATATCTCTTCGTTTCAAGAATATAAGATATTATCGTATCATGATCACTCGTGATAAGATCCATGAAGTGATTCAGATGAGCGTGGATTTAGTCCAATACCTAAATCTTATTACGGGAGTACTCATGAATACTGCAACAAACTTGTGCTATGTCTAAACACCTTTAGACAATAAAAAATTTGACCTAATAATAGGTCTACATTTCGTGGATGTAAGGAAAAAAAATTTGGAAGTGACAAAATGCCTTTAAATAGTGTAGTCCCTAAATTTGAAGGGTCGAATTTATGTATATGATGGGGCAGTGTTCAAGCGCACGCCAGTAGTTTGAGTCTGTATCGATATGTCAGTAGTATACGCACTACTCGTGGCGGGCGATGTTTCGTGGGCCATAAAATGAAGATATGCAAGTCTGCATTTCCCTAACCTCTGCCCTGGCTTCTGTCATTTGATGTTCTGCTTTCATCACGCATTTTCTCTAACGCTGTTTGACGTTCCCAATACTCTCTAATCCCGGCTTGAGTTACGGTCACTTTCCGCTGAATGATTTAATGTGGTTTCTGATCTTGTTCATGGCTTCCATCTAGGTGACGAAGGCGAATTGCGGTGATCTTGGTGGTAGCACTAACCTCCATGATTCGGCTGACTGATGCTCGTGTTTGTACTCCCTAGTGAGTGATGCGGCACACTATGACAAGGAGAGCCCTGTCTGCTAATCCTCTCCTATTGAGGTTGTAGAAGCCTCGTCCATGCCATAGGGAGGGTGTTGACCTTGTTCCTAACTCCGTATCTGTAAATATACGGTTCATCAAGGTGTCAGACCATTAAAGTCTCGTCGGGGTCTTCCTCTATTATTTCTTCAGGATCCTCTCCAAAATTCTCTTTAATCCAACCACCATTTTCCTGGTTAGGAAGAATAGAGTCTCCTGGTAGTTGAGCTCCCGCCATGTTGTTTGTACGAGAATAGGGGTAGAAGAGATAATTAATAGACGTCTAATCCTACAATTACTTATAGGGGTGATCCTCATTAGTCACTTCTATAACCACATAGTGCATACCAGTTATACATAATCTGAGATAAAATAGACCTTCGAATAAATAACTCTACTCTAAGTCCACAACCAAAGAAGGAACAAGAAGTAGAGCAATAGTCATAGATTCTGAGTCTATAATATCTTTAATTATATATAACATTAGCATATGCACTCAATCATTATAGACCTACTAATAGGGGTCTTTAGTTTTCACATAAGTTGGTTATAGTATCACAAAATACTCCTATAGTATTTTAATGTTTGTCTTATGTTCTCAATGTTTCTTTGTAGATAGAGTTAGTAAGTTTTTAGACTTGCTGCAACACCACAACCATTCCCAGGCATATGCTAATCACTTCTGGAATAGACATACTTGATCAGGCTATGTCATTCCCAGACCTGACTATACATCCCCAAGACTACTTGTGCCGTTCAAAAATCACCACTTTTCTTCTATTCTAGTATGATACTGACCTTAGTATGTATGCATGCATGTATACTTTTAGTAAAATACTTGATATATTTCAAAAAGTATAACTCTTGGTCAGAGTATTTTTGTCCCATTGTATTTATAGTTTTATATCTTATGTGGTTTGATATATTTAGTTCACTATAAACAATGCTCTGATATCAATCTGTCACACCCCCAAACCAAGGATGGCGGAAACGTCCGGGGGTGGAGGACTTCATGTACAGTATCATAACAACGAGTATACCAACATAAATATAATTGAAACAGTTACACCATAGTATAAGTTTACATGTTTCTAAATCAATTACATTATGTTGACAAAAATGAAATGTTTGACGCCTTAGCGTCCCATCCTCAAAAGCCACTGATTTCCTGAGAATACAAGTAGTTTTGAAAGAGTGTCAAAAATTAAGTTGGTGATTTCATAAGAGTTTTATTTGATAAAGATGTCATTTTCCTTGTAAAAGCGATAGAGTATGATTCTAGAAAATCCAATATTTTCTTTATTAAGTGGGAAATGAAAGCTCCTATGTTATGCAATAATGTACCCTAGAAAGACCCATAGATTTCTTCTATAATCACCCAGTGTATATAAGTTATATAAAATTTTAGTTAAATAAATCATCAAATACAATGGGTCCACCCTAGGTCCACAACCAAACAAGGAACAGGAAGTAAGGCGGGCCCACCAAATCTAATTCGATTGCGACTAAATTCATATATAATTCTAACATGTACACTTAGCAATTATAGCTAATAACTAACAATTCTAGATGAGATGCAGTTTAAATATCATAAAAGCCATTTTGTGTAAACCCGATAATTTGTATTCCCGTTTATATGAAAACCCAATACTTTGTAATGTTCCCTCTTTGTATGAAAAACCCGGTACTTTGTAATGTACCCCTTTTGTATAAGCCCAATACTTTGTAATGTACCTCTTTTGTATAAATCCGGTACTTTGTAATGTATATCTTTTTGTATAATCTCGATACTTTGTAATGTACCCCTTTTGTATAAATCCGATACTTTGTAATGTACCCCTTTTGTATAAACCCGGTACTTTGTAATGTACCCTTTTTTGTATAAACCCAGTACTTTGTAATGTACCCTTTTTTGTATAAACCCGGTACTTTGTAATGTACCTATTTTGTATAAACCCTGTACTTTGTAATGTACCCTTTTTTGTATAAACCCGGTACTTTGTAATGTACCTATTTTGTATAAACTCTGTACTTTGTAATGTACCCCTTTTGTATAAACCTGATACTTTGTAATGTACCGCTTTTTGTATAAACCCGGTACTTTGAAATGTACCCCTTTTGTATAAACCCAGTACTTTGTAATGTACCCCTTTTGTATAAATCCGGTACTTTGTATTCGTACCCTGTTTATATGAAATGAAAATCTTTGGTAATGAGTTCGAAATGTAAATGAAACATAAACTATACCTATTATAGTTTATCCAAATGTGTGTATTGTATATGCACCCTAACTATACCTATTATAGTTTAGCTTAATTGCTTTTGGTGTATAATAGACTTAACCATACTTATTATAATTTATTATAATTATTTGTAGTGGAAGTACTCCTTTGTATATGATTCATACCTTTAAACTAAGGTAAATAATATGTACAATCAGCAACATGTATTCAAATAATACTACACACCTTGCTCAACAAGTTACGACGTGTAAATAGGATTGTTAACTATTTTATAGTTTTTAACCTTTTCTGTTTCTGCTATTGGAAAATTTATAGAAATATCCCCAAAGGTCGAAATTTAGATTCGTGAACTCTGTGGGTTTATAAAATGTGTCTAGTTTATTCATAATTTGTATTATGATTTTTAGATGTCTCTAACTTGTGTGAAAATGTCCATATTCACAAACTGGTCCGAATTCGTAGCTATAGTGATAGACAGTTTTGTAAAAATCACTATAAATTGTAGAAAAATCGTATGGACATATGCAAGTAGTCATTTTAAAGGTATAAACCTGAACTATTTGCATCTAATATAGTTTTGAAAACTAAAAAGTTTAAGATGCTCAAAACAATCCGTGAATGTAACTAAACTTTCCTGTTTAAAGCTGATGTTTGAGTTTAGCTAAGTTTTTGGTGTTTTAACTTGTAATCTCCCCCTAAAATTTGAAGAAGACATAAAAATGTGGGGGTATAAACTCACCTTGGCTGATTTCAGTAGATAGATGATGAAGAAAAGAGTTTTCCAAGTCAAGAACACTCGGAAGATGCTTGAAGATTTGAAGATCTAAGAGCAAATATGGTGATATTTATTAATAGAGATCCATAATTCAAGTGAAAATGGAAAGGATGCTCAAATGTAGGATGGAAATAATTACCAAAAGTGAGTGAAAAGCTCAATCACAGCCTTGGAGTCTCGTGTTTTAGAGAGAGAGAAAATGAGAGAGGTGTGTTTGTTCTTCTTGAGAAAGAGTGAATAAAGTGGGGGGAGAGATAAGAACTTCCAGCCTTTGATCAAGATTATGTGCTGGAGAAAGAGGGTGAAAGGACAAATAGTTGACTAGGTAGGGATGAATAGTGACTGACTTAGGGGTGAGAAAAAACCGCACCGCAACTAAAATTAACCACATAAACCGTAACCGAAAAACCGCAACCGTAATAAAAACCGATAGTGAGGTTTTCTGTTTTTCAAAAACCGCTAATTTCGGGTGCGATGCGGTTATCAGTTTCCAAAAACCGCAAAAAAAACCGCACCGCACCGCATATATTATATACAATTTTTTATCAATTATTAGTTTATTAAATATTAAAAATAAGACAAGTTTCATGAATGAAAGACGGATAAAATACTAGAAGACAAAATTGTTGGTTTTTTCTTATGTTTAACTTTGAAAAAGGATGAAATTAGAAAATTTTAAGATATTTATTGTTAATTACTATTGATTTGACGTTTTTAAGATATTAGTTGTTTGTGGTTTAAGTTAAATAGTTAATTGTCTTATACCTTATGGTTTTTTTTTTTATTACAAGTAATATGTTTGAACTCTTAAAACAATTTGAGCTCTAAAGTGTGGTTAAAAAAATACACAAAATAACCGCACCAAATCCATGCGGTTAATAACCGCACCAAATCCATGCGGTTAATAACCACAACGAAGAAAAAACAAAACCGCACCGCAAAAATAACTACACCATGCGGTTTTGAAAATGGGTTAACCGCATTTACGGTTAGTGGTGAGGTTTTGGCTAATAACTGCACCGAACCGCACCGCGCTCACCCCTAGACTGAGTATGGTCATGGAGTGGGTGTGGAGGATTGTTTGTGTCATAACTTAAAGTTAAAGTCAACACTCCACCTCAATATCTTACCTACTAGATTTTTATTCTTAAACAAAGATTTCCCTAAATATGTGTTTAAATTATCAATATATATAGGGTCTTATATGTCAAAATATGAGTTTGGGTGAAAATCCCACATCAAAATCATGAAAAACGGGTTTAAAACGCGAAAGTTGTTGAAAATCGGGAAAAGGAGGTGAACCTGCGAAAATCCGAGGTCAGGAGGCAAGGTTCGGTCCATGGTGTTGAGAACCGAAAGGAGGTTCGGCCGAGGAGTCTCGCAGGCGAAGCATTAGAGGGGAACCGAAAGCGAAATATGGCGAAGGCGAAGGGACTTTCGGGTTCGGTCTCGGATCTCCTTCGGCTCGCCAGTGTTTCGGTCCTTCAGCAGTTCGGTTCAAGCAAGAGGTTTCAGTCCAAGAGAGGTTTCGGTCCACGAGACTTCTTAGGGTTTCGCTTCTTAGGATTTCGCCTCTAAGAGGGTTTCGCTTCTATAGAGTTGTTGCACCAATAATCTTCCCGTTTCGCACAGTTTTTGGCTCCGTTAAGGGTCGGGATGCCCCAAATGATTATAAAAAGTTGATGGAGATTATGAGAGAGGTTTGGGATTGATTTGGGAGAGATTTAAGGGAGAGAGAGATTGATAAAGAGAGATTGAGAGAGGTTTCGTTTGTGACCTTTTTGGATGTTTGGCCTTGTAACGCAAGGTTCGTACACCCCGTTAAGCCTCGTTATGATTGTTATATGCCCCGAGGGGTATGGAATAATGTTTTGTCGAGTAGTTTCATCACTTACCCCGATTAGGGTTTAGAATTTCTGAACATATGAATTTTCCAAGCGATAACTCCTTATTAAAATAGAGAGTTGTACAATAGTAACATAATGTAAACCCTAATATACAAGGGTTAGTTGAGTTGATCGGTTTGACTTGTTGACTTTATTTGACTTTGTCTTGACTAAAAATTGACGGTAGTCACACAAACGGGTTGGGCCTATCCACTTGACTTTATTGTTAGGGTTATAGTATTTAAGGTGCTTCATGCGTCGTATTTTAAGTGTCTTTGAAATTATCTTTGTAACCCTAATCACGCCTCTACAGTAGCAATTCCTAATAGAGTTCTTCTAAGGCTGTGACATATGAATCATTAAGCATACTTTGATTCTTTCGTTGTGTTCTTATTTCTTTACTGTTTAGAATCTAATCGATCTTTAAGGATTTATATCCTAACAGTTTCCTAACTTAAACATGTGTCTCCTAATTTAAAGATAGGTAAATCATTACTTAAAATAACTAAAACCATTAGTCTACATTAATCCCTACATCCACACAATAATTAATTAGAATACAATAACCTAAGCATACATATATTTGAATGAAATTTGTGTATGGTACATTAATCGACCAAAATACCCTTATGTTGAAATTTGAATGATTAAATGTGTATTATGTATGTATTTGTGTATTTCTATGTGTATCATATATTGTATGTGTATCATATATGTGTATTTGCATGTGTATCATGTATGTATATGTGTTTTTGTATGTGAATTATGTATGTATTTGTGCATTTGTATGTGTATCATGTATGTATATATGTTTTTGTAAGTGTATTATGTATGTATATGTGTTTTTGTATGTGTATTATGTTTGTATATATGTATTTGTATGTATAGAAAATTATTTATGTAGTTTGTGTATTTGTATGCAATTTGGAATGCACAATGCTATAATGGAAAAAATGAAAAAAAAGTAGGTTGCTATAATGGAAATAATGATCATGGCCTTAATTTGTAAAGTACAATGCTATAATTGAAGGTATGAAAAAAAGGAAGATGTTACAATGCATAATTTGTAAAGTACAATGCTATAATGGAAAAAAAAGTTGAATTCTATAATTCACAAAAAAATATATGATATGTAAAGTACAATGAAAAACATGATAATATATATATATATATATATATATATATATATATATATATATATATATATATATATATATATATATATATATATATATATATATATATATATATATGCAAAAGTACAATGTTCAAATAGAAAAAACAATATATCATTTAAAGGACAAGGCTATTGTAGAAAACCTAAAACAAAATCAAATGTTAGTTTAGTTATAGTTTGTATGTTGGTAATTTGTAGTTTGGTATTTGTTAGTTTGGTCATATGTTGACATTTTATAGTTTGATAATTCTTAGTTTTATAGTTTGATATGTTAGTAAGTTATTTTGTACGTTGCTAATATTTTGGTAAGTTGATTTAACTTATAAGATTATGTTGTTTCTTTTGTATTTTGATATTCTTCAAACAATGCTAAACGACCCAACATGTAGTGCGACACTTCAAGAATGGTTTTGATTGTTGGCACCATCAAATGATACCGGAGAAAGCAAGGGGAGCAATTATAAAGAATAGCTACCTATAGGATTTATGCAATATTTTGTTTTGATTATAACATATGTTGCACTATGTTTCGATTAATATTTTGGACAGGACTATTAAATTTTAGCTTTTCGAACTAACATTTGTTTTATATATGAAAGGAACAGTTTCAAAAAACTAAAACAAAAAGAGAAAACTACACTTAGTGGCGACGCTTTTAATGGCTACGGATGATATTAACAGCGACAAAGAACATTAGCAGTGATGGTAAAAATTAGCGGCGACAATTGGAGCATTAGCGTCGAGTCAACAACGAGGACCCTTTAGCGGCGACACCCGTCACCACTAATGGTCATTATTCTTACAGTGTTTGTTCATCCGTACATTTTATTGTTATATTTTCCTAACAAAATATTATTGAAATAGAAAAATACCTAATCTAGTTGAAATATTATGTATAAATATAATTCGTACATGCTATTCAAATTATTCTAGCCATCCTTTCTTGTCGCTATTATTTTAATAAAAAAAACAACTTGTCATTTTAATAATAATAATAATAATAATAATAATAATAATAATAATAATAATAATAAAAGAAACTTGTCATATCGTTATACCTCAGTGGTACTCATATGATTGTTTTCGTTAGTAAAATGTCAATTCTTAGCCCCCATCCAAATTTTCTTTAGGGGAGGCGATTTTTCTTTCTTTTTATTTTTTTAATGGATGAATAACTTTATTTTAAGCTTTAAAAATATTTATCTATGTTGTTAATTATTGTATCTCATAATCAAAATTCCAAACCATCTTTTGGTCAAACAAAATAAAATTCTAAGAACAAACTCATTAAAATTAAACAACCAAGCTAACAATATGAAAATAATTAACTAACTTACAACGAGATTATCAAAACAGAACCTATAAGTACCAATGAACTCAAATAACTTATTAAATTAAGTCGGGCTAGTCCACTATCAAGATTTCTAACAAGAAGGTTATGAATTATATTTCAGACATACAGTAACATGTCGTTTTAAAAAAAAAATATTAAATTAAGTAAACCATAATCCAAACAAATCAAATAAATAACCCCATTAAATGTTGTTTAACTATTTCTAGTACAAATCCAATGTATTAATCCAGTAACTTTAATCTAATGAATTAGTCCAACCTAATTAATAACTAGTAAAAAAAGCATTTATTGATACGGTTAAAATGATTAATTGATGCGAACATTAAACCACGCCAAAAAATATCGCATCAAAATATAACCTTATTTAATGGTGCGGTTCCAAAACTGCACCAGAAAATAGTCAAAACCGCCTCAAAAAATAACCAAAATCGCACTAGTAAATAGCAAAAACCGCCTCAAAAAATAGCCAAAATCGCACCAAAAAATAGTCAAGACCGCCTAAAAAAATAGCTAGTTAAAACCACACTAATTAATAGGTTCGCCATTGATGCACACCATGCTACTTATGAAGCTTCATTTTCTTGTATTTAGGTATGTTCGGTGAGTGTTTTTCAATCAAATGTTTAATCGTAATTTCTTTTTCTCTAAAAGGGTGGTTTCAATCTCTGCAATTTCTTTTCTCTACCAATTAAAAATCTGTTCTTAGGAAATCACGTTTCATCGATGTTGTTTTCAATTTCTTTTTCAACATCTTAAAACTCACTCTACAAAAACTAGCTCCATACCCGTTGATTGAAAGTTACTAAAGCAAACATCATAAGTCTTTGGATCCTTTTATGGAGATATATCACGAAAAAAAAAAGACATCTACAGAGATTCAGAACAAAAAAACATCATTAAAACTTAAAATAGGACATCCATTTACAATTAATAAGAGATAAAATGAGGCATAAATGCCATTAACGAAAAAAAAAAAGATAAATAATGGACATACCTCACATACGTTTTCAAGCATGGAATCGACAAATCTATAATTATGAGAAGATGTTGCATCTCCAACTTTATATAAAAAAATGGAAGATTGAATGAAAATTTTGAACGAAATTTGGAGGGATCTAACGCGAAATGGAAAATTCGAATGGAATTTTTAGAGGAAAGATTAATGGTGAGGTTCAATATTTTTTTAGTGCGAATTGTTTTTTTGTGCGGTTCAATGTTTTTTAGTGCAAATATTTTTTGGTGAAATTGTAATTATTTTTTGGGGCAGTTTCCACATTATTTTTTGGTTCGGTTTCGTGAAACCGCATCAGGAAATGCTTTAGTGGTGCGATTTTGGGATACCACACTAACAAATCTATTTTATAGTGCGATTCTTTTATTTTTTTGATGTTATAGATATTTAATAAGGGGGTTTGTGTATTTGTATGTGTATCATGTATTCGTATATTTATCTTAAAAGTGTATTTGTATGTGTATCATGTATGTATATATGGTTTTGTATGTCTATGTGTTTTTATATGTGTATTATGTAGTGCGACACTTCAAGAATGGTTTTGATCGTTGGCACCACCAAATGATACCGAAGAAAGCAAGGGGGGCGATTATAACAAGTAGCTACTTTTAGGATTTATGCAATATTTTGTTTGGATTATAAAATATGTTGCACTTTGTTTCAATTAATATTTTGGACATGACTATTAAATTTTAATTTTTCGAACTAATATTTGTTTTATATATGAAAGGAACAGATAAAAAAACAAAAAAAATAAAAGAGAAAACTATAATTAGTAGTGACGCTTTTAGTGGCTACAGATAGTATTAACGGCGACAGGGAGCACCAACAGTGACAGTAAGCAGACCAGCCAACAACGATGACCTTTTGGCGGCGATGCCCATTGCCACTAATGATCATTATTCTTGTAGAGTTTGTTCCTTACATTTTATTGTTATAGTTTCCTACAAAATATTACTGAAATAGAAAAATAACTAAATCTGTTTGAAATATTATGTATAAATATAATTCCTATATGCTATTCAAATTATTCTAGCCATCTTTTCTTGTCGTTATTATTTTAATAAAAAAAAAACAACTTGTCATTTTAATAATTAAAAAAAAAAAAGAAACAACTTGTCATACTTTATACCTCATTGGTACAATGGTACTCATGAGATTGTTTTGGTTAGTAAAATGTCAATTCTTAGCCCCGGTCCAAATTTACTTTAGGGGAGGCGATTTTTTTTTTTTTTTTTTTTTTTTTTTTTTTTTTTTTTTTTTTTTTTTTTTGAGTAGATGAATAACTTTATTTTAAGCTTTAAAAAATATTTTCTAGGTTGTTAATGATTATATCTCATAATCAAAATTCCAAAACATCTTTTGCTCAAACAAAAATAAAAAAATTCTAAGAACAAATCCATTAAAATTAAACAAACAAGCTAACAATTTGAAAATAATAAACTAACTTGCAACAAGATTATTAAAACAGAACCTATAAATACCAATGAACTCAAATAACTTATTAAATTAAGTTCGGCTAGTCCTTATTAAAAGATGTCTAATAAGAAGGTGATGAATTCTATTTGAGACATACAGTAACATGTCGTTTATATATATATATATATATATATATATATATATATATATATATATATATATATATATATATATATATATATATATATATATATATATATATATATAGGTTCGGGTTTATTTGAAACCATTCTAATTTTGTGAGACTGAGAGACCAAATCTAAAAATAATTTTAAAATGCAAAATAAATGGAAAAATCCAAAAATTCTTTTTTTAAATATTATTTTCGGAACTTGAATTAACTAAAAAAATAAAAAAAATCCCGTTTTTTTTTTGAAAAATACGTGAAATATTTTAAATAGAATATTACACTGACATATTCTAAAAAATAATTTTAAAATGCAAAATAAATGGAAAAATCTAAAAATTCTTTTTTTAAATATTATTTTCGGAACTTGAATTAACTAAAAAAAATCTCATTTCTTTTGAAAAATACGTGAAATATTCTAAATAGAATATTACACTGTACATATTCTAAAAATAATTTTAAAATGCAAAATAAATGGAAAAATCAAAAAATTGTTTTTTTTAAATATTATTTTCGGAATTTGAATTAACTAAAAATAAATAAATAAAAATAAAAATAAAAATAAATAAAAAAATAAAAAAATGTGTCTCACGGTTTCACAAAATTAGGCCGTCTCACATGAACCTAACCCTATATATATATATATATATATATATATATATATATATATATATATATATATATATATATATATATATATATATATATATATATATATATATATATATATATATAGAATTAGGTATTTGTATTGGGCTGACTTTAATTATATTGGACTAATTCATTAGATTCAAGTAACTTGATTAATCTATTAGATTTGTATTTGAAATAGTGAAACACTATTTAACGAGGTTATTTATTTGATTTGTTTGGACCGGTAACCGAAGAAGGAAACAATTTCAACTAGCACCACTTTTATGTCCATTTATGAACGTGAATGAATCTACCTGTTTTTTTACAAAAACCCGGTTGAACCAGCTAAATCAAATTATACTGGTTGAACCGTTTAAATTATGTAAACATACATGGAAATGAATCATTTTTGTGTTTTTTAAATTAAACTGGTTTTTTGCAAACTTTGGTGTTTTTTTCACATCTATTTAGATTTTTTTTGAATAAAAATGATAAATGTTATAAAAATTCAAAACGTTTGTATTCATCTAACACTATATTTTGTTTCTGTATTATATTTTATTTTTTATTTTCATTTGGATATACATACATTAATGTAAAATTTATGGTTATATGTTATTTTTAATTTATTTGATTTGATCTACAACTTGTGTTTATATGGATTTTTAGTGTTTAAACTTGTGATGTCTATGCACATGTATGAAAATAGGAAAAAAATATGAAAATTATAGAAACCGGTTGAAGCGACAGTTGAACTGGCATTATATCAGTTCGACTAAAACCCCATTTGCATCTTCATTTTTTATTATTATTTAATTACAAGAAGGAGCTCCTCATGCATCAAAGTTTGAGTTCGGAACTCTATGGTATTGCCACTAAAAAAATGTTGGCATTAGCGGCGACACGTAATTGACGCGTTACATGCCGCCGCTAGTGTCATGCGTCGCCAAAAAAAAGTGTCGCCGATAATTATCTCATAATAGTGATTCGCATTAAACGAGCCCCATCTGTCCAATTTGTTTTCGATCCTAGGGTTGTGACGGAACGAAAAAATGCGCTGACTTTTCCCTCCAGGGTGTCACCACTAATGTAACTTCCGAGTTTCGGAGCTAAGCATTTTAGATGATGTAATAGTTTAAGTCAACTATTGTAACTCTTTTTGAAGTAATAAATATGAAATATTTGAATACATTGTCAATTATGTGTATTTGTGTGCTTATAGCTTAATTATAAAGGTATAATTAATAAAGAATAAAAATAAGCGTCAAAATTAAAATGTGAGATAAGTCCGATATCTTTACGTAAAGTCGTAGTGGTCGAAACAAGGATTCCGGGGATATAAAGAACGCCGAAATCCGAGTTATAACGAAGAAGTTATGGTTCGTCGAAGTTTTACGGCAAAACCGGCACGACACCGGGAGACGTAAATAGTGAATTTACGATGGAGGACTTTTTAGCCTTAAAAGTGTAAACTAAAGTTGTAGTATACATTAAACCGAGAACATACAAAAAAAAAAGAACGCCCAAATCTGACTTCTTATGAGGAAGTTATGCATTTTTCTAAGATTTGGCTTAGCAGTGCACAACCCGAAACTCGAATTTTAGATCAAGGGGTTTTTGGCCTGCGCGACCTACATGATAATTGAAGATCTCATTGATAGGAACTCAACGGTAAAAAGACAGACGAAAACAGAGTCCGTATGTAGAAGTTATGAATTTTACACGAACGTTTAACAGTATAATCTCCTTGTAGTGTTAAATTTAAGATCGGTCGAGAATTAGCCGACGGAGTCAAAATGAAACTTGTAGATCTTATTTTTTACCTATGCGTGGATATAAAGAACTTCAAAAACGGAGGTCGTATGTAAAAGTTATGGATTTTAGAAGTCGGAAGTGTGCTGTGCGAAAATGGGTGATGTGGCACAATCTTGACCATTGTTTTCTCCCAAAGTCTGGCCACTAGATGGTGACATGTGGCACCAAATTCAACCAATTTTCACCCTATAAATAGAACCTCTCACACCCTCATTTTCTTCACACCTTTCTCATTCTTTCTTCTCTTTACTCTCTCTCTCTCTCTAGAACCTCTCTCTAGCCCTAAAACCCCCCGAAGAGCTTAGGGAACCTCCTTAGCACGAGGCGGAAGCTCCGGAGTGCTCGACGGCTCCGAGAAGAAGAGCTTTTCGGCTTGGGAACGTTGCTCCAAGCAAAGCCCGGTTTTCTGTAAAACCCGCTGTAAGTGAGCTACGCCTACGCTATTTTTAATATATCGTTTATTTAATTATAGTAACGTTATTAGAAACTTATAATAAGTACTTGGGCTATTATTATGGGTTATATAAGTATTGTTTGACGCTTATATAATAGTGATAGTAGCTAGACTATTAATTAGTCTCGACGAATAATAGACTAAACTCTAGTGGTAATAATCGTCAAAGGAAATTATTTTTAAGAAGCGAAGCGCTGTCTGAGTTTGGATTCACCACCTTTTCAGGTGAGTGCATAGTTACTTTCAGCTTACACATATATATGAAGTATTTTATATAAATTACGTGTTGTGTGTGCATATTATCTGTATACTTACTATCTATGTTGGATGAACAATTTTATACATGTTTTAAATGATTTAAACTGTATATGTATTTTATATCTACAAAATGTGTTGGGTAAAACATTGGTAGATGTAATAGTTGTTGTGTGACAAAATAAAATGATGAGAGGCCTCGTTATAGATGTTATTGATGATCCAGTCATCTAGCGGGGTATAGATGACGACCACAGACTATTCTAGACAGTCCAGTGGAACGCTAGCAGGCTCGCAACCTGTAGATGTTTATTTGAACTGTGTGCTCACCAGGTGTACTCCATCCCCCTCATGGTTGCCTTAAGGATATTTATTGCTAAGGAATCCCCTTAGCATTAGTGTCCATCCCGATGTTGATCCTTAGTCTAGGTCCCCTATGATAGGTGTTTTAGGTACGTAATGTGAGGATAATGGGAACGGGTAATCGGGTTATTGTTGGTTGATGAAATTAATAAACTTATTTATTGTGGTTTGAAAACCCTATGTGCTCACTAGGCTCCCAAGCCTGACCCACTCAGTTTCTTGTATTACAGGTAGTGGCGCATGAGCATAGATGTGATGTCTTGGGATGAGAGATTAAGGGATTTTAGGCCTATAAATACGGAATAATGTAGTAAGGCCTATGTTGTATTGTTTATGCTTATGATCTGTATAGAAAATGACATCCCGAGTCTTTTTAATGAAATACATTTCTACAGAAATGCTTTTGATAAATCTTTATCATATTTTGTTTTGGGACAAATTCCGCAACACTTCTATTTAAAATGTTACTCTGGTTTTCAAACAAAGCATAAACAAAATCGGTATTTTATGGTCGTCAAAATGGGGATGTCACAATTGGTATCAGAGCATTAGTTTAAGAGAATAGGAATTTGTAGGATTTCTAGACTTAAACTTAGAATACTAAGTGATGATTGTGAGATGCGAGCAACAGCTTATGACACACCCCAAAACCGGAACGGCGGAAACGTTATGGGGTGGATGACGTCATGTCAAGTATCACAACATATGTAGTATAGTAAATCAAAGTACAACAACCATTGCATTAATAGTAATAGTTTTACATGGTTTACATTACAATACATCAAAGTATTACAAGTAATAGTATAAGTGCAGCTTGGTACTAAGCTATCTTCATCAAAAGCTCCGGGAATGTACCTGTCTAATGCTGACCTGAGAATACAAGTTATTTGAAAAGCAAGTATCAGCATTTTTACAAATGCTAGTGAGTTCTAAGTATTTAGAGTCATTTTATTCAAATAACTTTATAAAAAGTAGTAGTATTAGAGTCTATAGTGTTTTAGAGTTCTTTTCAGAAAATCCTATATTTTCTAATTTAAAAGCAGTCTTCTACCAAGACTGGACAGCGTTATGTTGTAAAAAGTAATTTTTCCCTTAAACACTTTCATTACCAAAAATACAGAATTTGATTATTAAAGAAAGTAGGAGAATAACAGGGAAAATAACATATGCCTCAGCAGTGAAGACTGCTGACTAAGGCAAAAGAAATCATAGACTCCAGGAGAGTATCGAATGAACGACACGCCTGGCTCAGTCTAACAACAGGACACACAGACCCCATACAATATCAAATGAGAGATACAGCTAGTAAGGTCTAAACAGTGTAATTCTAGGAGTGTGTTTCCAGCATACAGTGTAAGATACCGTTACCTTAAGACCATGAATTATAAGGTAACATGGAGATACTCGTAACCATACTAACCGACACTAGAGTAACTGACGCCCTGGGTGTCATCACTTCATGATGGTTGACCTAGGGTTACCTTCGGGCAGTTACCTAGGGTTCTTTTCTCGTGAAGACGTATTGAATCTCTACTCCGCCTTACTTCCGAATCCGGCTCTGGGTGTCATCACTTCATGATGGTTGACCGGAAATCTCGAAAGTTTAGGCGAATTTCTAACCGATGTCCCTAAAAAGATATAGGCACTTGGTGAATTCAATAGTCTCAACCCAGTTCATTTATTTCCGAATAGGAAATCTTCTCAATGAACCTCTTCTGGGTCTGAATCAACTCTTCTGTTGAGTACTGAAGTGGATAGGGTTGTCTACAGGGTTCGTGCGAGAATGGAAATGTCTAAAGAATCCTAAGAGATTATTAAAATTTCACTGGATGATCCATATCGAGTCCTGCTACGATTACACAGGGTATACAAGTCATATATAGCTTAGATCCGATAGGCCTTCGAATATGTGATACTACTCGATATCCACATCCAAACAAGGAAAAGGAAGTAGAGTGAAACCACACATTCTTAGCCTATGGGATCCCTATTATATATAACCTTGGGAGTATACTCTCTGTAATTGTAGGTATATCAATACGGATCTTTTTAGTTCTTCACACAAGGTTATCTATGTATCCTAAAATACCCCTATGGTATTTTAATTTCTTGTTTGTGTTCTTATCTTCTGAATAAGATTCTGGGATTAGTGTGAGTCTTTTAGTATTCCAAAATACTCCTATAGTATTTTAAACTTTATGTTTGGCTCTAGCATTCCTAGTTGGTAAGTTTCAGACCTGTTGCAACACCACTATCACTCCCAAGCACACGTTCACCGCATCTCGAATAAATGTAGTTGATCAGGTTACATTTATTCCAGCTTACGATTACATAACTGCCCAGGTTTAACGGCAATGCTCAACATCCGAAGACTTTTATTATTGTTATTCTTGTGATGCTTGTGTTCGAGTGTTTAGATTCTGGATGTTCTTATACTTTGGTAAAATATGGTTATATTTTAAAGTATAATTCTTGGTCAGAGTGTTTTATCCCTATGTATTTATAGGTTGTATATCTTTTATGAATTGATATACTTAGCTCACTATAAACAATGCTCTGATACCAATCTGACATACCCCAAAACCGGAACGGCGGAAACGTTCTGGGCTGGATGACGTCATGTCAAGTATCACAACATATGTAGTATAGTAAATCAAAGTACAACAACCATTGCATTAATAGTAATAGTTTTACATGTTTTACATTATAATACATCAAAGTATTACAAGTAATAGTATAAGTGCAACTTGGTACTAAGCTATCTTCATCAAAAGCTTCGGGAATGTACCTTTCTAATGCTGACCTGAGAATACAAGTTATTTGAAAAGCGAGTATCAACATTTTTACAAATGCTGGTGAGTTCATAAGTATTTAGTGTCATTTTATTCAAATAACTTTATAAAAAGTAGTAGTATTAGAGTCTACAGTGTTTTAGAGTTCTTTCCAGAAAATCCTATATTTTCTAATTTAAAAGCAGTCTTCTACCAAGACTGGACAGCGTTATGTTGTAAAAAGTAATTTTTCCCTTAAACACTTTCATTACCAAAAATACGGAATTTGATTATTAAAGAAAGTAGGAGAATAACAGGGAAAATAACATATGCCTCAGCAGTGAAGACTGCTGACTAAGGCAAAAGAAATCATAGACTCCAGGAGAGTATCGAATGAACGACACGCCTGGCTCAGTCTAACAACAGGAGACACAGACCCCATACAGTATCAAATGAGAGATACAACTAGTAAGGTCTAAACAATGTAATTCTAGGAGTGTGTTTCCAGCATACAGTGTAAGATACCGTTACCTTAAGACCATGAAATATAAGGTAACATGGAGATACTCGTAACCATACTAACCGACACTAGAGTAACTGACGCCCTGCAAGCGTTTGTGTAAAATATGACATTTATCATCCCTTGGCTTGGTAGGCCATGGACTGTAGCTAGCAGTCAAGGTGCGGGGGTGTCATTCCCGTATAGATCTATACACACAATGTCCGCTCTCCCTACAAGAGACTCTGGTTACCAACTAGACGACGGAGAAGGCCGTGTCCTGAAGATGCATCTCAACAGTGAATGAAAATGCTGGACTAATAGTAGAGACTCATAACTGAACCGACCGATGTAAACCTTCATGTTTATACATGTATATATAATATATAATAAATGATTAAACGACCTTCGGACGGATACCTGATCCCACCAGACCACATCCAAACGAGGAAAAGGAAATAGGGCGACTAACCTTACTAAGTCCTTTAAACATTATTTATATAATTATACAAGCATAGGCATGCATTTAAATAAGTGGAAACTTATCGTGAAGTAAAAGCGAATCGTGAAGTAAAAGCGTTATCAAGTACAAGTGAAGTAGAAGCGTATCAATTATAAGTGAAGTAGGAGCGTATCAAGCATAAGTGAAGTAGGAGCGTATCAAGCATAAGTGAAGTAGAAGCGTTATCAAGTATAAGTGAAGTAGGAGTGTATCACCAAGTAGGAGTGTTTCACGAAGTAAAAGCGTTATCAAGTAGGAGCATTAAATAAGTAGGAGTGAAGCAGTAGTATCTTAACCAAGTAGGAGTATCAAAACATGGAAGGGAACCTTTATACTTAATAAAATCACGACTTGGTATTCTTTTGTAAAATAAGTTTGAAAACCTTTAGAAGTCCTTTGGAAACCTTTCATAAATCAGTTTTAAATGAAAATTTGAAAAAACAATATAAGTAAGGGATTTAAATACGTAAAGACGTTTTAGAAAACCATTTACAGTATCAAACTTGACAAAACAGTTGACAGTGTGATAAATCCTTGTGCATGCGGGTTATCAATCACATGTGATTGATGTGATAACTGGCATGTTTAACTTGTATTCCCCCCATTAAAACATGTAAAAACATTTAAAAGGTTCATTCAGGGGTATGAACTCACATGATGTTAGTGGATCCGACGAAGGTGCCGATTGGGTGCTCGGCGTCAAGTAAAGACTTGAAAACACTTAGTGACCTATTAACATATGATAACATATGTTCACATACAATTAGTACATATAATACTAATTAAACAAGTATACGCATCCTAAGGTGCGAAAAACACTTTGATTAAATGTTAGGGATGTCCCGGGTAACATTTAAGGGTGTGTATGGCTTGGATAAGGAGTTTAATCTTCAAGAGTAAACTCTTAGGAGAGATTTCGGCCCTAAACACCTCATACCCATGAGTTTATGGTCGTAACTCATGGATGAGGTTCTTGAGTGTTAAATGGCCTTTTACCAATTTACGGATGATGCTAGATTTTGTTCTAGGGCATTAGAAAGGGACTAATTCAAACATTGGGACCATTTGATGAGTTTACGGCATTAAAATATGAGTTTACGGCCGTAAACTCTCACCCACACATTCATAAATTGTTTTGAAGGCCATAAGTAAATCATAAATGGTTCTACTCATTTTTACAAGTCAAGGGGTGAGTTTAGGGCACCATTTAACTCCTTTGTAGGAGTTTACGGCCCAGGTACCCTTTCATGAGGGGTTTATGGCCGTGAACTCCTTATGGAGTTGTTTTAATGGAGTTTAAGGTCCCTAACTTGTTGGTGGTTGATTCTAGAATTTATTCTAAGGCCATTGGTGTGTTTAAGTGGCTTTTAAACACTCAAATATGAGTTTACTCCCCATGAAGAGGAGTTTACGGACCAAGCATGCTCTTGGGCAATAAACTCATGTTTACTCTCCAAAAACTCGTTTCCAGGTGTTCTAAGTCCGAATATGTAAGCCTAGAACTCATATATAAGCCTTAGGGGCAATTTGGAGGGGTTTTGGGGCTTATAAACCCCATTTTGGGGTGTTCACGGTCCAAGAGAGTTCTTGGGCCGTAAACACGTCATCTTGCCCCTATTTTATGTCTTAAACTTGAATTTGTATGCTAGATAAGCTATACAACAAGTTAGGATAGGTTGCTTACTCGTTTGGGGCTCGAAACGGACGATTTTTGGCTCATAATTAAGTTGTAGAGAGAGAGAGAGTATAGAGAGAGAGTAAAAAGGGTGGAATGAAGTCCATTCCCCCTTATATAGGGGTTGGAGTAAAGGCTCAACGGAAATCTACCCGATACTGCCGTTAAACGGGGCTTTTGGTCGCACCCGATTTAGTGGTCGTAATAAAATTAACTTTTTTCCAATTTAAATGGAAATGTAATTTACGTGATTTTATTTATTTTATTACGACGATAACGACATAAAATATAAATAAATAAAAGATTTATTTATTTGACGACCTCTAATTAACGGAACTTTTATAAAATGGAATATTCTGTTAACCGAAACGGGGTAATATAACGGAGTAAACTTTGGGTTGCCACATCATCCCCCCGTTAGATGGAATTTCTTCCCGAAATTCAGGTTTAGGCAAGGAAGTAGGTATGAATGACCAAGTAGAGGCAGGAGGGTACTTCCTATTCGGTTTGTCCTCGCACTCTCAAGTGAACTCTGGCCTGTGTTTGTCACTCCAGCAGACCTTCACCTACGGGATGCGAATTTCCGTCTCGTGCAGTTAGTGATTTCATACAGGTGTGTCTACGAAGTTAGGGTTCTCAATGGTTTCTATCAAGATGAGCGGGATACAAAGCGTGACATCGGGCAAGCACTTGCCAAGTCTAAGAAAGGGATCGATCTGTGGTGAAACTTTTTTTTTCGAAAGTGGTAGTGGCCTGATGATGGTTGGACCAATCTTCGTAGAGGATCTCGGATGGTCCTAAGCTCTCGGAAGGGTAGAGCTTTTGAGTACTTAGAACATAGTGTACTTTTATGGCAAGATCACCACTGGCGTGATCACCATTTCGAAGTTCTAAATGTTCTCTCTCATCCTGGAAGTGTAGTCCTTCAGGTTGGTTCTTAGGAAACTCGGGTTGTCCTTGGTCTCGTGTTTCCTGACAATTGGACTTTAGAGACTTTCTAGATCATCGGGTGGGTTGTGTATCTACGGTATCTTTTTGTTATAGAGTGGCTATCTCAATCTTGTGCAAAATGAACCTGCACTAATGAATCTTGAGATATTCCTGATGGAAACCCTCAGGTTCGGGGAGATAGGGTTTCACCAGACGAGTGTTGGACTATCTCAGGAGGTGGTTCTACTATTTCTGCTGGAGATAGTATTCGTGGAACACTTGATAGTCCAATGAATCTATAAGACGTTGGTTGATTTCAGTGCGGAAAGCGGTTGCTCTTGTCTAACCCACTGACTAGCACCTAGACTGGTGTCAACTCTATAATCTCTTCGGGATCTGGGTTATAAGGCTTAACGCAACTACTTCCACATTTTAACCAAGTATTCCTAGCTGCGGAGGTTATCCTGTGGTTCCCGGTATCCTAGTGTTCACTTCGGAGAATGAAGTCTATCGTCTACAGGGTGACGGTGATTTCCTCCATGTGATGGGGCGGAGGATCCTAGGCACTACTCGTCTACAACGGGGTGGACGAAGTGCCTGAGTAGTGCGGACATCTTTGGTAACTACTCTTCCGAAGGTTCTGAGTTTTCTCGGACTAGGTCAAATCTAGTGAGTATTGGGTTCCATCACGCGGAAACTTTAATTTCCTTATCTATTCTTCTCAGGGTTTAACTAATCGCAGCTCTCGGATTTCCGGGATATTCGCTACGATGCTTAATTTGTGGGTTAAGCGTGAGTGGATGGTGGTAGTCAATGTCCTTGACTCTTACGACCCAAATCTCTTTATTAACTGAGGGTGTTAGCTACTATGTTGGCTTAACCGAGATGACCACAATTTTTCGGATCTGTGGTCATTATAGTAGCTCAACTCGCAGTGGTTCTCTTGACGCAAGCTATTATTCTATGGATTAAGATGAAGGGCTTTACTATGAGGTTCGTGGTAGAGCTCATACTCGGCTTAACCACTAATGCTCGGTGTATGCAAGCCATATATAATTAAGGTCTGCAGGATGTTCAGTTGTGCGACTCCACCCCAGACCCACAACCCAACGAGGAACAGGGAGTAGGGAGGAAGCACACATCTTAAATCTTTTTGATCTCAATTACATACCACTTTTACGCATATACTCAGTTATAGTGGTTAATCCCATGAGTCCTAGCCTCTAGGTTCACGAACCTGATGTGCGAGGTGCGAAGGGTCTTTTTGGGGGATCTACGGAGTATGCTTCGGGTGGTTATTGTCTTCTGAAGTATCTGCAGTGTCTTTCGCTTCGGTTTCCATATGACTAAGAGAGGTTGGTCAACAGCACGCGGTACCCTTCTCTTGGGTACTTCGGAAGGTTTGAGATAAGAGGGACGACTGACGGATCGCATTAGGTTTGATTATTTGTATTATGTTTAGGTTCGGAAGAACCTTTATCTGCGGAAATGGCTTACGGAGAAAGTTCTTTTTACACAACACTAGGGATTTACACATGGTTGCACTACGTCAGACCATGATTGATAGAGGCGTTGAAGTTGGCATACTTCGACGTGATATAAAACGAGGATCGATAGAGTCATGTGCCGAACGGGCACACAAGTTCTAGGTGTCTTGGGTTTCGTCCTGTGTATCATTGTCGCGGATACTTGGACCGATAGAGTTGACACGGAACTATAGAGAGTCCTAAGTGTTTCTGAGTAGAGTACCCTTTCATGAATGGATTCTCATGAGGCATTTCTATAATCACCTAACATATACTAGTCATGTATAATTAAGGTGGGGAGGACTGTTGACTGAGCGACTCCGCCCTAAATCCATAACCAAACGAGGAACAGGAAATGAGGCGGCATTCACTCACTCTAGGTCTATCCATCTTAACTATACATGGCCGTAACGTATATGTTTAGCCATTACAGTTTCGCCTGATGAAATTTTAAATTTTATAATAGTGCTGCGACTTTCGCCTTACTGGGGAAAATATTTACATTTGAATTAGCCTTTTAATGTTTTTGGTTAGTTATCTGAGACTGAGAGATGTACCAAAAATCCAACGGGTTCCTTGATGCTTCTCCCTAAGTAGTAGAGTTAGACTCCTCCTGTGTCTTTGTTGTTTCCTTCTGTTGGGCAGTCCCTTTTGAGGTGCCCAATCCTACCACATAGAGGGCAAATTGTATTGGCCGCCACATTGGTGGTTGATGTAATGAACTCAATCGGGGTTCTGCAGACATGTGAGGTGTGCCCCTTCCTGTTGCATCTAGTACAGTAGAGTTCCCGACACATACCATGATGATGGTAGCTACACTTGCCGCAGTGGGGAAGGTTTCCTAGGTATGGTCTTCTTGAAGTCGGGAGGGAAGGATTGACAGGGGTATTGACCGCCTCAACTCGTTGCCCTTCGGAAGGTCCTTGAGCCGAGGTACCTCCCTCCTCGATCTTGAGTTTTCTCTTTAGTGGATTCGGTTGAGGTTCTTGGGTGGCTGGGTATGCAGGTGTTGGTTGCTGCTGTCCATTACTAGGATCAGAATTTCCGATAGGGCCCTTGCTAAAATTGGCATTGTTAGCATTCAGGTAAGCCATGATAGCTGCTACGGCTGCTGAGACTGCAGCTTGGAACGTAGCTTCATCGAATAGGAGAGTAGGTTTCTTGCTTGCAGACTGGTTACGCTTCTTTGGAGGCATGGTTTTTCCTACACGGAAAGGAACACAAGATAATGAGAGACGATGTCTAACCCTGGACATATCTGTCCTGACTGTATTAGGCATAAATTTTTCCCGTGCCTCGGATGTTGGTTGTCTGAGTGTCGACCTACATCCCTATGATGTAGTCCTGGTATTCAAGGTAGAAGTGTGAGTATCAGAGAAGGCCATAAGATGGGAGTCGTTCCTACTAAGTTACCTTTATACTGGGAAAGGTTTCACTCTCCGGCCTGGAAAGATTTGAGAACAGTTCGGAACGAAAACCGCAGAAAGAGGCTCAAAAAGGCTTATGGTTACACACTCTCGATAGAGGTGTGGGGATCCGCTCTAATCGTGTTGCTGGCAACATGAAACGACGGTTTTCCTAACACATAGAGTGAGTAGTGTAACCACTAACTCACTAAATTGTATTATTTTATGGGTGTATTAGCGTGACGAACACGAGGAAAAGACACTTCTCGGGTTCCATGCACTGGCTCCCTCTGTATGCCTCGTATCTTTGACTGAAATCGGCGTTGGCTTCCTTCGGGCAGTTACCTAGGGTTCTTTTCTCGTGAAGACGTATTGAATCTCTACTCCGCCTTACTTCCGAATCCGGCTCTGGGTGTCATCACTTCATGATGGTTGACCGGAAATCTCGAAAGTTTAGACGAATTTCTCACCGATGTCCCTAAAAAGATATAGGCACTTGGTGAATTCAACAGTCTCAACCCAGTTCATTTATTTCCGAACAGGAAATCTTCTCAATGAACCTCTTCTGGGTCTGAATCAACTCTTCTGTTGAGTACTGAAGTGGATAGGGTTGTCTACAGGGTTCGTGCGAGAATGGAAATGTCTAAAGAATCCTAAGAGATTATTAAAATTTCACTGGATGATCCATATCGAGTCCTGCTACGATTACACAGGGTATACAAGTCATGTATAGCTTAGATCCGATAGGCCTTCGAATATGTGATACTACTCGATATCCACATCCAAACAAGGAAAAGGAAGTAGAGTGAAACCACACATTCTTAGCCTATGGGATCCCTATTATATATAACCTTGGGAGTATACTCTCTGTAATTGTAGGTATATCAATACGGATCTTTTTAGTTCTTCACACAAGGTTATCTATGTATCCTAAAATACCCCTATGGTATTTTAATTTCTTGTTTGTGTTCTTATCTTCTGAATAAGATTCTGGGATTAGTGTGAGTCTTTTAGTATTCCAAAATACTCCTATAGTATTTTAAACTTTATGTTTGGCTCTAGCATTCCTAGTTGGTAAGTTTCAGACCTGTTGCAACACCACTATCACTCCCAAGCACACGTTCACCGCATCTCGAATAAATGTAGTTGATCAGGTTACATTTATTCCAGCTTACGATTACATAACTGCCCAGGTTTAACGGCAATACTCAACATCCGAAGACTTTTATTATTGTTATTCTTGTGATGCTTGTGTTCGAGTGTTTAGATTCTGGATGTTCTTATACTTTGGTAAAATATGGTTATATTTTAAAGTATAATTCTTGGTCAGAGTGTTTTATCCCTATGTATTTATAGGTTGTATATCTTTTATGAATTGATATACTTAGCTCACTATAAACAATGCTCTGATACCAATCTGACATACCCCAAAACCGGAACGGCGGAAACGTTCTGGGCTGGATGACGTCATGTCAAGTATCACAACATATGTAGTATAGTAAATCAAAGTACAACAACCATTGCATTAATAGTAATAGTTTTACATGGTTTACATTATAATACATCAAAGTATTACAAGTAATAGTATAAGTGCAGCTTGGTACTAAGCTATCTTCATCAAAAGCTTCGGGAATGTACCTTTCTAATGCTGACCTGAGAATACAAGTTATTTGAAAAGCGAGTATCAGCATTTTTACAAATGCTGGTGAGTTCATAAGTATTTAGTGTCATTTTATTCAAATAACTTTATAAAAAGTAGTAGTATTAGAGTATACAGTGTTTTAGAGTTCTTTCCAGAAAATCCTATATTTTCTAATTTAAAAGCAGTCTTCTACCAAGACTGGACAGCGTTATGTTGTAAAAAGTAATTTTTCCCTTAAACACTTTCATTACCAAAAATACGGAATTTGATTATTAAAGAAAGTAGGAGAATAACAGGGAAAATAACATATGCCTCAGCAGTGAAGACTGCTGACTAAGGCAAAAGAAATCATAGACTCCAGGAGAGTATCGAATGAACGACACGCCTGGCTCAGTCTAACAACAGGAGACACAGACCCCATACAGTATCAAATGAGAGATACAACTAGTAAGGTCTAAACAGTGTAATTCTAGGAGTGTGTTTCCAGCATACAGTGTAAGATACCGTTACCTTAAGACCATGAAATATAAGGTAACATGGAGATACTCGTAACCATACTAACCGACACTAGAGTAACTGACGCCCTGCAAGCGTTTGTGTAAAATATGACATTTATCATCCCTTGGCTTGGTAGGCCATGGACTGTAGCTAGCAGTCAAGGTGCGGGGGTGTCATTCCCGTATAGATCTATACACATAATGTCCGCTCTCCCTACAAGAGACTCTGGTTACCAACTAGACGACGGAGAAGGCCGTGTCCTGAAGATGCATCTCAACAGTGAATGAAAATGCTGGACTAATAGTAGAGACTCATAACTGAACCGACCGATGTAAACCTTCATGTTTATACATGTATATATAATATATAATAAATGATTAAACGACCTTCGGACGGATACCTGATCCCACCAGACCACATCCAAACGAGGAAAAGGAAATAGGGCGACTAACCTTACTAAGTCCTTTAAACATTATTTATATAATTATACAAGCATAGGCATGCATTTAAATAAGTGGAAACTTATCGTGAAGTAAAAGCGAATCGTGAAGTAAAAGCGTTATCAAGTACAAGTGAAGTAGAAGCGTATCAATTATAAGTGAAGTAGGAGCGTATCAAGCATAAGTGAAGTAGGAGCGTATCAAGCATAAGTGAAGTAGAAGCGTTATCAAGTATAAGTGAAGTAGGAGTGTATCACCAAGTAGGAGTGTTTCACGAAGTAAAAGCGTTATCAAGTAGGAGCATTAAATAAGTAGGAGTGAAGCAGTAGTATCTTAACCAAGTAGGAGTATCAAAACATGGAAGGGAACCTTTATACTTAATAAAATCACGACTTGGTATTCTTTTGTAAAATAAGTTTGAAAACCTTTAGAAGTCCTTTGGAAACCTTTCATAAATCAGTTTTAAATGAAAATTTGAAAAAACAATATAAGTAAGGGATTTAAATACGTAAAGACGTTTTAGAAAACCATTTACAGTATCAAACTTGACAAAACAGTTGACAGTGTGATAAATCCTTGTGCATGCGGGTTATCAATCACATGTGATTGATGTGATAACTGGCATGTTTAACTTGTATTCCCCCCATTAAAACATGTAAAAACATTTAAAAGGTTCATTCAGGGGTATGAACTCACATGATGTTAGTGGATCCGACGAAGGTGCCGATTGGGTGCTCGGCGTCAAGTAAAGACTTGAAAACACTTAGTGACCTATTAACATATGATAACATATGTTCACATACAATTAGTACATATAATACTAATTAAACAAGTATACGCATCCTAAGGTGCGAAAAACACTTTGATTAAGTGTTAGGGGTGTCCCGGGTAACATTTAAGGGTGTGTATGGCTTGGATAAGGAGTTTACTCTTCAAGAGTAAACTCTTAGGAGATATTTCGGCCCTAAACACCTCATACCTGTGAGTTTACGGCCGTAAACTCATGGATGAGGTTCTTGAGTGTTAAATGGCCTTTTACCAATTTACGGATGATGCTAGATTTTGTTCTAGGGCATTAGAAAGGGACTAATTCAAACATTGGGACCATTTGATGAGTTTACGATAGTAAACTATGAGTTTATGGCCGTAAACTCTCACCCACACATTCATAAATTGTTTTGAAGGCCATAAGTAAATCATAAATGATTCTACTCATTTTTACAAGTCAAGGGGTGTGTTTAGGGCACCATTTAACTCCTTTGTAGGAGTTTACGGCCCAGGTACCCTTTCATGAGGGGTTTACGGCCGTGAACTCCTTATGGAGTTGTTTTAATTGAGTTTAAGGTCCCTAACTTGTTGGTGATTGATTCTGGAATTTATTCTAAGGCCATTGGTGTGTTTAAGTGGCCTTTAAACACTCAAATATGAGTTTACTCCCCATGAAGAGGAGTTTATGGACCAAGCATGCTCTTGGGAAGTAAACTCATGTTTACTCTCCAAAAACTCGTTTCCAGGTGTTCTAAGTCCGAATATGTAAGCCTACAAGTCATATCTAAGCCTTAGGGGCAATTTGGAGGGGTTTTGGGGCTTAAAAACCCCATTTTGGGGTGTTCACGGTCCAAGAGAGTTCTTGGGCCGTAAACACATCATCTTGCCCCTATTTTATGTCTTAAACTCGAATTTGTATGCTAGATAAGCTATACAACAAGTTAGGATAGGTTGCTTACTCGTTTGGGGCTCAAAACGGACGATTTTTGGCTCATAATTAAGTTGTAGAGAGAGTATAGAGAGAGAGTAAAAAGGGTGGAATGAAGTCCATTCCCCCTTATATAGGGGTTGGAGTTGAGGCTCAGTGGAAATCTACACGATACTGCCGTTAAACGGGGCTTTTGGTCGCACCCGATTTAGTGGTCGTAATAAAATTAATTTTTTTCCAATTTAAATGGAAATGTAATTTACGTGCTTTTATTTATTTTATTACGACGACAATGAAATAAAATATAAATAAATAAAACATTTATTTATTTGACGACCTCTAATTAACGGAACTTTTATAAAATGGAATATTCCGTTAACGAAAACGGTGTAATATAACGAAATAAACTTTGGGTTGCCACAACTTATTTTAGGAATTATGCCTAAAATGCTTTTATGTGCTAAATGTTTTGTGTCTGATATGCTGTAAATTATTCGGATCTATGGTATGTTGCCGACCGGATCTGGAAACCTTATGTGTTTAGGATTCTAAGCGTACGACTACGATATTAGAACTAACATGTAAACGTTTCGGTGCGATAAGGATGATTTGAACGTCAGCCCTAAATAAAGATCTAAATTCACCTTATTCGGTGTATATATCAAGATGGCAAGGACCCGTAGCGGAAACGTGAATGCAAATGGGAACCGAGATCAACCCCCAGTGATATAGCAAATACCTGTCGTAGTAGAAGTTGCACTAAGCCAATCACCATGGATGGAGTACAAGCCATGATGCGGGCTATGTTAGCTGAACAAAAGGAAGAAATGAGGCGGATGATGCAAGAGAATAGGGGCGAAGCCACCGTGCCCTTTGTGCAACAGGAGCCGATTCCCGAATAATCGGAGGAAGGAAACTACAGTAGGTCAGTGGGCCAAGTTGATCCGCCAGTTAATAGGAGAAACGACCAAGATGATGTAGTTGAGAGAAACGAATGCAAGTACAAGGATTTTCTGACTTGCAAGCCATCGACTTTCACTGGAAAGGAAGATCCGATCGGAGTCATGGATTGGATCTCAGAAATGGAGTTAGCCTTTATGACGTGCGGTTGCAGAGGCAAGCTACAAACCACCTTTGTAGTGCGTCTGTTCCGAGGAGGCGCTGTACGTTGGTGGAATACCTTGGGGAAGACTTTAAGCCCCAACGAGCCCCTGCAACTGAATGGGTAGAGTTTCTGGTGCAATTCAAACGAAAGTACTGCTCAGCTCAAAACTTACTCGAGTTAGAGAACCAGTTTCTGACCCTGAAGAAGGGAATCATGTCAATCGATGAATACACGAACAACTTCACAGAAAAGATGGAGTTTGCTGTCACAATCAGGAATTTTTGTGCCTTGTAACTATAATACTTAAGTCAAATTATGAATCCAAAAACATAAGAGCATGTATGATGTTTACTCTATGACTACAAAATTTCAATCAAATACACCATACAAGCATTACAAATAGTCAATAAGCAATTGGAAACCCTAGATGTTCTTGTTTAGGTCCATGTTGGACTAGGACTTCCTTAATGGGCTCAATGGACCAATAAGCTTCCAATTTGACCATCTTGGGCTTAGAACTCTTAAATGGGCTCTAATTGGACCCACTTCCATTTATTTCAACATTTTGGGCCATATTGGGCCTAGAATGAAATAAATTAATTATATGAACCATTTTGGGCCATATTTAACCTAATGTAGCCCTAATAGGTCATAAGAATCATATTTATGGTTATGTGGACCAAACATCACTTAACATAACCATGAAAAAGGCTTAAGCATACAAGGCCCAAATTCCTTCCTCTTCCTCTCTAATTCTCGGCCCAAGCCCATGTAAAAAGGGAGAGTTGACTTTGCTTGCCACCTCATTATTGTATGAAGGATATCTAAGCTTTTGCACTTCAAACATCCATGCAATCTCATCTTCCCATGCAAGCACTTCCTTTTCTCCCTCTCTTTCTTGCTCTCGGCCGACTTCAAGCACACACACACACACATATTTCACTCACTTTTCTCTCAAGAAAACTCTCCCATACCTCCTCCATATTTTTGAGATTCAAGGACTTTGCAAGGAGGATTCTTCACAAAAATCATCATCTAGGTAAGTTGATGCTTGAATCCATACTCTAGACTCCTTTTTCTATACAAAAATCTCTTCTTCACTCATATGAAATCATGATCTTGCATCTTAGAATCACCTCAAATTCGAGATCTTCATCAAGGTGTTGCTAGGGCCGAAAATCACCTCACTTTCTTCCTTTTCTTCTTCAAATCAAAACCACAACTCAAGGTGAGCTTCATACCCCCTATTTTTCAGTTTTTATAAGTTTTGTGGGGGGAGAATACAAGCAAATGTGTACATCTATGAGTATATGTATGCTTTGTGTGATTTCTATGCTTATATATATGTTCTTATGTGATTGTGGTGTTGGTTCTAGTCAAAAAGAGCTTAAAAACCGAGATCTACAATGTGTTGAATGAAATAAGTATAACATATGTTATTTCACACAAATCAATTCTAGAAAAATAACCAAGTTGGTTAATATGAACATCTTTGGGCTTAAAACCCATTTTTGGGCTCAAAATGCTAAAAATATAAAACTAAAGGGACCAAAACGAAAAAATACAAATTCTCAGGGTTGAGATGAGTCAAAACAGTTTCAAAAATGTATTTTTTGAAAATTTACTCTTTTGAAGGATTAAAATGTGAATTTTTAAACATAATGGGCCAAAAATGAACTTTTCGGCCCAATAAAGCCCAAATTGCGAGATTTTTAATTTAGAGGGGCTGAAACTGCACTTTTCTATAAAACAGGGGACTACTAGTGTACCAAGTCCATTTCAAGGGTTAAAAATACTTTTCAAATTTAAAAGGGACCAAAGATGCAAAAATTTTCCATTTTGGGTCAAAATTGTAAAAATTGCAAAAATAGAGGTTTCAACCGAGAAAACTTCTTTTTGAGGGACTAAAACTATTTTTCAAGTAAATTTGAGCTGAAAATACCTTTTCAACAAGTTTTGATACTAAAGTGTCAAGAAAAATGGTTGAAGGACTAAAATGGAAATTCTTTTATATAAAGGGTTAAAAGTGTAAAGTTATCCAAGAAGGTGCTGCAAAAAGAAAATTCTAATGTTTTAAACAATAAATCCTTTATGATAAAATACTAGTACCACGACTACCGGCAAAATATAATACACCTTCAACACCAAAATCGTTACCAAACGAATTGATTCGGTCTCGAATCAATAACGAATCAAAAATCAATACACGACGATACTTCAATACACACGCGGAAATTTCGGGAAGTCAATACACACGTGGGAATTCACCAGACGTCGATACACCATCTTTGGGCCAGAAAGTTTCAAATCGTGCTTGTTGGGCCTAGCTAGCCCAATGAAATGATCTTTAGGCTCGAAGGAAACGCGCTTACATGTTATTGGGTCTTATACGACCTAATACCGTGTAAAAGGACTTTCAATAGCTTTTGTGTTGTTGGGTCCCAAGGGTCCTTTGGCACTGCTAGTAAAGTCGAGAAGTCAAATGCGAGTCGAGCCAAGGGCCTTTCGCATTCACGATAGCCTTGAACGACTCATGGAATTAATGGGGGCTTCGCACCCTCTTTTCTTCCTAGGTGGTGGGGCTATGGGAAGTCAGGGTAGTTGGATAAGGTGAGTAGTACAGACGACGCTTAAGGGTTCGTTTGTATAGTTGTAAGCTAGTCATTTTCATTAATGTGTGATTATAACAACTCACCACCCATACTTAATCCAATGTCACCTGGAATCATCGAATACACACGTCGCAACGGTATAACAAGATATAAAACACGTAATTTAAAGTATTAGGAAAACATCGGGTTTTCCTAGGGATTTTGTCACACCCCAAAACCAAGAATGGCGGAAACGTTCTGGGGCGGAGGACGTCATGTAAAGTATCACAACACAGTAAAGATAAATAAGCAAACAACATCATCCATTGCATTAAATATATAATTTTAATACAAGCGTGTTCTGTACAGTTTTAGACACCAAAAATATAAGGTAAATCAAAATAATAATATGACGAGTCTTGAATGCGCTCCATCTTCTCAAAAGCTGGCATCGGTACCTGTCTACTGATGACCTGAGAATACAAGTTATTTTGAAAGAGTTTATCAGCATTAAGCTGGTGAGTTCATAAGTGTTTTAGTGTCTGTGTTTGTTATTAAAAACGTTCGAACCTGTCGCAAGTATAAGTTGTAAAATATATGTAAGTGTTTGTAAAAGTTTGGAATCTCTCAGAAAAACCTATATTTTCTATTAAAGTAGCCTTCTACCAAGGCTTAACTGTTTTGTATGCTCGTTTGATGTAAAAGTGTGTAATTTCCCAAGTGTAATTATCTTTTAACAAAATATAATTTGTACATTAAAGTTTAAGTGAGGTTATCACTAAAAATGTAATGGGTAAATCATTGTAGTACTGTAGTTTTGTATTATAGGAACTACTGTTGTACTAACTACCTTAAACCGGATTTATATTAAGGTATAATGTGATAATTGCACCGTACTATCGACTGATAACAACGACATAAAGAACGGTCGTAATAACGGAATGACGTTTGGCACCCGCAGACCTGCAGGTCCGGCTGTAGCTAGCAGCGAGGTGTAGGATAGTCAATCCAGTATAGATCTATACGCAAACTCAACGCTCTCCCTCCAAGAGAATTCTGGCTACAACTCGGGCCATGACATTTAAGGCATGCTCCGATACAGTGGATCACAATTGTTAACGTATTAATGTAAAGGTAATGTTTCTCGTTCTAGTATAGTTGTATATGTTCTCATAGTATAGTTGTATATGTTCTCATAGTAATGTAATGTATAGACTCATGAATGAACTGACTCATTGATCTAACAGTTGTAATAGTATGATCCTGTGTTACCCCGATGGTAACTCACTAATGATGTATCTAGTACGTATGAATATGGAAGTACTTTTATGTCTATATATGTATATTTGATATATAATTAATATTGAAACGACCTTCGGATGGTCACCCGAAATCCCACCAGACCACATCCAAATCGAGAAAAAGGAAATAGGGTGGATGGCCTTCCTAAGCCCTTTAAACATTATTTATACATCTATACATATATGGGCCTGCAATTTATAATATAAAAGCATAAATAAGTTTTTATAAGACATTTGTAACATAAGTATTATTTTAAAGAAAAGATCGACTTGATGTCAATCTATAAAACAATTCGAAGGCATAGGTTTGATAAAACAGTTTAAGTATAAGGAACATTTGTTTGAATCACAGTTGAAAATAAGTTTGAAAAGTAAAAGGGGTTTGTAAAACATTTTGAAGTAAAACAGTTTGATAGACAGTTTGAACAGTGATGAAATCACTGGTTTCCCTAGTTATTAATCACATGTGATTAATGCAATCACATGTGATTGAAGCAATAACTATAAGTATTTAACTTGTATCCCCCCATAAGTATTTAAAACATTTAAAATCACATCAAAGGTTGATTAAAGGGGTATGAACTCACTTGAAAGTTTGAAGATAGCGAGATGGAAAACCGGGCAGAGTTTCGTCTTGGGAAACGGTTTTTTCTCGGGATTCCCGGGAATCTCGGGAGTAAAATCGACCCTCGGGACTTGAGCAAAAAGACCAGAGCTTTGGGTTTGAACGGGCACGGAAATCGAGGCAAGATCGTGAGAGAAAGAGAGAGAATGAGCAAAATTTTCGGAAAGCCTCGCATTCTATTTATAGGGGGGTCTGAGAAGCCTCGTACGCGGAGCGTACACTCGTACGCAGCGCGTACGCATACGTCATGCATGACCGAAGCCTCGACTGCCTCGGCTTCGGATGGGACGGCGGGTCGGACGGGTCGGTAGCCTCGCATAGGGGGACGTGGACGATCCGAGGCCCTTGATCTGAGTACGCGGGGCGTACGAAGGTACGCAGGGCGTACTTTGGTCCTATCCGCTGACTCCCCTTCGGATAATACCGGGAGTTTATAATTAAATTTATATTTATTTTAAATAAACTTCTAAAATTCATATCTCCTTCATACAAACTCCGTTTTCGACGTTCTTTATATCCACGCGAAGGTGAGACTAAGATCTACAACTTTCGTTTAGATTCCGTTGGCAAATTACAAAATTATTTTTATTATTTATTTATTAAAATGACGTGATTAAGGAATTTTTTCAAAAATTCATAACTTCCTTATTCGAAGTCAGATTTGGACGTTCTTTTTATGTACTCTCACGGTTTGAGGTTATATATAACTTTCATTTAGATATTTAAGGCTAAAAACTATTGTATTGAAACTTCGCGTTTTTCGTTTAATCGCTGTTGCCGGTGTTGCCGAGAATCTTCGGTTGGTCATAACTTCTTTTAGGGTTCCTTATATGTACGAAAACCTTGATACGCTTCCTACTACTTTATTTAACCCAAATAAGATTTTAGGAAAGTTATATTTTGACCTAGATTTGATTGGTTTTACATTACATTGTCTCGAAATATCGGGTTGTCACATCATCCCCCCGTTAGAAGGAATTTCGCCCCGAAATTAGAATTTAAGCAAGTAAGAAATTACAAATAACTAAGCAAAAAGGTGAGGGTATTTCAGTTTCATCTGATCCTCATGTTCCCAAGTGAATTCCGGTCCTCGGTTTGCGTTCCAGCGAACCCTCACGATAGGGATATGGCTTTGCTTTGTCTGCTTGACCTCACGGTCCATGATCTCTACAGGTTCTTCCATGAAGTTGAGGCTCTCGTTGATCTCGATCTCGTCGAGTGGGATTACAAGAGTCTCGTCGGATAGACACTTTTTCAAGTTAGATACGTGGAATGTAGAATGTACGTTACGAAGTACGTCTGGTAGTTCAAGTTTGTAAGCTACGGGGCCGACTCTTGCAAGAAGCTCGAAAGGCCCTATGTACCTCAGATTAAGCTTCCCACGCTTGCCGAAGCGTATCAAGCCCTTCCAGGGTGAGACTTTGAGAAGGACTCGGTCTCCCACCTGAAATTCCAAAGGTTTCCTTCGTTTATCAGCGTAGCTCTTTTGTCGGTCTCTAGAGGCTTTCAATCGTTCACGGATCTGAACGATTTTCTCTGTCGTTTCCCGAATGATCTCCAGACCAGTGAGAGTACTGTCGGAAGCTTGCCCCCTAGCTAATTGGGTATCACCCATCTCAGCCCAGCACAGAGGGGATCTGCACTTTCAGCCGTAGAGAGCTTCAAATGGAGCAGCCTTGATGCTCGTGTGATAACTGTTATTATAGGAAAACTCGACAAGGGGTAAATGAGTATCCCATGCCTTCCCAAAGTCAATCACGCAGGCTCGCAACATATCTTCCAGTGTTTGGATGGTCCTCTCACTCTGTCCGTCGGTCTGAGGATGGTAGGCTGTGCTCATGTCCAGCCTTGTTCCTAGGGAACGTTGTAGTGATTGCCAAAATCTTGAGGTGAACCAACTATCTCTATCGGAGATAATGGACATAGGTACACCATGTAGCCGTACGATTTCCCTAATGTATGCTTGCGTAAGTTTCTCCATCTTGTCGGTTTCTTTGATAGGCAGGAAGTGTGCAGACTTGGTCAATCTATCAACGATGACCCGTTGTCTTGGGCAACTTGGTTATGAAATCCATAGTGATCCGCTCCCACTTCCATTCCGGGATCTCTGGTTGTTGCAATAAACCAGAGGGCTTCTGGTACTCGACCTTAACCTTTGCGCAAGTAAGGCATTTACTTACGAAGGTAGCAATCTCTGCTTTCATATTAGGCCACCAGTATAGCTTTTTAGGATCCAGATACATCTTATCTGAACCTGGGTGGACGGAATACCGAGTGTTGTGCGCCTCGGTCATGACCAAGTCTCGGAAACCACCGTGTTTCGGTGTCCAGATCCGGTTCATGAAATATAAGGCTCCGTCACCCTTGGCTTCTAAATTCTTGTCCATTCCTCTAAGGGATTCATTCGTCACATTTTCAGGTTTCATGGCTTCAAGTTGAGCATCCTGAATTTGCTTAGACAAGTGTGAATGGATGGTTATTGACAATGACTTGACTTTGCGACCAGAATATTCCTTCCGACTTAGGGCGTCTGCTACTACGTTGGCTTTACCCGGATGATAACGAATATCGCATTCGTAATCACTGAGTAGCTCGACCCACCGTCGTTGTCTCATGTTGAGCTCCTTTTGATCAAAAATGTGTTGTAAACTCTTGTGGTCGGTAAAGATAGTGCTCTTCGTTCCATACAAGTAATGTCTCCAGATCTTCAGAGCAAACACCACTGCTCCTAGTTCAAGATCATGGGTCGTGTAGTTAACTTCGTGTGTCTTCAACTGTCTCGAGGCATAGGCGATGACCTTACCTCGCTGCATCAGGACACATCCGAGCCCTTGATTCGATGCATCGCAATAGACTACGAAGTCTTCTATTCCTTCGGGAAGGGATAGTATTGGTGCGGTGCACAAGGCTCGTTTGAGCGTTTGGAATGCTCTTTCTTGTTTCTCTTCCCAGTCAAAGGCCACGCCTTTCTGGGTTAGGGTTGTAAGAGGTTTCGCTATTCGAGAGAAGTTCTGAATGAATCTGTGGTAGTAGCCCGCGATACCTAGAAATTGACGAATTTCTATAGGCGTCTTAGGTGCTGACCAGTTCTCAATGGCTTTAATTTTGGATGGGTCCACGTGGATTCCCTCTTCGCTTACCACGTGTCCTAAGAATTCGACTCTCAGGATCCAAAATTCACATTTCGAGAACTTCGCATAAAACTTCTCTTTTCGTAATGTCTCTAGAACTTGTCGCAGGTGATCACCATGCTCTTTCTTACTTCGAGAGTAGATCAGGATGTCGTCAATGAAAATGATGACAAACTGATCCAAGTAAGGTCGGCATACTCTATTCATCAGATCCATGAAGACTGCAGGCGCATTGGTCAATCCGAATGGCATCACCACGAACTCGTAATGTCCGTAACGAGTTCGGAAGGCTGTCTTCGGCACATCCTCCTCTAGCATTCGTAGCTGGTGATATCCGGATCTCAGATCAATCTTAGAAAAATAGTTCGCCCCTTGCAGTTGGTCGAATAGATCATCTATGCGAGGCAGAGGGTAACGATTCTTGACCGTCAATTCGTTGAGTTCTCTGTAGTCAATACACATACGGAATGATCCATCTTTCTTCTTAACGAACAAGACCGGTGCTCCCCAAGGTGAGAAACTCGGTCTTATAAAGCCCTTGTTGAGCAGTTCGTTAAGTTGACCAGAGAGTTCTTGCATCTCAGCTGGTGCTAAGCGGTAGGGCGACTTGGCTACTGGGGTAGCTCCTGGGACTAAGTCGATTCTGAACACGACCTGTCGTTGCGGAGGTAACCCGGGTAGTTCTTCTGGGAAAATGTCGGGGAAGTCGCTCACTACAGGGATGTTCTTTAGTTCTTTTGTTTCGAGGCTCGTGTCGACGACGTGAGCAAGAAATGCATGGTATTCCTTACGCAGATACTTCTGTGCTTGAATACTTGATATGATGCGAAGACTTGCACTGGGTTTGTTGCCGTAGACTATAAGAGTCTCGTTAGACGGAAGGTTTAGACGGACTGCTTTCTCGTAGCACATGATGTCGGCACGATGAAGGCTTAACCAATCCATGCCAATGATAACGTCGAAACTTTTTATTGAGACTGGCATGAGGTCGATTGGGAACGAATGGTTATCTAGAGTTAGGGTACAACCTAAGTATATGCTACTCGTACTTTCAGTTTTTCCATTAGCCATTTCTACTGTGAATAGTTCCTTGAGTGCGTGCGGTGGTTGATTAAGCATGCGAGCAAATTTATGGTTTACGAAGCTTCGCTCCGCTCCACTATCGAACAGAATGCATGCATAGGAGTTATCGAGGAGGAACGTACCAGTCACCACTGTCGGGTCAGCAACTGCTTCCCCGTGGCCTATAGCTAGTACCCTCCCTGCTCCTCCAGCATTCCTCGCTTTGGGGCAGTCCCTCTTAAAGTGGTCGGCTTCGCCACATCCATAGCAGGTTGGGCTCGTGCCAGTGCCAGGGACTTGGTTGATAGGTTGTGCCGGGAACTTACAGAAACGGACGGTGTGTCCTTTCCTGTTGCAGTTAGAGCACTGCATTTCACGGCAGGGGCCGTTGTGGTGGTAGTTGCATTTGTTGCACTTGGGCGAACTTCCAGCATACCGACCCACCGGAGCAGTAGTAGCAGCACCAGGGGTTATTGCAGCATGTATTGCCACAACTTTCTGCTTTTTGGCAGCCTGTTGCTTCTTCCTTTCATCCCAGAATTTCCGCTTAGTACCAGCGGGTTTGGAGGGTTTCGGGATGGCTAGGGTGGTTGTGATTGCAGGGGTTTTGACTCCATGGTCAATGAGTCGTTGTGCCAATCGTTTGGCACTGTCGAAGGTAGCAGGGTTTGATGCTAGAACATTCCCCTGATACGGAGGCACTAGCCCCCATATGTACCTCTCGATCTTCTTCCCCTCGGTGGGAACCATATTGGGGCAGAGGGCCACCAGCTCGCTGAATCGGGCAGTATAAGCGACCACGTTGGTGCCCTTCATCATCTGGTTCCAAAGTTCCTGCTCCAGTTTCTGGATCTCGCCCCTCGGGCAGTATTCCTCAGTCATGAGGTCTTTCATTGTTTCCCAGCCTATGTCATTGGCTACGACGAGACTTGGTGCCTTAACATGGCCGTTCCACCATGTTAGGGCCTTTCTTTGAAAGGTGCATGCGGCGTACTTGACTTTACTCGCCGCAGGGCATGAACAAATTTCAAAGACTGATTCAGTCTTCTCGAGCTATTGCGAGAGGGCAATGACTCCGCCGGTGCCGTAAAAAGGCTTCGGTTTGCAATTTGTGAAATCCTTGTATGAGCACTCTCTCGAGCGCACAGGGGTTTCAACCGGGGTTGATTCCATAGGGGTTCCACCTCTGCTGGCATCAGAAGAGTGATACTGAGCCATGGCAGTTGCCACTGCTACAGCTACGGCAACATTCAGGGCTACAGTATCGATGACCGGAGGCGGAGGAGGTGGTGGTGCAGGATTATTCCTGGGAGATTTGCGAGGAGGCATCTTTCAGCTATAAGTTTATAAAGATAAGAAAAATGGTGAGAATCAATTTGTAAGCAACGTGAGAGTGACACATGAACTAACTAACCATAGACCAACAGTTGAATGAGTGTTTGAAATCACAATAAGAATATTAGTAGGAAAGCACAAGTGTATAGATTTTTCCCACAGATTAGATAGATTTCAATAATACTGGCATTACTGATGTAATAAGTTCGGGGAAAATCGACCTAACAGTAGGTCTTACATCATACCATATAGAAAAGTTTGACAGTTCTTAGATTCCTAATTAGAGTACTGAAAGTTAGGAATATTTTACAGACAAGTGCCACTTAGAGCACAGATGTTAAAGGCTATACTTTAATCAAAAGACAGAGATGTACTAGACATCAACTAACGGCGATGGGAATTCCCCGGGCGAGCACTAAGGTCGGACACTTGACGAAACACCTCTTGAAGGTGTCGATCCTGAGCCTTCTGACGAGCTCGAAGTTCCAAGATTTCAGCTCGTGAGGCAGCCAGCTGCTGCTGCTGCAGGGTTTTATTGGTTCTCCGGGTCCGTTCCATGTCTTCTTCAAGACGGCGGATGCGGACTGTGTTGACACCTGAATTGGCATCAAACTCCATGACCTGGTCGATGGCTGCTCGACCTTGCTCGACATTACGAGCTATTCTGCAGATAATGACAGGCAGAGCTCGGTCAGCAGAGCCACCATCGCTGACGTTGTAAAAGCTTCGGTCCCCAAAGTATGGTAAGGGTTGACCCTGTTCATCACTCCAACGATTCAAGTTGTTTACCCACAAAGGAGTAGGACCCGGAAAAGCTGGTCGAGGGTTGTTGTTCGGGGCTTGACCTACGAGCGGTAGGTTGTTGACTTCAGGCTCGGAGTCGGATCCATCAGAAAAGCCTTCTGCGAGGTGATCATCCAAAGGGATTGGATGCTCATCTTCGGCTCTTCATCGATCCACCCGGCATTGCCTTCATTTGGAAAGTACGGGTCGCCGTGATGGAATCTAGCCATTAGATCTACGCGAGAAGAGAGGTATAAAAATGTAGTATACGTGTAACTAGTAGTACAAAATACACCTATAGTATTTTAGTTTAAGTTCTACTGATCTTCTTGTAGTATTGTTGGTAAGTTTTTAGACTTGTTAACCTATCACAACCATTCTAGGGCATATGCTAATCACTCCTAGGACCAGCATAGTTAATCAGGCTATGCCATTTCCAGGACTGACCATACATCCCCGAGCTCACTTGTGATATTTAACAATCATAATACTTTTGTTCTTGTCATTGTGACACTGATTTTAGTATGAATGCAGACTAGTATACTTAATTAAATATTTTAATATTTAAAGTACAGACTCTTGGTCAGAGTTTAATCCCTAATGGGTTTATAGTTTAGTATATCTTTTATGGGTCGATATACTTGATTCACTACAAACAATGCTCTGATACCAATCTGTCACACCCCAAAACCAAGAACGGCGGAAACGTTCTGGGGCGGAGGACGTCATGTAAAGTATCACAATACAGTAAAGGTAAATAAGCAAACAACATCATACATTGCATTAAATATATAATTTTAATACAAGCGTGTTCTGTACAGTTTTAGACACCAAAAATATAAGGTAAATCAAAATAATAATATGACGAGTCTTGAATGCGCTCCATCTTCTCAAAAGCTGGCATCGGTACCTGTCTACTGATGACCTGAGAATACAAGTTATTTTGAAAGAGTTTATCAGCATTAAGCTGGTGAGTTCATAAGTGTTTTAGTGTCGGTGTTTGTTATTAAAAACGTTCGAACCTGTCGCAAGTATAAGTTGTAAAATATATGTAAGTGTTTGTAAAAGTTTGGAATCTCTCAGAAAAACCTATATTTTCTATTAAAGTAGCCTTCTACCAAGGCTTAACTGTTTTGTATGCTCGTTTGATGTAAAAGTGTGTAATTTCCCAAGTGTAATTATCTTTTAACAAAATATAATTTGTACATTAAAGTTTAAGTGAGGTTATCACTAAAAATGTAATGGGTAAATCATTGTAGTACTGTAGTTTTGTATTATAGGAACTACTGTTGTACTAACTACCTTAAACCGGATTTATATTAAGGTATAATGTGATAATTGCACCGTACTATCGACTGATAACAACGACATAAAGAACGGTCGTAATAACGGAATGGCGTTTGGCACCCGCAGACCTGCAGGTCCGGCTGTAGCTAGCAGCGAGGTGTAGGATAGTCAATCCAGTATAGATCTATACGCAAACTCAACGCTCTCCCTCCAAGAGAATTCTGGCTACAACTCGGGCCATGACATTTAAGGCATGCTCCGATACAGTGGATCACAATTGTTAACGTATTAATGTAAAGGTAATGTTTCTCGTTCTAGTATAGTTGTATATGTTCTCATAGTATAGTTGTATATGTTCTCATAGTAATGTAATGTATAGACTCATGAATGAACTGACTCATTGATCTAACAGTTGTAATAGTATGATCCTGTGTTACCCCGATGGTAACTCACTAATGATGTATCTAGTACGTATGAATATGGAAGTACTTTTATGTCTATATATGTATATTTGATATATAATTAATATTGAAACGACCTTCGGATGGTCACCCGAAATCCCACCAGACCACATCCAAATCGAGAAAAAGGAAATAGGGTGGATGGCCTTCTTAAGCCCTTTAAACATTATTTATACATCTATACATATATGGGCCTGCAATTTATAATATAAAAGCATAAATAAGTTTTTATAAGACATTTGTAACATAAGTATTATTTTAAAGAAAAGATCGACTTGATGTCAATCTATAAAACAATTCGAAGGCATAGGTTTGATAAAACAGTTTAAGTATAAGGAACATTTGTTTGAATCACAGTTGAAAATAAGTTTGAAAAGTAAAAGGGGTTTGTAAAACATTTTGAAGTAAAACAGTTTGATAGACAGTTTGAACAGTGATGAAATCACTGGTTTCCCTAGTTATTAATCACATGTGATTAATGCAATCACATGTGATTGAAGCAATAACTATAAGTATTTAACTTGTATCCCCCCACCCCTTAAGTATTTAAAACATCTAAAATCACATCAAAGGTTGATTAAAGGGGTATGAACTCACTTGAAAGTTTGAAGATAGCGAGATGGAAAACCGGACAGAGTTTCGTCTTGGGAAACGGATTTTTCTTGGGATTCTCAGGAATCTCGGGAGTAAAATCGACCCTCGGGACTTGAGCAAAAAGACCAGAGCTTTGGGTTTGAACGGGCACGGAAATCGAGGCAAGATCGTGAGAGAAAGAGAGAGAATGAGCAAAATTTTCGGAAAGCCTCACATTCTATTTATAGGGGGGTCTGAGAAGCCACGTACGTGGGGCGTACGCTCGTACGCAGCGCGTACGCGTACGTCATGCATGACCGAAGCCTCGACTGCCTCGGCTTCGGATGGGACGGCGGGTTGGACGGGTCGGTCGGACGGGCGGGTCGGACGAGTCGGTAGCCTCGCATAGGGGGACGTGGACGATCCAAGGCCCTTGATCTGAGTACGTGGGGCATACGAAGGTACGCAGGGCGTACTCCGGTCCTATCCGCTGACTCCCCTTCGGATTATTCCGGGAGTTTATAATTAAATTTATATTTATTTTAAATAAACTTCTAAAATTCATATCTCCTTCATACGAACTCCGTTTTTGACGTTCTTTATATCCACGCGAAGGTGAGACTAAGATCTACAACTTTCGTTTAGATTCCGTTGGCAAATTGCGAATTTATTTTTATTATTTATTTATTAAAATGACGTGATTAAGGAATTTTTTCAAAAATTCATAACTTCCTCATCCGAAGTCAGATTTGGAGGTTCTTTTTATGTACGCTCACGGTTTGAGGTTATCTATAACTTTCATTTAGATACTTAAGGCTAAAAACTATTGTATTGAAACTTCGCGTTTTTCGTTTAATCGCCGTTGCCGGTGTTGCCGAGAATCTTCGGTTGGTCATAACTTCTTCGTTATAACTCGGATTTTAGGGTTCCTTATATGTACGAAAAATACGCTTCCTACTACTTTATTTAACCCAAATAAGATTTTAGGAAAGTTATATTTTGACCTAGATTTGATTGGTTTTACATTACATTGTCCCGAAATATCGGGTTGTCACAGATTTCAACACTTACACCTATGTGATGCATATCAAGTCTAACAATTTTTCACATTTATAGAAACAAACAAGCATACTTACGGATCTTCACACTTTTTCTTACTTACAATAATCTTTTCAGAAAATATCGGATTTTCTGGTGGTTTTTCAAAATAATACAAAACATTATGTTTCAAACATTACTTATGAACTCACCAACATTTCATATGTTGACGTTTTTCAAAATACTGGTATTCTCAGGTAACAAGTAAATCGAAGGGAAAAATGTACTCAGTGATGTCTTGTTGTTTGTTTAACTAGTATCGAACAATCTACTTTTTGGGAATGTAATGTTTTGAAACAATGTAGTAAATGTAAACACTACCAATTGTAATATTTCAATGCATGGTGATGAATGATGTTATGTTTCATGTATATTCACTGTGATGGTATTCAATTGAGTCACAACAGCCCTCAGACGTTTCCGCCGTCTGGTTCGGGGGTGTGACAGGTTGGTATCAGAGCTCTGTTTATAGTGAACTAGCATATCTAGCCACACATTGATATGAAACTATAAACCAAAATAGGGACTAACACAACTCTGAACAAAACAAGTAAAACACAACAATAAAACACCCTTGCTTGCATTAGGAATAAGAACATAACGCCGAACCAAACAGGATAATGCTAGTATCCCAGTTAATTCAGGACTGTTCCTAGTGGTATCAAGGAGTGGATGTAGCCTGATCAACTACATTTCCTCCAAGGTATAACTAACACATGTTCTGATGAGATCGTGATAGCTAGAGAACCTAAAAACAAACCCCTTTATCACCAAAGAGAGAACGTCTGTTTAGTCTATATCATAGTTGTAGAGTCATAGGAGTAACGATAGTTTATACCTTCCCCTAGTCTTCATGGAGGGAGAGCAGCCGGGTATCTAGTTTCATCAAGTCCTAGTGGCTCACGGGATGCTTGAAGATGAACCAGAAGGGAATCAAGAGGAAGCACACGACGTCAGACCTGACGAATACATAGACACCGACTACGAGTTCGAGGAGACCGACGATGACATCGATGAAGGACAAGACCCGGACAAAGATCACGCCACGTCGTTTGTGGACGAGGCGCAACCAGACCACCCCGCCCCACCAATGAACCCCCCAAGGGAGAACCGCTCTCCTGAAGCTGAGATCGCCGCCCTGCGGCAACAGTTGTATGCCATGGAAGCACGTGCAGTGCGAGCTGAGCATGAGAGGGATGAGGTTATTGGAGACATGACAGATATGGCTCAGTAGCTGGCTCAACACTTCGACATATGACCCCGCCACTATATAGGACGCACCACAGAGTGTTAGAGATAGATATATCTTACTAGGTCATTAGGAACTATGCTATGTACCCCGACTCTATGTTTAAGTGACTACACTACTCATAGAGTCGTTATGCTGTCGAACTAGTGTCACTCATGTATGCTCTCACGAGCAAAATTTTCATGTATCAAATGCGGATAATATTAGTAAACTTTTACGTGTTTTGTTATGATATTACGAATTGCTATGCGTTGCGAATCTATGATTGTATGATAAATGATAGAAGTACTTAAGTTTGTGCCATACACCTAGTCAGTACGATCACAACCTCACGGAAACCACATACACTCAACATCTTTCCGTTTCATGACAGAAAGATGCCTCACCGACCTACTCGCGGAAACCCTGGACCAACCCCACCCGAGGTTGACTCAGCCGCATTCTAGGCAGCGGTCTCTGCTGCGGTCACCGCAGCGATGGCACAAGTTCATCAAGGGAACAATGGAGGAGTCAACGGGCAAGGGGTCGGGAGTTCGAACAACGGAATGAATCAAGGACCCACCAAAACATGTACCTACAAGGACTTCATAAATGCCAAACCACAAACCTTTAACGGCACTGGAGGGGTGATCACTCTGAAACGATGGATTGAGAATGTGGGAATCGGTATTCGAGGTATGCGACTGTATTGAGGAAATGAAGGTGAAGTTTGCAGCATGCACTTTTGTTGATCAAGCGCTCACTTGGTGGAACGGACACGTGGAAGCCATGACACTCCCTGTAGCCAACTCCATGTCGTGGGCATAAATGAAAGAAATGCTGACGGCTGAATACTGCCCACGAGGTGAGATTCAGAAAATGGAGCAAGAGCTGTGGAACCTTACTGTGCGGAACGCGGATATCGATGCCTACATATCAAGATTTAGTGAACTATCTCTATTATGTCCGGGCATGATCACCTCGGAAGGAAAGAAGATCGAGCAATTCATCTGGGGACTAACCTCTCCGATCCAAGGAAACGTGATAGCTTCAAATCCCGAAAGTTTCCACAGTGCTAAAAGATTGGCGAAGAAGCTGTATGACCACAACAACAAGAAGGGTGAGAAGCCAGCGGAGACTGAGGCCAAGAAGGACAGTGATGGCAAGAAAGGGAAGAACAACATAAGGAAGGGGCGTCAAGGCTCCGAGACTTCCAAGAAGCAGCAGACAGTGGCGGTTAATGCTGCCACCGCGCAAGTTCCAGCTACACCACATGCTCCAGCCTAAGCTGCTCCAAATGCTCCTAGACCTTATTCAGGTAATCTTCCCAAGTGCAACAAGTGCGGTGTCCATCATAATGGAGAATGCAAAGAGTTGTAGTGCACCAGTTGCAATCGGAAGGGGCACACGGCAAGGTACTGTAGGACTTACCCTCCTCAGAATCAACAACAGGGAAGCAACAACAACAACAACAACAACCGCAACAACAACAACAACATCAATGCTGGTGGCAACAACGCCGAACCTAGCCACACCTGCTATGGGTGCGGAAGGACTGGGCATTTTCGTCGCGATTGCCCTAACAACAACAATCCCGGAAATGGAGGAACGAGAAGGGTGCTGGCCATGGGTCAGGGGGAGGAAATTCAGGATCCCGCAGTTGTTACCGGTACGTTTCCCCTAAACCACACTTATGCATGCATCCTATTTGATACCGAAGCGGAGCGAAGCTTTGTGAGCAATAATTTTAAACACTATCTAGAACAACGACCCCAGAAGCTCAATGAAACATTTACGGTGGAAATGGCCAATGGGAAAACCGAATCCACGGGGGAAATCTACATCGGATGTACCCTAACCCTGAACCAACACGTCTTTCGAATAGACCTAATGCCTTTGTCCATTAGGAGTTCCGATGTGATTATTGGCATGGACTGGTTAAGCCTCTACCATGCTGAAATTATGTGTCACGAGAAGGCCGTTCGTCTTCGCCTTCCCAATCACGAAACCCTAGTTATTTACGGAGACAAACCTAGCACGAACCTTCGCCTCATCTCGTGCATCTAGGCATAAAAGCATCTACGAAAGAAAGATTTGACATTTCTGGCTCACATAGTGGATAAAACCAAGGAAGAGACTAACATTCAAGATATTCCAGTAGCACGTGAATTTCCAAACGTATTTCCTGAAGATCTTCCGGGAGTACCCCCAGAGAGACAAGTTGAGTTCCGAATTGACCTTGTTCTAATAGCAACCCCTCTCGCCAAATCGCCCTACCGGCTAGCTCCTGCTGAAATGCAGGAATTGTCCAGTCAACTCAGCGAACTCCTGGACAAGGGATTCATCCGACCTAGTTACTCGCCATGGGGAGCTCCAGTCCTATTTGTCAAAAAGAAGGACGGATCTTTTAGGATGTGCGTCGATTACAGAGAGTTAAATAAACTCACTGTCAAAAATCGCTATCCACTCCCACAAATCGACGATCTATTTGACCAGCTCCAAGGAGCTAGTTACTTTTCGAAGATAGATCTACGGTCCGGATACCATCAACTCAAAGTCCGGGAAGAGGATATTCCTAAAACCGCTTTCCGAACTCATTACGGACATTATGAATTTGTCGTAATGCCCTTCGGTCTAACAAATGCCCCTGCCGCATTTATGGATCTGATGAACCGAATCTGTCGACCATTCCTCGACAACTTTGTTATCGTCTTCATTGACGACATCCTAGTCTATTCCCGAAGCAAAGAAGAGCATGGCCAACATCTCCGACAAATCCTAGAAACTCTGCGATCAGAAAAGCTATACGCAAAACTCTCCAAGTGTGAGTTCTGGCTCCTTAGCGTGAACTTCCTAGGGCATGTTGTTAGTCAGGAAGGAATTCATGTGGATCCTTCTAAGGTCAAAGCCGTCGAAGGATGGGCAGTCCCGACAACACCCATGGAAATTCGTCAATTCTTAGGTCTAGCAGGCTACTATAGGAGGTTCATTCAAAACTTCTCTAAGATCGCCAAGCCACTTACCTCACTTACACAAAAGGGCGTACCATTCAAATGGACGGACAAACAAGAGGTTGCGTTCCGAACCCTGAAGCAAGCCCTCTGTAGTGCCCCGGTACTATTTCTACCGGAGGGAACAGAAGATTTCGTGGTCTACTGTGACGCGTCGAATCAGGGATTAGGTTGCATTCTCATGCATCGTGGAAGAGTGATAGCTTACGCATCCCGTCAACTAAAGACACACGAAGTGAATTATACAACCCATGATCTGGAATTGGGAGCCGTGGTCTTTGCTCTGAAGATTTGGAGGCATTACCCTTATGGTACAAAGTGCACCATCTTCACGGACCACAAAAGTCTCCAGCATATCTTGAATCAAAAAGAGCTGAATATGAGGCAACGAAGATGGGTTGAATTATTAAACGATTACGAGTGTGAAATCAAGTACCACCCGGGCAAGGCCAACGTGGTAGCTGACACATTGAGCCGGAAGGAGTTATCTAATCGTCGTGCGAAAACTCTCTCAATAACCATCCAATCCCACCTAACCACTCAGATTGGGGTAGCCCAGTCAGAGGCCATGAAGACGAAAAACAGAGCAAGTTAAGCATTACGCAGAATGGAGAAGAATCTAGAGGTAAAAGAGGACGGAGTATACTATTTCATGAACCGTATTTGGGTCCCTAAACTCGGAGGATGTAGGGAGATAGTCATGAAGGAAGCCCACAAGACGCGATACTCCATCCATCCCGGCTCAGACAAGATGTATTTGGATATTAAACAACACTATTGGTGGCCTAAAATGAAGGCGGAAATTGCCACCTATGTTGGTAAGTGCCTTACTTGTGCCAAGGTAAAGGTGGAGTACCAGAAGCCCTCAAGATTATTACAGCAACCGGTGATCCCTAAGTGGAAATGGGAAGGGATTTCTATGGATTTCGTGACCAAGCTACCCAAGACGCTGGATGGACTAGACACCATATGGGTAATAGTCGACCGACTGATGAAATCTGCCCATTTCCTGCCAATAAAAGAATCCCACAAGATGGAGAGACTGACACGTTTATGCATTCGAGAAATTGTGAGACTTCATGGAATACCAGTGTCTATTATCTCAGATAGAGACAGTAGATTCACTTCACATTTTTGGCAATCACTTCAGAAAGCACTCGGAACCCATCTCGACATGAGCACCGCTTACTACCCACAAACGGACGGTCAAAGTGAACGAACCTCCAAACGCTCGAAGACATGCTTCGCGCATGTGTGATAGACTTTGGGAAGTCTTGGGATACCCACTTACCTTTAGTCGAATTCTCGTATAACAACAGTTACCATTCGAGCATCAAGGTCGCTCCTTTCGAAGCACTATACGGGCGTAAGTGTAGATCACCGTTATGTTGGGCTGAGGTGGGCGACACCCAGCTAGCAAAAGCACTCACATCGTACAAGGCGCTAACGGGACCGGAGATCATTCGTGAAACCATAGAAAAGATCATTCAAATCAGAGCTCAATTACAAGCATCGCGCGACTGACAAAAGAGCTACGCCGATAAACGGCGAAAGCCCTTAGAATTTCAGGTTGGGGATCGAGTACTGTTAAAAGTCTCACCTTGGAAAGGTGTCATTCGTTTTGGGAAACGGGGAAAACTGAACCCACGATACACTGGACCTTTTGAAATCATCGCCCGAATAGGTCCAGTGGCGTATAAACTCCAACTACCCGCAGAGCTAAACAATGTACACCCCGTGTTCCATGTCTCTAATCTAAAGAAGTGTCTATCGGATGAAACACTCGTCATTCCCCTTGACGAGATTGAAATCAACGAGAATCTCCTGTTCGTTGAAGAACCGGTTGAAATTATGGACAGGGAGGTGAAGCGTACTAAGCAAAGTCGCATCCCGATCGTGAAAGTACGGTGGAACGCGAAGCGTGGGCTAGAATTCATGTGGGAATGCGAAGCTCAAATGAAGCAAAAGTACCCTCACCTATTCTAGCATTCTCAAATCTAGCTTTCAAAAGAATTTCGGGACGAAATTCCCTCTAACGGGGGGATGATGTCACAATCAGGAATTTTTGTGCCTTGTAACTACAATACTTAAGTCAAATTATGAATCCAAAAACATAAGAGCATGTATGATGTTTACTCTATGACAAGAAAATTTCAATCAAATACACCATAAAATCATTACAAATAGTCAATAAGCAATTGGAAACCCTAGAAGTTCTTGTTTAGGTCTATTTTGGACTAGGACTTCCTTATTGGGCTCAATGGACCAATAAGCTTCCAATTTGACCATCTTGGGCTTAGAACTCTTAAATGGGCTCTAATTGGGCCCACTTCCATTTATTTCAACATTTTGGGCCATATTGGGCCTAGAATGAAATAAATTAATTATATGAACCATTTTGGGCCATATTTAACCTAATGTAGCCCTAATAGGTCATAAGAATCATATTTATGGTTATTTGGACAAAACATCACTTAACATAACCATGAAAAAGGCTTAAGCATAAAAGGCCCAAATTCCTTCCTCTTCCTCTCTAATTCTCGGCCCAAGCCCATGTAAAAAGGGAGAGTTGACTTTGCTTGCCACCTCATTATTGTATGAAGGATATCTAAGCTTTTGCACTTCAAACATCCATGCAATCTCATCTTCCCATGCAAGCACTTCCTTTTCTCCCTCTCTCTCTTGCTCTCGGCCGAGTTCAAGCACACACACACACACACATATATTTCACTCACTTTTCTCTCAAGAAAACTCTCCCATACCTCCTCCATATTTTTGAGATTCAAGGACTTTGCAAGGAGGATTCTTCACAAAAAGCATCATCTAGGTAAGTTGATGCTTGAATCCACACTCTAGACTCCTTGTTCTATACAAAAATCTCTTCTTCACTCATATGAAATCATGATCTTGCATCTTAGAATCACCTCAAATTCGAGATCTTCATCAAGGTGTTGCTAAGGCCGAAAATCACCTCACTTTCTTCCTTTTCTTCTTCAAATCAAAACCACAACTCAAGGTGAGCTTCATATCCCCTATTTTTCGGTTTTTATAAGTTTTGTGGGGGGAGAATACAAGCAAATGTGTACATCTATGAGTATATGTATGCTTTGTGTGATTTCTATGCTTATATATATATGTTCTTATGTGATTGTGGTGTTGGTTCTAGTCAAAAAGAGCTTAAAAACCGAGATCTACAATGTGTTGAATGAAATAAGTATAACATATGTTATTTCACACAAATCAATTCTAGAAAAATAACCAAGTTGGTTAATATGAACATCTTTGGGCTTAAAACCCATTTTTGGGCTCAAAATGCTAAAAATATAAAACTAAAGGGACCAAAACGACAAAATACAAATTCTCAGGGTTGAGATGAGTCAAAACAGTTTCAAAAATGTATTTTTTGAAAATTTACTCTTTTGAAGGATTAAAATGTGAATTTTTAAACATAATGGGCCAAAAATGAACTTTTCGGCCCAATAAAGCCCAAATTGCGAGATTTTTAATTTAGAGGGGCTGAAACTGCACTTTTTTGTAAAATAGGGGACTACTAGTATACCAAGTCCATTTCAAGGGTTAAAAATACTTTTCAAATTTAAAAGGGACCAAAGATGCAAAAATTTTCCATTTTGGGTCAAAATTGTAAAAATTGCGAAAATAGAGGTTTTGTGACACCCAATTTTTTTTGCAAAAATTTTAAACTTTTAAAAGCCATCTTAAATTAAATTAAAACAACTGAAATAGTCATAACATAATCCATCAACTTAATAATCATATAAAATAAGTGCGGAAGTAATAATAATAATAAGGTCCCAACAAAATAACTAGTAGCGATGTCCCGATGCTCCATGTCAAGCCTTAGCCTCTTTAATCTTAACACCTGAAAAGTTATAAGGGAAAAACGTAAGCATGAAGCTTAGTGAATTCAAACACAGACATTGTACTAACATTCATATTTACTAGCCCTAATCCATTTTCCAATTATAATGATAAAGGCAAAGAACGAATCAATGTCTATATTACGAGGACTTGTAGGTTTGAACCGCACCGGGAAGATCCCGTATCATTTGGCCCTAATCACCGCACCTCACGAAGAGTATTACGTTGGTGATCTTACCTACCCACCGCACCGGTAAATCCGTATCCTTTGGTGGTGTCCCCATATCCATAATTAGTTACATACAGTGCACATGTACGAATTAAAACAATACTTATATAGTATAAATTCAAATAATCACACACGAGCTAACTAGCAAACACAATCATCAATACAAAGGTGTGAGAGAACTCACCTTGAGTGAGTATTAAGGATGGATAACAATCAAATAATGCTACCAAGCTTGAGCAAACTTCAAAACCTCACCTAAGAAGGACTAAAGGTTAGAAAGGAGAAGTAACGAAGCTATGAGTTGAGAAAAGAGTAATCACAGCAAGGTCTCTAAAACAGACCTGCTGTTCAAAACGGATTTACTCCAAAATCTAAAACAGAAACATAGCTTTAACTAAATTTTATAGGAAACTATGATTGCTCTGGATTCCACAACTATAAAGAACTCATTCTAACTCCAAAAGATGAATTAAATATGAATTTTACAAAATGGTGTATCACTTCTGTCTCCAACAATACAGTCAAGTGATGTTGGCCAATTCTACCCAACTTGTGAGTAGAATTAGTCCAAAAGAAAATTAAGAGAAGTAAAGGACATACAAGTGAAAGTCTCAGAGTTGGAATTGAATGAAAAGCATCTCTCAAACTCCATATATAAAATTCACATTGTGGACAATCACAGCACTAGCAAAATCTGGTGACTGCCCACTGACCTGGAGTGTGGATCTATTATACCCAATTTATAATTGAAAATAACACCCCATATTCTCCAGATCTTAAATTTATAATATAAGGAACATATAGAAACTTGGAATCACTCTGGATCCTTTTCCAAGCCTTAGAAATAATGAAAACAAAATGACATATCAGAACAGACCCGGATCAGACCTAACAGCAAAGATGACATTCTTTCACATAGATAAAGCCCTTATCAATGAGGTTGGCCTTCTTAAGAAAGTTAGCCAACTCAATTTGTGAACTTTTGGAACTGGTTTGGGGTCCGTTTGAGTTCTAGATCTCCAGATATGATTTTTACAAAATGACTACAGATCTGATGGAAAACAGAATCGTAGCCACCCGTGATTCCTTTTTGGCTTATCCATCCTTCTCCTTTTGAAACACATTTTAAGATGTGTTCATCATCCCAATTCAGTCCCCATGATAATGGTTGTACTAAAAAGGGTTAGGGATCATTAGTATTTCATTTAGCCACAAGGATGTAATAATAATCAACATGAAAATAAACGTAAGCACATAAAATCATCATTCTCCCTTTTAGGGTTTCCATGATCTTTTGCCACATGTAATCCCCTAGATCCATCATCCACCATATATGGGGTGAAGATAGGATCTTGAGATGATGTATAACATACAATTACAATAAAATAAGAAGGAGAAGAGGTGAAGATGAAATCATAAAACTAGAACAAGGTTATGAATCAAGTCGTAAGAAAGGATAAGGAGGTTCATACCAATACGAATCAAGGCTGGAAATGAACAAGAATTAAGCTCCAAACAGCCCCTTGGCTGCTCTTGATCCCAAAGAGAGAGAGAGAGGGACGATTTTTTAGAGAGAGGGAGGGTTTAGAGTGTTTTCCTTGTGTGTGTTCCAAATGATTCAATTTACACATTAAGTACTATTAACTAGATGGACTTTGCAAATAGGCCCATAGCCCATGGACTTCAATAAAAGGAGTTTACAAGATGATCAAAAGAGTCCAATAACATAAGAAATCAGACATTAGTTAAATAAATTAACCCAAGGTTACAAGGATAATTAAATTAAAATAACCAACCGTACCGAGAAAACCCGGGGCGTTACAGGTTTCAACCGAGAAAACTTCATTTTGAGGGACTAAAACTGTTTTTCAAGTAAATTTGAGCTGAAAAATACCTTTTCAACAAGTTTTGATACCAAAGTGTCAAGAAAAATGGTTTAAGGACTAAAATGGAAATTCTTTTATATAAAGGGTTAAAAGTGTAAAGTTATCCAAGAAGGGGCTGCAAAAAGAAAAATTCTAATGTTTTAAACAATAAATCCTTTATGATAAAATACTAGTACCACGACTACCGGCAAAATAAAATACACCTTCAATACCAAAATCGTTATCAAACGAATTGATTCGGTCTCGAATCAATAATGAATCAAAAATCAATACACGACGATACTTCAATACACACGTGGAAATTTCGGGAAGTCAACACACACGTGGGAATTCACCAGACGTCGATACACCATCTTTGGGCCCGAAAGTTTCAAATCGTGCTTGTTGGGCCTAGCTAGCCCAATGACATGATCTTTAGGCCCGAAGGAAACGCGCTTACATGTTATTGGTTCTTATACGACCTAATACCGTGTAAAAGGACTTTCAATAGCTTTTGTGTTATTGGGCCCCAAGGGTCCTTTGGCACTGCTAGTAAAGTCGAGAAGTCAAATGCAAGTCGAGCCAAGGGCCTTTCGCATTCACGATAGCCTTGAACGACTCATGGAATTAACGGGGGCTTCGCACCCTCTTTTCTTCCTAGGTGGTGGGGCTATGGGAAGTCAGGGTAGTTGGATTAGGTGAGTAGTACAGACGACGCCTAAGGGTTCGTTTGTATAGTTGTAAGCTAGTCATTTTCATTAATGTGTGATTATAACAACTCACCACCCATACTTAATCCAATGTCACCTGGAATCATCGAATACACACGTCGCAACGGTATAACAAAATATAAAATGCGTAATTTAAAGTATTAGGAAAACATCGAGTTTTCCTAGGGATTTCAACACTTACACCTACGTGATGCATACCAAGTATAACAATTTTTCACATTTATAGAAACAAACAAGCATACTTACGGATCTTCACACTTTTTCTTACTTACAATAATCTTTTCAGAAAATATCGGATTTTCTGGTGGTTTTTCAAAATAATACAAAAAATTATGTTTCAAACATTACTTATGAACTCACCAACATTTCATATGTTGACGTTTTTCAAAATACTTGTATTCTCAGGTAACAGGTAAATCGAAGGGAAAAATGTACTCAGTGATGTCTTGTTGTTTGTTTAACTAGTATCGAACAATCTACTTTTTGGGAATGTAATGTTTTGAAACAATGTACTAAATGTAAACATTACCAATTGTAATATTTCAATGCATGGTGATGAATGATGTTATGTTTCATGTATATTCATTGTGATGGTATTTAATTGAGTCACAACAGCCCTCGGACGTTTCCGCCGTCTGGTTTGGGGGTGTGACAGGTTGGTATCAGAGCTTTGTTTATAGTGAACTAGCATATCTAGCCACACATTGATATGAAACTATAAACCAAAATAGGGACTAACACAACTCTGAACAAAACAAGTAAAACACAACAATAAAACACCCTTGCTTGCATTAGGAATAAGAACATAACGCCGAACCAAACAGGATAATGCTAGTATCCCGGTTAATTCAGGACTGTTCCTAGTGGTATCAAGGAGTGGATGTAGCCTGATCAACTACATTTCCTCCAAGGTATAACTAACACATGTTCTGATGAGATCGTGATAGCTAGAGAACCTAAAAACAAACCCCTTTATCACCAAAGAGAGAACGTCTGTTTAGTCTATATCATAGTTGTAGAGTCATAGGAGTAACGATAGTTTATACCTTCCCCTAGTCTTCATGGAGGGAGAGCAGCCGGGTATCTAGTTTCATCAAGTCCTAGTGGCTCACGGGATGCTTGAAGATGAACCAGAAGGGAATCAAGAGGAAGCACACGACGTCAGACCTGACGAATACATAGACACCGACTACGAGTTCGAGGAGACCGACGATGACATCGATGAAGGACAAGACCCGGACAAAGATCACGCCACGTCGTTTGTGGACGAGGCGCAACCAGACCACCCCGCCCCACCAATGAACCCCCCAAGGGAGAACCGCTCTCCTGAAGCTGAGATCGCCGCCCTGCGGCAACAGTTGTACGCCATGGAAGCACGTGCAGTGCGAGCTGAGCATGAAAGGGATGAGGTTATTGGAGACATGACGGATATGGCTCAGTAGCTGGCTCAACACTTCGGCATATGACCCCGCCACTATATAGGACGCACCACGGAGTGTTAGAGATAGATATATCTTACTAGGTCATTAGGAACTATGCTATGTACCCCGACTCTATGTTTAAGTGACTACACTACTCATAGAGTCGTTATGCTGTCGAACTAGTGTCACTCATGTATGCTCTCACGAGCAAAATTTTCATGTATCAAATGCGGATAATATTAGTAAACTTTTACGTGTTTTGTTATGATATTACGAATTGCTATGCGTTGCGAATCTATGATTGTATGATAAATTATAGAAGTACTTAAGTTTGTGCCATACACCTAGTCTGTACGATCACAACCTCACGGAAACCACGTACACTCAACATCTTTCCGTTTCATGACAGAAAGATGCCTCACCGACCTACTCGCGGAAACCCTAGACCAACCCCACCCGAGGTTGACTCAGCCGCATTCAAGGCAGTGGTATCTGCTGTGGTCACCGCAGCGATGGCACAAATTCATCAAGGGAACAATGGAGGAGTCAACGGGCAAGGGGCCGGGAGTTTGAACAACGGAATGAATCAAGGACCCACCAAAACATGTACCTACAAGGACTTCATAAACGCCAAACCACAAACATTTAACGGCACTGGAGGGGTGATCACTCTGAAACGATGGATTGAGAATGTGGAATCGGTATTCGAGGTATGCGACTGTCCTGAGGAAATGAAGGTGAAGTTTGCAGCATGCACTTTTGTTGATCAAGCGCTCACTTGGTGGAACGGACACGTGGAAGCCATGACACTCCCTGTAGCCAACTCCATGCCGTGGGCAGAAATGAAAGAAATGCTAACGGCTGAATACTGCCCACGAGGTGAGATTCAGAAAATGGAGCAAGAGCTGTGGAACCTCACTGTGTGGAACGCAGATATCGATGCCTACATATCAAGATTTAGTGAACTATCTCTGTTATGCCCGGGCATGATCACCTCGGAAGGAAAGAAGATCGAGCGATTCATCTGGGGACTAACCTCTCCGATCCAAGGAAACGTGATAGCTGCAAATCCCGAAAGTTTCGACAGTGCTAAAAGATTGGCGAAGAAGCTGTATGACCACAACAACAAGAAGGGTGAGAAGCCAGCGGAGACTGAGGCCAAGAAGGAAAGTAATGGCAAGAAAGGGAAGAACAACATAAGGAAGGGGTGTCAAGGCTCCGAGACTTCCAAGAAGCAGCAGACAGTGGCGGTTAATGCTGCCACCGCGTAATTTCCAGCTACACCACATGCTCCAGCCTCAGCTGCTCCAAATGCTCCTAGACCTTATTCCGGTAATCTTCCCAAGTGCAGCAAGTGCAGTTTCCATCATAATGGAGAATGCAAGGAGTTGTAGTGCACCAGTTGCAATCGGAAGGGGCACACGGCAAGGTACTGTAGGACTTACCCTCCTCAGAATCAACAACAGGGAAGCAACAACAACAACCGCAACAACAACAACAACAACAAAATAAATGCTGGTGGCAACAACGCCGGACCTAGCCACACCTGCTATGGGTGCGGAAGGACTGGGCATTTTCGTCGCGATTGCCCTAACAACAACAATCCCGGAAATGGAGGAACGAGAAGGGTGCTGGCCATGGGTCAGGGGGAGGAAATTCAGGATCCCGCAATTGTTACCGGTACGTTTCCCCTAAACCACACTTATGCATGCATCCTATTTGATACCGGAGCGGAGCGAAGCTTTGTGAGCAATAAGTTTAAACACTATCTAGAACAACGACCCCAGAAGCTCAATGAAACATTTACGGTGGAAATGGCCAATGGGAAAACCGAATCCACGGGGGAAATCTACATCGGATGTACCCTAACCCTGAACCAACACGTCTTTCGAATAGACTTAATGCCTTTGTCCATTAGGAGTTCCGATGTGATTATTGGCATGGACTGGTTAAGCCTCTACCATGCTAAAATTATGTGTCACGAGAAGGCCGTTCGTCTTCGCCTTCCCAATCACGAAACCCTAGTTATTTACGGAGACAAACCTAGCACGAACCTTCGCCTCATCTCGTGCATCTAGGCATAAAAGCATCTACGAAAGAAAGATTTGACATTTTTGGCTCACATAGTGGATAAAACCAAGGAAGAGACTAACATTCAAGATATTCCAGTAGCACGTGAATTTCCAGACGTATTTCCTGAAGATCTTCCGGGAGTACCCCCAGAGAGACAAGTTGAATTCCGAATTGACCTCGTTCTAATAGCAACCCCTCTCGCTAAATCGCCCTACCGGCTAGCTCCTGCTGAAATGCAGGAATTGTCCAGTCAACTCAGCGAACTCCTGGACAAGGGATTCATCCGACCTAGTTACTCGCCATGGGGAGCTCCAGTCCTATTTGTCAAAAAGAAGGACGGATCTTTTAGGATGTGCGTCGATTACAGAGAGTTAAATAAACTCACTGTCAAAAATCGCTATCCACTCCCACAAATCGACGATCTATTTGACCAGCTCCAAGGAGCTAGTTACTTTTCGAAGATAGATCTACGGTCCGGATACCATCAACTCAAAGTCCGGGAAGAGGATATTCCTAAAACCGCTTTCCGAACTCATTACGGACATTATGAATTTGTCGTAATGCCCTTCGGTCTAACAAATCCCCCTGCCGCATTTATGGATCTGATGAACCGAATCTATCGACCATTCCTCGACAACTTTGTTATCGTCTTCATTGACGACATCCTAGTCTATTCCCGAAACAAAGAAGAGCATGGCCAACATCTCCGACAAATCCTAGAAACTCTGCGATCAGAAAAGTTATACGCAAAACTCTCCAAGTGTGAGTTCTGGCTCCGTAGCGTGAACTTCCTAGGGCATGTTGTTAGTCAGGAAGGAATTCATGTGGATCCTTCTAAGGTCAAAGCCGTCGAAGGATGGGCAGTCCCGACAACACCCACGGAAATTCGTCAATTCTTAGGTCTAGCAGGCTACTATAGGAGGTTCATTCAAAACTTCTCTAAGATCGCCAAGCCACTTACCTCACTTACACAAAAGGGCGTACCATTCAAATGGACGGACAAACAAGAGGTTGCGTTCCGAACCCTGAAGCAAGCCCTCTGTAGTGCCCCGGTACTATCTCTACCGGAGGGAACGGAAGATTTCGTGGTCTACTGTGACGCGTCGAATCAGGGATTAGGTTGCGTTCTCATGCATCGTGGAAGAGTGATAGCTTACGCATCCCGTCAACTAAAGACACACGAAGTGAATTATACAACCCATGATCTAGAATTGGGAGCCGTGGTCTTTGCTCTGAAGATTTGGAGGCATTACCCTTATGGTACAAAGTGCACCATCTTCACGGACCACAAAAGTCTCCAGCATATCTTGAATCAAAAAGAGCTAAATATGAGGCAACGAAGATGGGTTGAATTATTAAACGATTACGAGTGTGAAATCAAGTACCACCCGGGCAAGGCCAATGTGGTAGCTGACACATTGAGCCGGAAGGAGTTATCTAATCGTCGTGCGAAAACTCTCTCAATAACCATCCAATCCCACCTAACCACTCAGATTGGGGTAGCCCAGTCAGAGGCCATGAAGACGAAAAACAGAGCAAGTGAAGCATTACGCAGAATGGAGAAGAATCTAGAGGTAAAAGAGGACGGAGTATACTATTTCATGAACCGTATTTGGGTCCCTAAACTCGGAGGATGTAGGGAGATAGTCATGAAGGAAGCCCACAAGACGCGATAGTCCATCCATCCCGGCTCAGACAAGATGTATTTGGATATTAAACAACACTATTGGTGGCCTAACATGAAGGCGGAAATTGCCACCTATATTGGTAAGTGCCTTACTTGTGCCAAGGTAAAGGTGGAGTACCAGAAGCCCTCAAGATTATTACAGCAACCGGTGATCCCTGAGTGGAAATGGGAAGGGATTTCTATGGATTTCGTGACCAAGCTACCCAAGACGCTGGATGGACTAGACACCATATGGGTAATAGTCGATCGACTGATGAAATCTGCCCATTTCCTGCCAATAAAAGAATCCTAAAAGATGGAGAGACTGACACGTTTATACATTCGAGAAATTGTGAGACTTCATGGAATACCAGTGTCTATTATCTCAAATAGAAAAAAGACGCGGCAAGGCCTAACATTCCACCAAAGTCGAAGGTGAGAGCCTTCCAGATGACGCTCGAGGCTGCAAAGGAGGCAGCAGACGTCGCTTCAGGTACTTTTCTTGTAAATGGTTTGTCTGCTAATGTGCACAAAAGTACCCCACTAATTTTAATATTTATAACCTAACAAACTTAAACTAACTATGCACTTATAGGCAGTGTACCTAGTCAGATTACAATATAGCTTGGGTAAGTCGGGTGTCGATCACATGGAACGGTGTTACTAATTAATTTACTTGCTATTAAATTAACTTAATTATTAACAAGTTTAAAAGGGGTTTTATCTGATTTTACAAGATCAGACGAACTTAAATCAAATTCAATAAGTAAAAACGTACTCTTGTCTAGTTTGAATCCACCTCTTCCTTATGGCTAGCTAATTATTATGGATTATCTAGTTGGTTTTAATTATATTAGTAATTTAGTTCTAACTTTACCAATAATTAACTAATTCATGTCAAACCATGTATGTTCACACACAATTAAACACCGAACTAATTATGAATATGCTATGTAAGATTTATTATATAAACGCAATTATGGTCACAATACACGTTCTCTAGCACAACTAAGCATATTTACTCTAATTACTGACTAAGATTAGTCAATCTTAGCTCTAACAATTCAATGTTCACTAAATCATTAGGTAAACAAGTTCATGCAGTTAATGGTCACTAAGCTACACAGAACATGCGATCAAGCAATTAGAGAAACAAACATAAGCATGCTAGGTATACAAACCAAACACAAGCAACTTTACCAACTAAAGAAATCCGTAAAAATTAAGCTATTCATAAGTTAGAAGCTTCATCTAGCTAAACAAGAGTAGCTAAATTCAGCTGCTCATCATAGCAAACTAACACAATTCAAGGTATCACTAAACATGTTTCTAGATAAAAACTAAACTAAATTGTGGACCTTAATTATTTTGGTGTTGAAAACCTTTTTCCAGCGCCTTATTCCTGCTTAAAATCGCTTCCTGGAACTCCTTCCTTCAGCCAAAAGTCTCTCCTTTTCGTAATGGTTGAGGATTCTTAAATACACCTCAAAATCCCTCGCCACGTCGTGGATATTCACGCCACGACGTGGATTCCGTAGCTATCCTTACCGGGCAAGGATTTCTCCATAACGCGATCTTTATCTTCCGTAATGCTCGTGCCAAGTCGTGTCTATCCAAGCCACGACGTGGGTGTAGTAATTCCCGTGGATTTATTCCTTTCTTGTGTTCCAAGTCTCCCATGTTCCACATATTGTCGCTTTTGGTCCCTTTCTTCGAAAATACCTTTAATTGACTGAAAATAACAATTTAAAGTCATAAGTACCATTATTCTAAACATATTATCAACTTATTAATAGAAATGTACTTAAATATTGCCTAAAAATAGGTATAAATATGACAATATCAAAATACCTCACACTTGAGCTTTGCTTGCCCTCAAGCAAATTTAACTTAACCCTTAATTACTAACATCACATAGAACAATCCAATTCCAACTCAGCCATTATGCCCAGACCTCAACGCATGCATTTGTGTCTAAAATTTTCCTAAAGTACCCCCATACTTTAAATACTTACAATCTTCATAAACACTCGCCCACTTTTTTCGAGCAATGCTCATTTTATGCAACCCTCCGAATCCATCCCCAGAAATCTTACTTAACCTCAAGATATTTTTGTAAAGCAACCCAAGCATACATAACTAGAGAATTACAGCTTTTAGAAGATACCACAACTTGGAGCTCTTGAATTCTTCTTTTCTTCAATATTTGATCCTCAATTTTTTTGAATTCACTTCTTCATGATTTTTGGCATCTTCAATTTATGATTCCTTAGAACTTTGATCTTTGATCTTCAACTTTGATAGCTCCAAAATTCTTCAAGAATTCTTACTTTTTAGCAATTTCTCTTTTTTTTTCACTCAATACCTACATGCTTAAGCAGGGGCGCTTTACTTCAACCTTTATTGGTTAATACATATCTTTCCTGGATACATTTCAGGTACAGGCTGCTAAACATATTGCATCCCTCAAACCAAGCGAGGTTATGTTTTTGTTCCATGATCTCACTAAAATAAGGGAGGCCACATAACACTAGCAACTACAGTTTATTATTACTAGATTTAATTATCAAAGATTTTAGTTTTCAAAATTTTAAAATTTTTTAAATTTTGACCATCAAATTTTATCATTATCTAGTAGTTTACTTTTTCTACCCCCTACCCCACACTTATTTCATACAATGTCCTCATTGTATGCATAAAATAAATTAAAATTAAAGAAAAGGGAGAAAAAGGAACAGACTCCCCTGGGATAGCGGTGTAAGCATCTCAAAAGTGCAGAAAACGTGCATCTCCAACACGGACCTCTCAAAAATATAAAGTTGGTGTAGAACCGGATAAATATGTAGATGAACCATGAACATGAATTGAAACTTCAATTCTTCAAAGCTGGCGTTAGAAAGTAGAAAATAATGGATAAATGAAACACGTCGTGGCAAGGAGTACCACGTCATGATATGAGATGAAAACGCGAACAGAAAGATGTTTCAATCTTTTAATCTGAATGAAAGTCACGATGTGGCGGAAGAAGCCCACGTCGTGGAAACTGGTCGTCTGAAAAATTCATCATTACTTAAGTTATCCTAGCAGCTTAACCAGTGTCTTAATGGGTTAAGACTCTTCTATACTTCCCGACTGTAACCTCTCTCCCTCTAACGTACCCCACACTTATTTTGAATTGTGGGTTCCAAATCACAACTTTAAGCATCCTTAACTTGACTAGACAAATATGACTCTTGACTTAGCTTTATATGCTCCTGAGAATTCCAATGCTAATCTGAAAAACGGAACAACCCAAAAGAAATAAAAGAGTAACTTAATAGTTCCACAAAGTCTTACAAACCACATTTAAACAAAACTACATAAAACAAAACAAAAGAAAACAAATAGAAAAGAACATCAATCGTCATCTCCTTGTCCCTGAGCTCCACTTGGTCCTGCCCCGTCATTCCGTGGATTCCAAACCTCCTCCCAAGTTGGAAACTAAGGATAATGTGGTGGCATAGAAGGTGGTCGAGTCACACCCAAATATGAATAAATACCCTCAGTAAGCTGGGTATTATAAATAGCATGCCCTCGGAGGTTATCCAAATAAGTTCCCACCCGACTCTGAAAAGGATTGGTGGGTACTCCTTGCACGTGTTGTGGAGCAGTATGCTCTCTCTTCATCTCTCCTCTAGCTCGCACATTTCGACGCCACGATCTAGCTGGTGGTTGCTGCCCTGGCTGTGCCTCCTCCTGCTCATCATCTATTGGCGGTATAACAAAACCTCCCCCGACATTCACCACTACCCGCATAACTCCCAACACTTGAATGGTTAAATCGGTATCCGGGAATCGGGTAAGATTCTGCACAAATTCGTGAGTTAAAATATGATATGACCGAGCAAGGCGAGTAACCAAATGTCCTCCCGTAATTGGACTCCCAGGCCTAGAATTAGCCGCTTTCTTCCCCATGAACCTCGCCAACATGTATGGTAAATCACAGCAAACCCCAGGAGTAATAAGAGTCCACAAATAAAACAAATTCTGAATAGGGACTTTATTGCCATGATGCTTGTGACTTATAGAAAAAGTGATAAGGCGATGTAGAAATCGGAAAACGGGATTCCGAATCTGCGATTCACTCGAGTCACGAGTATTATACTCATGGTTGGAAATACTCCGCCAGAACTGCACATCCATAATACCGGGATTAAAATCCCGAACACACCCAAGTAGAAATGGTATGAAAAACGGAGATTGAGTTTCTACTTCGGTATAAAGTCCCATTCGCCAAGCGAACACCTGAAGACTACATTCCCTATAAACACCACCCAAACGGAAAACAAGAGCCCGATTGTAAGTGAAGTCAATGGTGCGTTCCTCAAAGCATACGATAGAGAAAAACTCCACCGATAACTCCCGGTACATGGGTTCTTGAATTGCGAATAAATTTCTCCACCCGTGACAAATGAAAGAAAAATGATCTCCTTCATATGTTTTCGTCCAATAGCGTTCTAATTCAGCAACCATTCTGACACCACCGATCCATCCCTAATCTATAATCGGAGCTATCGCAAATTCCCTGTTGTACAGCCATCCCAAACGATTCTCATATGTCGTCAACAATGGTCGGGGAATGTTTTGTGGGAACTGATATAAAGGATGTACACTCGCCTCATCTATCGGATCTTCCTCCTGTGGAACAGCTCTTCGTGGTCCGATTTCTACATACAAAATGAAACCAAAGCAGCAAACACCCTAAACATTAAAACAAATAAAACTGTTTGCTCAGAATTCATGACGTGGCCAAGCTCGCCACGTCGTGGACCGCAGACGGACCAAGAGTATAGATCGGTTACTTTATATGCGATTTCAACCAAAAACAATGCTTAGGGTTTGTTCCTATTGCCATTCAAGGGACATGCAACCTAAAATTAACAGCTAATTTCAACCAATTTCATGAATCTCATTATCCACATAAACCTTAACCATGAAAATGTAAAATTGTAAGCAATAACTACAATTAATGGATAGAACACATACCAAATAGAGTTAGATGACAAGAAATTGCAAGGAATTTGGAAGCAAATTAAGAAATTGGCTGTGGGGACCTTGTTCCCGTTCGTGCGGCAGTAGCAAATGTGGAAGAATATGCGGTCAAAGAGTTTTAAAGAAATGGTCCCCCCATGACTTTTTAAAGGCCACGTCGTGGACTTTGAAAAATTATGAACTGTTAAAAAAAAATATTTTCATATGATCCCCGTAATCACTTTTGAACCACGACGTGGCACCTTCAGGCCACGACGTGGTATATACCTAATCGCAAAACTTGAGTAAAATCACACATTTTAACTATTTATTTTGCATTTTAATACTTAATTAAAACTCCCCACAACTCATTCTTACTAAGTATCAGTCATTAGACGATGAGTTGTTATCTTTCCTAATTAAAAACTAAAAAAATTAAAAGAAAAGAAATGCAAACCAATCTCGGTTTGCCTCCCGAGAAGCGCTTCTTTTTCTTGGAGTCTTGAGCTGGACTCCGTGCCTCCTACATTGAATCCTCCGAAGAGTCCAACACCAACTGAACCTTTTGTTCCTTAAAACGCCTCTTGTAAGCTTGGACTCCTCTTTTGTACGCCTTTTTTGAATTCTCTTTTTTAGCTTTGACCTCTTCTTCAGCTTTGACCTCTTCTTCAAGCTTGCGTTTTGTCCCTTGAGTCTTTAATTTTTCTTCACTTTTCAACTCCATACCACTTGTCACTTCCTTCACTATTTGCCTTGTCACCTTTGAAGTAGTCTTTTCTTCCTCACTTGTCATCCCCTCATCTTCTTTACTCACCCAAGAAGGTGGACTCTTGTAAGCTATAACTTCAACCAAATATGGAACAGATGCTCTTGGTTTTGTTCTTTTGACTTGATGAACTGTCTTTATCTCTTCCTCCATAAGCTTTTCTAGTTCTTCCAGTTCATTGTCTTCATTTATTGTGAACACCTCTTCTTGAACATGATCCTCTTGGAAGTCATCTTGCATTCCAAAAACTTCTTTTTCATCTCCGACCCTCAAAGTTAGCTTAGATTCACGAATATCAACTAGAGCTCCAGCGGTGTTAAGCAATGGTCGACCAAGGATAATTGGAACATCGGGGTCTTCCTTCATATCTAACACTACAAAATCTATTGGAAAAACAAATTTTCCAATTTTCACCAAAATATCCTCCACGATGCCCCGGGGTTGTGTCACAGAACGGTTCGCCATGTGAATCTGCATTCTTGTAGCCATCATCTTCTGAATTTCCAATTTTTGATAAAATGAAAAAGGCATCAAATTAATGCTAGCCCCAGAATCGGCTAAAGCATTAACCTTCATCTTGTTACCAAACTCACACGGTAGAGTGAGGCGTCCAGGATCCCCCATCTTCTCAGGTATTTCTCCCAACATAGCTTTTGAACTTTTCCCACTTAGAATTACCTTAGACTTCCTCTTTAATTGCTTGCGAGTGTCCATTAAATCTTGCAGTAATTTTTGATACTCGGGAATTTTAGATATGGACTCGACAAAAGGGGTACTAATTGAGATGTCTTTCACATGCTTAACAAACTCTATATGCTCCCTTTCCAGTGGACTAAGGGCAGCTTGGGATGGAAAAGGCAAAGGTGGATGACAAACTGGAACGACCTCAAAATCTTTTTGTTCAGACAGGGGCCACGTCGTGGCCGGATAAGTGCCACGTCGTGGCTGAGCCATTTCAGCAACCTTCTCACTTTTGAATTTTGGCTTCTTTGGTTTTCGGTCAGGCTGCTGTGGTTCTTCTTCCAATGCCTCCAGGAACTCAGTGATGGCTTCTTCTTCAGTGTCTATGGCCATTACATGAGATTGGGTCTGCTTTTCGGTATTTTTCGGGGATAACCTCTCATGAACTAGAGTAGCTAGTTGACCAACTTGAACTTCAAGGTTATGGATGGAGGCTTGCTGATTCTTCATTAAAGTTTGTTGTTCCATAATAGCAGAATCAGTGGCGTCGTGTCTCTTTTCCGAAGCTTCCATAAACTTCATCAACATAGTCTCTAGATCGGGTTTCTTCTCGGCTGGTGGCTGCTCCTTTTGATAAAAGCCTCGACCTGTCTGCCTATACTTCTCTTCTTTTTGCTTCTTATACTCTTCATATGGCAGCCATTCCCTCTTCGGTTTCCTCCAGTCCTCATCAAACTTATCCCCACTCGAGTAGCATACTTGAGCTCTTCTATTCCCAAACTCATCTAAATTGCAGTCCTTTGTCAAGTGTGGATCACTACATCTCTCGCAGCCCACTCTTATGGCATGTATTGACTCGTCCATTTGTGTCATTCTTCGATCCAAATTATTTAGCATGGCCATCACAGCTGCTATTCCTTCAGTTTGGGCCCCTCCACCGCCTTTGATTCCATCTTGCCTAGGGTTGTGGTATTCGCGAGAGTGTTTCGCGAATTCTTCAATCAGCTCCTTGACCTCCCTTGGATTTTTCTTTGTCAAGGGTCCTTGAGAGTCAAGGAGTTGTCTCGTCATAACATTGACCCCATCATAGAAAATAGACATCTCTTGTTGCACATTTAGATAATGTTGAGGGCAATTCCTGAGTAAACCCTTGTACCGCTCCCATGCTTCATATAAAGACTCCCCCGGTTGTTGCTCAAAGTTGGCTATTGCCTTCTTGAGTTTGGCTATCTTGGATGGCGGGAAAAAATGGTCCAGAAATTGCTCATGAATTTGAGCCCAAGTGGTAATTGTACCGGGTGGGAGTGATTTTAACCACTCCTTAGCAGCTCCTTTGAAAGTGATGGGAAGCATCCTAAGCAAGACTGTGTTTCTGTTGACATTTGGGACATTGAAGTAATCCGCAATGTCGTTGACTTCATCTTAATGCTTAAAAGCATCCTCATGATCTTTCCCAAGGAATGGGATATCCTTCAGTGCAGTCAATATGTACCCCTTCAACTCGAATGTGGCAGTGGCAGGTATTGCGGGTTGGATTAAACCGGGACCCACATCTTCTCGGATCCGCTTCTTGTAAGCTCCCATGGACATCTCTTCAACTGCTGCCATCTCGTTCCTTGGCTCGTTCTCGCGTTCACTCGTATGTTCTTCAAATTCTAGCTCAGTGTCGTATTCCGATTCGTTTTGGACGAGTGTTTGATCCAAGTGCTCAAAATTGCTCTTGTGCCTCGCGGATGAACTTGACTCTCCTGTCTTCTTTCCCGACTTCCTTGAAAAAGCTGACTTTAATTCTTGTAAGGGCTTGTGTATTGCAGACTCAGGATCTACAAGTGGTGGCACCAAGGGTGTGTTTGAGCCTCTGGTCATGAACTCCGGCAGATAAACTAAATAAACAAAACGTAAAATTGAACTAAAATAGAAAAAATTAGATAACAACTAAAAATCTAAAGTTCTAGGTGTCCACGACGTGGCACGGATACTGCCACGTCGTGGACTCTATGACTGAAAAAAAAATTAACTTTGCTGAAAAATTAACTTTTTATGGGTTTTACTCCACAAGAAGGATCGATTAATTTAATGCAAATAAATAAGCTAATAGATTAAGCCGTTCCCCGGAAACGGCACCAAAAACTTGATGTGCACAAAAGTACCCACTAATTTTAATATTTATAACCTAACAAACTTAGACTAACTATGCACTTATAGGCAGTGTACCTAGTCAGATTACAGTATAGCTTGGGTAAGTCGGGTGTCGATCACAGGGAACGGTGTTACTAATTAATTTACTTGCTATTAAATTAACTTAATTATTAACAAGTTTAAAAGGGGTTTTATCTGATTTTACAAGATCAGACGAACTTAAATCAAATTCAATAAGTAAAAACATACTCTTGTCTAGTTTGAATCCACCTCTTCCTTATGGCTAGCTAATTATTATGGATTATCTAGTTGGTTTTAATTATATTAGTAATTTAGTTCTAACTTTACCAATAATTAACTAATTCATGTCAAACCATGTATGTTCACACACAATTAAACACCGAACTAATTATGAATATGCTATGTAAGATTTATTATATAAACGCAATTATGGTCACAATACACGTTCTCTAGCACAACTAAGCATATTTACTCTAATTACTGACTAAGATTAGTCAATCTTAGCTCTAACAATTCAATGTTCACTAAATCATTAGGTAAACAAGTTCATGCAGTTAATGGTCACTAAGCTACACAGAACATGCGATCAAGCAATTAGAGAAACAAACATAAGCATGCTAGGTATACAAACCAAACACAAGCAACTTTACCAACTAAAGAAATCCGTAAAAATTAAGCTATTCATAAGTTAGAAGCTTCATCTAGCTAAACAAGAGTATCTAAATTCAGCTGCTCATCATAGCAAACTAACACAATTCAAGGTATCACTAAACATGTTTCTATATAAAAACTAAACTAAATTGTGGACCTTAATTATTTTGGTGTTGAAAACCTTTTTCCAGCGCCTTATTCCTGCTTAAAATCGCTTCCTGGAACTCCTTCCTTCAGCCAAAAGTCTCTCCTTTTCGTAATGGTTGAGGATTCTTAAATACACCTCAAAATCCCTCGCCACGTCGTGGATATTCACGCCACGACGTGGATTCCGTAGCTATCCTTACCGGGCAAGGATTTCTCCATAACGCGATCTTTATCTTCCGTAATGCTCGTGCCACGTCGTGTCTATCCAAGCCACGACGTGGGTGTAGTAATTCCCGTGGATTTATTCCTTTCTTGTGTTCCAAGTCTCCCATGTTCCACATATTGTCGCTTTTGGTCCCTTTCTTCGAAAATACCTTTAATTGACTGAAAATAACAATTTAAAGTCATAAGTACCATTATTCTAAACATATTATCAACTTATTAATAGAAATGTACTTAAATATTGCCTAGAAATAGGTATAAATATGGCAATATCATCTGCCAATATACTATTTGATTCCGGAGCCAACTACTCCTTTGTGTATTGTAAATTTGGTGGAAAACTAGCATTACCTGTAGAAAAACTTGATAATGCTCTGATTGTAGAAGTTTCCAGTGACAAGTTCGTACATGTTAGTAATCATATTAAGAACATAGTCATCGACCTAAATGGAAATGAATTCCATGAAGAGTTGTTGCCCATAGAGTTGAACGGTTTTGACATCTTTTTGGGGATGGATTGGCTTAGTGCCAACGATGCCGAGATATTATGTCGAAAGAAGATAGTTAGGGTAAATCCCCCTGGAAAGAAGTCATTTATGGTGTACGGGGACAAACGCAGAGTGAATTCTGGAATCATCTCCCTGATGAAAGCCAGAAAATGTTTATCCAAAGGATGTACATCATATTTGGCATTTGTGATCGATGCCAAGAAGGAAAAGAAGGAAGTGCAGAATATACCGGACGTATGTGATTATCCGGAAGTCTTTCCCGAAGATCTTCCTGGATTACCACCGGATAGACAAATAGAGTTTCGGATAGACTTGTTACCATGTACAACACCGATAGAAAAGGCACCTTACCGATTAGCACCGACAGAGATGAAGGAGCTTATGATGCAACTTCAGGAGTTGTTGGACAATGGAATCATTCGACGTAGTTCATCACCCTGGGGAGCTCCGGTGCTATTCGTGAAGAAGAAAGACGGGAGCATGAGAATGTGTATAGACTTCCGAGAGCTGAACAAGGCAACAGTGAAGAACAAGTATCCATTACCAAGGATTGATGACCTATTCGATTAGCTACAAGGTTCGAGCTACTTCTCAAAGATTGATCTTAGGTCAGGGTATCATCAGCTGAAAGTAAGAGATCAGGATATTGAGAAGACTGCATTCAGAATGAGATATGGACACTACGAGTTCTTGGTTATGTCGTTTGGACTAACCAATGCTCTATTAGCATTCATGGATTTGATGAATAGGGTTTGTAAACCATTCCTCGATAAATCTGTGATAGTGTTCATCGTCGACATTCTGATCTACTCGAAAAGTCAGGAGGAGCATGGCAAGCATCTACGAGAAGTGTTGGAAGTGTTAAAGAAGGAGAAACTTTACACTAAGTTCTCCAAGTGTGATTTTTGGATCCGAGAAGTCCAATTCTTGGGTCATGTGATTAACCAGGAGGGAATAATGGTTGACCTAGCAAAAATAAAAGTTGTAATGAAGTGGGAACGTCCAAAGAGTCCCACGGAGATTCGAAGCTTTCTTGGATTAGCTGGATATTATCGACAATTTATCCAAGGCTTTTCTACGATAGCTGCTCCATTGACAGCTTTGACCCATAAAGGAGCTACATACACGTGGAGCGAGAAACACGAAGAGGCATTCGAGAAGCTAAAGAAGTTATGCGAAGCACCGATTCTTTCTCTACCCGATGGAGTTGAAGACTTCGCGGTGTATAGCGATGCCTCAGGAGTCGGGTTGGGTTGTATTCTGACACAAAGAGAAAAGGTGATAGCATATGCCTCTCGACAATTGAAAGAGCACGAAAAGAACTACCCCACTCATGATCTGGAGTTGGCAGCGGTAGTATTTGCCTTAAAGATATGGAGGCATTACCTCTATGGAACGAAGTGAAAACTTTTCACTGACCATAAGAGTCTCTAATATCTCTTTAATCAGAAAGAGTTGAACATGAGGCAACGACACTGGCTAGAGTTACTCAAGGACTACGACTGTGAGATACTTTACCACCCTGGTAAAGCAAATGGTGTTGCTGATGCTCTCAGCCGAAAAGTCAATCTTGAAAGGAAAAGGCCAAGAGCATTGATAATTGAAGTCGTCTCGACGATTGTGGAAAGTATCAGGAAAGCTCAAGAAGAAGCTTTAGAGAAGAATGACTGAAAGGAAGAACGTTTGGGCAAAACGTTAGTGTTCGGTACAAACAGTCGAGGACTGAAGGTATTCCAAGATCGGATTTGGGTACCTAAGACGGGAGGAATAAGAGATCTTCTGATGGAAGAAACACACAAGACCATGTACTCGATTCATCCCGGTAGCACCAAAATGTATAGGGACCTAAAACCCTACTACTGGTGGCCGACGATGAAGCTCGATGTTGCGAAGTATGTGGCCGAGTGTGTGACATGTGCGAGTTAAGGCACAACATCAGAAATCGTATTGGAGTTTCGAACCTTTACCTGTACCCATGGGTAAATCGGAAGACATCACCATGGATTTTGTGACTAAACTGCCCAGGACGAAGAACGGTCACGACATGATTTGGGTAGTCATGGATCGTTTCACTAAGAGTGCACACTTCATAGTAGCCAATGAGAAGTGTTCTATGGATAAGCTCACAAATGCTTACGTGAAGGAGATAGTAAGACTTCACGGTGTTCCTCTTACGATTGTATCGGATCGTGATAGTCGTTTCATGTCAAGGTTCTGGAAAAGTCTACAGGAGGAATTGGGTACGAAGTTGTGTTTGAGTACAGCTTACCATCCGCAGACTGATGGCCAGAGAGAAAGAACGATTCAAACACTGGAAGATATGTTGAGATCATGTACCCTGGAGTTCCAAGGTAACTGGGACGAGCACTTACCTCTGGTATAATTTTCCTACAATAATAGTTTCCACTCAAGCATCAAGATGGCACCCTATCAAGCTTTGTACGGACAGAAGTGTCGTACTCCGTCTTGTTGGCTCGAGGCCGAAGAGAAGAAGTTTATGGGCCCCGAGATAGTCCATGAGACTGCTGAGAAACTGAAGGTAATCAGGGAAAGGATGTTAGCAGCCCAGGATCATCAGAAGAGCTATGCTGACAAGAAAAGACGATCGATGACCTTCAAAGTTGGAGATTTGGTTTTGCTTAAAGTCTCACCGTTGAAGGGACTTATAAGATTCGGGAAACGAGGAAAGTTGAGTCCAAGGTTTATTGGACCGTTCAAAGTTCTTCAGAAGATTGGGAACCAAGCCTACAAGCTGGAATTGCCCGAAGAGCTAGACGGTATTCATAACATCTTCCATGTGTGTTATTTGAGGAAATTCACGGGAGAAGTTCCTGATATAATCCCAATCTATAAGTTAAGGATGGATGAGAATAAGAGGCTAATCGAAGAGCCCGAGGCAATCGTTGACCGTAAGACTAAGAAGTTACGACGCAAGATGGTCGACTTAGTGCTAGTCCGATGGAAACATTCCAATGGGCCGAATTTCACTTGGGAAACAGAAAGTGAAATGATGAGTCGCTACCCACATCTGTTTGCTGATGTATGATTCCGGGACGGAATCATCCTAAGGGGGAGAGAATTGTAACGCCCGAGTTTCGGGGCTAAGAATTTTAGATGATGTAATAGTTTAGGTCAACTATTTTAACTCTTTTTGAAGTAATAAATATGAAATATTTGAATACATTGTGAATTATGTGTATTTGTGTGCTTATAGCTTAATTATAAAGGTATAATTAATAAAGAATAAAAATAAGCATCAAAATTAAAATGCGAGATAAGCCCGATATCTTTACGTAGAGTCGTAGTGGTCGAAACAAGGATTCTGTGGATATAAAGAACACCGAAATCCGAGTTATAACGAAGAAGTTATGGTCCGTCGAAGTTTTACGGAAAAACCGGCACGACACCAGGACACGTAAACAGTGAATTTACGATGGAGGAATTTTTATCCTTAGAAGTGTAAACAAAATTTGTAGTATACGTTAAACCGAGAACATACAAAAAGAAAAGAACGCCCAAATTTGACTTCATATGAGGAAGTTATGAATTTTCTAAGATTTGCCTTAACAGTGCACAACCAAAAACTCGAATTTTAGATCGAGGGGGTTTTGGCCTACGCGACCTACATGAGAATTGAATATCTCATTAATAGGAACTCAATGGTAAAAAGACAGACGAAAACAGAGTCCGTATGTAGAAGTTATGAATTTGACGCGGACGTTTAACGGTATAATCTCCTTGTAGTGTTAAATTTAAGATCGGTCGAGAATTAGCCGACGGAGTCAAAATAAAACTTGTAGATCTTATTTTTTTACCTATGCATGGATATAAAGAACTTCAAAAATGGAGGTCGTATGTGAAAGTTATGGATTTTAGAAGTCGGAAGTGTGCTGTGCGAAAATGGGTGATGTGGCAGAATCTTGGCCATTGTTTTCTACCCAAGTCTGGCCACTAGATGGTGACATGTGGCACCAAGTTCAGCCAATTTTCACCATATAAATAGAACCTCTCCCACCGTCATTTTCTTCACACCTTTCTCATTCTTTCTTCTCTTTACTCTCTTTCTAGAACCTCTCTCTAGCCACGAAACCCCACGAAAAGCCTAGGGAACCTCCCTAGCACGAGGCGGAAGCCACGGAGTGCTCGACGGCTCCGAGAAGAAGATCTTTTCGACTTTGGAACGTTGCTCCAAGCAAAGCCCGGTTTTCTATAAAACCCGCTGTAAGTGAGCTACGCCTACGCTATTTTTAATATATCGTTTATTTAATTATAGTAACGTTATTAGGAACTTATAATAAGTATTTTTTAGTCTCGACGAATAATAGACTAAACTCTAGCGATAATAGTAATAATAGCTAGACTATTAATTAGTCTCGACGAATAATAGACTAAACTCTAGCGATAATAATCGTCGAAGGAAATTATTTTTAAGAAGCGAAGCGCTGTCTGAGTTCGGATTCACCACCTTTTCAGGTGAGTACATAGTTACTTTCAGCTTACACATAGGTATGAAGTATTTTATATAAATTACGTGTTGTGTGTGCATATTATCTGTATACTTGCTATCTATGCTAGATGAACAAATTTATACATGTTTTAAATGATTTAAACTGTATATGTATTTTATATCAACAAAATGCATTGGGTAAAACATTGGTAGATGTAATAGTTGTTGTGTGACAAAATAAAATGATGAGAGGCCTCGTTATAGATGTTATTGATGATTCAGTCATCTAGCGGAGTATAGATGACAACCACAGACTGTTCTAGACAGTCCAGTGGAACGCTAGCTGGCTTGCAACCTGTAGGTGTTTATTTGAATTGTGTGTTTATTTGAACTGTGTGCTCACCAGGTGTACTCCATCCCCCTCATGGTTGCAGTAAGGATATTTATTGCTGAGGAATACCCTTAGCATTAGTGTCTATCTCGATGTTGATCCTTAGTCTAGGTCCCCTCTTATAGGTGTTTTAGGGACGTAATGTGAGGATAACGTGAACGGGTAATCGGGTTACTGTTGGTTGATGAAATTAATAAACTTATTTATTGTGGGTTGAAAACCCTATGTGCTCACTAGGCTCCTAAGCCTGACCCACTCAGTTTCTTGTATTACAGGTAGTGGCGCATGAGCATAGATGTGATGTCTTGGGATGAGAGATTAAGGGATTTTAGGCCTATAAATATGAAATAATGTAGTAAGGCCTATGTTGTATTGTTTATGCTTATGATCTATATCGAACATGACATCCCGAGTCTTTTTAATGAAATACATTTCTATGGAAATGCTTTTGATAAATCTTTATCATACTTTTTTGGGACAAATTCTGCAACACTTTTATTTAAAATGTTACTCTGGTTTTCAAACAAACCATAAACAAAATTGGTATTTTCTGGCCGTGAAAATGGGGATGTCACAACTAATGCCTATTGTTGTAAAACTCGCCGAGTTGACCGATTACTCCTCTGAGTACTCTCTACTTGCCCCCTTATCGAGACGAGTTACAGAATCTCGAGTACTCCCCGATCGGCCCCCTTACTGAACAGAGTATTGTTGTAAAACTCAGTCAACTTGGTGATTAATGTGTATAATTTACTTAATGATTTATTATTTACACACACAAGTGATTATATATATATATATATATATATATATATATATATATATATATATATATATATATATATATCTTAAATGTTCATTAATTATTCACCAAGTGAGACCATTATGTGTTTTTTAGCTTTTTTGTATTGTTATATATCTAATTTTGTTGTATATTTCAATCAAGTTATGATTTTGACATATATAATTTCCCTAAAAATATTTCTACATGAGTTACCGAATCCGAGTACTCCCGAGTACTCGCTACTCGGTGGTCGGCCGAACAGGTTCCGAGTAATGAGTACTACAACCTTGCTAATTCCTCTACGTCGCCGCTAATGCCCGTCGCCGCTAAAGGTCTTCATAGATAATCCCCAGTTCAACTTTCTTTCTTTGTATCGTGTCTTTTGTGAAACTCTCCACCCGACTCAGTTCCTTCGACGTAGCAAGCACCCATCCAACACCCAGCCGTCGATTCTTGCCAGGAGACCGCTATCACCACTGATTGACCGCCATTACTGGCGATGTGCACCCTTATTACTGGGGACCAAACCATTCAGATTGAATTACTTCTTATTTTCTATTAATCTTCTGTTTTCATTGTATTTTAGGTGATGAATGTGTAGTATAATTCTCAGATTTTGTTTGGTTGAGTGATTATATATGTATTTTGAGGTATGAAATGAGGGATGAAATTGTTTATGCATTTTGAGTGAATATATAGGTTTTTTCAAATTTATACAACATTTTGTATATGTTTTTCAGATTTATGTTTATGTTCAATGTGGTATATTGGCTTGAAATTGAAATTAGGCATGAAATTGAGATTGGTTGTATACATTTGTTTGATGTATTGTCTGCTTAATTGTATGAAATTTAAATATGAAAGTTGTATTGTATGTCTAAAACGAAATGAAAATTGGAATTGAATGTATTGTATACATGTATGATTATGTGATATTTAGGATTAATAGTTTGGTATATATAAGATAGTGATAAAGTTTTTAACTGTGAAGTTAAAGTGTTTGATAAGTTGAAGTGTTTGTATTTACATGTATGATTGTATTAGATGTTTATTATGTCTTTATTTTCTAGTTAATATGGTTTCAAAGTGCTTAATTTTATTAGTGACTTAATGTTATTTTCTAGTTAATATGGTTTCAAAGTGCTTAATTTTGTTAGTGACTTAATGTTGGCTGTTACAACTTTAGCTTAATTAGGTTATTAATAGAAACGTACTTCTAGTAATTTTAATTTAATTATAGAATAAAATTAAATTAATTTTTAAAAAATCAACAATAAATTAAGAAATTAATTGTAAAATCAAATTAAATTAGTTTTAAAATCAAGTTAATATTAATATTAAAATTAAATTAAATTAATTTAAAAAATTAAACTAATAACAAAAAAGAAAATATTAAATTAACTAGAAAATCAAATTAAGTTAACTTTAGAATCAAATTAAATTAATTATAAAATCAAATTAATATTAATATTAAAATAAAATAAAATAAAGTTAATTATAATCAAATTAATTAATGTTAAAAAAACTAATAACAAAAAAATATTAAATAAGTTAATTTTAAAATCAAAGTGCTTTATTTTGTTAGTGACTTAATGTTGGTCATTACAACTTTAGTTTAATTAGGTTATTAATAGCAGCATATTTTTAGTAATTTTAAATTAATTATAAATTAAAGTTAAATTAATTTTTAAAAAATCAATAAAAAGAAAATATTAAATTAACTTTTATTTATGTTGTTTGTCTATATTACATATATTATAATTTTGCAGGGTAACTAACTTTTATTAATATTGTATTTCTATATTGTACATCTTGTAATTTTACAGGCTACAAATGAGGTTTACGTAGGCGATATTCTTTGTTATGATGGCCGATGTTATGGGCCTTGGTCACGAAGGTGATGGAGCTGGGCCATGACCACCATAAAAGGTCACCATCCACCAACATCTTCGAAGTATTAAATATGTGGGAGAGACTTGTCTTTGTGGAAGATGTAATTAAATATGTGGGAGAGACTTGTCTTTGTGGAAGATACATCTGGATATTTACCCAGGTTATGTAAACGCTAAACATCGTAATCATATTTACAACTTATGTAAATGATGTAATGATATTCTTTTCAATAATGTAAATCAACGAGCATTCGTTAGAAGACGTTTAGTAATATTATTATGAATTTATGATACCTAATATTAAACAGAACACTACAAATATGCTAATCACGACAATTCTTCACTAATTGGGGATTTCTTGGTCTCCTTTATTTAAAAGGTACGCACAAAGTTTGAAATCCCTAATTGAATCTAAAGTATTTCACAAATGTACATTCCAAAAGTTGTATTGTATCAAATTTGCAACCAATACGTCCACATGAACCTTTTTTCGGTATAGCTTTTGCCATATTTTATCATCTCATAAATTTGAGTCAGAGATATATGGATATATCTATTTCATGTCAAAACAGATCCCCTTCTTATTTTTATATCGGGTCTTTCTTCTTTCTTTTGCTGCTGATCTCACATCGAGAGCAGCTCCTTCGTGTTCAGGATGATCGGATGAGAGATCTTCCTCCGACTCCGAAACGAGTCACGGAGCTCTCAATGGAGTGGTTTACGTTCTGGAATTCCATCTCTAGTTGGGGCTTTCGGTTCGAAGGTTATAAAATGTGGTGCGGGTTCATCTCTCTCGACCAGTTCAGGTTCAAGGGAGCTCATTGAATGAGCAATTCAATAAGAGAGCTTAATATCCACCGACCATGGTTTCATTAAAGTTAACTAACTAAGAATGCTAACTAAGAATGCAAAGACCTCTATTAATCATAACATTGGAATGAATTCCTGTGATATATAAATTTTTCATATCATTTGAATAAGATGATCATACATGTAGAATTCCCGCAGAGCAAGGGTATATGTACCAAAATAAAGAACTTTGAATGAGTTACTTTGAACATATTAAGAGGCCATTCAGTGGCATGTCACTAAATTGGCAAGAAAGGGGTCAGTGGACACAAAATTGATGATGATAGATATTTAATTTGGGTTAAGAGAAAGAGATAAAAATGTCCGTCTGTGAGACAAAATAACCTTTTTGAGTAGGATCTCAATGGAAGAAGGTTAATTGTATGAAGTTATTGCTAAACCTTTTTTAAATTTGTTCTAATAATCATCATTTATAAACTTTTGTTGTAGAATCCAGAGAGTTTTGAAAGCCAAAAATAATTATTCAACAATCATTCTTAAACTACACAGTATCACATCCATATCCAACTCAACATAAATTATCTTTAATGCATGAGTACTCCAGTTTTATGACAATGGAGATGTCATTTCTGTGTTTTCATTAACGTTTTGCTGATACAGGAAATGATGGATACAAACAATTCAATATGAGAGCTTGAAATACCTAAGTATGGTATTCTTATCTTTTCTTTGAGGGTTTCCTCTTTTGTTATCAATCATTCCAAAAATTAGTGTTCTGCTTGCGACTGCAATAAACTATTTGTTTTCTCTATACTCCATACAAACTCAAGATCGAACACAACATTAGCCATCGTTGTACGCAGCTTTGGATTGTCATGCAAACATCCCTCAACAATTTGAACAAACTTCTTCAAACAATGGAGATGCATTTTTTTATAATATGACTTCATCTTCAAATTTCTATATTTGCATTCGTAGAAGTTGGTGCATTGGAGGTCATTTCTATATTTTTCAATATCAGAGTGAGTTGATACAATATTTAACATGTATGACAATTTATACACTGATCCGTAGAGGCGTACACTGATCCGCAGAGGCGTACACTGATCCACTGATAACAGTTCATTATTTTTAACATAAGTTTTGTGGACTGATATTAAACATAAGTTAATTATTTTTAACATTTTTTTGTCAAATTTTTTACATAATAATCACATAATACCTTATGTGATTAAAAAAAATTAATATTAATAAACAAAAAAGGAAAACGAAAAAAAATTAAAAAACTCAAGATCCGCAAAGGTGTTCCATTTCCTCATATGGCTTAGTCAATCCGCAGAGGGTGCTCTGCGGATCCTATGGGATCCTATGGTCAGATAGATTCCGAAATCCGTTTTTTCATGGTCATTTTTTTTCAAAGAACCCCTCATTTTTGGTCATTTACCGAATTTTCTCATGATAAAATAGGAGTAACTTCTTTTTTGTCGTTGTTTTTACTCTTTAGTTTTTTATAAATTTATAACTAGCAAAAAACCCGGGCTTCGCCGCTGGTTGGATTTTTTAAAAAAATTTTGTATTGTGTTATGACAGATTCGATAAAGATTACCAAAAATATGTTGTGTACAATTAAAAAAAAAGTTTATGTTTGTTTATTTGACTTAACAACAAAACACCATATCTAACAATTGGTAAAATCATAATAGTTTTACAAAGGGTATATTGGGAATTTAAATGATTAATTGTCTTTTGTTTCTTTTGGTGTAGATGTTTAACCTTTGAGTCTACTCGTAGCTATTAACGATGAAGTTGGTACCTAACAACAACGAAGAATAACTCAAATCCTTCAAACATAAAGCACAATTAAAACTACAAATAATTGTATGTATCCGATCCATACAGACATTTCTTCATAACTTTGAGTGGTCGTTATAACTTATCTTCAAATGGCTTGTAATTTGGGAAGTAAAATGCTAAGAAACAGCGAAATAGGTGTGAAAAATGCAAAAAAAGATTGTTTTTATGGACCTTGTAGCGAAACTCATATACCACAAGGATCAAAAGTGTATTTTTCTAAAAAAATATTTTTAAACTTCAATGAGAAGAAATAGTGAATAGGGATAGAAAATGCAAAAATATTGGTGTTTTAGGACCTTGTAGCGAAATTGATACACCGAATAGACCAAACGTGTAATTTACTAAAAGTCACTTTCAACACTATTGCTAACTTCAGCCAGATTTAGGCCCTGTTTGATTTGGATATGAGTGGGTCAGCTCAGACAAAATTGTGCCTCAATTTTACATCTAATTGGGTCAATAATGTCTTACTCAGGGCCTGTTTGTTTACCTCTTAATTGCAAAATTAAGAGGCAATGTCTTAAAATTTCAGATTCAGAGCGTTTGTTTGCGTATTATTTTTTTACCTCTTAAAATAAAAAATGCCTCTTATTTTTTCAAATATTAAATGAAGTCTGAAAAATAAAAAAAAAAAAGGGACGCGCGTTCTATTTGCCCTAAACACATCAACCGCCTCCTCTTCTTTCTTCACTTCGCGTCTGCTTGCTTCGCATATTCTTCTCCTCAGTTTCGACGACGCCAGCGACGCCTCCTTCTTCTGCTGCTGCAATCGCCGATGACGCTGCACCCAGCAACGTCGCCTTCCTCCGCCGCTGCTTGTCTTTCGTCTCCATCTCGTTCTTCAGCCGACCGCAACATGTATCTTCTGTTTCTTCCTTCTTTTCCCTCAAACTTGAAAATCAAAAATCGAAATTGTTATGCTATCAGTTTCTGATTTGTTCAATCAAAATCAATATTTGATGTTATGCTCGATTTTGATGTTATATGCTCGATTATGATGTTATATGCTCAATTTTGATGTTATATGATCGAATCTAAATGTGTTCAATGGATATGATCAAATGTTGATGTTGAATTTTGATGTTATATGCTCACTTTTCATCATTTCACAATTCTTGCCAAGATGCTTTGAAAGACGGTAAATCAACATGGATTTATTTCTCCTTTTTGGTCTTTGTTATAAGTAGAGAAGATATTGATAAAAATGAGTTGGCTTTGGCTATTGGCTTGCAAAGTTTCTTTGAATTAATTATCCTTATCAGGTTCTTGAATTGTTACATATATTCAATGTTTACTATTTCCTAGTATAACCTCCTTAAGATGAAAGAGAGATGTGAGAATGAATGAAAGAATGTTTGATGCAGGGGTATGTTGGTCAATCGGTAATCATCCTTGGATGCCATTTTAGATTTTCATTGATTGTAATGCTTGTTATGCCAATTTAGATTTCTTTGTTTATGTTGATTTATAGAAATTTCATCATTGATCATGTAGAGATTTGAATCATATTTGGGTATGTACATTATCTCAAGATATTGTCATGTTATTTGTCTGCAGCAAAGAGAAGGGTCAAAGCAAGAAGTGTTCAAAAAGAAATTAAGTTAAATTTCTTTAACTCCATTAATGTTCAAAACATCCCTGCTATTTCGTTTTTCGTAAGAACTTTTTGTAATAAAGATTGTTTTTTTTTTGTAAAGACTACTTGTATATAACTATTGGCTAGTAATTATAATGAATTATTAGGTTGTTTAGTTTTCATTGTATTTTTTTGTAATATTGGGTGTAATGTTTAGCATCCTACTTCCATGGATTTTTTTCCAAAGATATGATGTTGTAATTGAAAGAAATGATACAAAAGGATAAAATTGTCATTTTTATCATTCAGCACAAAAATTCAGAGGTTCAAACCAAACAGCATGAAAAAAATTCAGATCTTAAAATTTCAGACCCTCTTAGAAATTCAGATCTCTTAAAATTTCAGATCTTAAAAATTCAGATCCTGCCAAACAGCCCCTCACTCATACAAAAAAAAAACTTGCTGACTGAATCTGATTGAAATTTATTCCATCATTGCCCCTGAACCAATATCACTCTTATCCTCCATCATCACATCCATCGATTTAATCCTGGAAAGGGAAAAAGAAACACGAACAGAGACAGCAAACGGGGTGGTCTGGTGGAGCATTAGCAAAACAGGTACAAGAAAGGGGAAGGAAGGAAATCGTCCGGTTATGGCAGATCTGTTGAGGAAGGAAAACGGCGACAGCAAACCGAGGAATGCGGGAGGAAGCGGAGGAGGCCGCTGGTGGTTGTTGTTGAAAACAGTGGTGGTGATCGGGGATGCTCAGGCAGCTCCTCTTGCTTATTTCCTGACCCGACAAAATGAAAAGGAAATGGGTGTTTGGGTGTGGCTTCTCAATTTGCTTCGATCAACAGGAAGAAGAGGGGCAAGAGGCTATTGCCTCTGTGATCTCGCCGGAAAAAAGAAAACATAGACAACTGGTGGTGTGTTGTTGACAGCAAGAAGGAAGAAAGAGATAGAGAAAGGAAAAAGAAATCATACCCAAGGAACACGATCTGATGAGATAATGTATATAGCATCTTTATTATTATTAATATTAATATTAATATTATTATTATTATTATTATTATTATTATTATTATTATTATTATTATTTATATTATTATTAATATGAATATTATTACTATTATTATTATTATTATTATTATTATTATTATTATTATTAATGAATCAGGGTAAAATGGTCATTTTGCATAAGTCAATACATTCAGTCAGATGTACAATCAAACAACATGGTTTCTTACTCGGTCAGAATTTATTACTCAGACAGATCTTTTCCAGTCAGCACTTTTCTCACTCAGTAATTATCAAACGGGGCCTTAATATGTATGTATTAATTACTAGTAAAAACATCTACATCTTGCTACATGTTTGATAAATTAGTGACATTTTGCAGAGTTCATATTAAAATGTGTAACTTTGACATATTATTCAAAAATGGCAACTTAGAGTGTTTTTGATTTGGATGTGAAATTATATATATATATATATATATATATATATATATATATATATATATATATATTGGTCAATGCATTTGGAAATGTATATATATTCAAGTAGAGAATAATAGTTGGATCATATAATAGTATTTTTAATAGAAAAAATGTGTGTTTGTTGCTATTGTAAGTAGTAAAGTATTTTTTCCTATACCGGTTAAAAGAAAAGTAAAACTACAATGGTATTTTTTGGAGTTTACCAGAAATTAGATTCCTTCGCTATTATGAAGAATTAAACCCAACATTTATGCATTGTCACAATGGCAGTGGGGACATGCATTTTTGATGCACCTTGCCACCAAAGGAAGTTATGCTTCTTTGATCTAGTCAAGGGAAAATACAAGGACAAACATGAGGACATTCTCAACGTTTCCATTGAAAGCAGTTTATGTGTGAGAATCCTATACACATAAGGTTTCCAGATCTGGTCGGCAACAGACCATAGATCCGAACAAATAATAGCATCACTATAGCTATCACACAAGACATTTAGCACATAAAAGCATTTTAGGCATCACTCCTAAAATAAACTAGTGCTTGTGTCAATTGAGGTGTACTACCTAACATATTTTTGACACACTCCTCACGATCATTACTTAGCATTCTAAGTTGAAGTCTAGAAATTTCCTACAAAATTCCTAGTTCGCTTAAACTAATGCTCTGATACCAACTGTGACATCCCCAATTTCTCAGCCAGAAGAGACCGATTTGTTTATGCTTTGTTTTTAAAATCAGAGTAATCTTTTAAAGAAAACAGTTGCGGAATTTGTTCCCAAAACAAAATATGATAAAAATTATCAAAGCATTTCTTTAAAGAAATGTATTTTCATTATATAACAAAATCTCGGGATGTCATGTTCCGATACAGACACATAAGCATAAACGGAACTTACATTATTTACACTAAAGATTTTACATCTCCTTTAATCTCTCCGTGAAACATATCTTCGTATCGATACCTGTGATACAAAGAAAACTGAGTGGGTCAGGCTTGGGAGCCTGGTGAGCATATAACAATCAACCCAATTACCCATCCCCATTATCTTCTTTATTTCTTAGGATTTTACCCTAAGAATTCAACTACCCGTCATTCATTCATTCCTAGGATTGACCTAAGGAATTAGCACACAATCTATTGCTACATGAGGCGTATCTACCAACATCATCCTTTAAGCGCCTCTGCCAGGATTACGTCATACACTATGAGGCGCGACTGTCAGGTTTATGACATTCTCTTTTAGGCGCATCTGCCGTCATTATCCTATAAGCACATCTGCCAGGATTATCCTATAAGCGCATCTGCTAGTATTATGACATTCTCTATTTGGCGCATCTGCCGACATTATCCTATAAGCGCATCTGCCAGGATTACGACATTCACTACTTGGTGCATCTACCGTTATTATTCTTAAGCGCATCTGCTAGTATTATGATATTCTCTAATTGGTGCATCTGCCAATATCATTCTTAATCATCTTTCATACCTCATCATTTTATCACATACCAACTATCTCATTTACCCATGTTCTACCCAACATATTTGTAAATATAAAACACATATATAGTTTAACTCATTTAAAAACTATATAAAACATCTATTCCACACTCATCTCAAATAAACAACAATATATAAACACATAGCACGTATTTTATAACAAATACTTCATATTTATGTGTTAGAAGAAAGTAACCACACACTCACCCAAACATATACTTAATACATTCAAACCATACTTGTGTTATACCCGTGTTTATGAAAGGGACTATACACCCACACATATAAACAACTTTATATTCTACACATAGCACGTATTTTATAGCAAATACTTAATATTTATGCGTTAGAAGAAAGTAACTACACACTCATTTGATCAGAAGATGATCGGACAGCACTACGGCTTGTAGAAGTAGTATTCTTCGGCAGATGTGGAAGATCTTCACAAAAACCGGACTCCTCGTGGGCAGAGCTTCGGCTCGGGAATTTCACTTCTCGGGATCTTCGGGGCTTCGGGACTTGCTTCGGGGCTCGGGAATGATACCGGGGCTTCGGGATAATTCTTGCACGAAAAACGATGCAAAAATGTGAGAAAAATGGAAGAAATGAGCAAAGAAGTCGGTTGCCCTCGACACCCTTTTATAGGGGCTGGAAGTTCGAATTACGCTGGGCATAATGACGATAAGGTCGCTGACTCCCCCCATGGATAATATCGGTTAATATATATTTAAATTAAATATCGAAAATATTTAATAAACTTCAAAAATTTATATCTTCCACATACGAACTCCGTTTTCAACGTTCTTTATATCCATGCGTAGGTGAGACTATGATCTACAACTTTCGTTTGGACTCCGTCGGCTAATTTTGACTTTATTTTTATTATTTATTTTTAGTAGACCGGGACAGGAAAACTCCGTTATAAATTCATAACTTCTTCATCCGACGTTCGTTTTTGCCTATCTTTTTATCGTTTTACTACTATTAACGAGACCTTCGATTCTCATTTATATTGTTTCGGCTAAAAACCGCTCGATCTCAAATCGAGTATTCGAGCTGCATACTGCTAAGTCGAAACTTCGAAAAATCATAACTTCCTCATACGAAGTCAGATTTGGACGTTCTTTTTATGCACGCTCATGGTTTAAAGAACTCTATGAATTTCGTTTAGATTGGTAAGGCTAAATATCACTCTAACGTAAATTCACTTTTTATGTCATTCAGCGTTGTGCCGGTTCTGCCGCGAAACTTCCACAGGTCATAACTTCTTCGTTATAACTCGGATTTCGGCGATCTTTATATGCATGGAAACCTTGTAACAAATACAATAACTTAGTTAAGATTATTCATTCTAAATAATCTTTCATCAAAAATTCATTTTTGACGCCTATCGTCTCTAAATTGACTAGCCCGGATCTACGGGCGTTACAATTATCTCCCCCTTAGGATGATTACGTCCCAGAATCATCAACGAAATAGGACTTGCATAATGATTCCACACGTTATTTCTTCATCTTAGGTAATAACTGTAACTTCCATGTTTCCTCGAAAGAGTATTTAACTCTATGGCTTTCTTGACCGCAGAAGATGCCCAATCTTGCATCTGCTTATCGTACTATGTTGTACTTTCAATCGTAACCTTCAAGTTACCAAATAAGTCCTCATTGTGGACTCCCTCTTCTTCTCAGGATAAATACTTTCCTTTATCTATTGTAACAAACCAATGGGTCGTGCTCTATTGACCTCTCATCGCACGTTGCGACGCTTAGACTCGGTCTTTAATAAAGTTAAATTCCAGAATGGAATTATACCTTCCTTCATATTCTATTGTCATATAATCACATTTCAACATGTAGCATTTCTACCTGCGAACTTCTTTTAACAACGAGTGCGACACTATCAATCGCATTAACTTCAACCTTCTGACTTAAGTCAGATGTTACATCTAACTTGGTCCTCTAGACCACATAACATACTCCTCATAGTCGAGCTTAAATTTAAATATGACCACTAGGGTCGGAACAAGAAACATCTTACTAGTCACTACCGAAACAAAGGTAATGACACACTTGAACAAAACGGAATCAATTACTAGCTTCTTGGTAACCTTGTGACTTTCCCTGATCCAAGTGCGAGTCCTGTGCTTTCGGTAGTGTATGCATCTACTACCTTTCACACCTACTCATACTCATCCCAAGTATTGTCTCGCAGTCGACCAAGTCACCATACAAGAAAGTCAGACAATCATTCAACACATCAGTTAGCAAAACTAGGGTTTATATTAATTCCTTGAAACGATTACACAAAAGTTCAAGTTCACCCTATATTATGCCTCTAATAGGCTACATACATGATAATTTTCATATCGATACTTTATAACTTGATCTTTAGATATAAGATCCTTATTCTTGATTCCTTGCATTGCCATCTGCTTCATCAAGGATCATTTGAAATGCTCTTGCCTTTAGCTTTGGCGGCGCCTCTAGCCTTGCTGCTTGATTTTTCCTTGGGCAGTCTTGCTTGAAGTGCCTCTCTTCGTTACATTCGTAACACACCTTTTTGTTGAAAATACATTCATCGGCGTAGTGCCCATGCTTTCCACACTTGAAACATGTCACCTCCGAGCCACATTTTCCTGAGTGCTTCTTCTTGCACTTATCCGACCACCTTGCCTCATCCCTTCCTCCTCCTCCAGACTTCGAGAATTTTCTTTTCTCATTAGAACCTGAAGTTCCTTCTAACTTTCTCTTCTCGCCAACTTTAACCTTACTGTCAGTCCTCCCCTTGATCATATTCTCAACAGACTTGGCAGCCCAAATAGCTGCCTGACGCACTGGCACCGCATACTCCCAAGGGAGTCCCTTTGCGTACCGGTCGACTTTTGTCAGTTCATCTGGGACGATGTGCAAAGCAAACTCCATCTTGTCTGTGAAGGCATTAGCGTATTCATCCACTGACATGGTGCCTTTCTTCAATATCAGAAATTTGTTCTCCAACTCTAGCAGGTTTTGGGCCGAGCAGAACTTGCGCTTGAATTACACCAAGAACTCTGCCCAGGTCAGTTGCAGTGGCTCATTAGGACTTAGGATCTTCCCCAAAGTGTTCCACCAACGAACAGCCCCACCCCTGAACTGACGTACTGCGAAAGTGGTCTGCAACTTGCCTCTGCAACCACACATCATGAAGGCTAGCTCCATTTCCGATATCCAATCCATAACTCTGATCGGATCCTCCTTTTCCAATGAAGGTCGATGGTTTGCAAGTCAGAAAATCCTTATACTTGCATCCCATTCCATCATTCCTTCCATTCTTGTTGTTTTTCCTAACTATCAGTGGGTTGGCTTGACCAACAGATCCACTGAAGTTTCCTCCTTCTGAGTGCCCTTCATTTAATTCAGGCTCTTCCACTTGAATTGACAGTTCTTCACGATTCTATTGAAGCAACCACCTGGTCTCCTCCATATGGCGATCCAACATCGTTTGAATCATCATTTGTACACCAGCCATCATTATTGGCTCGGGTGCAGCAGCTACAACAGGTATTTGTTCAATCACTGGTGGTTGATTCCTGTTTTCATTTGCATTTCCAGCTCCACTTCTGGTTCTTACCATTTTTGATCTACACACCGAATATGGTGAATTCCAATCCTCAATCATGATAGATAATTAAGTCATCCTTATCACTCTGAAAACGTTTACATGCTAGTTCTAATATCGTAGTCATACGCTTAGAATCCTACACACATAAGGTTTCCAGATCTGGTCGGCAACAGACCATAGATCCGAACAAATAATAGCATCACTATAGCTATCACACAAGACATTTAGCACATAAAAGCATTTTAGGCATCATTCCTAAAATAAACTATTGCTTGTGTCAATTGAGGTGTACTACCTAACATATTTTTGACACGCTCCTCACGATCATTACTTAGCATTCTAAGTTTAAGTCTAGAAATTTCCTACAAAATTCCTAGTTCGCTTAAACTAATGCTCTGATACCAACTGTGACATCCCCAATTTCTCAGCCAGAAGAGACCGATTTGTTTATGCTTTGTTTTTAAAATCAGAGTAATCTTTTAAAGAAAACAGTTGTGGAATTTGTTCCTAAAACAAAATATGATAAAAATTATCAAAGCATTTCTTTAAAGAAATGTATTTTCATTATATAACAAAATCTCGGGATGTCATGTTCCGATACAGACACATAAGCATAAACGGAACTTACATTATTTACACTAAAGATTTTACATCTCCTTTAATCTCTCCGTGAAATATATCTTCGTATCGATACCTGTGATACAAAGAAAACTGAGTGGGTCAGGCTTGGGAGCCTGGTGAGCATATAGGGTTTTCAACCCACAATAATATAATTATTATATTCAACCATCAAACAATCAACCCAATTACCCATCCCCATTATCTTCTTTATTTCTTAGGATTTTACCCTAAGAATTCAACTACCCGTCATTCATTCATTCCTAGGATTGACCTAAGGAATTAGCACACAATCTATTGCTACATGAGGCGCATCTACCAACATCATCCTTTAAGCGCCTCTGCCAGGATTACGTCATACACTATGAGGCGCGACTGCCAGTTTTATGACATTCTCTTTTAGGCGCATCTGCCGTCATTATCCTATAAGCGCATCTGCCAGGATTATCCTATAAGCGCATCTGCTAGTATTATGACATTCTCTATTTGGCGCATCTGCCGACATTATCCTATAAGCGCATCTGCCAGGATTACGACATTCACTACTTGGTGCATCTACCGTTATTATTCTTAAGCGCATCTGCTAGTATTATGATATTCTCTAATTGGTGCATCTGCCAATATCATTCTTAATCATCTTTCATACCTCATCATTTTATCACATACCAACTATCTCATTTACCCATGTTCTACCCAACATATTTGTAAATATAAAACACATATATAGTTTAACTCATTTAAAAACTATATAAAACATCTATTCCACACTCATCTCAAATAAACAACAATATATAAACACATAGCACGTATTTTATAACAAATACTTCATATTTATGTGTTAGAAGAAAGTAACCACACACTCACCCAAACATATACTTAATACATTCAAACCATACTTGTGTTATACCCGTGTTTATGAAAGGGACTATACACCCACACATATAAACAACTTTATATTCTACACATAGCACGTATTTTATAGCAAATACTTAATATTTATGCGTTAGAAGAAAGTAACTACACACTCATTTGATCAGAAGATGATCGGACAGCACTACGGCTTGTAGAAGTAGTATTCTTCGGCAGATGTGGAAGATCTTCACAAAAACCGGACTCCTCGTGGGCAGAGCTTCGGCTCGGGAATTTCACTTCTCGGGATCTTCGGGGCTTCGGGACTTGCTTCGGGGCTCGGGAATGATACCGGGGCTTCGGGATAATTCTTGCACGAAAAACGATGCAAAAATGTGAGAAAAATGGAAGAAATGAGCAAAGAAGTCGGTTGCCCTCGACACCCTTTTATAGGGGCTGGAAGTTCGAATTACGCTGGGCATAATGACGATAAGGTCGCTGACTCCCCCCATGGATAATATCGGTTAATATATATTTAAATTAAATATCGAAAATATTTAATAAACTTCAAAAATTTATATCTTCCACATACGAACTCCGTTTTCGACGTTCTTTATATCCACGCGTAGGTGAGACTATGATCTACAACTTTCGTTTGGACTCCGTCGGCTAATTTTGACTTTATTTTTATTATTTATTTTTAGTAGGCCGGGACAGGAAAACTCCGTTATAAATTCATAACTTCTTCATCCGACGTTCGTTTTCGCCTATCTTTTTATCGTTTTACTACTATTAACGAGACCTTCGATTCTCATTTATATTGTTTCGGCTAAAAACTGTTCGATCTCAAATCGAGTATTCGGGCTGCATACTGCTAAGTCGAAACTTCGAAAAATCATAACTTCCTCATACGAAGTCAGATTTGGACGTTCTTTTTATGCACGCTCATGATTTAATGAACTCTATGACTTTCGTTTAGATTGAGATGGCTAAATATCACTCTAACGTAAATTCACTTTTTACGTCATTCAGCGTCGTGTCGGTTCTGCCGCAAAACTTCGACAGGTCATAACTTCTTCGTTATAACTCGGATTTCGGCGATCTTTATATGCATGGAAACCTTGTAACAAATACAATAACTTAGTTAAGATTATTCATTCTAAATAATCTTTCATCAAAAATTCATTTTTGACGCCTATCGTCTCTAAATTGACTAGTCCGGATCTACGGGCGTTACATCGCCGTACGCCACCAGGTGGATGGTTGGGTTCATTTTTCCGAGCAAAGAGATGTGTATGTGTGCTTCTGCCACTAGATTGCATGACGTGTGTGTGGTTACTGTTAGATTAGGTGTCTAAGCCCATAATTGGTATGTACTTGACCCGAGAGTAACATGGCCCATTTTGGGTTGCATATCACCAAGACAATTTGATAGGATGGACATGTGAGTAAGAGATTTTTTATGATTTATTAATATATTATAAGTTCTAATATATTAATATGAAATCATATGATTTAATTACTATTGGTCAAGAATTAATTTGGAATTAATTTAGTGATCAAAAGAGACTAATTAAATTAATGGGGAATAATTGTGTAAATTAGTTGTATATATGGTTTGGGCTTATGATACATGATGAACTAAGTTTATGGAAGAATCCATAAAGAGTTAGGACACTTGAATCATGAATCATGGATAATAAGCCCAAGGGTATGGATTAGGGCTTACCCATGACTCTTGGATTCCTAACATATGTGTGTGTGTGTGTGTGTGTGTATATATATATATATATATATATATATATATATATATATAATACACACACACACACATGAACCTATAGCTAAAATCGGTTGGTGCATGTGTTCTTGGAGTTCCCATAACCGATTTTGAGTGAATAGAATCTCTCTCTCTCTCTCTCTCTCTCTCTCTCAAGTCCTCCTTTGTCTAAGGTGTGTTGTGAACCGTTTGAGGTGCAACATTTGAGGCACTAAGTTCTTAAAGGCCAAAACTACAAGCTACAACAAATAGGTAAGTCTATAACTCATTTCTATGTTGTTTATGTCAAGTATATGTTAGTTGTAGGCTTCATACTTTGGAAACATTATTGCATGTATAATTAGAGAAAACATAGATCCAAAGCATTTAGGGTTGTATGTGCACCATAGGAATTTTGTAGTATACAAAACCCAACAGTGGTATCAGAGCCTAGGATAGTTTTCTATTATATTGATACCGACATATTAGTTTTCAAAGTAGAAAAACTGTTCTGACAGCACCTACTCGATGAGTACATGAATGAACTCGAGGATTAGGATGGCTTTTGCCTTGAACTCAACGAGTCCATAGTTGGGCTCGACGAGTTGTATGATCAAACAGCAGTTTTTCGGGTCTATTGGCCAGAATTAGATTAGGATCATTACCATAAACTGTTTTGAATCATTAAATCTGTTTTTTATGATATGGTAATGATCATCCTCATCCAATTAAAAATATAATTGTCGATATTTCAAGTTTATAGTTAGTTTATAAGATAAGCTAATTTGAATGGAAATTGTTGATATGAATTATCTTGGCTTATGAGTTTAACAAGATCATAGATAAATTATTTGGTAATTTTTTTAGTAAAATAATTGATCTTAATGCCTTTAATGAATTCCATAACTTGTCCTCAAGTTATGGAAAATGAAAAGTCTCATTTTTAAAGTCATTAAACTCATAAGTTATAGAAATGAAAAGTTTTGAAGAGTTTCAAAACTTGCCCTCAAGTTTTGGAATTTGTAAAGTCTCACAAATGTATACTTTAATTCCAAACCCCTAGAATTTTAAAAGTTAAAATTCAACCCTTATACTGTTATAATATTAAAAGTTAATACTTATATATATATATATATATATATATATATATATATATATATATATATATATATACATGTATGTATAAGAATAAGTCAGTCTTACCATTAGTAGGCCTCATTTACGAAGCCAGTCTATAAGGGGGGGTATAAGGTTACTGCCTATAAAATGGTAGTTTAGTGGGTGTCCACTCTCACCCACCGCTTCCTTGATTGGTGGAGGGTTGTTAGCTGAACGGGTAGGATATGACATTCTCATTAAAAATATAATTAATATTTTAAGTAACTAAATTTCTTACAAATTCCCAATCGTAGTTACTTAGGAAAAATGTGAATTTGGTGCTAACCCATGAAATTGCACTTTGCACCTTGTTAAGTCGTTAGTGGAGAGTGTGTGGTTAACCAACACACTAATCTGGAACTGATAGTGTGTGGCAAAGGGTAGCTTGATTTTAATCATGGATCAATGGAGCGTGTGTGGTTAACCGGCACATTGATTGGATGATTTGTAACATTAAGTGTACCAAGCTAATTTGTATGGTTATTCACACCTTGTTTGTGATCCTCGGCATCCCAGACACAAACTTGAAGGGCATAATCAAGATTAAACATGCCATTGAAAAGTTCAATGAATCTCAAAAGATCTAGGAATTTCAATCCATTTAAAACCTAATATTCATTTACGTTTTTCATGGTGGAAATTGTTAAATTGTCATTTACCTACCTTCAAATATATTGCAATTGGATTACGGCATCCCTCTTTTGAATTGTAGAATATTGTGTTGGGTACTAGCCTTAATATTTCATTTGAGTGTTATATTAAGAACTAAAATCAACTAAACTTGAATTTCTCCCTATAGATGTCTAGTTCTGACAACTATGGTCTTCCTTATCCTTTTGGAAAAACCTTTGCTAACGAAGATGATATCCCACATGGCGATCAAGGTGAAAGATTAATCCCTTTGTCGTGCATTAATGGGACTGGAAATCACACTTCCTTCACCTCCTCTAATTATTCTCCCTAACCCACAAGTTCCAAGACTTGAAAAGTTCAAGGTCACTCAATCCATATTGGCAAGAAAACATAAAGATGGAAAGTATGTATGTGTTCATGTCTTAGAGATGAAGTTACATATTGACAGGCTGGGAGAGTTGGGTGTGGAAGTCTCGAGGAATTTGGTTGTTGAATGGGTTCTACAGTTACTGTGACAACCCGAAATTTCCATTATGTACAAACTATATCACTTCAATAGAAGTTATAGCAGTCATAGTTAATTTTCAGACTTTTCGCATCAGTTTGAGTAATTCAGGGTTCACACTTCAGGAAATATCAGGAGAGTGGGTGCACTAGGGCTTTGTGAAACACTGTTATTCCAACACTCTGTTATATTAGAGATCATTTCAGGAATAAAAATATTTTCTGCCAAAAATATCTCAGGACTATAAATAGAATTCTGAACCAAATTCATTCATTATTCACATTTCCAACTAGAGAAAAGCCATTTTCTCTCTCACGGATCTTTGGGTTTTTATCCCAGATTGTGAGTAACTCTTTCTAGTAGTGTTAGAAAGCTTATTATGTGCTTATAACATGATTTAGATGGCTAAATCATTAGATCTAGGAGTTTACTCCCCAAGGTGTTCTTGGGCGGTAAACTCCCGAAACCGAGCCTAGATTGTTCCTTGTGTTATGCTACTACCCTAGACTCATTGGTATATGTTTTTATGACAAGAAAACAATCAAGAAACACAAACACATGGGAGTTCACGGCCCAAGAGCAATCTTAGGTCGTAAACTCCATTGAAATGGACAAAAGGGTGTTTTTAAGACACCTAAAGCCCTATACCTTTACATGAAATTGTTTCCCACTTAATTGAAGGACCAAAGTGTTGGATATAGTGTCTAAGCCCATAACTATATTTGGTATGTACTTGAACCGACCCGGCATGGTCCATTTGGGTTGCACTTCACCCGAACAATTTATGGATAATATTTGAGAATAGTACAAGTTATGATTTATTAATATATTATAAGTTCTAATATATTAATATAAGATCATATTATTTAATTAGTAGTGATCTATAATTAATCTAGGATTAATTTAGTGATCAAAGATATTACTAATTAAATATGGGCTTCTATATTTATATAGTGTGGGGTTATGCTTATTTGGAATGGGCTAGGCTTGCATGGAGAAGTCCATGGATACTCCATGGAGCTTTAACCCATGGATCTCATGGAAATGAAGAGACATGGGTATTAGGGTTTACATGGATGTAACCCTAATCCACCACACTATATAAAGGAGGTCTTGGTTCTTGAAATGACACTAGTTGACACTTGTTGAGGTGAGGGCAATTTCAAGATAGTAGTGACTATTCTCTCAAAGTTCCAAGTTTGTGGTTATTTGTGACTTTCATTTGAGGCATCCACACTATTGGTGCTAAGCTCTAAAACTCCAAGCAATCAACAACAACTACAAGGTAAGTATATCTCCTAGCTTTATTTGATTCATGTTCCCCATGCCATGCTAGTTAGGATATAAACCTTGGAAAATTAATTATTTGCATGGATCTTAGACAAACATAGATCCAAGGTTTATTAGGGTTGCATGTACACTTAGGAAGTGTTAGAATGCTCAAAACCCATCACAAAGCACATCAAAATCACTCATCAAAGTGAGTTTACGGCCAAGACTTTGTTCTTGGGCCGTAAACATGAAAGAATGGCACCAAAGTGTGCCTAATGTCTTCATATGCTTGGAATAAAAGCCTAGAACTTATACCACCTATGCTTGAGACTTGAAAACAACAAGAACACCATTCCAATGGAGTTTACGGCCGTAAATTCCAAAGGAAATGTCCTTAGGGCCGTAAACTCCTAATTGGAGTGTTTCTAGACCTTAAACCCTTTCAAGAATTGAACCACCAAGTTGGAATAATTCTAGGAATCATTTGGGACTTCAAAACAAACAATACCCCCATGGTTGGGAGTTTACGGCCGTAAACTCAAGAGTTTACAACCGTAAACTCCACGTGTGATGGTATATGGGGAGTAAACTCATATATGGGGTCCTTTGGAACCCTAAACACAAGTACCTTGTCCCACAATAGCTTAGATGCAATCCTTAGGGCTTAAAACACTTATATAAAGTGTTTATTATGTCTAGGATGTCTTAACATTATCAATTAGTGATTTGAGACTAATTGAGTGCATATATGTGTGATTATATGTTCATTAGGATCGTAATGTGTGTACAAGTCCTCGCTTGACACCTAGCAATCCTATACCGTTCAGTTCATCCCAATCACCAACTGCAGGTGAGTTCATACCCCTAATCAATGTTTTAAATGATTTTAGATGCTTAAATAGGGGGAATACAAGTAGAAACAAACATGTTATTAAATCATTGATATGTATTTTAAAACTGTGTTTGTCATTTAACAGATTTCACATACTACAAAATGTGATGCATGAAATGGTTTTCTATCTTAAAATACCTGGATAACAAAAGTATTAGTTTTGAAATGTTTATTAAAATGACATCAAGTCATTCTTAATTATTGTTCAAAACTCCTAGATATCTTGCAAAACCATTATTTCACATTCTTGAACTAAACTATGCATATACACTTATATTCTTATATATGTATTGATGTTTTAGTTTACACCTTTCATTTAGTTTCCCACACACTTAAGTAGTAAGAGTGTATAAACCTACATGATCAACCAATTACCTCTCAGTTAATTATCATAGGGATAATTTGAAGATATCAAACATAATTCCTATTACAAGGAATCACACAAGAGTCAGTTCATTCATGAGTCTATACCAGTATATTACCTGATACATGAGTACATTTACCTTTGATTACATGATACATGAGTACGTTTACATATGCTTACGTGATACATGAACACGCTTACATGAACGCGTTACATGAGTACCTTTATGTAGATACACTTACCTGTGTATATTAACTTGAATACTTGTATCTCGAATTGCGAGGATGATTTATTAGTACCTTCTATGTAAATCTTCCTACATATCCCTAGTACCTCGGGATATCTAGACAGGACCATATCCCTAGTACCTCGGGATACCTAGATGGGTCCCTATCCCTAGTACCTCGGGATATATGGACGGGACTAACCATTCCGGAACCCATCTGTTAGCAACAGTGGGTGATGAACATCTATGGATGCCTACGGTTATTACTTATACTAGGAGTACCTTTACAGGGACTAACCCTTCCTCCGCCCTGCTGCTGCTACAGAGGACAATTGGACAATCTTCGGATGTTCATTAGGTTATATAGGTCGTGTTAACCCTAGTACCTCGGGATAACAGTTACATATGCTGTGTTAGTCCTAGTACCCAGTGACAACACTCACAGTAGTACATTTTCCTGTTTACTTTATTTTGTGATACTTTCACATAAACGATGAGTTAGACTAAGTACTTTAGTACTAAACAATTAAAGGAAAACTATCATTTTACTTACAAAACATTTGGGTCTTGGTAGAAGACTACATTGTCATAACAAAACATTCGGGTCTTGGTAGAAGACTACAATTCATACTTATAGGAAATAAGGGATTTTCTAGGGTTTCCATACTTACATTAACATTTTCATTTAAAGGTTTACATGGCCTTCATAACATATTTTCATAAGCAAGACAATGACACTTAAATACTTATGAATTCAACAGCTTTAAAGCTGATACTCTCTTTCAAAATAACTTGTATTCTCAGGTCAACAGTAGACAGGTACGATGGCCAGGTTTTGAGAAGACGGAGCAGACAAGACTCGTCTTTTATTTTGATTGTATATTTTGGTGTCTTACTACAATGAAAGAACACACATGTATTAAAACTTTACTTATAATGCAATGGATGATGTTGTTGCTTGTTTATTATATTACACTGTTGTGATACTGTACATGACGTCCTCCACCCCCTGAACGTTTCCGCCGTTCGTGGTTTTGGGGTGTGACAGTTACTCCCTGAGTCGTATAGTGAGTTCATTAAGGACTACTACATGACAGATCATGACATGACCCTTATCGATCTTACCTATTTGCTTTTTGCTGCTGAATCATCAATGATTTGGCGCACTGGTAAAGCAAATTTGATTGGAAGATCTACTCCCCAAACTTCCATGGACATTGACAATGGCTACATTGGAAGTCCAGAAAAGCTTTCTCTTCCCAATGGAAAGGGATTGGCCATGGTCAAGTCATTTGACCAAATGGTAAAGAGAAAGGTTAAGTCTAAGATAGTCCTGTGTACCATTCCCAAAGAGACCATATGTTTCTATTGCCAAGAGAATGGGCATTTGTTGCAAAGCTGCCATATTTACCTGAAAGAACATAAGGATGGTAAAGTTAAAAATTTTGACTCTGCTTCGGGTAAGTCCACTATCTAACTCTATTAATTTCCTATTTGGAGATTCTTAATACATGATGTAATGTAATTACATTTTGATGTTTAGTAGAATCAAAGGAATCTTAAAGAAAGAGTAAGTTGATTCCAATCGTGAAGAGATGGATTTCGATCGCATGGTTCGATGATCAGAATTTTGAGCCACTGCTTAAGAGTTGTGATAGATTACTTAGGAATGGATAACAACATAGTTTTCATATGTATTTGCATTGTAAGGATAAGTTTTCACACAATTTTTTAAATAAAAAGAAAAAAATTCGATTTTATTTTCTTTTAAGTTGATTACAATGGAATTTGTGAAAATTGTTTCTTATATGTTTCCATTGATAGCAATATTGGAAGATGGATTTGATTCTTTCGTTTGTGGTAGTGCCATAATTTACCAAATAACAAAAGATTTTCATCACCCAAGTTTCAGTTGGATAGAAACTTGGAATCATACAACTTGTATTGTGTGATGAATGAAAACTTCATCTTTGGGAAATTAAGACTAATTCCTTGTTCACATGTATATGTGAGTCAAGTGAAGGACTAGGGGATCGGGTACACTTGGCTGTGCGCTGGTCAGGTCCACCACAAAGATCGATAAGACTATTCGGTATGTTTTACTAAAGTTTAGTAAATATGGTTATACTTACAAGATTAAGTGTAATTATGGATCATTGAAAAAGTTTCAATGTATGTCAGAAGAATAAGAAGAATCAAATTATGTAGAAAGATAAAGTTTCTCCAATCTGAAAAGAAGGGAGAGTACTTGAGTATCATGTTTTATGATTATCTTAGTGATTATGAAACCATATCACAATTAATTCTCTAAGGACATCTTAGTGCATTTTTATAGCTAAGAAGAGGAATCGTGAATTGTTGAAATGCTTAAATCAAAAGGTGAATCATACTTCATTCCAAAATCGAGTCTTAGAGTAACACTTCAAGATCAAGCCTCGAGTGACATAATCTTAAGCAAGGTTTATAACAATTATCAAATGTAGAGTAAAATGTTTTCTACTCTTGTACATTTGAAATTGGAAAGTTGTGATGTCTTGGATAAGACAAAGACCAACTCAGACCAATTGTGTGAAGTGTTTGTCTTGATAAAGAACCGCACTAACTCTTGAATATTTTTTTTGTCAAGTAATGTTCCTTGACAAAGTGAATCTTATATGTCAAAAGGTCAGTGGGAGTTTTAAAGATCTTGAAGAGTTTCAAGAACTAATCAAGAGTAAACCAATTGTTTAATCACTAGCACACGACTTGAGGTTTATAACCTATCGTGTTGAGATATTCTTATTTTGTGCCCATTCCACTTGGTTGACTATGCATGTGATTTCTATGAGTTCTCAATTGTTTGCATGACAACATGGAAGCAATGGTAGGCCTTGTGCTGCCAGGTGGCAACAAATTAAGATTGAACAAGTTCAGTCCATATGAGTTTAGATTAGTCACTAACCTTGTCTTATGATTATGGTTTTGACATATTCACATGGATAGGAACACATACAATCATACACCATAAAAAATCAAAGTGTCATAAGGTTTCTCTCCAATTCATGAAAATGATTGTAAGGAAACTCTTTCACTAAGTAGATTTTAAGGAGATAGCAATTGTGATATTTGCATTCTCAAATTCGAGTATGATTACGGCATCCCTCTTCATAGTTTGAATTGTGAGAAATGGCAAAGGTCTAAACATTTGAGACTTATTGTTGTAAGTTCTAAATTTGTTTGGACATACATGTGAGCTATCTAAGGAAAGGTGTATGAGTTTAAGAAGCCTAGATAAAGTCTTATCGAAGCATCTTATATCAGAAATATGAACTTTGGTAAGAAAGTCAATAAGTATTGATTTCTAGAAGTCCAACTGATTTCTGAGTACATGTCAAAGCTAGTGGGGGCATAAGTGTTATGCTAATAAGAATGTAATTATTATGCTAGTGGGAGCACAATTATTACATTATGTGTTGCAAGTTAGCAATGTTGATTATAGAAAATAAAAGTTTCAATTTGCAAAGTTGCAGAGTTTGAAAAGTTGTTTTGCTATAATTAAGGGAGAAGAATTCATATTTCCTTTCAAATCAAAAAAGCATAGATTGAGATTTTAATCAAATTTAGTCAAGAATATATATATATATATATATATATATATATATATATATATATATATATATATATATATATATATATATATGAATGTTATGTTCAATAGATTTGACATATGGAAATTCTATATATGGAAATGTTATAGCAAGATATTGGTAAAGTATCACGTCTTTATGTAAAACATTATGTGTCGTTGCCAATATGCTTCGTGTTGAAAAATGTTTTTGTATGTGACCATCACTGAAATAAGACGAACTATTTTTGTATTATCTAACAAATATTATCAGTTATTTCAGGTTGCATGAATGTGTGATCAAAACGGAAAATACGAAAACACGCGAATGACAGAAAACGCATAGACGAGAAAATTTAGTTGTGCGACTAAACAATTTCAACTATATATATATATATATATATATATATATATATATATATATATATATATATATATATATATATACACACATATATATATGTATTATATGTATGTATTATATATATGTTGTATGTTGAAAAGTCAAACAAATGGAAAAGTCTACAAAGAAAAGTCAACAAGTCAAAGATGAAGAAGCAAAACCCCATCACACGTTTTTTTCTCTTAGACCTCTACTACAACTTGGACTTCCTAGCTCCTACTACAAGTTGCATGATCAGCCCTTCCTTTCAACAAAAAAACTCAAGTGCTTAAGATATTTATTCATTCAAGTATATGTATACATGAGTTTTGTAGTGTTAAATATGTGTGTGAGTGTTCATTTTTCTTTGTAATTCCCTGGAACATAAAACTCACTCAATCACCAAACAACAAACATCAAGAACATAAAGATCAACAAGTTAAATGAAGAACACTATCAACCATCTTCATCATCTTCATCAAAGGTTCTTCATCAAACTTTAAGATCATCATCTTTACCACCATCACCACCTTATATCAACCTCCTTCCAACCTCAAAATACTCTCCAAACACCCTCCAAAAACCCTCCTTAAACCTCTTCCAAAAACCCTTTCAAATCACTACAACCATCACCACCTTGCTGTTTTTCGACATCAGAATCTTCAAGTCAAAAACGAAGAAAACCGGGCTCGTTACAAGCACAAAAGACTAGGGAGATTTTCACCATCAATTCTTCAGGACATTAACTACATCTAGAAATTTTCGTGGACGATTTTCACCACCAGAAACCCCAAAGAGACGCGAGAGAGAATTGGCTATCCAGAGAGATTTCTGTTTTTGAGTTCAGAATCTTCATGTTAGAAAACAAAAAAGCGAGCACAACGCAGCAAAAATACTACTAGGGAGATTTTCACCATCAATTCTTCAGGACATTACCTACATCTAGAAATTTTCGTGGACGATTTTGACCACGGGAAACCCCAAAGAGACGCGAGAGAGAATTGGCTATCCAGAGAGATTTACTCCGAAAATCTACATCCATCACCACCCAAAGCTCCTTCAAGTTCACTATCTTTGCTGCCTTACACCACCAAAATTACAACCTTATTCCACCTCCTAACACCCTCCAAATACCCACTCCAACCTCATCAAATCTCCTCAAAACACCCGATACCCGTATACAAATACATGACTCGTGTACTTTGCACTGTTTTGTAAACAACTCATTTTACATGAAAATGAACTTTTTACTACTTATCAAATACCGGATTGATCTTTGAACAAATATCGACCAGTCGTTCCAAGAGTCCCAATATCGACCGGTCCTTCCAAGAGAACAAATATCGACCAGTCGTTCCACGAGTCCAGTTCAGTCAATTTATTGACGAACCTACTTGATATATATTTATAAACTTATATATATATTTTATTATAGCTTTATGTCATTTAAATACAGTCATTTATATTATTTATAGCTTTACGTCATTTAAATACAATCATTTATATTATTATAGCTTTCAGTCATTTATAGCTTTCATATTTATACTTATTCCGCAATTATTATTCTTTATATATATTTACATCTTATATCTTAAACTTATATATCTATCACACTGTGACTGGTAACCGAGCCTTTTGTCGCAGTGATCAGATTTTTATATTTCCAACAATCGGTATCTGAGCTGATATATAAAAGGAATAATATCCAACACTTCGGGTATATGATCGATTGCATATGTTATAATATTATGTGTTCTAAATTTTCCAAATGCCTAGGGCATTATGAGGGAAAAATGACCAGAACTGGATATGACTAAAATGGTTAAGAATTGTCGAGGACAATCTGAGATTTACCAAATATTGGTTGCTTATGGACAGTTGGAAGTATAGTGTAAATTTTTGAAGGACCATATTGACATAATCTGAAAAGAGGTAACTCTTGTTCAGAAGTGATAGTCAAAATGGGAATATGGAAATGTTTCCATAAGTGGAAGCTATTCTTTAAATCTGTGTAAAATTAGAAAACTTAACGCAAGAAGGATGTTCAAAGGAATGTACTTTGAATGTGAGACTTTGTTTCCGTGGAATTGCTCTCCATTGGAATACTTTGTAATGTTTGTTGCCAAGTCTCTGTGACTTTTGTGCATAGTCATTACAAGAGGATCATTGCATATAAGTTTAAAATCTAATAGATTCAGTAAATGGCAAGAATTTGGTATTCATACATTTACCGTAAGGATTTGGAATTGTGAAATGAGTGTCATTGAAATGCTTTCAATTGAACTATTTCACAAAGAAAGGACCATATGTAAACATACTGTGCATGTTTGGAGCATGGGATAACTGCTATTTTAATTCAAGTATTAAGTTGAATAATCGAAACATTATACAATGAATAATGAGTAATCAATATGGTGATTAAATAAAAGGTGTTTTATTTTATATTCATAAGTTCCGAAAGCATATTGGATTCAATTATTCTTGTTTTTCACTTTGCATGTTTTGACTTCCCGAATAACTGGGTTATCAAACCATCCACAGTCGATCATACTTTGGAAGTAGGTATTGAAGCTAGACTGTCATGAATGGTTTTGTAGATTTGTCTAAAGGCGTTTAGACATAGGCACAAGTTTGTTGCAGTGTTCGTGAGTACTCTTGTAATAAGATTTGAGCATTGGATTGAACTCACGCTCATCTGAATCACTTCATGGATTTTATCATGAGTGATTGTGAGACAATAATATCTTATATTCTTAAAACCAAGACGTGTGAATTGTAGCTTACAAGTCGATTGCACATTGATGATGCGTAAACACACCAGTAACTTGGTGTTATAAAACGCATTGTTGTGTGTGATTTGATGAGTAAATTGTTGGATTAGGTGTCTAAGCTCATAACTATAATTGGTATGTACTTGACCCGGGAGTAGCATGGTCCATTTGGGTTACATATCATCAGGACAATTTGTTAGGTTGGACTCTTGAGAAGAGGTTATTTATGATTTATTAATATATTATAAGTTCTAATATATTAATATAAAATCATATGATTTAATTAGTATTGGTCAAGAATTAGTTTGGAATTAATTTAGTGATCAAAATAGACTAATTAAATCAGTGGGGACTAATTGTGTAAATTAGTTATATTTATATGTGTTGGGATTATGATCCATGTTAGACTAAGTTTATGTATGGATACATAAAGAGTTGGGCCACATGAACCATGGATCATAAACCCATGGGTATGGATTAGGGTTAACCCATGACCCTTGGAATCCTACATACAAATATGTTGCGTCATAGCCTAAAAACACCACTAGTTGTTCTTGGAGTTCATGAAGGTGTTTTTAGTGCAAGAACATTCTCCCTCAAGATCCACCTTTATCCTAGGTGTGCTGTGAACCATTTGAGCCATTCATACTTTTGGTGCTAAGCTCTTAATGGGCAAATGCAACAAGTTCTACAAGCTACACAAAGAGGTAAACTCTTAACTAGTATTTTATGGTGTTTATATAATTTGTATGCTAGTTGTAGGCTTAAAGCTTTGGAAACAATATTGCATGTATAATTAGAGAAAACATAGATCCAAAGCTTTTAGGGTTGTATGTGCACCATAGGATGTTGTAATATACAAAAACCCAAAATAAATATAGAAAGCATTTGAGTCGAATTTTATCCATTCCTTTTACCCTAAGAGGGATAAAAGTGATATTTGTGGGCCCCTTGATGGTTTAGTGATGACAACCCTAAGCGTTTGGCCAAGCCTGGACTGATTTGATTTGTTCAATTAGTCAGTCGTCATAAATCTGAAATTGGGAAACAGCATATGGACAGAGAGAATGATTATAATCCATGTATTAATCCATATGATATCTTGTAGAATGGAGGAATATATGATCCCTTATCTAATGGACGCGTCATTGGCTAGGTCAGAGTTCTACAGCGACTTTTAAGAGAGATGATTGCTAGTCGTGTTGTGGAGTCGTACTTGCAATAATAGTTATTAGACTTATCCAAGTGGGAGATTGTTGGATTAGGTGTCTAAGCCCATAACTATAATTGGTATGTACTTGATCTGAGAGTAGCATGGTCCATTTCAGGTTGCATATCACCAAGACAATTTGATAGGATGGACATGTGAGTAAGAGATTGTTTATGATTTATTAATATATTATAATTTCTAGTATATTAATATGAAATCATATGATTTAATTAGTATTGATCAAGAATTAATTTGGAATTAATTTAGTGATCAAAAGAGACTAATTAAATTAATGGGGACTAATTGTGTAATTAGTTATATATATGGTTTGCGCTTATGATACATGATGGAATAAGTTTCTAGAAGAATCCATAAATAGTTAGGCCACTTGAATCATGGATCATGAATAATAAGCCCAAGGGTATGTATTAGGGTTTACCCATGACTCTTGGATTCCTAACATATATATACATGACCCTGTAGCTAAAATCGGTTGGTACATATGTTCTTGGAGTTTCCATAACCGATTTAGAGTGCATAGAATCTCTCTCTCAATCCCTCATTTGTCTAAGGTGTGTTATGAACCATTTGAGGTGCAACATTTGAGGAACTAAGTTCTTAAAGGCCAAAATTACAAGCTACAACAAAGAGGTAATTTTATAACTCATTTCTATGTTGTTTATGAATTGTATGTTAGTTGTAGGCTTCATGCTTTGGAAACAATATTGCATGTATAACTAGAGAAAACATAGATCCAAATCATTTAGGGTTGTATGTGCATCATGGGATGTTGTAGTATACAAAACCCAACAGTTACTTGGCCGGACTTCACGAGAAAAGCCACCACCACTGTGAGGTGGTGGCTGTCACCTCCAACCACCGCCTGTCGCCACAAGGTTGGTTGTGTGTGTGTGTTATTTTGTGTGTGTGTTCATTTGGATATTGTATTGTAAAATTGTATTTTGGCCGGAATAATCAAGAAAATCCGTCACCACCACCGTAAGCCACCGTTGACAACCACTACCCGAGGTGGTAGTGGGTAGTGTCCGACTTAATCAATATTAATTGACCTAAAACTTAACAAATGGACTAATTGGAACATGATTGGGTTGGAAACCCTAATTAGGGTTTAGAAAATCCTAATGTTGGATATGTTAATTTGGAATTGTCGGGACCCACATGTTTGGACCATTGGATTGGAATTGAGGATTAACCCCAACCACATTGTATGGTTGACCTAGTAGAGTGATGGAATTAATGGATTATATCCTTAATGGGTTAAGTGATAACACTTAACCCTAATCTTCCTTTCATGTGAGAAACCCTAATTATGTTTGGGCTTTAAGTTGGGCATTTTGTTGGGCTTTGATGATTAGGTTATTGATGGGACATCCAAGAACAAGTACATGGAGTAGAATATTTGGATGGGATTTAAGGTAAGGCCCATGTGAGGGCTTTGGGCTTTGGGCTCAATTTAGAAGATTGGGCCATAATTAGGCCTTGGTCAATTATTTGGCTTTTGGGCTTTCAGAGTGTAAATTTGGGCCTTAGTCTTGAACCAAGATAGAATAGGGGTAAAATGGTCCTGTTACCCCAAGTGTGAATTTATGGTTATGCATTGAAAACCAAATGGTTAATTGGGTTTTGTTTTGATATTGACAGTTCGGGGGTCTGTCGGTCAACCGCCAGAGATTTATTCATGGGACTTCAGCAATGCGAGGTGAGATTCCTCCTGTATGAACGGGTCTAAGGCACCAATGTCGGCCCGTATATGTATTCTAGTATGTTCCGGACCAAGGTTCGATGTCGGGCAAAGCCCGAGGAATGTTTATATGCTTCCGGATTCTGATCCAATGTCGGGCAATGCCCGAGGAATGTTTATATGCTTGATGTCTTCGTGATTCTTTCATGTGCCTATTTTGTATGTTTCCAGACTTCAGTCCGATGTCGGGCAAAGCTCGAGGAATCTTTATATGTTTCCGGATTCATATCCGATGATGGGCGGTGCCCGAGGAATGTTTGTATGCTTCTGAATTTCGGTCCGATGTCGGGCAATGCCCGAGGAATGTTTATATGTTTAGGTTATGTGATTATTTATGTGTATTTGTTGATATGTTATATGTATACCGAGCTTTGCTCGATGCCAGGCGGGGCTCGATGTCGGATTTCGGTCCGATATCAGGTGGGGCACGATGAAGCGGGCAAGGCCCATATATGTTATTATGTGATTATGTGTATGGTATATGGTAGTTTGGGTGACTCACTAAGCTTCGTGCTTATAGTTTTCAGTTTTGGTTTCAGGTACTTCCAGTAGCAAAGGGAAGAGCTCGGGATGACTGTAGTGCACACAACATTATTTTAGCCTGGGATGTTTGACAGATGTTTATGATATTTTTGATATGTGTTTGACATGACACACTGATTATTATGATTTTGGATACATGACTTCTATTTTGATAAAATGGTCTTGATAACTATGGTTTATTTATGAGTTCAAAACAAAAATTTTGGGTTCTGGTTTATGGGTGTTACATAATATTGCCTAAGGTTTCATCGGTTACTATCCCCTCAGTTGCTCGAATTTATGGCCTAATCATGGATGATGATTTCTATACATAATACCTCATAATTTGTATATAACTAACCCATTAATTTTGAACTAATCATTTTTTTATATTAATATAATCTGATTATATATTTTTTATATTTTTATTTTGACATGAGTTACTACATTGAACCTCGATAATTGGTCCTACTTCTGAAAGTAAGTGGTGATTTAAGATTGTCTTGGGGTGTATGTCCATATTTCACATGTCGAACATGTGGAGTCTATGTAGTCAAAGTTTATTTGGTACCTCTGCCTTAACGGGAGAAGTTGATATGGGGGTGGGGGGAGCTTTGTTAATTAGCATTGACATCAAAATGCTAGTCAAAGTTAAGACTTAGATTGATTAGATCAAAAGTACTTTGTTATGTAGTTATCACAAATCACTATCGAGAAAAATAACTTTGAATTTGTTATGTAGTTATCACAAATCACTATCGAGAAAAATAACTTTGAATTTGTTATGTAGTTATCACAAATCACTATCGAGAAAAATAACTTTGAATATTGATATTAACATGTTATCCATGACTTAGGTTTATATATATATATATATATATATATATATATATATATTATAAAAGAAGCATTTTTCGTTTCACCACATTCATTTGAAACTTCCATGACTTTTCAATTTCTTTCTAATAATGATTATAAGTTGGTTAATAAGATTAAATAAATATAAAACCTAAAGTGTAATCATATATAAATTAAATTTCAATATTAAAAGAATATCTTACTTCTACTTATAAAGTTATGTTTTTTAACTTTTAACATATTATACTTAATTTATTAGTTTTAATATATTGTTGGATGTAAACCATTATCATTTTAAAGCTATAACTTTTGAAAAATTTGTATAATATACTTAAATTATAAATTTAAATATAACATTACATGATCAATTTAAAAATAAATTTTAGTTTAATTTAAACAACTCAAAGAATATTTTGTAAATAGTTAAAGTGATAAATTATAATGTCTTTCTAATAATGATTATAAGTTGGTTAATAAGGTTATATAAATATCAAACCTAAAGTGTAATCATAAATAAACTAAATTTCAATATTAAAAGAATATATTTACTTCTAAAGTTATGTCTTTAACTTTTAACATATTATATTTAATTTATTACATTTAATATGTTATTGTATGTAACCATTATCAATTTAATGCTACAACTTTTAAAGAATTTGGATAAAATACTTGAATTGTTAATTTAAATATAACATTATAGTGCCAATTTAAATATAAAGTTCAGTTCCACTTAAAAACACCAATAAATATTTTGTGAATATTTAAAAGTGATAAATTGTAGTATCAAATGCAAAAACTAAATTATAATCTTAATTTAACTAAAACATTTCCTAAAAATATTTCTATAATCCTTAAAAGTTTTCAAATAAATAGTTTAAAATAACTTACAATAACAATAGATAAAAATAACTTTATATAAATTATTATTTTGTTAGCTTTAAAATCAAAAAACGTGTTTGATGTATTAAATAATTATAATGATATCAATTAAAACGTCAAGCAAATAAATTTTAAAAAATTAATTAACAATAAAAACTATAAATAACATTAAACCATATATATATATATATATATATATATATATATATATATATATATATATATATATATTTAATTTTATTCATGAGTAACTCGCAGGTAGAAATCATTCAAATGGTTAAGATTATGCAGTTATAATAGATGTATATATTATCATATAATTCAAAATAATCAATATATTATATCAATTTAGTATACGAATTATTATTCAAATTTAACAACAACGTTATTGTTATATTAAAAAAAAAAAACATATATTTGTAAATATTTCAACTATATAGGTGTTTCTGCGCAACGTGCGGACAATTTCCTAGTTAGTAGTATATAAGTAAGTTTTGATTAAAAAATCATATGTTTGAAAAGATTTGTGATTCAAAATGAAAGAGTTGAAAAAAAAAAGTTTTGTCGCATCAATGGTCATTTTAACACGGATTTTTTATAACCATGTTTCTACATATAAAATGTATGTTGATTTCTAAATATTCATTTTGATTGATTTATAAGTGTATAATAAGTTTTGTTTGATGTAAATGTTATAGTAGATGTTGTAGTGTTGTTATTTTATTAAAAGATGTAGTGTTTTTCCATACTATTTGTTATTTGTTTTATACATAAATCTGCTTATGTTTTATTAATAATTTGCACAACTTAAAACGTTCTATAAAATCATCAGAAGTTCTAGTATTTATTTTTTTTTCATACTACTTTGTATTTGTTATATATAGAAATCAATATATGTTTGATATGTAGTTTACACAACATAAAACGATCTATAAAATTATGAATTAATAATTGAAATAACTAATTATATAAATTTATTACAATTAAGAAAACTAATATGTTAACTATAGAGTCTTGTTTTGCTACTAACATTGGTTTTTCATGTATGAATATTAAATCACAATTTGTTAAATGTTATTATTTTAATTAAATAATTATATTCACGCACAACGCGTGAAGATTCGGCTAGCATACTTATAAAGGAAACATTTTTTTCTTTCACCACATTTATTTGAAACTCCAATGACTTTTCAATTTCTTTCTAATAATGATTATAAGTTGGTTAATAAGGTTAAATAAATATCAAACTTAAAGTGTAATCATATATAAACTAAATTTCAATATTAAAATAATATATTACTTCTACTTATAAAGTTATATCTTTAACTTTTAACATATTATACTTAATTTATTATTTTTAATATGTTGTTGTATGTAAACCATTATCATTTTAAAGCTGCAAATTTTGAATAGTTTGGATAAAATACTTAAATTGTTAAATAAAATATAATATTGCAGGGTCAACTTAAATATAAATTTGAGTTCAACATAAACAGCCCAAAGAATATTTTGTAAATAGTTAAAAGTGATAAACTGTAGTGTCTTTCTAATAATGATTATAAGTTGGTTAATAAGGTTAAATAAATATCTAACCTAAAGTATAATCATAAATAAACTAAATTTCAATATTAAAATTATATTTTACTTCTTCTTATAAAGTTATGTCTCTAACATTTAACATATTATACTTAATTGATTATATTTAATATGTTGTTGTGTATAAACCATTATCAATTTAAAGCTACAACTTTTGAACATTTTGGAAAAATAATTAAATTGTTAATTAAAATATAACATTACCCGGTCAACTTAAATATAAATTTCAATTCCACTTAAAAAACCAAAAGAATAATTTGTGTATAGTTAAAAGTGATAAATTGTTGTGCTAAATGCAAAAACTAAATTATAATCTCAGTTTAACTAAAATATTTCCTAAAGATATTTCTATAATCATTAAAAGTTTTCAAATAAGTAGCTTAAAATAACTTACAATAACAATAGTTAAAAATAACTATATATAAATGATTATATTGTTAAACTTAAAAAAAAAAATCAACGTTTGATGTTTTAAATAATTACAGTGATATAAATTAAAATGTTAAGCAAATAAATTTTAAAAAATTAATTAACAATAATAACAACTATAAATAACATTAAATCATATATTATATTTAATTTTATTCATGAGTAGCCCGTGGATAGAAGTCATTCAAACGATTGAGATTATGTAGTTTTAATATATGTATATATTATCATATAATTCAAAATAATCAATATATTATATCAACTTACTATACGAATTATTATATCAAATTTAACAACAACGTTATTATTATATTTAAGAAAACATATATTTGTAAAGATTTCAATATATAGGTGTTTCTGCGCAACGCGCGGGGATTCGCCTATTATATATATATATATATATATATATATATATATATATATATATATATATATATATATATATATATATATATATATATATATATATATATATATATATATATATATATATATATATATATATATCCTCCCTAATAAATCAAAATCTTTTTTTCACATGTCATATTCTCCTTCATTTGCACACATGACATTTATCTAGAATTTTTTGACTTTTCTATTTTTCATTTGTCGTTTTATTGTATTTTTCATTTTATTAAATTAAAACTCCACATTTAATATGTAAGGTATTTATTAGAAATTGTTTATATATATATATATATATATATATATATATATATATATATATATATATATAATGTATTCAATGTATTAAATACTCATTAATTTTAATAATTCAATTTTTTCTCATTTTTCTTATAAATTCAAATTTTTTAAATTGTTAAAATTTCATATTTTTTTTAAATAAATCCATATAATACATGGGTTTCACACCTAGTATATATATATATATATATATATATATATATATATATATATATATATATATATATATATATATATATATATGGCCACTCCCTATGAGTGGAATAGTATATGTACCCCTCATGATGTGATAATTTATGTGATTAAAGAGGGATATATATATACTAGCACCCTAAAATAATCCCTTTAGTAATTGTAATTACATTGTTTTCCCTAAAAATTAGTTAAATAGTATAATAAATTAGAGTTGTCAATCAAAATGATTTATTTATTTTTTATTTTTTTGTATTTTTTTTCTTATCTCTTCAATAAGTTGTTTCGGTTATATTCTTATTTTTTATCTTATTTTCTGTTTGTACCTTTTTATTATATCTAAGTTTTATATTTAATATATTATATACACTACATGTTTATTAAAAATATGTAAATATAATGTTTTTTCTTTAGAGAATAGCGTAATATAGTTATAAAACAAAATATTTATTATAAAACCTAATAAAAGTAATTATATCTATACTAGGCGAATGCTCGCACGTTGCGCAGTGGGCTAATTATGTAGTTTAATATGGTTATATATGGTTTAATGTATTGTGAATAAGTCATACATAAAACTTGTATGCGATTAAATAGCATGTATATTTTTTGATTTACAGATTTTTTATCATAATAAATAATGAAATTTTTTTACTATTAGTTTAAAATTTTAATTGTAATTTTTATGTACACATTAGTATCTAATGTAAATAATTGATAATTGATTAGATATGGATTCTTATTTGCGGTCGTCTATTTATGTTGAACCTCATAAAAATACATATTTAACGACTTTTGTTAGTTTTACAATTGAATAGAAAATGGTGCCGTATTTTAAGTAAATATAAAAAATCTCATTCTCAATCTATTTTAAGATAGTGACATATTTTAAGTTAATATAAAAAATCATATTCTAGAACTAATGAAAAAAAAATGAGGTCAAAATTTTTAACTATAATAAAGTTGATTGCAATTACCAAGTGCTCAATCGAACATAATATCATTCAATAAACATCATAAGATATTACGTTATATTCAAATTACGGACATCATTTTTGTAAGAGTCATTCAAAATATATGAGACTATAGTGATTAATACAACAATGTAATAACCAAATGACCCTAACATATTTTAAATGAAATATAATTATAATATATTATCTATGCAACTAAATTTTTGCACAACATGTGGGATTTGTCTACTATATGGTATTCTTTTAATATATTATATTATAGTATAAACATTATATTTGGAAAACCACTTTGAGTTATATTGTAGTTTATAACATTAAATTTGTGATGGGCTGTATTTGACACACATTTGTGTATTTATATCTATATTATATATTTAAAACAAATCTTATATAAACATCCAACCTAAATATTCATCTTCAAGTTTTCTTTCTTCGCCACGTAAACAAACTTTTGTTATAAGGCCAGAAATGGAATAAAAGACACACTTAATTGTATGATCATCATATATTGTATTTTGATTGGGGCTTGTACAAAAAATGCATGAGCATATATTATTAATTTATCTCTTGTTTTGGGTAATTCGAATAAGATAGCTTCAAATCCAACGTATCAAACGGATTACCCATTTACTAAAGTCTAAAACCCAAAAACTCAAACATGTTCTAATACCATACAAATGCATGATGTTTTAGCAAATTATTATCTCATATGAATTACCATTGATTATGTGTGATTAATTATTAAGAAGGTGAAAAGGTTTGGAGGTTTCAAATGCATGAGGTTTTAGCAAATTATTGTGGGGGGTTTCAAATGCATAACATTCAAGGGAAAATGCAAGCTTTATAAGTATGTAAGATTAAAAGGTAATGTCGGTGCGCACGGTGGGTGTATTAAATCATGTTTTCGAGTTATTTTTGTATTTAATATAACTCCTATTTAAAAAAAATTAAAAAATAGTCTCTCTCTCTCTCTCTCTCTCTCTCTCTCTATATATATATATATATATATATATATATATATATATATATATATATATATATATATATATATATATATATATATATATATATAAACACGTAAGAATATTTTTTATTTTTTGCATTCAACAAGAAAAGAATGTTTTAAATCCTATTTTTGAGTTACTTTTTCAAATCTTGGACATTTTTATTTTTATATGAACCTGTGTATTCGAACAAAATGTGTTGACGGATAATTTTCACTATGACTGTAACGTCAAAAATTCAACATTAAAGAATTTAAACAAACAAAAAGTAAAATAATAATAATAATAATAATAATAATAATAATAATAATAATAATTGAATAAAAACATAAAATAAAAAATAAAAATCAATACTAAATAAGATATTCAAACAAAACGTTAAAAAAATCAGAAAAATAAAATAAATAAATAACAACAATTATAAATAATATTATGATATGATATTAATTTAGTTAGATAACTAATTAAAAAAAAAAAAAAAAGAAAGAAATAGTATACTTACCGTTTCTTTCGGCTAAATGAACGACTATTTATAAAACGAATAATTGGAAATAGGAACTAAGACAAGGTGAAGCGTCACCTTCTGACAATGGCGAATTTAAGAAAGGCTTAGGTGGGTCCCATGACCCACCTAAATTTTTAAAATTATACTCCTTGTGTTCCATATTTATTGTCTGTCTTAGACATTTGATGTCTTTATTTTTTAACTTTGACCTTAAATATTTTTATTTGTGTTAAAAGTTACTTTATAAAACTTATAACAACGAAAAAACATTTAAAACACAACCCATTTATATATTTTGCATCAAGTATTATATATCAAAAACAAAAATATTTAAGGTCAAAGTTAAAAAAATAAAGATTTCAAAAGTCAAAAGTGGACAATAAATTTGGGACCGAGGTAGTATATACTCGTAATTATTATAGAAAAAAAATTTAGGACCTACCTTTAAAAAAAAATATGACCTATGTTATCCTGGTGGAATGTTAAAAATAAAAAAAGTTTACTCCTAGTTCAGTTGGTAAGCGTATTATTTTTGTAACCTGGAGACTTGGGTTCTATCCCCACTAAATATGTGTTTTTTAACTTAATCAAACATTTTGCAATAATCTTATATATAAACTGTGATAAGTGGTTTATAGTCTCAATTGTCATCATTTTCTCCAACAAAAACCTTAATTTTCATTTGTAAACTTGTAATCGACCCATGTGTTGATAACTTTCCATAAAAATCAATATAAAATTATGTATTTATGTTCTTGTTAGCTTTTGAGAAATGAATTGAATGAGATAATGCATATATTTTTCTTGAGGATATTAAAAGTATTTAAATTGGTTCCTTCCCAGTCCACTATCTACATCAAGCTGGAAGAACAGGTAGAAAACCATCTTCAGAAACTAAATGCGTTGTTACCTCAAATATTAAACATCACAGGAGCGCTTTGTTTTACAAATATATGCAAATGACTGTCAAAAGCTGTTTCTATAACTGTAAGTATTGATGTTATGCCTTTTAATATAATTTAATTTCAGTATCATTATTGTTCTCTTGATTTTCTCCATATTTCTTATTTATTTTCGCAGTGCATGTCTTCCTGGTATACAAGAAACCGGGTTAAATCGAATCCATCATCAAATGGAACAAAAGAGCATGATATATGAGGCATCATTAGCTTCGTCAACTTCACAAGCTTAACTTTTTGGAAAAATTACCTATTTGCCCATAGTAATCATTTAAAGTATTGATGTCATTCATTGTTGTCCACTAAGTTCTCCAACTTTTGGTAGGGTTATTTTTATATATTTTAATAGTAATCAATCACTTCCATTGAACTATTTCCCAAATTGAAACCTTCTATTTTTTGGTTTAGAGAGATTGCTGGTGAAGCAAACCATCATCATCTTTACAAGTTTATTTATATTTATCTTTAAACCTTGCATACACATAAACACATGTTTCATCTCATATGCTTACATGTCAACTATTTTATAAAGTCGAAAATTGCAGTCTATTCACATTTACAGAAGCTTGGCAGTGATACCAGCCTGTTGATCCTTTCTCTGCATAGAAATTTTCATCTTTCAACATTCTCCATTTTCATCCTTAAACGAGAGAATAAACAAAAAACAAAAGGAATTATATAACTAATCCATCCTTAATTGTTGAATTCTTTAATAGGATTGTAATGCCTGATCGAATGTAAAACCCTTCTGAAGATCTGTCAGCCTCCTGTATTCCCTATAATTCCAAAAATACAAATTTTTAGTAATCCGCACCCTTTCATTTTCTATTAGACAATTACCATATGATCCAATGAGCTAACCTCTGAATTTGCAATGACTACATTCTTTCCAATTCTGGCATTTTTGTCAATGATGCAGCCTCTGCAAATTAACATCATTAAGAAGTCATTATCAAGAAAAGTATTTCAACAAGATTTACCTATTGACTTAAGTGACATTTGTTACACATGATAGGAACACTAAACATGCTTTCTAGGGCTATTTTGATGATGAAGATAAGGAGGGTATTCACGTCTTTTACACACACAAGAGACTAAGAGTGAGTCCTTATCCCGCCTTTTTAGGTGGAAGAAAATTTTTCAATATGTGTCCCATTGATATCAGTCCCAGTAAAATACAATACAACATGTTCTAGCCTGTATCTCATAAAAAATCGGGTGTAATTGACCAAATTTTTAAGAATTTGTACGTAATCTTTGTATTTTCTCCTATTCCAACAGGAACTCGGCCTTCAGCCAACAATGATGTAATTTCAGCATCTGTCTCGTAGTAGTCAGCACCAAGCATCACAGTGTCCTGCATTCATTTATGCATACAAGCAATGTTTTTAGTCTTTTTCATGAAGATAAAATTATAGATTAATGGATTAGTTTAAAAAAAAAAAAAAGGATAAAATACTGTCCCAGGGCACCCCAACAAACATCTCAAAACGGATTAGTTTAGATTGAAGGAAGATAAGAAGTTATATTGGTCTAAAGACTATTAAAATGTAATGCTAGAAAGTTAGCAGATAAGAGCATGTCCCTCATACAAGTGCAAATATGGGTAGGAGTTGAAAAATAACAGTTTAAATGCAATGACACACCTTTAAGTGAACATTAGAATTGATTCTGGATCGAATTCCAACAACGCTATGCTCAATGAAGCTATCGGTTAAGAAACTACCATGTGATATGATTGAGTCAACGATCTGCATTAAATGTGAAAGAAGAGGGTCAGAATATCCACTAGACTTCGTTGCAAAAGGCTGAAATTGTTCTTGGTATTCATTGGACTTATATAGAAAACGTTTATAACAATTGAAACAAAAAAGAAAAAGTAAATATAAACTCCATTGGTCTATTTTAACACTTAAACTTTAGGAAGTCTAATCTTCTGGCTAGATACAAACTATTCTTGTGTATAAACTTGGAGCAACAAAAAATTGATTGTTTGAATTCCTAGTCTAACAATTTTGTCATTTTCACGAAGTTTGTCTATCAAATCATACCACATATTTAAAGCATACGAATCTTGAATATTATCTGCTACTGACCTTGCAATTGTCAACATTTGATGGTGGCAGATTTCTCCTAGATGTATACATTGGCTTTGTTGCATCATAAAAGCTAAACCGTGATGGCTGCAATGCAAAATTAAATGTAAAAAATAGCTTAATATAAACCCAAATAGGGCTAAATGGCATGAAATAGTAATGTACTTTCACTTATAGCAAAATGAACAGAATGCCAATTTGTAACTGGTCATAAGTCATAACTTCTTCATTAGAACATGAAATTTTTCTCTTTTTTCCTTGTTACTTTATTTGTGTGTTAATTATTGTAGTATCTCCTGCTCCCATTGCTAGTTCTTTTCTTATTGAGGCATTGCGTTTTGAAATTTTCTACTCTATTTTAGGATTTGCACTTTTATAGTTTTTTTAATAGAAAACTATACTTCAAAAGATCTACCCATTTATAGCATTGAAAATTGTTTTGTATTTGGAATATAGAATGGCATTTCTCTAATAGTGTAAAATTTTCAAAGTAAAATGATGTATTAGGAAGAAATGAATGTAGGATTTTGGATGCTATGATAAACAAACCAATGGAAGTATGTTGCTATTCCTTGCATTTAACCCTTGAAAATATGAAATTGTTTTTAGTAATAGTAACAGGATCATTGGATCATATTGTGATTTATTATGAATTTTTGACTCTACAGCTTCCTTTGAGACTTACTTGATGAATAAAATGGCATGAACGTTAATAGAAATAGAGAAAACAACTTACATGTTCTGTAAGGGCAAGATTCGCTTCAAAGAAGGATTTAATTGTACCAATGTCCTCCCAGTAATCATTAAACAAATATGCCTGCAAATGAAATTTTGCACCTTCAGAAAAACTCTTCATATGCTGATATACATACATACATGTTTGTATACGTACATAACACATATACTGTAAAAAAAAATTGTATGTATATTGAGTATAGTAGAAGGTTGTACCTATGTGATGTAGTAGAACATAAGCTACTAAACCTTATTTATATTTAATTGCAAAAAGGGAAAGTTTGAGCATAGCAATGTGGTTTATTCATTCACAAGAGGTTCAACAAACCTTTATGTAATATTCTGAGGCTGAAGCAGGGATAATCTCTGATCCAAAGTCATTTGCTGTTGGAAACCGCCATCTGTAAAATACATATAGTAGTTAAATCATGACAGGATAATCAGTCACCATGAAGAGGTATGATGAGATGGACTTTGACCCTTGTACTTTCGTCATGCCTTTTTCTCTCATACTATTTTTTCCTTAAATTCTACAAAAGCTATACAATCAAGTTTTTATTTTAAATAACTTAGATCTTTGCTACACAATTTGAATATACGTTGTATATTTTACCGTTAAATCATGTGAATTTGTAAATATCTTCTCCGTTATGTCATCGGAGTCCTTTAAGCCCCGTTTTTTATACAAGACAAAACAGGTGGTCCCCACATGTATTGGACTGGGACTGATGTTAATGGGACTATAGTTGCAATATTTGTCCCACCGAAAAGGTGGGACACGTCTTGCTATTTATTTATTTCCTATACAAATGAGGTGAATGCGGATCTTCATCATCAAAATAGCCCTAGAAAGATATGTATAAATTGATGTCATGTACCTCAAAAGATTCAGAAGGATCTCTTTCTTGAAAATATATACTCCCATGGAAGCAATGTATGGTTTCTTTTCAGACTCTTCTTTAGAAAGTCCAAGAACTGTTGTGTCTACTGCCTGGAGAACAAATTTCATATTAATGGTTGTGTATCATATGGATTTATCTAACACTTTTCCAAACTAGATCCAATTTACCACAAGGTTAAATGCTAGAAATTGCTTCTTACTTTTATTGATTTGTTTGTTAGAGAATCCTACTTTCATTTCCTCCTACTACAACAATTTACTTTGATAAAATACCCAATGTAACTGTTCCATCCAAATACATAACAATTTTGACTTATTTGAAGAATTTTCGAAGTACAACGTCTTAAGAAGAAAAAAAAAGGAAGTACAATGCTGCAAAGAAAGAAATGAATGTAGGATGCTATAAATTAATAAAAGAAATTGTGTTGCTATTTATTGTGTTTAGAGCACTTACCATGGCTTTCAACTCTTTCCCTTTAGGCTTTTCACTGAAAGACATGACTCTTCCTTTTCCGTCAATCTTCATCAATCCAAAATCTGATGCACGGCTGAAAAAGAATACAAAAATGAAAGCCATGTTCATAGTATAGATAAAAACATGAATATTTTCTTCATCATCAAAGTCGATTTATTCTTTGATTGTGGATTTTGTGAGTATAAATAGATGGGTTAAACGCAAGAGAACACAACGTACTATTATTTATTTGTGTAATTTATCATCCTACTTTGATTTCTGTGCATTATAACATTATAACTTTATTGTTTCCTTGTTTTTCTATTACAACATTGTTCCTTTTTTTCTTATTAAAGTATTTCACTTTAAAAAATATACCCAATTATTTTTTCTCTATTTTTCAAATTATTATACTTTGAATAATCTATCGCGTTATAGCAGTGAAAATTACTTTGTATTTAGATGACATTGCTATAATGAGTAGATTTATCAAAGCAACAATGCTCTAAATAGGAAAAGAAATTGATGTATGATGTTGCAATAAACAAATACAATAGTAAGTTGCTATTTGTAGTTAATATAACCTGTCATCCATGGGCAGACATGAAAGTGTAATATCTGCACCACTTTGCCGATGGTTCTGCATGAGATATCGTTTGTTACATTTAATATAATTATGGTTTCGTTTCCAAGAGCAACAAATTTGTGAATGGTTTTAAGATTTCACCTGAACAAAATCCATATAATCCATTCGGTACAAGTGATCTCCAGATAGAATGAGAACATCCTCAATGTCCTTGCTTCTTGCATCCTACAGTTACGCAGATTTAGATATTAAGGAGAATTGATGAAAATAGAAGCTTGGTTTCTTCTAGATACCAATATAGACCATGTACTTTATTTTTTATCCATAATAGCAACGCACTTGTATTGTTTTTTTTTTGTAATAGCAACATACTTATATTTCTTTACTGATAAGAGAAATATATAAAGTGAAACTCTTAAATTACTTACAAGTTTCATTTACGAAGTTGCTATTATCGATAAAGAAATGTAAGCGCATTGTTGTTATGGGTAGTACCTATAAGTACGTTGCTATTATTAGTATAGAAATGTAATACCTTGCTATAATGGGTTAGTAACCGTTGCTCTTAGGTGTATAGAAACATAAGTTTAAATGTTGCTATTATCGGCAAAAAAATGTAATTATGTTGTTATTATTGGTAAAAAAGTTTGTGGGTTGCTATAATGAGTAAAATATGTAAGTACATTTCCATTACGGATAAGGATGTGCAAGTAAATCGTCTATATCAGTTAAAAAAACAAAAAAAAAAACATTTTATTTGACATAAATATTAAGTCGTGGGTACCTCAAAGAGCCAGTGAAACTGGCGAACAGCATCTGCAGTACCCTGGAACCACCTCTTACCTTCCTCACCAGGAGTTTGTGTTGCAGATAGTGCCTAAAATCATGTAATTACTATTATGGGATATTGGGATCATATGAGAGTCATACGAACTATATTGTAGGATAGAGCAAAATGACTAATTTCAATAAGACAAAATTGGACTGAGATTGTGATAATTGTCAAAGGAATAAGACAACATACAACCTAGCATGTTAAAAAAAATGGAACTCGGGTTCACTCTAAATGTCTCGTATGCTAAATGATTTGAACAGCCAACAACTATTTTATTTTTATGGGATCATATGTGAGCCATACTGGTCGTTTGTTATGCAAGACAGGACAACACAAACCGAATCATACTATATTTTGCATGCATTGGACTCAAATTGTGACTCATGATAAATGGTAAAAATTGCAATACTTTTCCAACAAAAATGTTGAACTAGATGAGACGAGACTCACTCTATATCTCTCAACTAAAGATGCTCATCATCGAAAAATAGCCCAATATTAATGTTACAGGATCCTATGGGAGCCATATTTATTGCTTGTTACATACTGCATTTGGTGTGCATGGGATTAAGACTGAGACAAATGTCAAAGAGTCAAATATTGCAATCTTTTTTTCCCACGCAAACATGTGGAACAATGTGAGACAAAGACTATCTTTTGATCTTCTAGTGCAAAAGAATTACATTTGATTGTCCCACACAATGTGGGGCATGGACTCGCCATTGATCTCTCATTTGTGAAAAAGACGTAAATGCTCTCATTATGATCATATTAAATAACCCCTTGTCCAGACCTATCCCGTCCTCATATCTCATGTGACAAACGGGGCCTACAAAAACCATAATGTGATCAATCATACCTCAACAAACCCATCTCCAAATGTAACACCAAAATTATAAGCCCGTGCTAAATGCCTATTCAGTGACGCTGAATTATATTGCGTCAAAATGTAGACTTTATTGATCCCACTATTGATGCAGTTGCTCATAGGCACATCAATCAGCCTATACGCTCCACCAATCGGCACCTACATCCACCATACATTAATCCACCACATTTACCTAAAACATTTCAATTTCAACAAAATTTTATAAAATAAATAAATAAAAACATACTGCAGGCTTTGCACGGCGTTTTGTCAGAGGGAAAAGACGAGTACCAGCTCCACCACCTAGAATCACCGCCACAACCGTTCTTGGGTCTCTTTTCTCCATCTCTAAGTCCCTCAACTGCATAAATTGTACACCGAGTCAAGATTCCGAGTGGGATCAGACTTTGACTTTGACTTTTTTAAGAGAAAAAAGTCAAAAGAAAAAAACTCACCTTTGCCTCACCTGTGGGAATGGCGGTGAGGGTCATTTGTATGCTTGATTTCACATTGTTTTTCGTTTGAACCCTTTGACTAAAACTTAGCTTCTTCCCCATTAAGTCGCCATTGACAGGTCTCCAGTCCCTAGGAGCCAATCCAGAGCTGCCATGTAGCTGCCGGACTCCGGTGGCGGAGAGTGATACTACCATTTTTTCTGTAAGTTTTTAGTCTTGAGTTGATGGAAATGTCGTATTGTTTACATGGGGTAGGGTGTGGGTGGGAGGAGGGGTGGGGGTGTTGCATTGCATGGTATGTGTGGTTAGCTATGTTATCCATAAAAATCTGTATTCACGGACCACAAGTATTTTTCTCTTTTGAAAATTTGTGTGATTCAGCCATCCTTATCTTATATATATATTCACATAAAATTTATAAAATATTATGTAATTTAATACCGACGAATATTCCTGTACGGATTAATTGTGTTTCTATGTTTCTTTTGTTTTGGTTAATTAGTTTATTCATGATTTGCATAATGTAATCTAAGTTGAATATTTATAAATAATTAAATATGTATAACCTTGATAAATTAGTGCTTATTAATCAATAATTCGGTTATGTTATACTTTTGCTTGTTAATCAATAATTCGGTTATGTTATATTTACATAGTAAATTAATAATTTGTTTTGTTTATAAGTCTTTTCTTTTTGTTGAAAAATTACATTATGTTAATGAAAACAAGAAATTTCCTTTTACATAACTTAAGGCGAAGATATTTGTATCTTTTTGAGATTTATGTTTGTTATGTTATAAATAATATTATATTTTGAAAAAGAAAATATTATTTCTTAACGGCATTGGAAAATTACAAATAATTTAAACATGTTAGAACTCCAAAATGTTTATAAAAGGTTCACCATAGTCCATAGATGGAGCAGTTAAATATCAAAGACAAACTAAACAGTCAATGTCTAACTAGTAACTATAGGTTGTTGACCAAACTTTTGGGCATTTACCAAAATGACCATTATATGCGAAATAGATCCATTTTAGAGTTAGAAATATATATAAATTTTATTCCACTTTCATTTGTCCCTACCACTTCAAAAAAAAATTATCTCTCGAACCCAAGTTCCAAAATGCTTAGGGGGTGTTTGACAAAAAAAAAACTTATTGTTTATTAGCTTATAATTTATTAGCTTATTAGTTTATAAGTTAATAAGTGTAGGGTAACTTATGAAAAAATGACTTATTAGAGGTTCCCACCGGAATAAGTTATTTTTCATCTAAACATTTTTTTAACTTATAGTGGTGTGGAACCTAATAAGTTGTTTTAAGAAGCTTAGTTAAACACTCCCTTAATATCAACGGTTGTTTCATAAAATGGAACCCTTTCATGTGCATATATTGAATGTACATCGCCTTAGGTAAGTTTTTGAGTTTTTGTAAGGGTTTTGTCGAATTTTGTAAATATGCTACGGATTTTCGGAGCCTGAAAATGCTACTTTGCTTGTTATACTTCACTGGATCAAAAATAACATTTTCTAGAAATGTAGAATTTCTAAAATCCATTTCAGAAAGTTTTTCCTTTTTCGGAAATGATCATATATTTTTAATTTGAGTTTTCATGTTATGTTGACATAAGCAGTGGCAGAGCTGCCCTTTGGGTAGTGGGGTGTATGGCACCACTTGGAGTGGCAACACCTATTAAATATGTATAATTTTTTTTGCATCTATTGATATGAAATAAGTAATTGCCCCACTTCACAAAAGATTGGCACCTCTTGAATCAGCGGATAACAAAGTATCCCTCTTCTTAAGCCTACCCTAGCTGTTGGTATGCACAACTTCACCTAGAAAAGAAGTCGGAGACAACCAACCACTTGCCGGAATATGCTCTGAGTCGCTTGCAAACTACTCTAGTCGTCAGAAACTGCTTGCGGTCGCCTGAAACTGCCGAAAACTACTACAGTACTTGGTAACCACCGGAAACGGCTCAAAGTTGTTCGAAAACGATCCACTAGCGGACCCCAGTTGACTGAAAGTCTGGATCCGCCATTGGACATAAGCCTGTAATAGTCAAACAAGGAATTTACATAAAACAATTTATCGTCACATGCAACTAGAGGTGCACAAAACCCAAATTTGGTCTGATCCGATCCGGTTTCGCTTACGTCATCGTCGATCCGGTTTGCCTTTATTTCAATCCGGATTAACCAGCTTCCCAATCGATGATATAAATCGGTTTGACCCGGATTTTTTTGGGGTTTTAATGGATTTTGGTCAGTTTTCAAACCGGTTTTTGGAAAATATGGTTGACGATCCGGTATTAAATCCAATTTGGAAAGTAGGATTAGGATCCGATTTTAAATCTGATCCGATCCGGTTTTGACTCGATCCGGTTTTGGATTGGATCCGATTTCGAATAGTGAAATCAGTTTTTGTGTGCATCTCTACATGCAACCTAGAGATCTATGGTTTTTCTCATAATAGCAACATATTTTGAAAAACTAATCTAACCTATGTAATATCAAAAATCACAAGATTATTGTTATATACCTTTTGCAATCATTAAATATAACAATCTACTTTCTTCAAACCTTCCTTGGAAAACAAGCACCAAAAGTATGGCTATCTCTAATAGCTCACACTTAAGACCCTAGAAACCTTAGAATGAAGAGGAAAGAGATTTAGGCCCCTTTGGATGTGGGTAATATAGATTAGGTGATCCGAGATTTCGGTTGGTGCTTTGGAGCCCAACGGTATAACCATAGAGTGATAGTTCGAGCCTTTTATGAATTTTGGATTTGAGTTCGGTAAGTTTTAAGTCAAAGGAGAGTTGATAGGGTTGTAGAGCTTCTAAACACCTTTGCGTGGATATAAAGATCGTCGAAATCGGAGTTGAAACGAAGAAGTTATGATCGTTTGAAGTTAGGGCGGTTTTGGGTTGAGTTGTATACGTTGGGCGTACTAGGGCATTCCTAGTACGTTGGGTGTACGCGATTAGTTCCCAACCCCTATTTTCGTGGTTTGAGCCTTATTTAAGCTCCTTAACTCCCCCAAACTAATTCCATACTTAGCCTCCACCTCTCCAATACCCTCTCTTGTAACCCTAACCCTAGATTGAGCCTTGTGAGAAAAAGAAGGTGTTTTTAAGTGCTTTGGAGTGTTCTTGGTGCACCTTGGAGAAGAAGGAACTCATTGAAGAAGTGTTGGTTGCATTAGAGCTTGTAGATCCAGACTTTGCTCACATTGATCTTTCTTCTAGAGTTATAAAGTTTAAATCTTTAAATTTTGTGACCTTGTTATGGATAAATTTGGAAACTTTATCCATCTAAACATCATTTTGATTTAGATATGAAGGTTGGAGACTTGTACTTAATGGATTAAGTTGAAAAAGATGTACTTGTGGGTCCCTTTGAGGCTTAAAACATTTGCAGCTCCTTAGTTTGAGACTGGATTCACACGGGTGTTCCTCCAATTCGCTCAAACCAAAGCTATGATACAAACTTGTAACGTCTCAAAAATCACAACAATTTTGAACTTTTCAAAACAACCCATAATCATAAAATTTTTACAAAATCATTGTTTCCAAAGTGTTTATCAGAGTATCCCAAAATCATAAGGCCATAAAATATGAGGATGTGTACGGTCACGTCTTCGCCTTCCCGCGATCATCAGAAGTACCTGAAATAATAAACTAAAACTGTGAGTCAAAGCTTAATGACTTCCCCCAAAGTATCACCACATAAACATAACAAACAACAGCATGCATAAATGAGCCTTCATCCTGATTGGACCGCCTTGCAGGGACTACAGCCTATCTGGACCGCTCTTCGAGCCTTCAGCATGACTGGACCGCCTCGTAGGGCATACAGCCTATCCAGACCGCTCTCCGGGACTTCGGCCTGACTGGACCGCCTCGCAGAGCCTACAGTTTATCCGAACCACCCTAGGTATCTTGGCCTTCAGCACAAGTAGGACCACCTCAACCCAACCAAACATAACATGTCGACATATACATAACAGATAAACATATATCCAGTCAACAAACAAACAGGCAGATCTACAAATCTGTAACAGCCTGAAATCCAGGTATTCTTCTTTTTGGCCCTTCATCTTTTTTATGTTGCCATTTAGGGTTTGCATGTTAGGCGAGTACGCTGGGCGTACAAGGAGTATGTTGCGCGTACTTGCGCGCCTCATTTGGACGCGTTCACCCTCAGGTACGCTGGGCGTACCCAAGGTACGCGGGGCGTAACCGGTCCAGACCTAAAAACCCTAATTCATTCAGAGGCCTATAAAAGGAATGTGTGGCTCGACTTCTCAGCCACCATCCCTTAGAAAGAAACCCTAAAGAGAGTGTGCATCCGTTCTTAGGCCATATGTGAGTATTCTAAGCTTGGTGGAGCCCTTTTCAAGGTAGCAAAGGAAAGGAGGAGCTCATTGGGAAGGCTAGAAGTGGTATTCAAGTGTAGATCTGAGCTTTGCAAAGGTTGAAGCTTCATTATAAGGTAAAAAGTTCGGATCTTGTCCTATAGTTCTTGTGATATGCTTCAAGTACCATTTTCTAGGGTTTTAGTCCCAAAGGTGGAGACTTTTTGAGCAAATGGTCTCCATAAGCTTAGATCCTTCATATTTCTGGTCTATTTGAGTTATAGACTCATAAAAATGTAATCTTGGTCGTGAATATTGTACCATGCATGAGATCTAGGTCCTTGAGTTGGAATAGAATGATGTTATGAAGTGTGGGAGCCTTTACAGCCATGCCAAGGCTTAAAGGTCTCGACTTTATGGGTATAGACGCATAAACAGAGCCGGATCTAGAAGTTGGAGTAATGGCTTAATCGATTAAGACTAGAAATGATGTATGCTAAAGTCTGATGATTACGCTGGGCGTAACTCACAGTACGCGCAGCATACTGGGTGGAGACCCCGATCCATGGGTTGTCGATGTATGCCCCGCGTACATCAAGAAGTACGCCCCGCGTACTCACAGCGTTGACTTTTGTTGACTTTTAGGGTTTTGGTCAACATGGAGACTTTGGGTCAGGGAAGGGTAAAATGGTCTTTTACCCTCTGAGGGATGATGATAAGGGGTGAAGTTTTAGTTGTGGAAGTCTTTGTTTATTAAATGATATTTTTATGATTAGGCGAGGTAGAGTCGTCGCCGGGATTTGGAGATAGCGAGTACGTGAGATCTTAGACTTTCCACGAGGTGAGTCTTCTCACTATACTGTACCCGGAAGGGTTTTATTGTGTGACCGGAAGGTCGGATATGTTACGAGTTGTATGCATTATATGTGATAAGTTAATCGTTTATATACGCCATGTATGATATGCTTGATATGGGCCGGAAGGCATTATACTATGGGCCGGAAGGCATATATGTTGTGGGCCGGAAGGCATTGTGATGTGTATCATAAGGTAGGACCGGAAGGTTTACCGAGCCGAGACGGAAGTCCTCTGAGACACATGGGCCGGAAGGTCAGGGCCTGGAAGGGCGTATGTGCGTCAGTAGTCTTTTGGGGAACTCACTAAGCATTTATGCTTACCGTTGTTGTGTTATGTGTTTCAGGTACTAGCGAGGACCGTGGGAAGGCGTCGGCGTGATCGTACACATTGTCTAGAAAACTATTTCATGATCATTGGGATGTGCTTTGTTATGAAACATTGTTTACGTTTGAATTTGGAATATTAAACGATGGTTTTTGATGTTTGCAAAAATGAAAATTTTGTTTTAAATTTACGTTGTTACAAGTTTGTATTAGAGCCTTGGTTTGAGGGATTCGGATACACCTTCGGGCGTAACTGAACTCAAACCGGGGATTTGAGAAAAATTTTAATTAATAAAAATAATAAAAATTTGATAAGAGATTTCGAAACAACCGAAGGAGAAGCAGTGTGTACGGTTAGCCAGCGCCCGAACGGTAAATCCCCAAAATACCCTTACAATATGTGTTATGAGATATGTTATGATATGATATGCATGCTAGAGTAGACTAGGTATTCATATTAGGACTAGAGTGGCCTGATTTGTGATGCCTTAGTCTAGGGAAACCTGCTGCTATGAGATGCGTTGAGAGCGAGTAGGTAACCAATGCATAGCAAGAATAGAGTACTCATGAGTCGGGGTTCGAGGAGGAGGACTTGGGGTGAATGCTGATGCGGTGTAGTCGGTAGTATTTGTGACATCCCCAAAATCACGGCCAGAAAAGACCGATTTTGTTTATGCTTTATGAAAATCAGAGTACTTCGTTTTATAAAAAGGTTGCGGAATGTGTTCCCAGAAAAACATGGTAAATACGTTATTAAAATATTTTCGAGGAAACGTATTTATTTCATTTTAAAACGTTTGGGATGTCATCGTTAATACCGAAACATAAGCATAAACAGAACTTACAATGATTTACACTAGTGATCTACATCTCTTTAAATCTCTCAGTGTAATGTCACTTCACTTCGTCACCTGTGATATACATAAACTGAGTGGGTCAGGTTGGGAAACCTGGTGAGTACATAGGGTTTTCAACCCACAATAATATAATTGTTATGTTTAATCATCAAACAATTAACCCCATTACCCATCCCCGTTATCTTCTTTACTCTTAAGGATTTAACCTAAGAGTCGTCTATCCTGCATTCGTTTATTCCGAAGTCCCTTACTTCCAGGGTTATAGGACTGGCACTAAATCCATAGCTGCCAATGTTCGTTCATAAAGCACTAATTCCATAGCTGCTATAGTCTATTCATCGGGTACTAAATCCATAGCTACCAGTCTTTATCTAATAGGTACTAAGTCCATAGCTACCAATGTTCAACAGGTACTAAATCCTTAGCTACCAGCGTCTAACTAATAGGTACTAATTCCATAGCTACCAATTCCCAACAGGTACTAAATCCATAGCTACCAACGTCTAAAAGGTATTAAGTCCATAACTACCGGTGTTTGTCCCATAGGCACTAAGTCTATAGCTGCCAATGTATACTCACGTCATCTTCTATCTCTCATCATTCATCTACCCATCTCATACCCAACATTTTCGTATATATAAAATACATATACAGTTTAAGTCCTTTAAAACATGTATAAAACGTTCAACCAGCATAGACAACAAGTATTCAGATAATGTGCACACATAGCACGTAGTTTATATAAAATACTTCATATCTATGTGTAAGATGAAAGGGACTATGCACTCACTTGAAAGGTGGTGAGTCGGCACTCGGACAGCACTTCGTTACTCTTAAAACAATTATCCCTTGACGAAACCTAGTATCATTACCACTAGAGTTTAGTCTAACGCTTGACGAGACTAATTTAATAGTCTAGCTATTATTACTATTATATAAGCGTTAAATAACACTCAATATAACTCATAATAATAGCCTAAATAATTATTTTAAGGTTCTAACAATGTTACTATAATTAAATAAAATCTATATTAAATATACTATAGGCGTAGCTCACTTACAGCGGGTTTTTATTAAAAACCGGGCTTCGCTGGAGCAGCGTTTCCGAGCCGAAAGCTTTTCTTCTCGGAGCCGTCGGGCGCTCCGGGGCTTTCTTCTCGTGATAGGGAGGTTCCCTAGACTTGGGAGGGGTTTAGGGAGGTTAGAGAGAAGTTAGAGAGAGAAAGAAAGGCTTATGGTGTGAAGAAAATATGAGGAGTTCACCCTTGTATTTATAGGAAGTGTATAGTAAAGTAGTCTCCAAGCTTCGTCCGTAACTTTTGCATACGAGCTCCGTTTTTGTCTGTCTTTTTACTGTTGAGTTCCTATTAATGAGATCTTCAACTTTCATTTAGACCTCGTTGGCTAATTCTCATTCTATCTCGGATTTACAAAACTGTATCAAATTCGCCGCGCTCGAAAAGTAGGGACTAAGCTTCGTCCATAACTTTTGCATACGAGCTCCATTTTTGTCTGTCTTTTTACCGTTGAGTTCCTATTAATGAGATCTTCAACTCTCATTTAGACCTCGTTGGCTAATTCTCATTCTATCTCGTATTTACAAAACTGTATCGAATTCGTCGCGCTCGAAAAGTAGGGACTAAGCTTCGTCCATAACTTTTGCATACGAGCACTATTATCGACGTTCTTTATATCCACGCGTTGGTATTTACGAGTACTACAACTTTCATTTAGATCCCGTCGGCTAAAAATCGACCGATCTAAAATTCAGATTTCGGGCTGTGCACTGCTATGCTAAATCTTAGAAAAAATCATAACTTCCTCATACGAAGTCAGATTTAGGCGTTCTTTTTATCAATGTTCTTAGTTTAACATATTCTATGACTTTCGTTTAGATCGCTAAGGCTAAATCTCGCTCTATCGTAAATTCACTATTTACGCTTCCCGGTATCGTGCCGGTTCCGTCGCGAAACTTCAACGGGTCATAACTTCTTCGTTATAACTCGGTTTTCGGCGTTCTTTATATGTACGAAAACCTTGTAACATACTCTACAACTTGATTAAGATTATTTATTCTAAATAATCTTTTGTCGAAAAGTCGTTTTCGACCCCTATTGCCTCTAATTTGACTAGCCCAGATTTGCGGGCGTTACAATTATCTCCCCCTTAGGATGATTACGTCCCGGAATCATCAACGAAACAGGGTCGTATAATGACTCCATACGTCATCTCTTCATCCTAGGTAATAATTATAACTTCTACATTCCTTCGATTCTATCTCTTAAACTCATTGACTGTAAGAGTACTCGATCGTGCACCTGCTCTCTTCCTCAGGCTAGACTCTAAATTATGATCTTCAAGTCAAAACCTCGATCCTTACTGGATACGAATTTGAGATGACTTCTTTTATTACTACTATGGATCGATGTGTCATATTCTAATGACCTATCATCGTATGTTGCAACTCTTAGACTTAGGTCTCTTAGAGTTAAATTCTAAAACAAGCTATGCCTTCCTTTATGTTTTAATGTGATATAATCACATTTTAACATTTGGCATTTCCAGCTACCAACTTCTTTAACAACGAGTGCGATACTTCTATTGATCGCTTTGATTTCAATTGTTTGGTTTAAGTCGGACGCTACATCAAACTTGGTTCTCTGAACCACTCAACATACTCATCGTAGTCAGACTCGATTCGATATGACCACTAGGGTCGGAATATCAACAATCTTCTTAGTCATTACCGAAACGATGGTAACAACACACTTGAATAGAACGAAATCAATTACTAGCTTCTTGGTAACCTTGTGACTTTCCCTGATCCAAGTGTGAGTCCTGTGCTTCCGGTAGTATAGGCCTCTACTACCATTCACACCTACTCATACTCGTCCCAAGTATTGTCTCGCAGTTTCCCAAGTCACCATGCAGCAAATCACACAATCATTCGACACATCAGATAACAAAACGAAGGTTTTATATTAATTCTTGAAACGATTACATAGGTGTTCAAGTTCACCCTAGACTATGCCTCTACTAGGCTACATCATAAAATACTATGGCTACTACATAACTTGCTCTTCTGATATGAAGTCCTCATCCGTGATTCCTCGCACGGTTTTCTGCTTCGTCGAGGATCATGTGAAATGCCCTTGGCCTTGGTGGTGTTTCTGGTCTTACTGCTTTATTTTTCTTTGGGCAGTCTCTGGACATATGCCCCTTGCCTCCACATCCGTAGCATACTTTATCATCATGTGTGCAGTCTTTGGAATAGTGGCCAGTCCTCCCACACTTGTAACAAGTCACTTCTTCATTGCACTTCCCACCATGCTTCTTCTTGCATCTATCACACCATCTTGCTTCACCTCCATCTGCTCCTCCAAGTTTTGAGAATTTTCTTTCCTTGTTCGACCTCGAAGATCCCTCAAACTTTCGCTTCTCTCCTGCCTTATCTTTTTCTAGACCCTTTTCTCTTATCTAGGCCTCTACGTTCTTAGCTGCCCTAACAGCTGCTTTCAAGGTAGTTGCCATTTTGACCATTGGGCCAAAGTCAGTGGGCAGTCCGTTAGCAAACCTATCAATCTTGGAGAGTTCAGTAGGCACCAAGTAGGGGAATAGCTTCATCCTCTCGGTGAATGCGGTGGCATACTCATCAACACTCATCTTCCCTTTCTTCAGGTTCTGAAACTCGTTGTTTAGGTCTATCAGATCTACCTATGAGCAGTACTGCATTTTCAACTGTTCCAAAAACTCTTCCCACGACATCCTTAAGGCTTCTCCTCGTGGCATCGTATCTGCCAATAGCTTCCACCAGCTCAAGACTCCAGTTTTCAGTTGTCTTACAGCGAAGACAGTCTTCTGTTTCTCGTTACAGCTGCAGCTCTCAAACACCATCTCCATCTCAGAGATCCAATCCATAATCTCAACCGGCTTCGGGCTTCCTGAGAGACTTGGGGGTTTCGCACCCAAGAAATTCTTGTACATCCGCCCATCCTTGTTGTTTCTCCCTTCTGGGCCATCCCTTTGCTCACCTTGAGTCCCTACTTGACTCACTTGGCGGCTGTAGTTCCCTTCCTCAGATTGCTCGGGAATCAGTTCGGGTTGCTCAATGGGCATAGTAGGTTCGTCCCTATTCAACATCCGTCTCATTTCTTCCCTTTGTTCAGCCAACATAGCCCAAATCATGGCTTGAACTCCAGCCATGGTGACTGGCTTAGGCGCAACTTCTTCTACAACAGGTATTTGCTGAACCACTGGGGGTTGATTCCTATTCCCATTTGCATTCCCAGCTCCGCTACGGGTTCTTGCCATTCTGATCTATACACCGAAGAAGGTGAATCTAGACCTTTACTTAGGATTGACGTTTAAATCATCCTTATCACTCCGAAACGTTTACATGCTAGTTCTAATATCGTAGTCGTACGTTTAGAATCCTAAACACATAAGGTTTCCAGATCCGGTCGGCAACAGACCATAGATCCGAACAATTAACAACATATCATGCACAAAGCATTTAGCACATAAAAGCAATTTAGGCATCATTCCTAAAATAAGCTAGTGCTCACACCTCACAATCATCGCTTAGCATTCTAAGTTTAAGTCTAGAAATAAATCCATATTCCTAGTTCGCTTAAACTAATGCTCTGATACCAACTGTGACATCCCCAAAATCACGGCCAGAAAAGACCGATTTTGTTTATGCTTTATGAAAATCAGAGTACTTCGTTTTATAAAAAGGTTGCGGAATGTGTTCCTAGAAAAACATGGTAAATACGTTATTAAAACATTTTCGAGGAAACGTATTTATTTCATTTTAAAACGTTTGGGATGTCATCGTTAATACCGAAACATAAGCATAAACAGAACTTACAATGATTTACACTAGTGATCTACATCTCTTTAAATCTCTCAGTGTAATGTCACTTCACTTCGTCACCTGTGATATACATAAACTGAGTGGGTTAGGTTGGGAAACCTGGTGAGTACATAGGGTTTTCAACCCACAATAATATAATTGTTATGTTTAATCATCAAACAATTAACCCCATTACCCATCCTCGTTATCTTCTTTACTCTTAAGGATTTAACCTAAGAGTCGTCTATCCTGCATTCGTTTATTCCGAAGTCCCTTACTTCCAGGGTTATAGGACTGGCACTAAATCCATAGCTGCCAATGTTCGTTCATAAAGCACTAATTCCATAGCTGCTATAGTCTATTCATCGGGTACTAAATCCATAGCTACCAGTCTTTATCTAATAGGTACTAAGTCCATAGCTACCAATGTTCAACAGGTACTAAATCCTTAGCTACCAGCGTCTAACTAATAGGTACTAATTCCATAGCTACCAATTCCCAACAGGTACTAAATCCATAGCTACCAACGTCTAAAAGGTATTAAGTCCATAACTACCGGTGTTTGTCCCATAGGCACTAAGTCTATAGCTGCCAATGTATACTCACGTCATCTTCTATCTCTCATCATTCATCTACCCATCTCATACCCAACATTTTCGTATATATAAAATACATATACAGTTTAAGTCCTTTAAAACATGTATAAAACGTTCAACCAGCATAGACAACAAGTATTCAGATAATGTGCACACATAGCACGTAGTTTATATAAAATACTTCATATCTATGTGTAAGATGAAAGGGACTATGCACTCACTTGAAAGGTGGTGAGTCGGCACTCGGACAGCACTTCGTTACTCTTAAAACAATTATCCCTTGACGAAACCTAGTATCATTACCACTAGAGTTTAGTCTAACGCTTGACGAGACTAATTTAATAGTCTAGCTATTATTACTATTATATAAGCGTTAAATAACACTCAATATAACTCATAATAATAGCCTAAATAATTATTTTAAGGTTCTAACAATGTTACTATAATTAAATAAAATCTATATTAAATATACTATAGGCGTAGCTCACTTACAGCGGGTTTTTATTAAAAACCGGGCTTCGCTGGAGCAGCGTTTCCGAGCCGAAAGCTTTTCTTCTCGGAGCCGTCGGGCGCTCCGGGGCTTTCTTCTCGTGATAGGGAGGTTCCCTAGACTTGGGAGGGGTTTAGGGAGGTTAGAGAGAAGTTAGAGAGAGAAAGAAAGGCTTATGGTGTGAAGAAAATATGAGGAGTTCACCATTGTATTTATAGGAAGTGTATAGTAAAGTAGTCTCCAAGCTTCGTCCGTAACTTTTGCATACGAGCTCCGTTTTTGTCTGTCTTTTTACTGTTGAGTTCCTATTAATGAGATCTTCAACTTTCATTTAGACCTCGTTGGCTAATTCTCATTCTATCTCGGATTTACAAAACTGTATCAAATTCGCCGCGCTCGAAAAGTAGGGACTAAGCTTCGTCCATAACTTTTGCATACGAGCTCCATTTTTGTCTGTCTTTTTACCTTTGAGTTCCTATTAATGAGATCTTCAACTCTCATTTAGACCTCGTTGGCTAATTCTCATTCTATCTCGTATTTACAAAACTGTATCGAATTCGTCGCGCTCGAAAAGTAGGGACTAAGCTTCGTCCATAACTTTTGCATACGAGATCTATTATCGACGTTCTTTATATCCACGCGTTGGTATTTACGAGTACTACAACTTTCATTTAGATCCCGTCGGCTAAAAATCGACCGATCTAAAATTCAGATTTCGGGCTGTGCACTGCTATGCTAAATCTTAGAAAAAATCATAACTTCCTCATACGAAGTCAGATTTAGGCGTTCTTTTTATCAATGTTCTTAGTTTAACATATTCTATGACTTTCGTTTAGATCGCTAAGGCTAAATCTCGCTCTATCGTAAATTCACTATTTACGTTTCCCGGTATCGTGCCGGTTCCGTCGCGAAACTTCAACGGGTCATAACTTCTTCGTTATAACTCGGTTTTCGGCATTCTTTATATGTACGAAAACCTTGTAACATACTCTACAACTTGATTAAGATTATTTATTCTAAATAATCTTTTGTCGAAAAGTCGTTTTCGACCCCTATTGCCTCTAATTTGACTAGCCCAGATTTGCGGGCGTTACAGTATTGGGCCCGTACTATTGAAGACACCGGGTCAATGGGCAACCCAAGTAACAATCCTTGGGTATTGGAGACCGAGTAGGGTTGCGTTATCGAGTGCAATTATGCTCGATGGAGTCTCTGATATTTTATGTTGTATTTCAGAGGCATCATGGTTGGGACGCGTCACAGGCCTGAGACAAGCGGTGTGAGTGACGAGGAGCTTCGTCAGATGATCCACGATAAGGTGGCTGCGGCAATCCGGGTCGAGATCCTGGAGATGTTTGGGTCTATCAAGACCACGTTGTTGGAGACTTTTGATGAGCGGTACGCCGCGGTGACTGAGGTTGTGGCCGCTGCAGCTAAAGCAGCTGTGGCTGCTGCCAGACCACAGGGAGGTGACTCGTTGTTGTTCCGGGAGTTCAGCAACATGAAGCCACCCGAGTTTGACAGGACGCAGGATCCAATCGCTGCGATGAGATGGATTGCTGATATTGAGGGATGCTTCTACACTTGTTCATGTCCGGAGCATCTGAGGGTACGGTTCGCTTTGAACCAGCTCCGCCTGGGAGCAAAGGATTGGTGGAAGTTCGTGACGGCGAACTTCACTCTTGCGGAGGTTTCAGCCATGACTTGGGAGAGGTTTACTACTATGTTCAGAGACAAGTATGTTCCCCCGGTGGAGAGGGAACGGTTGGTACAGGAGTTCTTGACCCTCAAGTAGGGTAATGATTCTGTTACGGTGATCACTCGGAAGTTTCATGAGAAGGCGATGTTTTGCCCTGAGCAGGTGTCCACTGAGTAGGCTCGGATGAGCCGATATTTGGGTATACTGAGGAGGGATATCCGGGAGTTCGTATCAAACTCGTCATACCAGACCTTTGTTGAGCTCCAGGCGAATGTCAGGAAGAGAGAGATCGAGTTGGAGACCCAGGCCAGGGAGGAGGCCGAGTCTCAGTGGGTGGATCGGCGGCCGGCTCAGTCCTAACCGGCAGCCAAGCGGACCAAGTCCGCCGATTCGAGGACGGGAGGTCAGAAGGGCCGCACTTGCGGAAAGTGCAGCAAGGTTCATGAGGGGGCATGTCGATCGGGTGCTTGCTACAAGTGTGGCAAGGAGGGGCACATTGCTAGGGATTGCCCCAAGGGATTTATGGTTTGCTTTCATTGCAACCAGACCGGCCATCGGAAGGCCGACTGTCCTCAGCTTCACCAGGGATCAGCACAGGGATCTGCGCCTACAGCTAGGACTACCGAGACTCGGTCGGTGAAAGCCGAGGCTCCGAAGGCTCGTGGGAGAGCTTTTCAGTTGACTGCAGAGGAGGTCCGCGCGGCGCCCGGTGTCGTAGCTGGTATGTATTCTTTCAGGTATTTACTTTTGTGCTAAGATATTGTGCTTATGTTATGATATGCGTAGGTACTTTTCTTGTGAATTCTGTACCTGCCTTGGTATTATTTGACTCGGGTGCGAGTCGGTCTTTTGTATCTTTGGATTTTAGCCAGCACATCGGTACTGATCGGGAGGTGATGAGTCGACCCCTGCGGGTTTCCATAGCGGATGAGAAAGCGGTATACGCCACTGACGTGATTCGAGGATGTGTGCTCGAAGTTTTTGGTGTTAAGTTCCCTATAGATTTGGTTCCTATAGCGATGGGAGATGTTTGTGTCATCGTGGGCATGGACTGGTTGAGTAGGTTTGGAGCAGTCATTGACTGCGAGAGACAGCTGGTGACTATACGAGACCCTAGTGGGGGAGTGCTTACTGTGTATGGCGAGGGGACCCGGTGTGGCTCAGCGTTTTGTTCGGCTGCCAGGGCGAGACAGAGTTTGCAGCAGGGTTGCAGTGGATTCATCGCCTACGTGATGGACACTCGATTGGCCGCGGGGAGGCCCAATTCGGTTGACGACGTTCCAGTAGTATGCGAGTTTTCGGATGTGTTCCCCGAAGAATTACCAGGTGTGCCTCCGGAAAGGCAAGTGGAGTTCCGTATCGATCTGGTTCCGGGAGCGGCGCCCATCGCCAAGGCGCCTTATCGCCTCGCTCCACCAGAAATGCAGGAGTTATCCTCGTAGCTTCAGGAGCTGCTGGGAAAAGGGTTTATTCGGCCGAGTAGCTCACCTTGGGGCACGCCGATTCTTTTTGTCAAGAAAAAGGATGGTTCACACCGGATGTGTATCGATTACCGGGAGTTGAACAAGTTGACAGTTAAAAACCGATATCCGTTACCTAGGATCGATGATCTGTTCGATCAGTTGCAGGGGGCATCTTGGTTCTCCAAGATAGACTTGAGGTCGGGTTATCATCAGATGAGGGTCTGGGATGAGGATATCCAGAAGACTGCATTCAGAACTCGTTATGGACATTATGAGTTTGTAGTGATGCCTTTTGGGCTCACCAATGCCCCGGCTGCATTCATGGATCTTATGAACAAGGTGTGCAGGCCGATGCTGGATTGGTCGGTGATCGTATTCATTGATGATATCTTGGTATATTCGAGGTCTAGGGAGCAGCATGAGGAGCATTTGAGGGAAATTCTTGGAGTATTGAGATTGGAGAGGCTGTATGCCAAATTCTCCAAGTGTGATTTCTGGTTACGATAGGTCCAGTTCCTAGGGCACCTTGTTAACCAGAAAGGGATATTGGTCGATCCGGCCAAGATTGAGGCGGTGATGAGATGGGAAGTGCCGAGATCACCCACTGAGATCAGGAGCTTTCTGGGATTGGCCGGCTATTATCGAAGGTTTATCAAGGATTTCTCCAAGATCGCCATGCCACTTACTAGGATGAGCCGGAAGGGTGTTGCATTTTCATGGGGACCGGAGCAGCAGTCCTCTTTTGAGACCCTTCGTCAGAAATTGTGCGAGGCCCCGGTTCTCGCACTCCCGGAAGGTATGGAGGATTTTGTGGTATACTGTGATGCATCTATATCAGGTTTAGGGGCGGTACTCATGCAGAGGGGACACGTTATAGCATATGCTTCGAGGCAGCTGAAGCCTCATGAGTCGAGATATCCCACCCACGACCTGGAATTGGGAGCAGTGGTGTTTGCCCTCAAGATCTGGCGGCACTATCTTTATGGGGTTCGGTGTACCATATACACGGACCACAAGAGTCTGAAGTACTTGATGGATCAGCCAAATCTGAACATGCGACAGAGGAGATGGTTGGATGTGGTGAAGGATTATGATTGTGAGATCCTGTACCACCCGGGCAAGGCTAATGTGGTGGCCGATGCATTGAGCCGTAGGGCGGAAAGCGCCCCGATCCGAGATATTTGTATGAGGTTCACGGTGATGACTCCGATTTTGGACACCATCCGAGGAGCTCAGGCTAAGGCTGCGAGACCAGAAAACCAGAAGAGGGAGCGGGTTGTCGGTCAGGTATCGGAATTCGTTACGGATGGTCGGGGACTCATGAATTTTTAGGGTCGGGTTTGGGTACCGTTTGTGGGCAGTACGTGTACCATTTTGATGGAGGAAGCGCATCGGTCGAAATTCTCGATTCATCCCGGGGCTACTAAGATGTATTTAGACCTAAAGAAGGAGTATTGGTGGCCCTGTATGAAGAGGGATGTTGCATGGTTCGTCGAGAGGTGCCTGACTTGTCTCCAGGTTAAGACCGAGCACCAGACTCCGTACGGTAAATTGCAGCCACTGGAGATTTCCGAATGGAAGTGGGAACAGATTACCATGGATTTTATCACCAAATTGCCAAGGACTGCGAGGGGGGTCGATGCAATTTGGGTGATTGTGGATAGATTGACGAAGAGCGCTCATTTTCTAGCCATCAGTGAGAGCTCTTCTGCAGAGAAGTTGGCAGAGTTATATGTCAGGGAGGTGGTATCGCAGCATGGGGTTCCGATGTCGATCATTTCAGATCGGGATGTACGTTTTACTTCTAGGTTTTGAAAGAAGTTTCATGAGGAGTTAGGTACGAGGCTGCATTTCAGTACCGCATACCACCCACAGACGGACGGACAGAGCGAGCGGACGATTCAGACGCTTGAGGATATGCTCCGAGCATGTGTTTTGGATTTTGGAGGGAGTTGGGACACCTACTTACCCTTAACAGAGTTTTCATACAACAACAGCCATCATTCGAGCATTGGTATGCCACCCTTTGAGTTGTTGTATGGGAGGAGGTGTCGCACCCCCATCTGCTGGGGAGAGGTGGAGCAACGGGTAATGGGTAGCACAGAGATTGTACTCCAGACGACCGAGCAGATACAGCAGGTCAGGCAGAGATTGTTGACCACGCAGAGTCGCCAGAAGAGTTATGCGGACAGGCGTCGGTCCGAGCTCGAGTTCCAGGTTGGTGACCTTGTGCTCCTAAAGGTCTCTCCTTGGAAAGGAGTGATACGATTCAGGAAGAGGGGCAAGTTGGGACCTCGATATATTGGACCTTTCAGGGTACCGGTTGGATCTACCTGCTGAGTTGGGACAGATCCACAACACCTTTCATGTCTCTCAGTTGAGGAAATGCATTGCCGACGAGTCGGCAGTGGTGCCATTAGATGATATTCAGGTGGATGCAGGCCTGAACTATGTGGAGAGACCAGTGGCGATCAGGGATCGAAAGGTTAAGGTTCTGAGAAACAAGGAAGTACCCCTAGTACAAGTGCAGTGGCAACATCGGAAGGCGTCCGAGCTGACATGGGAGTCCGAATCTGAGATGTGGGATCAATATCCAGAGTTGTTTTCAGTATGAGACTTCGGGGACGAAGTCTGGTTCTAGTGGGGGAGAATTGTAACAGCCCGAAATCCAGGTATTCTTCTTTTTGGCCCTTCATCTTTGTTATGTTGCCATTTAGGGTTTGCATGTTAGGCGAGTACGCTGGGCGTACAAGGAGTACGCTGGACGTACAAGGAGTACGCTGCGCGTACTCGCGCGCCTCATTTGGACGCGTTCACCCTCAGGTACGCTGGGCGTACCCAAGGTACACGGGGCGTAACCGGTCCAGACCTAAAAACCCTAATTCATTCGGAGGGCTATAAAAGGAATGTGTGGCTCGACTTCTCAGCCACCATCCCTTAGAAAGAAACCCTAAAGAGAGTGTGCATCCGTTCTTAGGCCATATGTGAGTATTCTAAGCTTGGTGGAGCCCTTTTCAAGGTAGCAAAGGAAAGGAGGAGCTCATTGGGAAGGCTAGAAGTGGTATTCAAGTGTAGATCTGAGCTTTGCAAAGGTTGAAGCTTCATTATAAGGTAAAAAGTTCGGATCTTGTCCTATAGTTCTTGTGATATGCTTCAAGTACCATTTTCTAGGGTTTTAGTCCCAAAGGTGGAGACTTTTTGAGCAAATGGTCCCCATAAGCTTAGATCCTTCATATTTCTGGTCTATTTGAGTTATAGACTCATAAAAATGTAATCTTGGTCGTGAATATTGTACCATGCATGAGATCTAGGTCCTTGAGTTGGAATAGAATGATGTTATGAAGTGTGGGAGCCTTTACAGCCATGCCAAGGCTTAAAGGTCTCGACTTTATGGGTATAGACGCATAAACAAAGCCGGATCTAGAAGTTGGAGTAATCGCTTAATCGATTAAGACCAGAAATGACGTATGCTAAAGTCTGATGGTTACGCTGGGCGTAACTCCCAGTACGTGCAGCGTACTGGGTGGAGACCCCGATCCATGGGTTGGCGATGTACGCCCCGCGTACATCAAGAAGTACGCCCCGCGTACTCATAGGGTTGACTTTTGTTGACTTTTAGGGTTTTGGTCAACATGGAGACTTTGGGTCAGGGAAGGGTAAAATGGTCTTTTACCCTCTGAGGGATGATGATAAGGGGTGAAGTTTTAGTTGTGGAAGTCTTTGTTTATTAAATGATATTTTTATGATTAGGCGAGGTAGAGTCGTCGCCGGGATTTGGAGATAGCGAGTACGTGAGATCTTAGACTTTCCACGAGGTGAGTCTTCTCACTATACTGTACCCGGAAGGGTTTTATTGTGTGATCGGAAGGTCGGATATGTTACGAGTTGTATGCATTGTATGTGATAAGTTAATCGTTTATATACGCCATGTATGATATGCTTGATATGGGCCGGAAGGCATATATGTTGTGGGCCGGAAGGCATTGTGATGTGTATCGTAAGGTAGGACCGGAAGGTTTACCGAGCCGAGACAGAAGTCCCCTGAGACACATGGGCCGGAAGGTCAGGGCCTGGAAGGGCGTATGTGCGTAAGTAGTATTTTGGGGAACTCACTAAGCATTTATGCTTACCGTTGTTGTGTTATGTGTTTCAGGTACTAGCGAGGACCGTGGGAAGGCGCCGGAGTGATCGTACACATTGTCTAGAAAACTATTTCATGATCATTGGGATGTGCTTTGTTATGAAACATTGTTTACGTTTGAATTTGGAATATTAAACGATGGTTTTTGATGTTTGCAAAAATGAAAATTTTGTTTTAAATTTACGTTGTTACAAAATCACTACATGATGCTAATATCCTATATACCAGGATATCGATCTAACAAATCTCTACAGCATAATAACATACTATCATATAATAGGATATTCAATCCAATGGGTCGGTCTTGGTGCCTTCGACCCACAAGTACGGTGAGAAAGATTCAATTCTCAATCTGAACAATAGTTGATGAGGTCCCAACTCCGAATCTCAGCTCTAACTATCACCCATCCATCCAAATGACCAATTCTCAAACAAAATCCAAAAATACCCAAAATACCCCTAGATTAAACATGATCAAAATTAGGTAAAAATCAAATTCCAAAAAGTCAACCGAGTCAACCCAGTTGAGTACGCCCAATGTACTCAGCTGTACGCCCAGCGTACGCATTGGTTGACCAGGTACGAGCTTGTTGACCATGTACGTGCAACGTACGCCCAGCGTACACAGCTGGCCGCCAACCCAACTCATTAAGAGCTTAATCCTTAAGCCCTTAAGTCCATTTTCCAAATCCATGTCCAAAATTATGTCCTTGACCATAAAGTTTCCAACTTTATGGCCTTGCATAACCATTAAGTGCCCAACACCAAAGATCCTAACCTCTTAATCTATTAAGACAACTTAGGCCATGCATGAGAAGAAACTAGTGTCCAAGATTACATTTTTATGACTGAAGAGGCTCCAAAACCTCTTAAAGGAAAACTCAAATAGATTAGAGTAATCCCCACTCATAATACCAATTTTATAGGACCAAAAGAACATAAAATCAAGCCCAAAACAAGATCTAAGTATAACTTCACCAAGTTCTGAACTTTATACCTCCAAGTGATGTCAAATGATGATGTGATTCTGAATCTAAGGTGCTTCACTCCTCCAAGATGGTCTCTACTTCCTTCTTTATTCTTCAAAGGCACAAAACACACACACACACAAGCTCAAAAATGCTCACAAGGTAGATTAGGGTTTGTAAAAACGTTTTGAGAGGATGGAGGTTGATGAAAGGAACCAGGTTTGAGAATTAATGAAGAACAAATAGGGTCCAAACCCTAAATATTAGGTTTTGGGACTTCACCCCGTACTCCCAGCATACATGGCTCCACTCCACAATTCCAAAAATGGCAATATTAGCCCCTCTCAGCCACAAATCTTTCATTTTAAGGACCAAAATGTAATAAATCTAAATATAAGGGTCAAAGTGAAAATACCTCAAAACAAGATGTTATAATTCTCCCCCACTTGACCAACGGGCTTGTAGCCCAGCGGTATCAGGTGGTGCCCTCCCTCTTTGAGGTCGAGGGTTCAAGTCCCGTCGTGGACATAGGTGGAATAGGTGTTGTTAGCTTAGGAGTAGATTAGACTTGTCGGTTCAAAAAAAAACTTGACCTAGACTTCGTCCTCAAAATTTGTTGCAGTAAATAACTCCGGGTAATGCTCCTGCATCTCAACCTCGGGTTCCCAGGTCCACTCGGAGCCTCTCCGATGCTGCCACTGAACCTTTACCAAAGGTATTTCCTTGTTGCGTAGGGCCTTCATCTTTCTCTCCAATATAGCCACTAGCCTCTCAATATAATTCAAACACTCATCGACCTGAATATCATCCAAAGGAACCATTGCCTCACCATCCAACACACACTTCTACAAGTGAGAGACATGGAAGGTGTTGTGGATCTGACTGAGGTCACTCGGCAAATCCAACCGGTAGGCAACCCTGCCTACCCTGGCTATCATACGGAACAGTTCAATATATCGGGAACCCAATTTCCCCTCTTCCTGAAGTGTATCACACTCTTCTAGGGTGAGACCTTCAGTAATACCATGTCCATGTCGCTGACCTGAAATTCCAACGCCAATCGGCGCTGGTCAGCATAACTCTTCTGCCGAATCTGAGTTGTCTACAGTCTCTGCTTGATCTACTAAATAAGCTCTATGGTCTGAAGGACTACTTCGTTCCTTCCCATGCCCCTGTGACCAACCTTTCCTCAACATACTTGGGTACAACATCTCCGACCATACAAGAGCTCAAAAGGTGGGGCACCAATGTTGGAGTAATAGTTGTTGTTGTAAGAAGACTCCACAAAAGCTAGATAGGAATCCCAACTCCCACCAAAATCTATAACACAAGCCCGCAACATATTCTCAAGAGTTTGGATGGTCTACTCACATCATTGTCGGTCTACGGGTGATAAGGAGTGCTGAAATGTAGCCTCATGCCCAGTTCCTTGTGGAACTTCTGCCATAATCAGGAAGTGAACCGAACATCTCGGTCTGAAACAATAGAGACCAGAATCCCATGACGAACAACAATCTCCCGAACATACACATCGGCCAACTTTTCGGCCGAAGAGCTCTCCAAGACGGCCAAAAATGGGCACTCTTGGTCAGTTGATCCACGATGACCCATATAGCATCAAAACCCTTGGCAATCTTTGGCAACTTGGTGATAAAATCCATGGTGATTTGTTCCCACTTCCACATGGGAACCTCCAAAGGTTGTAGCTTGCCATGTGGCCTCTGATGCTCGGCCTTAACCATCCTACAGTTCAAGCACCTCTCAACATACTAGGCTATCTCCCTCATCATACACGACCACCAGTAACTTAATCTCAAATCCCGATACATCTTGGTGGCTCCCGAGTGTATAGAAAAGCGAGACTTATGAGCCTCCTCCAATACTATCTGCCTGATCCCACCAGAAACTGGAACCCAAACCCAACTGCACCGGCTCAACAACCCCCGACTATCGATGACATACCTGTCAATCTTGCCCCTGATCATTTCCTGTTTCTAGTTCTCCTTCCTAACTCCTTTTGCATGTGCCTCTCTGATCAAACCCAAAAGTGGAGAATCAACGGATATCCTCATACACATATCTCCAACTGAAGATCCAGTTGACTTGTGGCTCAAGACATCCGCTACCATATTCACTTTACCCAGATGGTAAAGGATCTCACAGTCATAATCCTTGACCACATCCATCTACCTGCGCTGCCTCATGTTCAGGTTCGACTGGTCCATAAGATATCACAAACTCTTGTGATCCGTGTAAACGGTATAACGGACCCCATATAGATAATGTTTCCAAATTTTGAGAGCAAATACCGCTTCCGCCAACTCCAGATCATGAGTAGGATATCGCGCCTCATGCGGCTTCAGTTGCCGTGAAGCATAAGCAATCACTCGTCCCCTATGCATAAGGACCGCCCCCAAACCAGTGATAAATGCATCACAAAATACCATGAAATCCTCGACACCCTCTCGAAGGGTCAACACATGGGCCTCAGATAACCTTTTTCGTGGCGTCTCAAAAGCAACCTGCTGCTTAGGGCCCCATTGGAAATTCACTCCCTTCCTTGTCAGACGAGTGAGGGGTAAACTCTTACCCACCCCAAACTATATGAGCTTGCTCAAATCGATGTGGGTTTTAGGTATGGGTATTGACAGGCATCAACGTTGATGTGGGTGTATGATTATGGGTTTGGGTGCAGGGTATGTAGGTGTGAGATTGGGTATATGGGAGTGAAACAAGGGTATGCATGGGTATATGTGTGGGTGTTAGGGTAGGGTCGTATATGGGTATAATAAGGTGTGGGTGTAAGGGTGGGTGTAGTAATAAGATGGGTGTGGACATGGGAATGTAGGTGGTAGGTGTAGGGGAGGGATGTAGTGGATTTACACGTTGGTATTGACTTTTTGGTATGTGTACGTGTGTATACATGTGGATATAGATTTATGTGTAGTTTAGGTTGAATGTGTGGATGGTCCTAGAGGTTGGATGGGCAGGGCTATATGTAGAGATGTGGGTGATAGTAAATGGTGTAGATAGGTGTGTAAGTGTGTAGTAAGGTGGGTCGGTAGCGTATATGAGAGATAATGTTAATATGTTTTGATTTAATAAATCAAATCTAAAATCCTAGGAAAAAAAATGATTAATTTTTTTACACATGGAAAGAATTCCTATTTCTTTGATTTTGTCAATCATGCTCAATTTTTATTGAAATTTACATTCCAATTCATCCAAACTCCTTTGAAATCCATGAACCAAACACAAGCTAGTAACGAATATCTCAATAGTCCAGAATTTAAAATGCCTCTTCAGAATGCCCTTATTCCATATAAAGCTATTATTTCCCCAAAATGAATATCTCAATAACTTAAATGCATTTAGAAGTGATGGCATCTCACGTAAGATTAAAGAAAAGGCAACCACCAATCGACACCATGAAAAGACAAATAACAATGACTCCTAAAAAAGAAGTTAGCTAAACTGAGACAAGATTATATTGGCTCTACAAGTTGAGTAATTTTTAAAACAGGACTGGATTCCAGTGTAATGCTTGTTTTTTTCTCAAAACCCTAAATAAAACCAAAAAATGTGAGCACATCCAAGTACAAATTTGGCCAAAAACCAGACATGCATAATCTTCTTTATGTATCTCAAGAGTTATAAAAGACTGAAGAAGTATACACATGAGTTGTATCAAAGTCAAGAGAACAATTACTCACACCCTCAGTTTTGTCAAACTAAACAAATCTAAACATGATATGATCGATATCCCCATTCCCCACCAGAAAGAAGCTCCTCCATCATATCCATGGTAGTGGTGGAGGCTCAAGGCTTACGTGGTGGTGGTCCTCCTGGTGGAGGTGGCGGTAGTTGTGGTGGTGGTGAACTGCTACTGCTGCTGTTACTGCTGCTCCTCCGTCTTATAGGCCTACATCATAAACAACCACAAATACACGTGTGTTTTTTAAACATCATTAAACAAACAGTAGAAAAAATAAGAAGTCATGAATATTAATATATTATTATTACTATTATTACCTTTTAGGGCTGCGACTTCTTGATATCTTTCTTGTCACCTGTTACAATAATAACAAAGAGAGACACAATTCAGTAATAATGAAAGAGGAAATACTTTGTAAAAGATAATTTGGATAAAAGTTCAGTCAAACCTTTCGTGGACTTGGAGAGTCTGAGTATGATGATGACCTCCCGCGTCTACCAACTGGTGGTCTTGCCCTGTTTATAGAAAATAAAAATAAAAAAATAATGGGTTGATTATATTATAAGTTATTATTATCGATTAAAAAAAGGGGGTAAATGTTGGAAAAGTAGATTACCTTCTTGGTGAAATTGATTTGGAGCGTGAACGGACAGGTCTTCTGATAGGCGGGGATCTGCTACGCCTGCGGCTCAGAGAAGATCTTCTGGGTGGACTCCTTGCTCTTCCTCCAGAACTAAACCCAAAAAAAAAATTCAAAGATATAAAAAAGTATGTAACAATGAATTAGAAACAGAAACTACAATAAATAGCAATGCAATATAAACACAGCAGTTTTCACTGTTATACTTTAGTAGATTTTAAAAGTATAATGTCCTAATAACAAAAAATGAAAGTATAATGTTACAATGCATCAATCAGAAGAAAAAAAAATTTGAAAAGTATATAAAACTCTAGTAGAAAGAAATAAAAGTGAGATGCTATAATACACAAATAAATGAAAGTAGGTTGCTATTTACTGAATTTAGCATTTTTGATATAGTAAAAAAGTTAAGATTACCGGCGTCTTGGCGGTGGTGAACGCCTTCGAATTGGACTACCGCGCATTCGGCGTGGAGAGGCCCTATCACACATACATTTAGTGAAAACTTATAAAAAAAAATTAATATGATTTTTGAAATGTAACAAAAAAAAAAAAGAGAGATTAAATAAACCTAGGAGGTGATCGATTATAACGTCTTGCTGGAGGAGAAGGGGAGCGGTTTCTAGGAGGAGGCGATGCAGGCCGCCTTCTAGGTGGCGGTGAACCGCCGCGGCGGTAAGGAGACTCCGCTCGTCGTCGAGGAGGTGGAGGAGAGTCTACACGGCGGCGGGGAGGTGGAGGAGACCCTCTCCGGCCTACAGGAGACCTCCGGCGAGTTGGTGATGGAGGTCTACGCCTGGGAGATGCTATTAAGAGAACACAGTATGTAAGTAGAAGTAGAACAAACACTTTAGGGCTATTTTCAATGATGAATTCAAGAAGAGCATTTATGTCTTTTTACTGAGAGTAAAAGAGAGACCATGTCCCGCCTTTTTTTAGTCAGACAAAAGTTTACTGTCTCTGCCCCACCTTTTGAGTGGAACAAAAACTACAACTTTTGTCCCACTGACATCTGACATCATTTGATGATGTCAGATGTCAGGTCATATCCCACCTTTTTTAGGTGGGACATGTAGACTGTTACTTTTGTCTCATTAACATTAGTAACACTTTGTCCCACCTTTTCAGGTGGGACAAAAAACTAAAACTTTTGTCTCATTGACTTTAGTCACAGTCACAATCCAATGCATGTCAAACACAGTACAATTAGCATACCAGCTGTTACACGCCTTGGTGCATCTTTTTCAGCATCAGCGACTACATTATCATTTTTAGCAACATCTCTCCTTGAAGCAGTGGGCAAAGGCTTAGGAGGTGGTGAAGAAGCCTTTTTCCTCTCAGGTAAAGTGAACTTAGCTTGAACAACTCTTCCATCAATTTGAGCCTGTAATATTATTAATTTACCACAACAGAATGAATTTAATGAAGGAATATATATATTTTGTAAAGAAACAAAATGTTTGTAAATTATGATGATGACACGTACACCATCCATGTGTAACAGGGCTTTTTCAGCATCGGATCGTAACTTGAACTCGACATATCCAGACCCTTTTGGAAGATTAACCTGAAAAAAAGTGTAAAGCTTGTCAATTCATTGCAAATTTGAAAAAAAGATTTGTAAATAGTGTGTATGTAGAGAGAAAGGATATAATTAAAATCTTACAATGTGATCCATAGCCAATTGTACATGTACAACTTCACCAAAGTTTCCTGTTTAAAGAAAAAAACATAATAGACCAAAATAGTCATTATTTTAAAAGTAAACAATGTCATTACGCATCCTAACAATAAAGCTACTAGATATCTTTTCAATTACAATAAAAAGTAGTATAAACCCGAAAGATTTCATCTAATTAGGAGATAACTGCTAGGAAAAACAAATATCAGATGTATTACCAAATATTTCTTTCAGATGGTTTTCATTCACGTTCCTTGTGAGTTGACCAATGTGAAGAACAAGTGACTCAGGTACAGGAGATGTTTTCCTGTAAGAAACCAAATGTGAACATTAGCACAAAGAGCCTTCATAGATATACAAAAGCAATAACAATGTCACTGCATATATGATATATGACCATAAGAACATGAAAACAAACTATATTTCTCAAGCAACATACAATACATTCACTATAGTTTATCTAACAAAAACTGTTGCTATATTTATTATACTTTACATCCCTATGCATTCTCAGTATAACTATTGGAAAAGCAAGTAAATTAAGTTGTATATATATCATAGTTGACTCTTGTCCTCAATCAAACTCAAGATAGTTAGAAATCTAGTCAAAGGTGTAGCCTTTTAATAAATACAAGACAAATAGCAGAAAGAGAATTGTGTTGATCTATTTTGTGTATCATTTAGTGGCCTTTTAATATGTGTAACCAAAACCATACAGTAACAATGAGGTGAATCAAATTAAAAAAAAATTAAAAAAAAAAAAGTATAAAACAGGGGAGAGTAAAATAATGAGTTTAAAATTGTTGAAGGTTTAAAAAGATTTAATGGTTTGAAGCAGTAAAGCTTCAGGGGATGTTATAGCATATGCCTTTTGTTGTGTCTTAACACAAAAATCAAGCTACACAATTTTCCATTCTGCGCTTTTTAAACTTAGCTAAAACAGAGTAACTTGTAGAATGATCCACTACAAGTCGAATACTAACTTTTCACTCATGATGATTCACTTTAATCCTAAATTGAGCTTAGAAAAATCACCCTTTGAGTTTCCTGAATACTATATAAAACAACATGAAACACCTGTTCTTTCCGGATTCAGACAAATTACTTCAAGCCCAGAAAAATGCTTAAGTTTTCGATAAGTATGCACCTACTTCAACTTCAAAATAGACAAACACAGCTCCTAAAAACTTCAGTCGAAACTAGGATTCAAAATAGATGCACACAGCTTCTAAAAGCTTCAGTCAAAACTAGCATTTAGCATATGAAGAACTGATACGGAGTTTGGTACAGTATTATACACCTAAAATAGTATATTTAGGATGGGTGTTAGCCAGTAACTTATTCCCAAAACGTGCAAAATCCAAATCAAAGTGAAACCAGATTAGGCAGAATGTAGCTCATGTTCAAGAAAGGTGGCGTTTTACATATAGAAATATCAAAAGAAGTAAAATAAAAGAAACTAAATTAGCATCGTAACCTTGGAGGTGGAGAAGCCCTCTTAGATTGAGGTGGTGGAGAGCGTCCTCGCCTTGGTCCATCACCAGCACTGAAAAAAAGGACCAAAACCTCAGCATTACAAAACCCTAAATAATCATTAAACATAAAAATGGATATGAATAAGTCTAACTAAATAAAGTAAACCTTTTCTTTGGAGGAGGGCTACGACTACGAGAGCTGACACTGCGAGACGGAGAAGAAGAAGAAGTGTAGGATCTGGAGCGAGATCTAGAACGAGAGCTTGAGCGAGAGGATCCGGATACGGAGCGAGAGCGGGAGGATGAGCCTGAACCAGACCGCGCAGGAGCCGCCGGACGACCACGTCCTGGTTTCGCCATGCGCAACAGTCCTGATCGGAAACCCTTCAGAGTTCAGACAAACCCTAGCAAAGAATAGGAGTGTGATTTCGATTGTTAGGTCGACGATAGCTTGTGGGTAATGAGCCCAACAAAAATCTAGGCCCATATAAAGACTCTAAAGTCTCTCATTAAATTGATAAATTGTGTCAAATCGTATGTTTAATTTTTATTTTAAAATAATTAATTTGGATTTTTCTTGTAATATTTTTTTTAATCGGACCGTTGAAACCCTATTTTTTAATTTCCTTTGACCACATTCATTTGAAACTCTCGTGACTTTTCAATTTCTTTACAACAATATTATAAATAAGTTAAATAATGTTCTATAAACAAGAAATGATGTTTTATTACAATGTCTTCATCTCACATCGATGGTGAGAGTAAACAAAAGAATGTTTCCTCTTCTATAAATTGGAAAGGTTGTGAAATGTTTCAAAGGGACCAAACCATGAAAACTTCCTCATGCCTACCTTTTGTAGGATTTTGAAGGTATTATTTGGTGAGATTGTCTACATTGGCAAGTGTCCAGTTAACTTTTAGAATTCCAAAAATGGTTTTGAACCGAATTTTTTCAGGTTGAAAGTGTGTTTCAGTTAGAAAAAAAAATTATGCAGTTGGGTATATTGAGTTGAACCGGAGCTGGAGCAAATTTGGACCGATAAATGAATCGTTTTCCTTTCACAACAAACATTTGAAACTTCCATGATTTTTCAAATTATTTCTAATAATATTATAAATAAGTTACATAATTTTATATAAATATAAAAAAGCATCTACCTAAACCTAAAATTATAACTGTTTAAAAAGTCAATTTGATTCAAAAGCATGAAATATATACAAATCGGGTTTCACTAGAAAAAAAAAATATATGTAGTTTGGTATATTTAGTTGAATCGGTCCGAGTTTGATCTATTTGGACCATAAAAGAAGCATTTTCCTTTTACTACATACATTTGAAACTCCCATGATTTTTCAAATTGTTTTCAATGATATTTTAAAAAAGTTACATAATGTTATATAAATATAAAAAAACATCTACCTAAAAATAAAATTATAATTGTTTGAAAATTCGATTTGATCAAAAGCATGAAATATATACGCAGATTATATTTTACAAATGAATTCGTTTTATAATGAACTTTTGAATCTTGAAAATACATATAAACAAGCTTTCTATATTAAGTACCTAACTGAATTTATGATTTTAGAATTGGTCAAAAAGTTATTCAATAAGAACTTACTTTTTTAGATAGCAACTTACGAGATTATAGAAAAATGAAACTATTGAACAATAAAGAAAGGGTAAACAAAAGAAAGGGTGTTTTACTAAATAAGTTGAATAATGTTTTATTAACAAGAAAGCGTGTTTTATTACAATGTTTTCATCCCCCGTCGATGGTGAGAGTAAACAAGAGAACGTTTCCTTTTCTATAAATAGGAAAGGTTGTGAATTGTTTCAAAGGGACCAAACCATGAGAACTTCCTTATGCCTACCTTTTTAGAATGTTGAGGGTATTTTTTGGTGAGATTGTGTTTATTGGCAACTGTCCATTTAAGTTTTAGAATCCCGAAAATGGTTTTGAACAAGATTTTTTTTGGTTCAAACAGAGTTTCAGTTGAAAATTTGTTATGTAGTTTGGTATATTGAGTTGAATCGGTATGAGTTTGATCAATTTGGACCGATAAAGAAAACATTTTCCTTTAAGCACATACATTTGAAACTCCCATGATTTTTCAAATTGTTTCTAATAATATTATAAATAAGTTACCTAAACATAAAATTATAACTGTTTGAAAAATAAATTTGATTCAAAAACACAAAATATATAAAAATCGGGTTTCAATAGAAAAACGTTATGTAGTTTGGTATATTAAGCTGAATCGGTCCGAGTTTGATCAATTTGGACCGATAAATGAAACATTTTCATTTCACCACATACATTTGAAACTCCCATGATTATTCAATTTGTTTATAATAATATTATAAGTTACATAATGTTATATAAATATAAAAAAATTCACCTAAACATGAAATTATAATTGTTTGAAAAATCACTTTGATTCAAAAGCACGAAATATATACTCGATTATATTTTATAAATGAATTCATTTTATAATGACATTTTAAATAATGAAAATACATATACACAAACTTTTTATATTAAGTACCAAACTGAATTTATGATTTTAGGATTTAACAAAAAGTTATTCAATAAAAACTTGATTTTTTATAGCAACTTACGAGATTACTGTAAAATGGAACTATTGAACAATAAATTTTTTGGATAACGTTTTATTTTTATTATTTAATATTTTATTTAACAAAATGAAATTATTGACAAATAAAGAAATGGGTTTAATTAAAATGTGTTCATCCCACGTTGATCGTGAGAATAAACAAGAGAATGTATTCTCCTCTATAAATAGGAAAGAATGTAAAATATTTTAAAGGGACTAAGCTATGAGAGCTTCTTTGCATCTAATTTTGTAGGACGTTGAGTGTATTATTTGGTGAGATTGTCTTTGTCGACAAGTCACCAATTAAATTTCAGATTTTCGAAAATAATTTTGGATCGTATCTTTTAGATTTGGATCGAGTTTAATAAGGATCCGAGTGTCTTCTAGCTAAGTTAGGCAAACTCACTTCCATTGGAGGCCGAGTTTAAGTAACATGCCGAGTATTTGGTTGTGTTAGCCAAGTTTTACAACTATGTATGTAATACAATTTAATGTTTTAACCTTATAAAAGACGTCACTATTATCATATGTTCTACATAATTATGGTAATATTTATGATACAAAACATTTTTTTTACTATTTAAGATAAAAAACTGTCTCTATTATCATATGTTGTACACAATCATAAAATTTAAGATAGATAAAAAGATGTCTATGTTATCGTATTTTCTACATAATTATAATATTTAATATAAACGTTTTAATTTAATATGAAATTATTATTTAATAGATAACAATAATGATTTATTTATTTTTAAAAATTAATTTTTTTTTCTATTTTAATCATACAACTTTATATATGCAAAACAACTTCAAGTTCCAACCTTATCTCTTATAATATGGTTCAACATAATAACAATACTAAAAATCATTTTTTATATTTTTTATGAAATTATTATTTGATTGTTAATAACAATGATTTAGTTATTTTTAATATAAAATATTTTTTTATATCCCACGCAACGCGCGGGCATTTTCCATATATATATATATATATATATATATATATATATATATATATATATATATATATATATATATATATATATATATATATATATATAAGATCATCGCCTACATTCCATCCAAATTAGCCATTCCTTTGAAGTTTCAGGAACTAGACTTTTACTCTCTAGGTAGCCACCGACCACCTACCACCAAAAAACCCAACAATTCCAACAAAACCCACACACATATCACACTTCGTTATCCTTTCCCCTTTCCATCCCCTTTTTCACCAGACATTTTTTTCGGTACGACCCACCAGTAAACATCGGAGAAGATGAAGGGTTCTGACCAGATCTAGCAACCATCACCATTTGCCTCCAGTAACCACATGTAAAGAGCACCAAATCAAAGTCTCAATTCAAAATCTCACATATGCGAAAAAAGCTCCACCTAAATCCATCTCCTTCGTATTTTCCGACTAATCTACGAGTTGCATGTATGATGATGGTGTCGTTGTAGTTTCGTCGATGGAGGCGTTCAGATCTGATATAGATACAAGAATGTGCGAATTTGAAGACATGAGCTTCGTCTTCCCTTCCAGGTCCATAAATCGATGTGCAAATCTTGTATAAGGAGGTGCAAATTTGAGACGACGACGACTTTTAGCAGGTCATCGAAGACTATGGCGATGGCGACATTAGAACTTTAGAGGGAGATTGTTTCCGATGGACTCCAATACACATACGATGTCTTTCAGTCGTTACGGATGCAAGTGATAAGAGAAAGGGGTATGACAAAAGAATATGAACTGATGATGAGTGAAGTGATGGCGGTGGTGGCTCCGACAATGATAGTGGTGGCTCCGGCGAGCCATCTCTCTCTACCTCCAAAGATGAGTTGAAGAAGATGAATGATGAGGATTGAAAGGTATAGGTAGGATTAGGGTAGAGGGTAAGTGTTTATGGTGGTGGGCTCATTTTTTTTTCTTTATTTTTTATTTTTCTTTTAACTTGTTATTAACAAACAAAACAAAGAAATATATCAAAAAGAAATAGAAAGGGTAAAATAATCATTTTATATTTGTTAGGGACGGTTCGAGTGAGAAAAAAAAAACTTTATAAGGGCAGTTTGAGTTAATTTTTGAAAATAAGGACTAAACGTGCAATTTAACACTTGGATAAATGACGAATTGTGTAATTTACTCTAGCTTTTACTTTCTTATAGATTAAAGAGTAAATTACACGAATCGTCCAAGTGCTAAAAAATACATTTAGTCTTTATTTTTAAAAATTAGTTCAGACCGTCCCTGGGCTACAATTTTATTGCACGATTAGTCTCTATCCTCGTTAGCCGTTAGTGATTGCCATTAAAATGCCCCACATGCCTTGCACACATGGGCATATTCATCTTTTCAGGTCTAATACACATGAACCAATATATGGAACCTTCAGTTTATTAGTTTTGCTAAATATTTGACACTAAGCGGTGTTTTAGTTCTACACTGTCCTCACTCACCAATATCCCTACCTCCTTCATCTCTTTTCTTTAATTATCTCTCTCTCTCTCTCATGTCATCCTTTCATGCGCTTCAATGTTACCAAAAACAAATTTAACACATATCTGAATTGCAAAATGAAGAACCTTTAGTTTTATCGATTTTGTTTAATTTGTTGTTACATTAAATATTCTTTCTATTTACAAACAAAAATGAGAACTATTTCAGACTCTAAACACACAAATACATACCTATACCGAGATTAATTTGATTTAAACAAAATAAAACATAGCTCAATATCATAAAGTTGTAAAGTCAAATATAACTAAACACACACATAGATGATTTCAAAAAGAATCTTGCGTAATGATTTAAGAACGAACAACAACTAAAAGCATACACACATACATAGATGATTTCAGAAATAATATTTCACAATGATTTAAGAATGTAAAAACAGAGTAAAGAAAATTCAAGGTATAAAAAGTAAAAACCAAACACACATAATTGTTGTTGAAAATACCCATGCCTTCAAATGCTTGCACATCAAAATCAACATTTAATTGCTAACGAGGGGATGTGTTTCTTTCTCAATGATAATTTCATTATTTTAGTGAATCACCAGGGAAAATCCGTTATTGTCTTCAATTTCATTCCAGTTGTGAGGTTGTATGTTGTTGTACCATGTATAAATTGTTGTGTCTACTACTGCTTGCAGATTGAGCATCTCCTTAAATCATACATACAAAATATTTTTTTTTTAAAAAACTCATAAACCTCTTCATCTCCTTCTACCTAAATCGTAAATAGGAAAAACGATAAACCCTAAATCAATTTGGTATTTTTAGGAGACCTACTTGTTATATATCAAAAAATATATGAGACCAACATATGCTACTGGTGGTGGTGAGAAGATTCATTCAATGCACTTCTAAGGATAAACCCCCAAACCCCACCATTGATTCTTATGGAGAGAATGAGAGAGTGTCTGGGAAGGCGAAAGAGATAAACACATACGAAAGAGAGAAAGATAGAGAGAGAGTATGTTTTTAGTTTAATAGGTGAAGGGTATTTGACTTGAAAAGACAAAAATACCCCTATTTGCATGGCACATGAGGCATTTTAATGACAACCACTAACGGCTAACGACGGTAGGGACTAATAATGCAAGAAAAAGGACAACCTAGGTACGATTCGAGTTAATGTTTGAAAATAGGAACTAAACATGCCTTTTGGCACCTACACAATGGAAGATTCGTGTAATTTACTGTAGATTAAACCTAGGTTTTTTAAATGTTAGTTTAATACATGTTCAAAAAAATCACCTTCTTGATAATCCCAAAACAAAACCAAACTACCATTTAGGTTTGGTTTGATATATTGTTTTAGCTAAGAATAAGCAGAAAAACCACATGGACCAAACCAATCTAGATCAGACTGAATTACATATAAATTAGCCAATTTTCAAGTCAACATAAAAGCTTGTTTCGATTTTTGGTTCCATCGAGTTCGGTTTTTACTCAAAACAGGACCGAGATTTTAAAAGACATTTAAATTTTAAACCCAAAATTGCAATCCTTTAATTAAAAAAAATAATAAATAAATAAATAAAAAACAAGAAACCCCTTCTTACCTTCTACGTTCGACATCGATTACCCAAACAACAAAACAAACCCTAAAAAATTGTTTATCTCCAACATCAACAAAGAATACAAAAGTTTAAGATTTTTTAAAAGTTCGACATTCAAATTACATTTATGGAAATTTTGGTTCCTTCTCCACGGAGTAAGTCAACATTTTTAATGTTGTAATGCTTTATTAGTTTCTTTATGCCAATTACTATATTTATACAACTCACTTAAGTTTTATAAATTGATGTAATCTTGATGTTTAATGTTATTCATGTAATTGTTTTTTATATTTAGGATGATGATGTTGGATTAAGGTGTCTAAGCTCATAACTAAATTTGTATGTTAGTGTAAATAGAAGCAAAGTCATTTTTGAGTTGCCCTTGTAACTAGAACTTGGTTAGAATTATATTTGTAGAGAGAGGATGAATTTATTAATTTATCATATGATTAAAAAATTATAATAAATGATTTGTTAATATATCATTTTATTAATATATTAGTTATAAATAGATAATTGGTTTGTTAATTAATTAATTGATTAATAAATTAATATGAGATCAATTGTTAAATAATTGATTTGTTCATTTATATGACTAGTAAATTAATGTGAAATCAATAAGAATTGATTAATTATTAATCTATAACTATTTCAAGATTAATTGGAATTAATTAAAGTTACAATGTTTGAATTGTAGCTGTTCTTAATCGAGCAAGGAAGGAAAATTATAGAACCCTCATAGCGGTGGATGATTTTAGGAAGGATTCTAGAGTTTAATATTCCTAATGTTGACAAGGATACCATATTTGAATAGATTAAATCTAAGTATTTTAGTATTCATATCTAGGGTCTCCCTTATGTCATCCACACTATAAATATGACCCTAAGGCTTGTAACTTTTGTTCACCACATTCCCAAGAGGATATACTGACCGAAAATTACTTCCTCTCCTCTCCTCTATTGTCTTCTAATTCTAGAGTTTAGGTGTGAGCCATTAGAGGTATCATCCTTTTGATTTTAAGCTTTCTAAGACCAACAACTACCAAGGATTAAAGTGATTTGTTTACTACTACAAATCAAATGCATGTAAACCTAATTCCATAGTTATGTTTATATTAGGGTTCATCTAGTTTTTTTTGTTCATAATATGTTGCCTTCAAAATGTTATGACATAGACCATTAATGGTTGCATGTGTTCTCTTTATTGTTAAGTGTTATTTCGCATTGTACATGTTTTATAACCTAGAAATCTCATTAGTGATGAAAGACTTTGTGTGTCTAATATTGAAAGTACATGAGATGAATTGAACAAATCTAATTTTTTGAAAAATTATTTCTCACGACCTGACAGGTTCTCTGTCACGATGTCAGCTCAGTATAAATCTAATTTTGAGATTTTTGCTTAATCTGATTTGTGTGGTTATTTTTTTTATTATATGGTTTTAATTATACCAAAGTCTAAATTTTGAATGCCTTAAATAATTAAAAATTAAACCGTAAATTGTAGGAGATAATTTTGAATATATAATATTTAATCAGATTAATTAAATTGAATTACTGTAACATCCGAAAGATCATAGAGATATAAAACTTTCAAAAGCAACCCATTTCATCCATACATTGTTTACAATCCATTGTTTCAAAAGTATTATAAAAAATCAGAGTTTTCCCAAGACCCAAAATCATGTAAACACGAAGATGTGCACGACCACGCCTTCGCCTTGCCATGGTCATCTTAAGTACTTGAAACAATAAACTATAATTGTAAGCCAAAGCTTAGCGAGTTCCCTCAAAGTACAACCACACAATATAAAAAACAAAGCATGTAAATATGAGCCTTCAGCCTGACTGGAATGCCTCGCAGGGCCTACAACTTATCTGGATCGCTCTCTCAGCCTTCAGCCTGACTATACCGCATCGCAGGGCCCACAACCTATCCAGACCGTGTCGGGTATCTTTGTGACATCCCCTAATTTCTTAACCAGAAAAAACCGATTAAATTTATGCTTTTTAAAATAAAATCAGAGAAATCTTTTTAAAAGATGTTGCGGAATCTGTTCCCAAAACAAAACATAATAAAATTTTATCAAAACCTTCTTTAAGAAATGTATAATTTCATTTCATATCAAAACATCGGGATGTCATGTTCCGATACAGATCAAAAGCATAAACAAGATATTATAAGCCTTTCAACAGTTATTTACAACTACTGGCCTATAATCCAAAAATCTCTCGTCGTCCTCCGACTATGCTCGGGGTCCACTACCTGTAACATAAAAAGCTGAGTGAGTCAGGTTTGGGAGCATGGTGAGCATATAGGGTTTTCAACCCATAGTAATAATAATCTTATTAAGTTCACCAATCAACAATAACCCTGATTACCCGTTCCCGTTATCCTCACTTTACGTCCCTAAACACTTTTCACAAGGGACCTTGCCTAAAGAATATAATCGGGATGGACACTACTGCTAAGGGGTTTCCTCAACCATACATGTCCTAAAGGCAACCATGAGGGGGATGGAGTACATCGAATAAACACCCAAGTTTATTAGCACCTACAGGTTGCGGGCCTGCTAATGTTTTCCACTGGACTGTCTAGAAAGTCCGTGGTCGTCATCCAAACTTCGCTAGATGACTGGATCTCAAAACACATCTAGGCCTCTCATCACTTTATTTTATCACACTTCACTATCTACCCATGTTTTACCCAACATATTTGTAGATAAAAATACATATACAGTTTAAAATTTGTATAAAACGTCAATTCAACAGTCACCTCAGTTAAACAATTAATATAATTACACGTAGCACGTATTTCATATAAAATACTTCATATCTAGGTGTAAGATGAAGGTGACTATACACTCACTTGATTTGATGATAATCGGGTAGCAATTCGTTTCCTAAAATGATCGTTTCTAATAAAACCGAGAGTTTTATTGAGAAACCGGGCTTTGCAAAGGTCAGGCTTCGAAACCGAAAAGATAAATTTGTCGAGCTTCTCGGGCACTTCGTGGAGTATTCCGGGCTTTGGAATAAGTACCGGGGCTTTGGGGGATGTGAAAATAGCCAAAATAGTGAAAAAGGGGCCAAAATTGCCAATTTCTAAATTCTAGCCAGGAGGGTTCACACCCTTCTATTTATAGGGGGAGGCTTCTGATCCAAGGGCTGAGAAGAGGCCACGCGTCGCAGATCCGAAGGCTCGCAGGGAGGGCTCGCTGTCAGTCTCTGATTGGACCGAGGTCTAGGGTCCGAAGTCGGTTCTGGTGGTGGGGTCCGCAGGCGAAGGTGCGCAGATGGCAGCACGTGCGAGGGCCTCGGTGGCGGTTGCTGATTGGACCGCGGTCTAGCAGTCCATGTGCGAGACTCGGACTAAGGCGTGCGAGGTTCGGATTGGGCCTCCCTTCGGTGAAATCAGAATTCGACACGTGGCTTCGCATGACTCACCATTTCTGACACGTGGCACATGCGAGGCGAGGGTGACGTGGCAACTCGTGACTATGTGAATTTTCTCGATTTTCGCACCAAAACTTCTAAAATCCATAACTTTCGCATACGAGCTCCGTTTTTGACGTTCTTTATATGTACGCGTAGCTAAAATTACGCTCTACAACTTCCGTTTATACTTCGTCGGCTAATTTTGAATTTAATTTTTATATTATTATTTTTAACAGACCGGGACAGGAAATCCGTTAAAAATTCATAACTTCTTTATCCGATGTCCGTTTTCGTCAGAATTTTTACCGTTGTGCTACTAATGACGAGACCTTCAATTCTTGTTTAGGTCGTGTCGGCTAAAAATACTCGATCTAAAATTCGAGTTTTTAGTTGTCTACTGCTAAGCTGAAACTTCGAAAAATCATAACTTCCTCATACGAAGTCAGATTTGGGCGTTCTTTTTATCGAACTTCTCGGTTTAACTAATACTAAGACTTTAGTTTAGATCACTAAGGCTAAAAAGTAGTTTATCAAAAACTCACTTTTTACGACATTCGGCACCGTGCCGGTTTTGTCGCGAAACTTCGACAGATCATAACTTCTTCGTTATAACTCGGATTTTGGTATTCTTTATATCCCCGAAATCCTTGTTTCGACCACTAAAACTTTATGTAAAGATATAGGGATTATCTCACACTTTAATTTTGACGCTTATTTTTATTCTTAATTAATAAAACTCTAATAATTAAGCATAAAACACATAATTCACCTAATATTCACATAATTCCTTTTCATTTCTTCAAAATGAGTTACAAAGGTTAACCTAGACTATAATGTCAATATTAATGCCTAGCCTAGAAACACAGGCATTACAATTCTCTCCCCCTTAGGATGATTCCGTCCCCGGAATCACACAACGACAAACAATTACGGGTAGCGACTCACCATGTCACTCTTCGTTTTCCCAGGTGAGATTTAGCCCATTTGTAACGTTCTAATGCAGAAGCACTAAATCGACTATCTTATGTTACAACTTCTTAGTCTTACGGTTAACGATTGCCTCAGGTTCTCCAATTAACCTCTTGCTCTCATCCAACCTTAATTCAGAAATGGGAATTATGTCGGGGACACCTCCCGTAAACTACCTCAAATAAAACACATGAAAGGTATTGTTAATAACCTCTAGTTCTTCTGGTAATTCTAGCTTGTAAGCTTGATTTCCGATCCTCTGAAGAACTTTTAAATGGTCCAATAAACCTTGGACTCAACTTTCCCCTTCTACCAAACCTTATAAGTCCCTTCCACGACGAGACTTTGAGTAAAACCGAATCTCCAAATTCAAATGATATCGGTTGTCTTTTCTTGTCAGCATAGCTCTTTTGAGCAGCTAACATCCTTTCCCTAATCACTTACAACTTTTCAGCAGTATAATGGACTATTTCAAGTCCCATAAACTGCTTTTCCTCAGCTTCCAGCCAACATGACGGCATTCAACACTTTTCCCCATACAAAGCGTGATAAGGTGCCATCTTGATGCTTGAGTGGAAACTATTACTCTAGAAAAATTCTACTAAAGGTAAATGTTCATCCCAGTTACCTTGGAATTCCAGGGTACATGCTCTTAGCATATCCTTCAATGTTTGAATCGTTTATTCGCTCTGACCATCAGTTTGCGGATGGTAAGCTGTATCCAAACACAACTTGGTACCCAATTCCTCTTACAGACTCCTACAACACCTTGAGGTAAAACGATTGTCACGATCGGATACAATCGTTAACAGAACACCGTGTAACCTCACAATTTCCTTCACATAAGAATTTCGCAAGTTTATCCATAGACCATTTCTCGTTAACGGCTATGAAATGCGCATTCTTAGTGAAGCGATCAACGACCACCCAAATCATGTCGTGACCGTTCCTTGTTCTGGGCAATTTAGTCACAAAATCCATAATGATATCTTCCCATTTACCCATAGGTATAGGTAAAGGTTCTAAACTCCCACATGGTTTCTGATGTTGTGCCTTAACCCTAACACAAGTTACACACTCGGCCACATACTTAGCAACATCGAGCTTCATCGTTGGCCACTAGTAATAGGGTTTTAGGTCCCTATACATTTTCGTACTGTCGGGATGAATCAAGTACATGGTCTTGTGTGCTTCTTCCATCAGAAGATCTCTTACTCATCCCGTCTTAGGTAACCAAATCCTATCTTTGAATACCTTCAATCCCTGACCGTTTATATCAAACATCAACGTTTTACTCAAACGTTCCTCCTTTCGATCATTTTTCTCTAAAGCTTCCTCTTGAGATTTCTTTATACTTTCCACAATTGTAGAGACAACTTCAATTCTCAACGCTCTTGGCCTTTTCTTTTCAAGGTTCACCTTCCGACTGAGAGCATCAGCATCAACATTTGCTTTACCACGGTGGTAAAGTATCTCACAGTCGTAGTCCTTGAGTAACTCTAGCCAGCGTCGTTGCCTCATGTTCAATTCCTTCTGATTAAAGAGATATTGAAGACTATTTTGATCAGTGAAAAGTTTGCATTTAGTACCATAAATATAGTGCCTACATATCTTTAAGGCGAATACTACCGCTGCCAATTCCAGATTATGAGTGGGGTAATTCTTTTCATGCTCTTTCAATTGCCTCGATGCATACGCTATCACCTTATCCCTTTGGGTCAGAACACATCCTAACCCAACTCCAGAGGCATCACTATAAACTGTAAAGTCATCAACTCCTTCAGGTAACGAAAGAATCGGTGCTTCACACAACTTCTTCTTTAACTTCTCAAAGCTTCCTATGCTTCTCATTCCAAGTATAGACAGCTCCTTTGTGGGTCAGAGTTGCCAATGGAGTCGCGATCGAAGAAAAGCCTTGGATAAATCAGTGATAATATCCAGCTAATCCTAAAAAGCTTCAGATCTCCATAGGACTTTCAATCGTAACCTTCGAGTTACAAAATAAATCCTTATTGAGGACTCCTTCTTTTTCTTGGAATAAATACTTTCCTTCATTTATTGTAACAGACCGATGGATCATGTTCTAATGATCTCTCATTGTATACTGCACTACTTAGACTCAGATCTCCTAGGGACAATTTTCAGAACAAACTACACCTTCCTTCATGTTCTAATGTGATACAATCACAGTTCAACATGTATCATTCCTAAATATCAACTTCTTTAATAATGAGTACGATACTTTTGTTGATCGCTTTAATCATCTTTTACCTCAATCTTCTGGCTTAAGTCAAATGCTACATCGAACTTGGTTCTCTGAACCACGTAACATACTCATCTTAGTCGGACTCGATTCAATATGACCTCTAAGGTCGGAATAACAATCATCTTCTCAGTCATTACCGAAACTATGGTTACAACAGACTAGAATAAAACGGAATCAAATAATAGCTCCTTGGTAACCTTGTGACTTTCCCTGATCCAAGTATGGGTCCTGTGCTTCCGGTAGTATAGGTCTCTACTACCATTCGCACCTACTCATACTCGTCCCAAGTATTGTCTCGTAGTTCTCCAAATCGCCATACAAGAATTTCACATAGTCATTCAATTCATCATATGACAAAACCAGGGTTTATATTATTTCCTTGAAACGATTACACAAAGGTTGAAGTTTACCCTATACTATGCCTCTAATAGGCTAAACCACTTGTTACTATTCACATTACTACTTTATAACTTGATCTTCTTCTTTTGCAGCCTCAAGTGTCATCTGAAAGGCTCTCGCCTTCGGCTTTGGTGGTAGATTGGGCTTTGTAGCATCCTTCCTCTTCGGACAATCTTTAAAAACATGCCCTTCTTCATGGCACTCAAAACATACCCTTTTGTCGGACGGGCACACGTTGGCATAATGCCCAGTCTTTCCACATCTGAAGCAAGTCACCTCCTCACTACATTTCTTTGAGTGCTTTTTCTTGTACTTCTCACACCATTTCACTTCACCTCCTTCTCCTCCAAACTTCTTAAACTTAGAAATTTTGATTCTCTTGCTGGAACATGAAGTTCCTTCAAATTTTCTCTTTTCACCAACTTCCACCCTCTCCAGACCCTTCTCTCTGATCTGTACCTCAACGTTCTTAGCAACCTATATGGCGGCTTTCAAAGTGGTTGCTTGCTTAACCATCAGACCAAAGTCCGCTGGTAATCCGAGGGCAAACTTGTTGACCTTAGAGAGTTCAGTTGGAACTAGGTAAGGAACAAGCTTCATCTTTTCAGTAAAACTAGCAACGTATTCAGTAACGCTCATCTTTCCCTTCTTTAAATTTTAGAACTCATTGTTGATTTCCAGAAGATCCTGCTCAGAGCAGTATTACAATTTCAGTTGTAGTACAAAGTCTTCCCAAGACATCTTACTAGCTTCTCCCTTGGGCATCGAATTAGCTAGTAACTTCCACCAGTTCAACACACCAGAATTTAACAGAGGAATTGCAAGTGTGGTCTTTTGTTTGTTGTTGCACTCACAACTTTCAAACATTGTCTCCATTTCGGAGATCCAATTCATGACTTCCACCGGTGTCGGACTTCCAGATAGACACGGCGGTTTAGATGCCATGAAATCTTTGTATTTGCACCCGCGTCCATCAACTCCTCCATCCTGGTTGTCTTGTCTAACTATCGGTGGGTTGGCTTGACCAAGAGTCCCACTGTAGTTCCCTCCTACTGATTTCCCTTCATTCAATACGGGCTGTTCAACAGGCATCGTAGTCTCTTCCCTATGTTGTTGTAGTAATCGCCTTGTCTCCTCCATCTGGCGATCTAACATCATCTGCATCATTGCTTGTACCCCAGCCATCGTCATTGGCTCAGGTGCAGCTCCTATAACAGGTACTTTCTCAACTTCTTGAGGTTGAGGCTGTTGATCCCTGTTTCCATTTGCATTTGCAACTCCACTACGAGTTCTTGCCATTACAATCTATATGCCATATAAGGCGACTTTAGGTCTTTACCCTCGATAGGTATTTAATTCCCTTATCCCTCTAAAACTTTTACATGTTAGTTCTAATCTCGTAATCGTATGGTTAGAATCCTATACACATAAGGTTTTAAGATCCGGTGGGTAACAGACCATAGATCCGAACAAATAATGGCATATATGGCAAAAATATAACATTTAGCACATAAGGGCATTTTAGGCATCTTTCCTAAAATAAACTAGTGCTCGTGTCTAAAATATGGTAGACACTCATCTCACTATCATCACTTAGCATTCTAAGTTTAAGTCTAGAAATCGTAGGATATTTCTTAGTTCGCTTAAACTAATGCTCTGATACCAACTGTGACATCCCCTAATTTCTTGGCCAGAAAAGACCGATTTAATTTATGCTTTTTGAAATAAAATCAGAGAAATCTTTTTAAAAGATATTGCGAAATCTATTCCCAAAACAAAACATAATAAAATTTTATCAAAACCTTCTTTAAGAAATGTATAGTTTCATTTCATATCAAAACCCCGGGATGTCATGTTCCGATACAGATCAAAAGCATAAACAAGACATTATAAGGCTTTCAACACTTATTTACAACTACGGGCCTATAATCCAAAAATCTCTCGTCGTCCTCCGACTATGCTCGGGGTCCACTACCTGTAACATAAAAAGCTGAGTGGGTCAGGCTTGGGAGCCTGGTGAGCATATAGGGTTTTCAACCCACAATAATAATAATCTTATTAAGTTCACCAATCAACAATAACCTTGATTACCCGTTCCCGTTATCCTCATTTTACATCCCTAAACACTTTTCACAAGGGACCTAGCCTAAAGAATATAATCGGGGTGGACACTACTGCTAAGGGGTTTCCTCAACCATACATGTCCTAAAGGCAACCATGAGGGGGATGGATTACATTGAATAAACACCCAAGTTTATTAACACCTACAGGTTGCGGGCCTGCTAATGTTTCCCACTGGACTGTCTAGAAAGTCCGTGGTCGTCATCCAAACTCCGCTAGATGACTGGATCTCAAAACACATCGAGGCCTCTCATCACTTTATTTTATCACACATCACTATCTACCCATGTTTTACCCAACATATTTGTAGATAAAAATTCATATGCAGTTTAAAATTTGTATAAAACGTCAATTCAACAGTCACCTCAGTTAAACAATTAATATAATTACATGTAGCACGTATTTCATATAAAATACTTCATATCTAGGTGTAAGATGAAGGTGACTATACACTCACTTGATTTGATGATAATCGGGCAGCAATTCGTTTCCTAAAATGATCGTTTCTAATAAAACCGGGAGTTTTATTGAGAAACCGGGCTTTGCAAAGGTGGAATCAAATTCCAAGTCCTTACCGCCTAGAACAGGGGTGGTTTCTGTGGATGGAGTAGTAGATATTCAACGATCATTTTATAGTTCGTTTCCTTATACCCCTCTTATAACATAACTTCATGAATGAGGCCTACTATTAATTCGATTGACTTTTCATATACATAGAGTATTAATTATTAAACATTTAATATATATATATATATATATATATATATATATATGTGTGTGTGTGTGTGTGTGTAAGGTGTATTTTAAAACTTTTTAAAACACAAGGTTTAAATATTAATTATCTAAAATAATCATATATTTAATTAATCAATTTAAACCTATCATAAATTTACAATTATCTTTTAATTAATCTTATAATTAATTTTATTATTAAATCCATAAGGATAATTGTAACATCTTGTTTCTTGCCATTTATGGGCCGTAACCCAGAAGGGGATTGTGTAAAGCTTTGGGTCTTAAGGAGACAACGTTTAGTCCTTGTGGAAGGAGGTAATGTTAGTTAAGAGATTTAACCCTGAATTGTGTTTTGGGCCGAAGGGTAGAAAGGGAAAAGTCATGGATCGGGTTCTTGCATGAAATATTGATTTTTGTTCGAGAAGTTTTTAGTCGAAGATAGTTAGATAATGTTGTGGAGCTCTTAAACACCTTTATGTGGAATAAAAGAATGTTGAAAACAGAGTTGGAATGAAAAAGTTACGACCGTTTGAATTTAGGACAGTTTTTTTGTGTTAGCTACATACGTTGGGCGTACTAGGGCATCCTTAGTATGCTGGGCGTACCAGAAATACGTTGGGCGTACGCAATCAGTAACCAAACCTTATTTCCATGGTTGGAGCCCTATTTAAGCTCCTTAACTTCCCCAAACCCATTCCATTCTCAGTCTCAACCTTTCTAACACCCTCCTTGAAGCCCTAAACCTAGTTCGAGCCTTATGAGCAAAAAGAAGGTGTCTTTAAGTGCTTTGGAGTGTTCTCGGCGCATCTTGGAGAAGAAGGAACTCACTGAAGAAACATTCATTGCATTGGAGCTTGTAGATCCAGACTTTGTTCGCCTGGATCTTTCTTCTGGAGGTATAAAGTTTAAATCTTGATGATGAAATTGTTAAATCTAACTAGTTTTTGGGTGTTATGAGCTTTTGGTCACTTGAAGTGCATAAAGTTTAGATCTTGAAAGTTTGTGACCTTGTTATGGATATCTAAACATCATATTGATTCAGATATGAAGGTTTGAGACTTGGAATTAATGGATTAGGTTGAAAAAAAGATGCACTTTTGGTCCCTTTGAGACTTAAAGACTGGATCTTGTTTGTTGGGACCATTCTAATTAATAAATTTGGAAACTTTATGCATTATGGAGCTATTAGGAACCATAAAAATGTGATCTTGGTCCTTATATCCCTTCCATGCAAGAGTTGTGATGTGTTAATGGAAAGTCATAAAGGTGGAAACTTTATGACTTAAGACAATGTTTTGAGGTTAGATTTAAGATTGGGTGAAAATTCATTAAGGGATTAAGTGCTTAATGGAAAGGATGGAACCAACTCGTGTACGTTGGGCATAATCGGGCGTACTAAACTATCCTATGTACGATGGGCGTAAGCTGAGTACACAGGGAGTACTCAACCAACCTTGGACTTTGACTTTGTTGACCGTTGACCTTTTGACCAAGTTTGACTTTAGGTCAAACTTGAGGATTTTTAATGGTGATTAAGGTTTTATATGGTTATGGTGTTTGTGGATCTGTGGGAGTAATCAGTGTAGTAGGAAGTGTATCGTAGTGTTCTCGGGTTTCTACATTTCAGGTGAGTTTTTTATTGTACCCGTGGGTCAAAGACACCAATGTCGGCCCACTAGATTATGTATCCTGGTCATAGGATAGTGTTATGATAGTATATGATTGATAAAAAAAAGTAGATTGGTATAATTATCTGTATTTATTGGTTCTATGTTTATGTTTGTCTATTACATTTGCCGATATATTGTGATTGGCTTGATGCGGTCCTACTTTGTGCTAAAGGCCAAGATTGTAATGCCCGTGTTTCTAGGCTAGGCATTAATATTGACATTATAGTCTAGGTTAACCTTTGTAACTCATTTTGAAGAAATGAAAAAGGAATTATGTGAATATGATGTGAATTATGTGTTTTATGCTTAATTATTAGGATTTTATTAATTAAGAATAAAAATAAGCGTCAAAATTAAAGTGTGAGATAAGCCCGATATCTTTACATAAAGTTGTAGTGGTCGAAACAAGGATTTCGGGGATATAAAGAATACCAAAATCCGAGTTATAACGAAGAAGTTATAACCTGTCGAAGTTTGGCGACAAAACCGGCACGGTGCCGAATGTCGTAAAAAGTGAGTTTTTGATAAACTACTTTTTAGCCTTAGTGATCTAAATAAAAGTCGTAGTATTCGTTAAACTGAGAAGTTCGATAAAAAGAACGCCCAAATCTGACTTCGTATGAGGAAGTTATGATTTTTCGAAGTTTCAGCTTAGCAGTAGACAGCTAAAGGAGTACCGTTCCAATTCCTTTTATACGTACAAGGAGGAGAGAGAAAAATCCGGCTGAGATCTTGGATTATTTACAAAATAGCACCTGACATGACGGATGAACAGTTGACATACCGATGATGACGCAGGAAAGAGAAAGGACGTTTCCTTTTTGCACGCCATTCCATAAAATTCACTTTTTTTAAATCGCCAAACCAATTGGATAACCGCTGAGTCAGCTTTCACTTTATCCCAATCGTCACCCCAAGGTACATTTGAATCACCATTGCCTGTGATGCTTTATTGAACAGTCTTAAAAGAACCAGAGTTTGGAAAATTAAAATTTTCGTGCATAGAGTGTAAAAGATAACGAAATAAAGCAAAGTTTTTGGGATAACCTGTGATGTCTTAAATAGACATAAAACAATGGATTCTGGGCACGAATCACTTCCTTCAAAGCCAGGAGAGACATTAAAGTGCTTGCTTGGTTCCCCATTAAATAACGATCAATAACTTGTTAAGAAGTATTGAAAGGCATCTTTTTGAAGGTTATAAAGGGTGGCTTTTGCTTCAATTCATAATTTCGATACTTGACATAAGACCGAAACTGAATGAAGTACTTGTGAGATCATTATGATCTGTTGAACAAGTAGGTAGGATAAATTTTATAGTGACAAAAGGAAGTAAAGAAATCTCAAAAAAAAATTAAACTGGATCTTTAGGTAATGCCTCCAAATCTTCAATGCAAAGACTATGGCTCCTAGCTCCAAGTCGTGTGTGGTATAGTTGACCTCGTGTGCTTTCAACTGTCTAGAGGCATAAGCAATTACTTTCCCCCTTTGCATAAGCACACAGCCTAAGCCTTGAGTAGATGCATCGCAGTAGACAAGAAAGTCTTCTGTCCCTTCGGGTAGAGACAGGACAGGCGCGCTGCACAAAGCTTTCTTCAGCGTCTGAAATGCGGTTTCTTGTTTATCACTCCAACAAAAGGGTACACCTTTCTGTGTTAGAGTGGTTAGAGGTTTGGCGATTCTGGAAAAGTTTTGGATGAATCTTCGATAATAGTCAGCGAGACCCAAGAATTGCCGGATTTCTGTGGGTGTCTTCGGTGCTGACCACTTCTCTATTGCCTTAATCTTGGAAGGATCGACATGAATACCCTCCTCACTCACCACGTGACCAAGGAAAGTTACCTTCCGTATCCAGAACTCGCATTTTGAAAACTTTGCGTATAACTTCTCTGATCGCAGGGTCTCCAACACTAGCCTCAAGTGTTGTTTGTGGTCTTCTTCACTTCGGGAATAGACGAGTATGTCATCGATGGACACTATGACAAACTTATCCAAATAAGGACGACACACCTGGTTCATCAGGTCCATGAACACTGCCGGTGCGTTGGTTAGACCAAAGGGCATTACTACGAACTCGTAGTGCCCATATCGAGTCCTGAAAGCTGTTTTGGACACATCACTTTCATGAACTCGTAACTGATGGTACCCTGACCGAAGGTCTATCTTAGAGAAGTAACTGGCTCCCTGGAGTTGATCAAAGAGGTCATCTATTCGCGGAAGAGGATATCGGTTTTTGACAGTCAACTTGTTCAGCTCGCGATAATCGATACACATACGAAAGGATCCATCCTTCTTCTTGACAAACAAAACCGGAGCTCCCCAGGGTGAGGAACTTGGTCTAATGAATCCTTTGCTAAGCAACTCGTTAAGTTGACTGGATAACTCCTGCATCTCTGCTGGAGCTAAGCGATACGGAGACTTCACTACGGGAGTAGCCCCAGGAATTAGGTCAATACGAAACTCGACCTGACGCTCGGGAGGGATTCCTGGAAGCTCTTCGGGAAACACATCAGGAAAATTACAGACCTCGGGGATGCTCGCGAGGTCTTTAACATCTTGTTTCTCATTGATTACATGGGCCAAGAATGCAACACACTCCTTTCGCAGGAGTTTCTGAGCTTTGATGCAGGAAATGATACGAAGGTTGGAACCGAGTTTATCGCCATAGATCACTAGGGTTTGACCCGAAGGAAGGTTGAGACGGATGGCTTTTTCGAAGCATAGGATATCTGCATGATTGGGACTCAACCAATCCATGCCAATGATGACATCAAAGCTCTTTATGGATACTGGCATAAGATCGATAGGAAATGAATGGTCGTTCAAGGTAAGAGTGCAATCTACGAATACCTCACTCGCACTTTCTTTCTCTCCGTTTGCCATCTCGACAGTAAATATTTCGGTTAGAGGTTGGGAATCATGTTTTAGGTTATGTTTGAATGCATGACTAATAAAACTCCTCTCAGCACCTGAATCGAAAAGAATATTAGCATACGAGTTGTCGAGAAGAAACGTACCCGAGACAACATTGGGATCGGCGACCGCTTCTTCCCGTCCCATAGCAAGGACCCTTCCGGTGTTGCCAGCAGTAGTCTTCTTGGGGCAGTTCCTTTTAAAGTGCCCGGCTTCACCACAGTTATAACAGGCTTGACCGACGCCTGTTCCAGAGGATTGATTTGCTGATTGGGTCGGAGCTTTACAGTATCGAACGGTGTGCCCCTTCTTACCACAATTTGTATAGGATAGTTCTCGACAGGGACCAGGGTTGTGGTGATACTTGCATTTTTCACAATGAGGGAGATTACCAACATACCGGCTGGTAGGAGTTGGAGCTATGGATCCCACAACAGAGGCAACAACAACGGGGGTAGTAGCAGCATGAACTGCTACTGTTTGTTGTCTTTTGGAGGAGCCTTGGGAAGATTGACCCTTCTTCTTCTTCCAGAATTTTCTTTTCTCACCACTGCTTTTAGTCGACTCAGGGGTAGCAGTGGTGGCTTCCTCAACATCATCACTATGGTGAATTATGCCAATGTATTCCCAAGAAAGTCCCATACTTTCCTGAATGTTAATTATTGTAAAAGATTTATTGTTATTTAGTTGGTTACACTTTTCTGGTTATGTATACGTTACCCAGGAATGCCCCATGCTTTCCTGTATGTTGCTTTTCAATGTGAAAGATGTATTCTATTAAACCTGGTTATGTACAAAGTTTCCCCAGGAAGGTCCCATACCTTCCTGAATGTTGGTTATCATATGTAAAAGATGTAAAAGATGTGAAAGATGTAAATTGAATCCTGGTTATCTGTAAAATGTAGTAAGTGGTTCATTATTACTATAAGTAAATCTCTGTTATCCTAGTTGCGAGTTCTATAACCATACTAAAGACTGAACCTGTGGCAATAAGTAGTCCACAACCTTGTGGCAATAAGTAGTCCACAATCCTTATGACTTTCGTCACCCTTGAACCATTTCGGTTCGGCTGTAGCTAGCAGCCAGGTGTGGGGTAGTCAGCCCCGTATAGATCTATACACTCAAGTCATGCTCTCTAAATTCCAGAGATACTGGTTACGGGTGTAGTCCTCCATTCGCGTATCTCTGTGGAGTGTTCGCCGAGGACGTGTCTCCAATCATACGGAATAACAAATTTACTAGTAATAATAGGATAATCCTCCATTTGTGTATCTCTGTGGAATGTTACCGAGGACAAGAAAGTGTACGAAATATATTGCTCATGTGTTATAAAGTCATGCTTTTAACTGATAAAGTGTGGAAACCATTTGTGAAATATATAAAACATAACAGTTTATAAATTCCATTTCACAAATAAATGTTTAAGTGATTTGTGTATTCTACTAGTTATCAGTTGTGTATATCAATATTAAAAGCATATGAAATGTGAAACACACACATGAAAATAAGTTTTGAGCACAAGAAAACCCTTGTACTTTGCTTGTGTTCCCCCCCTGAAAACATTGAAAAACAGTGAAAAGGGTAGGGGTATGCACTCACCAGACTCGGAAATGCATCGGTTTTGGATACTAGACGTTGGTTCGGGGATTGTTTACTCGCGATGTACCTATGTAAAATGTAATATTGTCCATATAATACTAATTAGATTTACAATCACTAATTATTTAGGACATTACACTCCAACGAGGTTAAACACCTCAAAACGAGCGTTTGGAGTGACCCGGGTGACATCTACGGATGAAATTTGGCACTAGGGACTTGGGACTTGAGTTTACTCTCCATAAGTAAACATTTAAATGAGTTTACAACCACAAAACACACCCACACATGAGTTTACGGCCGTAAACTCATGTTGGTGTGATTTTGAGGGTTTAAGGGCTTAAATGGACATGGGGATTGCTATAATGGATATCTAAAATGCCTTGGAACACTTGAAATGAATTAACATCATTTAAAACGGGAGTTTACGGCCACACTCTTGGAGTTTACGGCCGTAAACTCACCCATGGCCAAGAATGATTAATTTGAACTACAAAGGACAATCACATGTGATTCTAACTAATTTTCTAAGCATTGTTATGAATTTAGGTTACCATTTAACAAACTTTTAGGAGTTTACGGCCTAGAGGCATGTTCTATGGCCGTAAACTCTCCTTATGCTCTTGAAAAATTAGTTTTTGATGCTTAAAACACTCATATGAAATTCTAGAATTTTTTTTTCCAAGCCTTTAGGGTGGTTTAAGACATCATTCGACACACTTATAGGAGTTTACGGCCTAGGAGGAGTTCTTTGGCCGTAAACTCACTTATGTATGGCATTTGGTGTGTTTAAGGTCTCCAAATCATTTTTAGTTGAATCTAGGATTTACCACAAGGCCATTGGTTGAGTTTCAAAGCATTTGGACATGTTTAAAGGCACTAAATCCCCATTAAAGAGGAGTTTACGGCCCAAGAACATACCTTGGCCGTAAACTCTCTTTTGTCCCTTATAATTCAAGTTTTAATTGATTTAAGTCTAGATTTGCAAGCCTTATTGTCATATCTAAGTCCCAACTTTGATTTGGAAGGGTAATTTGGCTTGAAAACCCCATATAATGGAGTTTACGGCCCAAGCTTGCTCCTTGGCCGTAAACTCATGTTCTTGGTCCCAAAACTCAAATAATTCATCAAATTGAAGGCTAAAGATGTTGAATAACATGCTAGGGAGGTTACCTCAAAGATTTGAAGCCTTAAACTTAAGATTTGGACCTTTATTCTAGCTTGAGGAGAGAGGTTGTGAGAGTTTAATGGGAAATTGGCCAAAGGCTTCAAATGAAGTCTTAAAACACTTTATATAGTGTTCGGGAATTGGACACGACGGAATTCTACCCGATACCGACGTTAAGTGGGGCTTTTGGTCATACCCGACCAAATTGTCGTGACTCGATATGGTCGATTCTATAATTATTCCGATCACTAAAGTGGGGTGTTAAAATGATTTCTAAATGTATTAAGACACCCATTAAGTCATTTTAGGTTGATATAAGCTAATGACTAAATAAAATGGCGAAATCGGAAACGAATTTGAAATCGACGTTTGGTTGATCAAATTGGATTACAAGTTGAGTTACAAGAAGTGATATGAAATTTCGGGTTGTTACACTAATCGTTATTATTTTACTTTTACTGATGATTACAGTAGATATGGATATGTCTACACTTAATCAAGCTTAAGTCAGAGACTTTCGAAAGGTTTAAGGAATTTAAACAGGAAGTCGAGAATCTATTGGGCAGGAACATTAAGATGCTTCGATCCGATCGAGGTGGTGAGTATCTTAGTTCAGAGTTCCTCGACTATCTTAGGGAATGTGGGATTGTCTCATAATTGACACCTCCCAGGACACCGCAGTTGAATGGTGTGGCTGAGAGGCACAATCGAACCTTGCTGGATATGGTTCGTTTCCATGATCCATGGGTACAAATACACCATGGAGCATCCATGGACCATCCTATGGGTTTTAGCCCAACTTGATTATCCATGGAGCATTAGCCCACTATACAAGTATGGATGATTTACACAATCAACCCATATATTTAATTAGTCTTCTTTTGATCACTTAATTAGTAGGATTAATTCTTGATCAATACTAATTAAATAATCTTATTATTCTTATTATTAATATACTAGAACTTATAATATATTAATAACCATAAGTGTCTTATTTCTCTCATTATAGTCTATCCAAGTGCATGATGGTATGCAACCCAAATGGACCATGCCGGGTCGGGTCAAGTCTTACCAATTATAGTTATGGACTTAGACATTAATCCAACAGTCTCCCACTTGGATAAGTCTAAAACTATTATTGTGTATGACTTCAAGAACCAACTGGCAATCGTAGCTCTCAAAAGCTTCTGTCGAACTCTGACCTTGTAGATGAACTCTGACCTTTGTCAATGACTTGTCCATTAGATAAGGGATCATATATTCCTCCATTCTAGATATCATATGGACTGAGACATGGATTATAATCATTCTCTCTGTCCATTTGTTGTTTCCCGATTTCCGATTTATGACGACTGACTAATTGAACAAATCAAATCAGTCCTGGCCCGGCCGAGCACTTCCATTTGTCATCATCAAATCATCGAGGGGCCCACAGATATCGCTTTTATCCCGAAGGTAAAAGGAATGGAAAAACTTCGACTCATATGGCTTGTTCTACTACTTGTTGAATCATACACAAAGACACGTTTTATAACATCGAGTTACCAATGCGTTTTCGTGCAATCAATGTACTATCAACTCATAGTAACAACTCATATCTCTAGGTTTGAAGAATATAAGATATTATCGTCTCATGATCACTCGTGATAAAATCCATGAAGTGATTCTAATGAGCGCGGGTTGAATCCAATACTCAGAACTTATGAGCACTCATGAGTGTTGTAGCCCTTTGTCCAACACCTTAGACCTCTACAAGCCAACTCATGACAGTCTTAATTCATATCTACTTCCAACATATGACCGACTGTGGATGGTTTGAATAACTTAGTCATTCCGGAAGAATAACCCAGTTTATTCGGGAAGTCAAAACATGCAAAATGAAACACAATAATAATTGAATCCAATATGGTATCAACCCTTTGAACATAAATAAAACACCTTTTATTTATCACCATATGATTACACATTATTCATTGTATACTGTTTTAGCTATCAACTTTATTCTTGAATTTAAAACAATAGTTGTCCCATGCTCCAAGCATGTACACTATGTTTTCTTAAACACTAGTCATGCCATACACCAAGTATGCATACTATGTTTGTCTATGATCTTTACTTTGTGAACTAGATCAATTGAACATTACTTCAATGATTCTCTTTTCACACTCCCAAATCCTTACCGCAATTGCAAGAATTCCAAATTCATGCCATTTACTGAAATCTGTTAGATTCTAAACTTATATGCATTGATACTCTTGTAATGATTATGCGCAAAGTCATAAAGACTTGACAACAAACATTACAGAGCATTCCAAAGGAGATCAACTCCTTGTAAACATCCTTCTTGCATTAAGTTTCCTTAATCTTACACAGATTGAAAATTCTAACTTTGAAACATTTCCAGATTCCATTTTGACTATCACTTCTGAACAAGAGTTGCCTCATTACAGATTATGTCAATATGGTCCTTCCAGAATTATCACTATACTTCCAATTGTCCTTGAGTAACCAATCTTTGGTAAACCTAAGATTGTCCTCGACAATTGTTTAATCCTTTTAGTCATATCCAGTTCTAAACCTTTTCCCTTCTTAATGCCCCAGGCATTTGGAAAATTTTAGAACGGATGATTATAGCACATGTAATCGATCCTATATCCGAAGCATATGGGACACGATTCATGATGTCTCACATAAAGACAAAACCAGTCTTTTGCTATAACATTTCCATTTCTATTTGCCAAGTTCTCATAATTCAGATTATGAAAAGGGATGCCGTAATCATAATCAAATTTTAGAACGCAAATAATGGACCCATATACAGAATTTCCTTATGTTGAGCCATTCCAACATGAAATTCATATATATCCTTGACTAAATGATTAAAACCTCGCGATCTAAGCTTATAGATTTGAGATGAAGTATAATTTCCTCTCCCTTAATTATAGTAAAACAACTTTTTCCCAATTGAAACCTTTTGTTTTCTATAATTAACATTGCTAACTTGCAATACTTATCATAATTATCATGCTCCCACTAACATGACGATTATTAGCATAACACTTATGCTCCCACTAGCTTTGACATGTACTCAGAAATCAACTGACTTTCTTACCAAAGTTCAGATTTCTGATACTAGATTGTTTTGATAAGACCTTATCAAAATCATACACCTTCCCTTAGATAGCACACTTGTGTATCTAAACAATTATGAAGAGGGATGCCGTAATCATAATGTTTAGACCTTTTTGCCACTTCTCACAAGTCCATGTTAGTGTGTCGGTTAACCACACGCGCTCCACTAACGACTTTGAGAATGCAAATATCACAATTGCTATCTAGCTAAAATCTACTTAGTGAAAGTGTTTCCTCACCATCATTTTCATGAATCGGAGAGAAACCTTATGACACTTACATTTAATGGTGTATGTGTTCTTATCCATGTGAATTGTCAAAACCATAGTCACAAGACAAGGATAATGACAAATCCAAACTCATATGGATTGAACTCAATCTTAACTTCTTGCCACCTGGCAGTTCAAGGGCCTACCGTTGCTTCCAAGTTGTTATGCAACACATTGAGAACTCTAAGAACTCATATGCAAAGCCACCTTTAACTGGAATGGGCACAGAATATGTCAACACGATAGGTTATAAACCTCAAGTCATGTGCTAGTGAAGAACTTTAGGTTTATTCTTGATTAGTTCTTGAGACTTTCAAGACCTTTAAGACTCCCACTGTCCCTTGACCTATAAGACCCTCTTGTCAAATATCCAAGAGATAGTGTGGATTCTAATCAAGACAAACACTTCACACAATTGGTCTTAGTTGGTCTTTGTTTTATCCAAAACATCACAACTTACCAATTTCAAATGTACAAGAGTAGAAAACTTTTACTCTTACATTTGACAAGTGTTTTAAACCTTCTTTAAGACATGTCACTCAAATTACAATCTTGGAGTATGACTCTAAGACTTGTATTGGAACGAAGTATGACTCATCTTCTTGATTTAACCACTTCAACAATTCAAGTTCCTTTTCTTAGTCATAAGAATGCACTAAGATTTCCTTAGAGAACTAATTTTGCTATGGTTACTTAATCATTAAGATGATCACAAAACTGATACTAAAGTACTCTCCCATCTTTTCAGATTTGAGAAACTTTTATCCTTCTGCCTAATTTGATTCTTCTTATTCGCTTTGCCATACATTGGAACCTTTTCCAATGTCTTAGAGTTACACTTAAGCTTGTAAGTATAATCATATTTACTGAGCTTTAGTAAAGTATGACGAATAGTCTTATCAATCTTTTGTGGTGGACTTGACCAGTGCACAAGACTATGTACTCGATCCCTTAGTCCATTACTTGACTCACACATCCATGTGACCGAGTAATTAGTCTTAATTTTCCAATACTTGAAAGTTCTCATTCATCATGCTATACAACTTGCATGATTCCAAGTTCCGGTCCAATTGAAACTTGGGTGATGAGAATCTTTCCTTATTTGGTAAATATAGACATTACCACAAATGAAAGAATCAACTTCATATTTCCATTCTTGCTCTTAATGGAATTTTATAAGCAACAATTTTCATCAAATGCCATTGTAAGGATATTTTAAAATAAATAAAATCAAAAAATTTTTCTTTTATTTTAAAACTTTGCGGAAAAACTTATCCTTACAATCCATATGAAAACTTGTTGTTATCTATTCCTAAGCAATATCTCATAACTCCTAAGAAGTAGCTCAAGAATCCGATCTTCAAGCTATGCGATAGAAATCCATCTATGCGATCAGATTCAGCATATTCCTTCTTTAAGTTTCTTCACTTTTCTTTGATTCTTAAAACATCACCATGTGACCCAGTCACATCATGTATCAAGAATCTCAGAATAGAAACTTAACAGAGTTAGATAGTGGACTTTACCTGAAGTAGAGTCAAACTTATTGACTTTAACATCCTTAGGTAAATCTGGCAGCTTCGCAACCAATGCCCCTACCTTTGGCAATATAAACATATGGACCCTTTGATAAAGGTACACGGGACTATCACAGACTTAGCTTTTCTCTTTACCATTTGGTCAACCGAGTTGACTATGGCCGATCCCTTTCCACTGGGAAGAGAGAGCTTTACTAGATATCCAATGTCATCATTGTCAATGTCCATAATGTTTTAAGAAAGTTGATCTTAGATAAGATCATTAAGGGTCTTGTCATAGTCTGTTTCATAGGTGTCCCAAAGGAACTCACTATGTGACTTAGAAAGTGATTGAACCACCAACTTTCTCAAGACTTTGACACCCAACTCTCCCGGATTGTCAATATGTGACTACATCTCCAAGATGTGATCACACCTAGACCTTGCCTTGCCAATAGGGCTTGAGTGACCTTAAACTTTTTTTAAGAACTTGTGGATTGGGGAGAATAATTGGAGGAGGTGAAAGAAGTATGATATCCATGGGACATCATCTCCATTAGGAAACCTTGTTTCAAGAGATTTGGGAAGATCATAGGTGCCTAAACCAGACAACTTTTGGGAGATATTCAAGATAGTTGATTTAAAGTCCTTAATATGACACCCAATATGAAATATTAAGGCTAGGACCCAACAAACTATTTTATAACTTAGAAGAGGTATGCCGTAATCCAAGCTATAAAATATTTGAAGGTAGGTGAATGACGATTCACCAATTTCCACCAAGATAAACGAAATGTATTATTAGGTTTTAATTGGTTTTGAAACTCCTAGATCTTTGAGATTCATTGAACTATTCAAAGGCATGTTTCAATCTCGAGTGTGCCCTTCAGGTTTTGTGACTGGGATGCCGAGGATCACAAAACAAGGTGTGAAGTAACCATGCAAATCACTTGGTACCCTTAATAAATTACCCCTCAATCGATGTGCCGGTTAACCATACACGCTCCATCGATACTATGATAAATATTAAGTCACCCTTTACCTACCTTGTTAAGTCCAAGTTAGTGTGCCGGTTAACCACACACGCTCCACTAACGACTTAGACAAAGTGTAAAGTGTAATTTCATGGGTTAGCACCTTATTCACATTTTTCCTAAGTAACTAAGATTGGGTATTATTAAGAGTTTAGTTACTTAGTATTATCATTAATACTTTTAATGAAGGGAGAATTCTAGTCCTGTCAAACCCGTTCGGCTAACGACCCTCCACCGGTCAAGCAAGCGGTGGGTGAGAGTGGACACCCATTAAGTTGCCATTTTATAGGCAACAACCTTATACCCACCTTATAGACCGGCTTCGTGAATGAGACGTACTAGCGTAAGACTGACTTTACTCTTATACATATATATATATATATATTATTAACTTATAATATTATAAAGTATAAGGGTTGAATTTTAACTTTTAAAATTCTAAGGGCTAACTTGGAATTAAAGTATTCATAAGGAAAACTTTTCAAATTCCAAAACTTGAGGGCAAGTTTTGAAACTATTCAAAACTAATTAATTCCATAACTTATGTGTTTAAAGTAGTTTTAATCCAAAAACTCTTCAAGTTCCATAACTTGAGGACAAGTTATGGAAGACTTTAAACTAATAAAAGAACTAACTTTTTCTTTATTTTTATAACTTATGGATTTAATTATGGTTACATATTTTTCTTTAATGAAGTGACTCTTGAGCTTCCATAACTCGAGGACAAGTTATGGAGTCATAAAAAATTATTCAAAGACACAAGACTCTTCATTTTGTAACCATTGCCAACTTTTATGAATTTTATGAGTCTTTAATGTGACTCTTCATGTAACTTGAGGACAAGTTACACAAACACATTTTATACTCAACTCTTAGATTAAAATGGATTGAAAACAACTATTTCACTCAACATTTCTATTAATCTAAGCAACTCATAAGAACAAGATAATTCAAATCAAACTTTTTCATGTAATTAGTCTAAACCTTAAACTAATACAAAACATGAATCTATTGACAATTATCTTTGAAAATGGATTAGCATGAACATTACCACATCAAAAACTAGTTTATAAGTTCAAAAACAACTTAGGGTAATGTTCCTAGTCCATTTCTAGCCAAAAACCTCGAATATATGCTGTCTGGGGCTCCTACTCGGCGAGTGGCATCAACCAACTCGGCGAGTTGGATGCATTTTGCCTTGGACTCGGCGAGTCCATTCATGGACTCGGCGAGTCTGCTGGGCAGACAGCAACAAAACTCGATTTTTTAGCTTCTATTGCAGGTATAACAAGAAAACAAGCCTAGGCTCTGATACCACTGTTGGGTTTTGAGCATTCTAACACTCCTAAGTGTACATGCAACCCTAAATACCTTGGATCTATGTTTTCTCTATTATACATGCAAATAAGAACTTCCAAGGTATTATCCTAATCTAGCATACAAAACAATAACTATAGCAAGATAGAATACATACCTCTTTGGTGTAGAAAGTCTTCATGAAGCTTGAGTGCCTAGTGCCCCAAGTGTGACACCTCAAATGGAATCACAATCATCAAAACACTTAGAATAACTTAGAGAGAATTCTACACTTCATGAAATCGGCTAGCCCTTTCTTTTCACACACTAGTGTCTCTAGTGGCCGATTTTGGTCAAGAATAAGATGCTTATATAGTTAGGGTTACACCATGTAAACCCTAATTGACATGGCCTTTCATTTCCATGATCCATGGGTACAAATACACCATGGAGCATCCATGGACCATCCTATGGGTTTTAGCCCAACTTGATTATCCATGGAGCATTAGCCCACTATACAAGTATGGATGATTTACACAATCAACCCATATATTTAATTAGTCTTCTTTTGATCACTTAATTAATCCTAGATTAATTCTTGATCAATACTAATTAAATAATCTTATTATTCTTATTATTAATATACTAGAACTTATAATATATTAATAACCATAAGTGTCTTATTTCTCTCATTATAGTCTATCCAAGTGCATGATGGTATGCAACCCAAATGGACCATGCCGGGTCGGGTCAAGTCTTACCAATTATAGTTATGGACTTAGACATTAATCCAACATCTCCAACACTAGCCTCAAGTGTTGTTTGTGGTCTTCTTCACTTCGGGAATAGACGAGTATGTCATCGATGGACACTATGACAAACTTATCCAAATAAGGACGACACACCCGGTTCATCAGGTCCATGAACACTGCCGGTGCGTTGGTTAGACCAAAGGGCATTACTACGAACTCGTAGTGCCCATATCGAGTCCTGAAAGCTGTTTTGGACACATCACTTTCATGAACTCGTAACTGATGGTACCCTGACCGAAGGTCTATCTTAGAGAAGTAACTGGCTCCCTGGAGTTGATCAAAGAGGTCATCTATTCGCGGAAGAGGATATCGGTTTTTGACAGTCAACTTGTTCAGCTCGCGATAATCGATACACATACGAAAGGATCCATCCTTCTTCTTGACAAACAAAACCGGAGCTCCCCAGGGTGAGGAACTTGGTCTAATGAATCCTTTGCTAAGCAACTCGTTAAGTTGACTGGATAACTCCTGCATCTCTGCTGGAGCTAAGCGATACGGAGACTTCACTACGGGAGTAGCCCCAGGAATTAGGTCAATACGAAACTCGACCTGACGCTCGGGAGGGATTCCTGGAAGCTCTTCGGGAAACACATCAGGAAAATTACAGACCTCGGGGATGCTCGCGAGGTCTTTAACTTTTTGTTTCTCATTGATTACATGGGCCAAGAATGCAACACACTCCTTTCGCAGGAGTTTCTGAGCTTTGATGCAGGAAATGATACGAAGGTTGGAACCGAGTTTATCGCCATAGATCACTAGGGTTTGACCCGAAGGAAGGTTGAGACGGATGGCTTTTTCGAAGCATAGGATATCTGCATGATTGGGACTCAACCAATCCATGCCAATGATGACATCAAAGCTCTTTATGGATACTGGCATAAGATCGATAGGAAATGAATGGTCGTTCAAGGTAAGAGTGCAATCTACGAATACCTCACTCGCACTTTCTTTCTCTCCGTTTGCCATCTCGACAGTAAATATTTCGGTTAGAGGTTGGGAATCATGTTTTAGGTTATGTTTGAATGCATGACTAATAAAACTCCTCTCAGCACCTGAATCGAAAAGAATATTAGCATACGAGTTGTCGAGAAGAAACGTACCCGAGACAACATTGGGATCGGCGACCGCTTCTTCCCGTCCCATAGCAAGGACCCTTCCGGTGTTGCCAGCAGTAGTCTTCTTGGGGCAGTTCCTTTTAAAGTGCCCGGCTTCACCACAGTTATAACAGGCTTGACCGACGCCTGTTCCAGAGGATTGATTTGCTGATTGGGTCGGAGCTTTACAGTATCGAACGGTGTGCCCCTTCTTACCACAATTTGTATAGGATAGTTCTCGACAGGGACCAGGGTTGTGGTGATACTTGCATTTTTCACAATGAGGGAGATTACCAACATACCGGCTGGTAGGAGTTGGAGCTGTGGATCCCACAACAGAGGCAGCAACAACGGGGGTAGTAGCAGCATGAACTGCTACTGTTTGTTGTCTTTTGGAGGAGCCTTGGGAAGATTGACCCTTCTTCTTCTTCCAGAATTTTCTTTTCTCACCACTGCTTTTAGTCGACTCAGGGGTAGCAGTGGTGGCTTCCTCAACATCATCACTATGGTGAATTATGGCTTGGGCTAAAGTCTTAGCACTATCATAAGTATCTGGGCGAGCAGCTAAGACATGACCTTTTGTCGGATTGGTTAGCCCCCAAATAAACCTCTCGATCTTTTTGCTTTCAGGGGTGACTATACCAGGGCAAAGAAGAGCAAGATCATCAAATCGGGAAGTGTAGGCAGCAATGTCGGAACCCTTCATCTTCAGGTTCCAGAGCTCGTGCTCTAGCTTTTGCATTTCACCTCGGGGACAATATTCAGCAAGGAGGAGTTCTTTCATAGCTTCCCAGCTCATGGCATTGGCTACAGGGAGGGTTAAGGATTTGACTCGGCCATTCCACCAAGTCAATGCTTTATCAAGGAAGGTACAAGCTGCGAATTTGACCTTATCAGACTCAGCACAGGCACAGATTTCGAAGATGGATTCGATCCTCTCGATCCATCGGGATAAGGAAATGACACCACCAGTGCCATTAAAGAAAGAAGGCTTCGTATTCATGAAGTCCTTGTAGGAACCCTCCTTACGGCGTTTCTGGTTACCATCTTGATTCTGATTAATGCCTCCTGAACCACCGGAACCACCGGTGTTTAGCTGGGACATGGCAGCTGCCACCGCGGCGGTAACAGCAGTTTGAAATAACACGGGATCGATTTCAGGAGGAGGTGGCGGAGGGTTGTTGGAGTTGGATCTTCTTCTGGAAGGCATCTTGATCTAATAAGATCAAGAAAGAGAGAGGATGATAAGTCCTCTGAATTGAATCGAGAGATATGACAGATATTATTCCAAATAAGCGATAAAACAGGAAAGAGTTATTGAAGCAGGTAAACTATCGCTAACGGAACGATCGGGGGTCTATACGTGTACGATGATTCGAGAAATACTCCCATAGTATTTCATGATTTGCTACGATACTGGCTCGATGTTTGTGGTATTAAGGTAAATTTTAGGCATGCCACATACCACAGTCACTCCCAAGCACATGTTGGCCGTGTCTCGAATGAATATAGTTGGCCAGGCTATATTGACCCTAGACACGACTACATAACTACCCAGGTTTAACCACAATACACAACACCCATTTACTTATGTTTTGTTCTACTTATAGTTACGGATCTCGACGAGTCGGTATACTTATATACTTTTGAAAATACTTGTAGTTTGAAAATACTTTTAATTCAGAGCACTGAGGCCCTTTAGTATTTATAGTTTTATACCATGTAAGGTTTGGTATACTTTATTCACTATAAACAAGGGCTCTCATAACAATCTGTCACACCCCGAAAACCGAAGGCGGAAACATTTCCGGGGTTGACTCCACGTTGAGTATCAAATCCAATGTACATAGTAAGTAAAGTGAAACAAACATTACATTACATATTAAAAGTTTTACAATTTGTTTCAAAAGACACAGTTTATACAGTTGTGATACATAATATAGGTATAAACAAAACGAACGAGCCTTGCACACACATGATCCTGAACCAAGTAAGTCTTCGGGTACCTGTACTATTGTTGACCTGAGAACACAAACAGTTTGAAAATCAGCATAACGCTAGTGAGTTCATAAGTAGTTTTGTTTTGTGAAAATGTTTATGTTTCCTTTCTGTTTCTGAAAATGTAACATACGCCAAGAAAAATCCCATATTTTCTTAAAAGTTGATTGTTGTTTCGCAAAAGTAAAGTATAGTTTGGTTATCCGATTTGTTGTTCTATTCCGTTTTTATACCAATGTATTCCCAGGAAAGTCCCATACTTTCCTGAATGTTAATTATTGTAAAAGATGTATTGTTATTTAGTTGGTTACACTTTTCTGGTTATGTATACGTTACCCAGGAATGCCCCATGCTTTCCTGTATGTTGGTTTTCAATGTGAAAGATGTATTCTATTAAACCTGGTTATGTACAAAGTTTCCCCAGGAAGGTCCCATACCTTCTTGAATGTTGGTTATCATATGTAAAAGATGTGAAAGATGTAAACTGAATCCTGGTTATCTGTAAAATGTAGTAAGTGGTTCATTATTACGATAAGTAAATCTTTGTTATCCTAGTTGCGAGTTCCATAACCATACTAAAGACTGAACCTGTGGCAATAAGTAGTCCACAACCTTGTGGCAATAAGTAGTCCACAATCCTTATGACTTTCGTCACCCTTGAACCATTTCGGTTCGGCTGTAGCTAGCAGCCAGGTGTGGGGTAGTCAGCCCCGTATAGATCTATACACTCAAGTCATTCTCTCTAAATTCCAGAGATTCTGGTTACGGGTGTAGTCCTCCACTCGCGTATCTCTGTGGAGTGTTCGCCGAGGACGTGTCTCCAATCATACGGAATAACAAATTTACTAGTAATAATAGGATAATCCTCCATTCGTGTATCTCTGTGGAATGTTACCGAGGACAAGACAGTGTACGAAATATATTGCTCATGTGTTATAAAGTCATGCTTTTAACTGATAAAGTGTGGAAGCCATTTGTGAAATATATAAAACATAACAGTTTATAAAATCCATTTCACAAATAAATGTTTAAGTGATTTGTGTATTCTACTAGTTATCAGTTGTGTATATCAATATTAAAAGCATATGAAATGTGAAACACACACATGAAAATAAGTTTTGAGCACAAGAAAACCCTTGTACTTTGCTTGTGTTCCCCCCTGAAAACATTGAAAAACAGTGAAAAGGGTAGGGGTATGAACTCACCAGACTCGGAAATGCGTCAGTTTTGGATACTAGACGTTGGTTCGGGGATTGTTTACTCGCGATGTCCCTATGTAAAATGTAATATTGTCCATATAATACTAATTAGATTTACAATCACTAATTATTTAGGACATTACACTCCAACGAGGTTAAACACCTCAAAACGAGCGTTTGGAGTGACCCGGGTGACATCTACGGATGAAATTTGGCACTAGGGACTTGGGACTTGAGTTTACTCTCCATAAGTAAACATTTAAATGAGTTTACAACCACAAAACACACCCACACATGAGTTTACGGCTGTAAACTCATGTTGGTGTGATTTTGAGGGTTTAAGGGCTTAAATGGACATGGGGATTGCTAGAATGGATATCTAAAATGCCTTGGAACACTTGAAATGAATTAACATCATTTAAAAAGGGAGTTTACGGCCACACTCTTGGAGTTTATGGCCGTGAACTCACCCATGGCCAAGAATGATTAATTTGAACTACAAAGGACAATCACATGTGATTCTAACTAATTTTCTAAGCATTGTTATGAATTTAGGTTACGATTTAACAAACTTTTAGGAGTTTACGGCCTAGAGGCATGTTCTATGGCCGTAAACTCTCCTTATGCTCTTGAAAAATTAGTTTTTGATGCTTAAAACACTCATATGAAATTCTAGAATTTTTTTTCCAAGCCTTTAGGGTGGTTTAAGACATCATTCGACACACTTATAGGAGTTTACGGCCTAGGAGGAGTTCTTTGGCCGTAAACTCACTTATGTATGGCATTTGGTGTGTTTATGGTCTCCAAATCATTTTTAGTTGAATCTAGGATTTACCAGAAGGCCATTGGTTGAGTTTCAAAGCATTTGGACATGTTTAAAGGCACTAAATCCCCATTAAAGAGGAGTTTACGGCCCAAGAACATACCTTGGCCGTAAACTCTCTTTTGTCCCTTATAATTCAAGTTTTAATTGATTTAAGTCTAGATTTGCAAGCCTTATTGTCATATCTAAGTCCCAACTTTGATTTGGAAGGGTAATTTGGCTTGAAAACCCCATATAATGGAGTTTACGGCCCAAGCTTGCTCCTTGGCCGTAAAATCATGTTCTTGGTTCCAAAACTCAAATAATTCATCAAATTGAAGGCTAAAGATGTTGAATAACATGCTAGGGAGGTTACCTCAAAGATTTGAAGCCTTAAACTTAAGATTTGGACCTTAATTCTAGCTTGAGGAGAGAGGTTGTGAGAGTTTAATGGGAAATTGGCCAAAGGCTTCAAATGAAGTCTTAAAACACTTTATATAGTGTTCGGGAATTGGACACGACGGAATTCTACCCGATACCGACGTTAAGTGGGGCTTTTGGTCATACCCGACCAAATTGTCGTGACTCGATATGGTCGATTCTATAATTATTCCGATCACTAAAGTGGGGTGTTAAAATGATTTCTAAATGTATTAAGACACCCATTAAGTCATTTTAGGTTGATATAAGCTAATGACTAAATAAAATGGCGAAATCGGAAACGAATTTGAAATCGACGTTTGGTTGATCAAATTGGATTACAAGTTGAGTTACAAGAAGTGATATGAAATTTCGGGTTGTTACACTAATCGTTATTATTTTACTTTTACTGATGATTACAGTAGATATGGATATGTCTACTTAATCAAGCTTAAGTCAGAGACTTTCGAAAGGTTTAAGGAATTTAAACAGGAAGTCGAGAATCTATTGGGCAGGAACATTAAGATGCTTCGATCCGATCGAGGTGGTGAGTATCTTAGTTCAGAGTTCCTCGACTATCTTAGGGAATGTGGGATTGTCTCACAATTGACACCTCCCAGGACACCGCAGTTGAATGGTGTGGCTGAGAGGCACAATCGAACCTTGCTGGATATGGTTCGTTCCATGATGAGTCGAGCTTCGCTACCAATTTCATTCTGGGGGTATGCCTTAGAGACTGCCTCCCATATCCTTATTCTAGTCCCTACAAAGAAAGTTGCCGAAACTTCTCACGAGATGTGGACTGGTAAAGTACCCAAACTAGACCACATCAAGATTTGGGGTTGTGAGGCTTTCATGAGATGTGAGACTCATGATAAGCTTGAACCCCAAAGCGAGAGGTGTATTTTCATCGGCTACCCACAGAAATCCTTTGGTTACCTCTTCTACAGACCCAATGAAAATGTGGTCTTTGTAGCAAGAAGAGGAGTCTTTCGTGAGAGAGAATTTATAAGCCAAGGAGATAGTGGGAGGCAAATTGACCTTGAAGAACTTCAAGAGTCAAGTGGTGAAGGAACTTTAAACCCTAGCCCTCAACTTGAGGAGGAAACTCCTGTTGAACCAATTGACGAGTCTGTACCTCTGAGGCGATCCACGAGAGTTAGGAATGCACCTGAGCATTACTATGGGTTCCATATTACTGTGGAAGGTGATACACTTATTAGTGATGAGACACTAGTAGGTCTGGATGAACCTAACAGTTACGCGGAAGCCATGGCAGGCCGTGAGTCTGCTAAATGGAAAGAGGAAATGGACAACGAGATACAATCTGTGTATGACAATCAAGTTTGGAACTTGGTTGAGAATGTACCAGGTCGTAAGACTGTAGGATGCAAATGGATCTTCAAGAGGAAGACTGACATGGATGGTAATGTACACACTTATAAGGCACGACTGGTTGCAAAGGGCTTCTCTCAAACTCCAGGATTGGATTATGATGAGACCTTTTCTCCAGTAGCCAAGATTAAGTCTATTAGGGTTATGTTAGCCATAGCTGCATTTCATGACTATGAAATATGGCAAATGGATGTCAAAACCACTTTCCTTAATGGAAAGTTGACTGAAGATGTTTACATGAGTCAGCCAGAAGGTCTTGTCAGCAACGAGTACCCTAATATAGTGTGTAAGCTTGAGAAATCCATTTATGGATTAAAGCAAGCACCTCGCAGATGGAATCTTTGCTTTGATGAGAAAGTCAAGGAATTTGGCTTTTCTAGGAGTGAAGATGAATCTTGTGTGTATGTCAAGGCTAGTGGGAGTATAGTTAGCTTTTTGGTATTGTATGTGGATGACATACTACTCATAGGAAATGAGATCCCAACTCTACAGGAAGTCAAGTCCTGGCTTGGGAAGTGTTTCTCTATGAAGGACCTAGGAGAAGCTGCCTATATTCTAGGGATAAGGATTTTGAGAAACCAGAGTAAAAGACTAATTGGACTTAGTCAAAGTACCTACTTGGACAACGTGCTGAAGAGATTCAGCATGCAGAACTCCAAGAAAGGGGAGTTACCTATCCAGAGTAATGCCAGATTGAGTAAAGCTCAGAGCCCAAGTACTGAGGCTGAGATAGAAGAAATGAGTCAAGTACCTTATGCTTCGGCTGTAGGATCGATCATGTATGCTATGACGTGTACTCGACCTGATGTAGCCTTTGCCTTGAGCATGGTTAGTAGGTATCAGGGGAACCCTGGCAAGGCACATTGGACTGCGGTAAAGAATATCCTCAAGTACCTACGGAGGACTAAGGATTGGGTCCTTACCCTCGGCAGGAGTGATGACTTGAGAGTTGTAGGGTATAGTGATGCTGGCTTCCATACTGATAGGGATAATTTCCTCTCTCAGTCGGGATGGGTCTTTAACCTAAACGGAGGAGCAATCACTTGGAAGAGTTCCAAGCAGGAGACATTGGATGATTCCACTTGTGAATCAGAGTATATAGCAGCGAGCGAAGCAGCAAAGGAGGCAATATGGCTGAAGAACTTCATTGGAGACCTTGGAGTTGTACCAGCTATAATGGAGCCTATGGAAATTTTCTGTGATAGTGAAAGTGTTGTTGCCTTAGCTAAGGAACTAAGGGATCACACGAGATCCAGACACATCGACAGAAAATATCATTTTATCAGACATCGCATAGAAGAAGGAATCCTCATTGCAAAGAGGGTATCATCAGATGAGAACCCAGCAGATCCCCTCATGAAGGGACTGAGTAGGGCTAAGCATTTTTAGCATGCTCGGAGCATAGGGCTAAAGGATGATATAAGTTTTAGTAGTTAGATAAATTATGAAATTTGTAAAGTGTAATTGACATTTGATGATAAATAATAGTTGGTTGTTTATTTATGAGTAAAGTGTTACTATCTTTTGTCAATCATTTACTATAGTTTCTTTTGCATGTTTTGACTTCCAGAATATTATGTTGTGTTTCTACATATTATTCAAATCTCCACAGTCAGTCATATGTTGGAAGTAGATATGAATTAAGACTGTCATGAAGTTGGTTGTAGGTGTCAAGGTTAAGGACAACACTTCATGAGTACTCATAAGTTCTGAGTACTGGAATCAACCCACGCTCACTAGAATCACTTCATGGAATTTATCTCGAGTGATCGTGAGATGGTAATATCACATAAGTCTTCAAACCTAGAGATATGATTTGTTACTTATGAGTTGGTTATGCATTGATTGTACGTAAACGCATTGGTAACTCGATGTTATAAAACGTGCTTTTGTGTATAATTCAATGAGTAGTAGAACAAACATATGAGTCGAAGTTTATCTGTTCCTTCTTGGATTAGAAGTTGATATCTGGGCCCCTCGTGATTTTGTTTTGACCTATGTACCAGGCCCGGTCAGAACTAAATTGATGTGTTCAATTAAGTTCTTTGTCAAACAAATCGGAAATCGGGAAACAAATTGCTGGACAATAAGTAAGACATTGTTCCATGTATTTGTCCGACTGATATCTTGAACAGAGGATTATGCGATCACTTATCTTAAATGGCGTATCAATATTTTCTCAGTTCCGAGAAACCTTGAAAGAGCTACGATTGCTGATCGGTTCCTGAAGTATTACAGTTATAGTTATTAGACTTATCCAAGTGGGAGACTGTTGGATAAGGTGTCTAAGTCCATAACTATTTTTGGTATGTACTTGACCCGACTCGGCATGGTCCATTTGGGTTGCATGGCATCATGCAATTGAATAAACTAAATGAGAGAAATAACACTTATGGTTTATTAATATATTATAAGTTCTAATATATTAATAATATTATTTAATTAGTTTTGATCAAGAATTAATTTAGAATTAATTAAGTGATCAAAAGATAACTAATTATATATATGGATAGATTATGTAAATCTTCCATATCTTATATAGTGGGCTAAGAGGCTCCATGGATTGTCAAGTTGGGTTCCACCCATAGGATGCTCCATGGAGTTAATCCATGGATCAAGAAATGAAGAGTCATGTTACATTAGGGTTTACCTAATGCAACACACTATATAAGCAATGTGTTTCTCCCCAAAATTGGTTAGACTAACTAGAAGAAGAGGGCTTGGCCAATTTTTCAAGTGTTAGAGTTTTCTCTCAAGTTTGTTCATTGCATTTGGTGTTGTGTGAAGCATTTGAGGCATCACACTTGAGGTGCTAGGCTCACAAGGTTTTAAGGAACACTTTCAACAACAAGGTATGCAGTTCTATCTTTCATTCAAAGGAAAATTGTTCCCCATGTATGCTAGATAGGAACATAACCTTGGAAATCAACTTTGCATGATAATTAGACAAACATAGATCCAAGGTTATTAGGGTTGCATGTACACTTAGGAAGTGTTAGAATGATGAAAACCCATCAGTAAGCTTTGTCCCAAAGGCCATAGGCACTTTCACTTTGGAGTCTCCCATCATCCCAAACTTGGCGAATAGTGTCTTGGTGTATGCCTCCTGATTAATAAAAATGCCTTCGGGTCCTTGTCTAATGTTTAATCCAAGGAAAAAGTTAATTGGACCCATTGATCTCATCTCAAATTTAGTTTCCATCAATTTGCTGAATTCAGCTGTTAAGCTAGGATTCGTGGAGCCAAAGATGATGTCATTAACATAAATTTGGACTATCATAAGGTGGTTACCTTCTCTCTTGCGAAAGAAGGTTGGGTCAACCAAACCTTGTTTGAATTTAGACATTTTTAATAATCGAGTGAGAGTTTCATACCATGCTCTGGGAGCCTGTTTTAGGCCATATACAACTTTATCAAGGACATAACAATGATCTGGATACTTCTCGTTCACGAAGCCTGGCGGTTGCTCAACATACACAGTTTCTTCAAGTTCTCCGTTGAGAAAGGCACATTTGACGTCCATCTGATAGACTTCAAAGTTCTTGTGTGCAGCATTGGGAAGAAAGATACGAACAAACTCTAATCATGCAACAGGAGCGAAGGTCTCTTCATAATCGATGCCTTCTTCCTGACAGTAGCCTTTGACAACCAACCGAGCTTTGTTGCGAATGACATTTCCCTCCTTATCCATCTTGTTTCTAAATACCCATTTGAGACCGACAACCGAGACATCCTTTGGAGTTGGAATAAGTCGCCATACTTTGTTTCTTTCAAACTCATTTAACTCATCTTGCATCGCTTGAACCCAGTCTGAATGATCAACTGCAGAATTAACGGTCTTCGGTTCAACTTTGGAAACAAAGGAGTTGAACATGCAAAACTCTACTTGTGAAAAGAGTGTAGCTTGTTTCGCTTTGATTTGAGATCGAGTTAACACCTTTTCAGAGGATTCCCCAATAATTTGACTTTGAGGGTGATCTTTGGTCCATTTTATAAGTGGGGGGTAATTTGGATCACAATTGGGATCTAATTCAGCATTAACCTCTTCTTCCAATTCTAACAGTATGTCATTATCATTGACAATGGTGTTCTCCCCCTCGAAGGATGACACCTGTTCAGTATTTGAATTGGTATCACCTCCTTCGATTGGATTCTCAGAAGAACTAGAAGAATGCAACGGTAAGCCCTCCCCTGGAACGATGAACCTTGATCATGATGTAGAGATGGACCCTCCTCCTGGACGTTAGGACGGTCATTCGAAGGTTCGCTTGCCTCTGGCCTTTCAGTTTCTTTGGGTTGATCTGTTGGGTTTTGAGAATTCTAACACTCCTATGGTGTACATTCAACCTTATAAACCTTGGATATATGTTTTCTCTATTATACATGCAAATAAGATCTTTCCAAGGCTTTAATCCTGACTAGCATATTATGAAGTTCTTATACTACAAAGTACTAGTTAGATGACATAACTTTTTGATGTAGCTTGATGTCTTCAAGCTTTAAGAGCTTCGCCCCAATAGTGTGGAAGCCTCAAGTGGAATCACAAATCACCAAAACACCTTGGAAGACTTTAGAGAATATGGATACTTGGTTCTCTCTAGTGAAATTGGCTAGCCCTTCATAGTGTACCCACACTAGTGCCAATTTCACCAACCAAGGACATCTTTATATAGTATGGAGACTAGGGTTAAACCCATGACCTTTCATTTCATATGATCCATGGGTTAAAGACTCTATGGACTATGCATGAAAGCTTAGCCCAACCTAAATGAACTTGGCCCATTCCATATATATAATACTCCATATTTAATTAGTTCAATTTGATCACTTAATTAATTCTAAATTAAGTCTTGATCAATACTAATTAAATAATATGATTCCTTATTAATATATTAGAACTTATAATATATTAATATAAATCATAAATATACTATTCTCAAAAGACTATCCATATAAATTGTGTCAGTGAAGTGCAACCCAAATGGAACATGCCGGGTCGGGTCAAGTACATACCAAATATAGTTATGGACTTAGACATTAATCGAAAAGTCTCCCACTTGGATAAGTCTAAAACTATTATTGAGTATGACTTCAAAACCTAACTGGCAATCGTAGCTCTTAAAGCCGCTGTCGAACTCTGATCTTGTCAACGAACTTGTCCATTAGATAAGGGATCATATATTCCTCCATTCTAGATATCATATGGACCGAGACATGGATTATAATCATTCTCTCTGTCCATTTGTTGTTTCCCGATTTCTGATTCATGACGACTGACTAATTGAACAAATCAAATCAGTCCTGGCCCGACCGAGCACTTCCATTTGTCATCATCAAATCATCGACGGGCCCACAGATATCACTTTTATCCCGAAGGTAAAAAGAATGGATAAACTTCGACTCATATGGCTTGTTCTACTACTTATTGAATCATACACAAAGGCACGTTTTATAGCACCGAGTTACCAAATGCGTTTTCGTGCAATCAATGTACAACCAACTCATAGTAACAACTCATATCTCTAGGTTTGAAGAATATTAGATATTATCGTCTCATGATCACTCATGATAAAATCCATGAAGTGATTCCAATGAGCGCGGGTTGAATCCAATACTCAGAACTTATGAGCACTCATGAGTGTTGTAGCCCTTTGTCCAACACCTTAGACCTCTACAAGCCAACCCATGACAGTCTTAATTCATATCTACTTCCAACATATGACCGACTGTGGACGGTTTGAATAACTTAGTCATTCCGGAAGAATAACCTAGTTTATTCTGGAAGTCAAAACATGCAAAATGAAACACAATAATAATCGAATCCAATATGGTCTCAGAACTTATGAATATAACTAAAACACCTTTTATTTATCACCATATGATTACACATTTTTCATTGTATACTGTTTCAGCTATCAACTTTATTCTTGAATTTAAAACAATAGTTGTCCCATGATCCAAGCATGTACACTATGTTTTCTAAGCACTAGTCATGCCATACACCAAGTATGCATACTATGTTTGTTTATGATCTTCACTTTGTGAAATAGATCAACTGAACATAACTTCGATGATCCTCTTTTCACAGTCCCAAATCCTTACTGCAAATGCAAGAATTCCAAATTCATGCCATTTACTAAAATCTGTTAGATTCTAAACTTATATGCATTGATCCTCTTGTAATGATTATGCACAAAATCACAAGGACTTGACAACAACCATTACAAAGTATTCCACAGGAGATCAGCTCCTTGGGAACATCCTTCTTGCATTAAGTTTCCTAATCTTAAACAGATTGAATAATTTCTAACTTCGAAACATTTCCATATTCCATTTTAACTATCACTACTGAACAAGATTTGCCTCCTTACTGATTATGTCAATATGGTCCTTCCAGAATTATCACTATACTTCCAGCTGTCCTTGAGCAACCAATCTTTCGTAAACCTTAGATTGTCCTCGACAATTGTTTAATCCTTTTAGTCATATCCAGTTCTAAACCGTTTCCCATCTTAATGCCCTAGGCATTTGGAAAATTTTAGAAAGGATGGATATAGCACATGTAATCGATCCTATATCCGAAGCATATGGGACACGATTCATGATGTCTCACATAAAGACTAAACCAGTCTTTTGCTATACTATTACCATTTCAATTTGCCAAGTTCTCATAATTCAGATTATGGAAAAGGGATGCCATAATCATAATCGAATTTTAGAACGCAAATAATGGACCCATATACAGAATTTCCTTATGTTGAGCCATTCCAACATGAAATTCATATATATATATATATATATATATATATATATATATATATATTTCCTTGACTAAATAGGATTAAAACCTCAATCTAAGCTTTTAGATTTGAGATGAAGTATAATTTCCTCTCCCATAATTATAGCAAAACAATTCTTTCCCAATTGAACCTTTTTTGTTTTCTATAATTAACATTGCTAACTTGCAATCTTTATCATAATTATCATGCTTCCACTAACATGATGATTATTAGCATAACACTTATGCTCCCACTAGCTTTGACATGTACTCAAAAATTAGCTGGACTTCTAGAAATCAATACTTTATTGACTTTCTTACCAAAATTCAGATTTCTGATACTAGATTGCTTTGATAAAACTTTATCAAAATCATACACCTTGCCTTAGATAGCACACTTGTGTGTCTAAACAATTTTAAGAACTATGAAAAGGGATGTTGTAATCATAGTCTCGATTGTTTAGACCTTTGCCACTTCTTACAAGTCCAGGTTAGTGTGGCGGTAAACCACACACACTCCACTAACGACTTTGAGAATGCAAATATTACAATTGCTATCTAGCTAAATCTACTTAGTGAAAGAGTTTCCTCACCATCATTTTCATGAATCGGAGAGAACCTTATGACACTTAGATTTACTGGTGTATGTGTTCTTATCCATGTGAATTGTAAAAACCATAGTCACAAGAAAAGGTTAATGACAAATCCAAACTCATATGGACTGAACTCAATCCTAATTTCTTGCCACCTGGCAGCTCAAGGGTCTGTCATTGCTTCCAAGTTGTTGTGCAACCAATTGAGAACTCTGAGAACTCATATGCAAAGCCAACTTTAACTGGAATGGGCATAGAATATGTCAACATGATAGGTTATAAACCTCAAGTCGTGTGCTAGTGAAGAACTTCAGGTTTGATTCTTGATTAGTTCTTGAGACTTTCAAGTCCCTTAAGACTCCTACTGTCCTCTTGACATATAAGACTCTCTTGTCAGATATTCAAGAGATAGTGTGGATTCTAATCAAGACAAACACTTCACACAATTGGCTTTAGTTGGTCTTTGTTTTATCCAAAACATCACAACTTACCAATTTCAAATGTACAAGAGTAAGAAACTTTTACTCTTACATTTGACAAGTGTTTTAAACCTTCTTTAAGACATGTTACTCAAATTACAATCTTGGAGTATGACTCTAAGACTTATATTGTAACGAAGTATGACTCATCTTCTTGATTTAACCATTTCAACAATTCAAGATTCCTCTTCTTAGTCATAAGAATGCACTAAGATTCCCTTAGAGAAATAATTGTGCTATGGTTTCTTAATCATTAAGATGATCACAAAACTGATACTAAACTACTCTCCCATCTTTCCAGATTTGAGAAACTTTTATCTTTCTGCCTAAATTGATTCTTCTTATTCGCTCTGCCTTACATTGGAACCTTTTTCCAATGTCTCAGAGTTACACTTAAGCTTGTAAGTATAACCATATTTACTGAGCTTTAGTAAACTATGACGAATAGTCTTATCAATCTTTTGTGGTGGACTTAATCAGTGCACAAGAATGTGTACTCGATCCCTTAGTCCTTTACGTGACTCACACATCCATGTGAACAAGTAATTGGTCTTAATTTTTCCAATACTTGAAAGTTCTCATTCATCATGCTATACACCTTGCATGATTCCAAGTCCCGGTCCAATTGAAACTTGGGTGATGAGAATCTTTCCCTATTTGGTAAATTTAGACATTAACACAAATGAAACAATCAATTTCATATTTCCACTCTTGCTATTAATGGAATCATATAAACAACAATTTTTCCTCAAATGCCATTGTAAGGATATTTTAAAATAAATAAAATCAAAAATCTTCTTTTATTTTAAAACTTTGCGGGAAAATTTATCCTTACAATCCATATGAAAACTTGTTGTTATCTATTCCTAAGCAATATCTCATAACTCCAAAGAAGTAGCTCAAGAATCCGATCTTCAAACTGTGCGATAGAAATCCATATACGCGATCAGATTTAGCATATTCTTTCTTTAAGTTTCTTCCCTTTTCTTTGATTCTTAAAACATCACCATGTGACCCAGTCACATCATGTATCAAGAATCTCAGAATAGAAACTTAGCAGAGTTAGATAGTGGACTTTACCTGAAGTAGAGTCAAACTTATTGACTTTAACATCCTTAGGTAAATTTGGCAGCTTCGCAACTAATGCCCTTTCCTTTGGCAATATAAACATATGGACCCTTTGGTAATGGTATGCAGGACTATCACAGACTTGGCTTTTCTCTTTACCATTTGGTCAACCGAGTTGACTATGGCCGATCCCTTTCCACTGGGAAGAGAGAGCTTTACTAGATATCCAATGTCATCATTGTCAATGTCCATAAAGTTTTAGGATGTTGATCTTAGGAAATAGATAAGATCATTAAGGGTCTTGTCATAGTCTATATCATAGGTGTTCCAAAAGAACTCACTATGTGACTTAGAAAGTAGTTGAACCACCACCTTTCTTAAGACTTTGACACCCAACTCTCCCGGCTTGTCAATATGTGACTACATCTCCAAGATGTAATCACACATAGACCTTGCCTTGCCAATAGGGCTTGAGTAACCTTGAACTTGTGGGTTAGGGAGAATAATTTGAGGATGTGAAAGAAGTATGATTTCCAAAGGAAATCATCTTCATTTAGGAAAGCTTGTTTCAAGAGATTTGAGAAGATCATAGATGTCTAAACCAGACACCTTTTGGGAGATATTCAAGATAGTTGATTTAAAGTCCTTAATATGACACCCAATATGAAATATTAAGGCTAGGACCCAACAAACTATTTTATAACTTAGAAAAGGAATGCCGTAATCCAAGCTATAAAATATTTGAAGGTAGGTGAATGACGATTCACCAATTTCCACCAAGATAAACAAAATGTATTATTAGGTTTTAATTGGATTTGAAACTCCTAGATCTTTTGAGATTCATTGAACTGTTCAATGACATGTTTCAATCTCGAGTGTGCCCTTCAGGTTTTGTGATTGGGATGCCAAGGATCACAAAACAAGGTGTGAAGTAACCATGCAAATTACTTGGTACCCTTAAGTTATTACCCCTCAATCGATGTGTCGGTTAACCACACACGCTCCATCGATACTATGATAAACATTAAGCTACCCTTTGCCTACCTTGTTAAATACGAGTTAGTGTGCCGATTAACCACACACGCTCCACTAACCGACTTAAACAAAGTGCAAAGTGTAATTTCATGGATTAGCACCTTATTCACATTTTCCTAAGTAACTAAGATTGGGTATTATTAAGAGTTTAGTTACTTAGTATTTATCATTAATACTTTTAATGAAGGGAGAATTCTAGTCCTGTGTCAAACCCGTTCGGCTAACGACCCTCCACCGGTCAAGGAAGCGGTGGGTGAGAGTGGACACCCATTAAACTGCCATTTTATAGGCAGTAACCTTATACCCCCTTATAGACCGGCATCGTGAATGAGGCCTACTAACGGTAAGACTGAATTTACTCTTATACATATATATATATATATATATATATATATATATATATATATATATAAATATTATTAACTTATAATATTATAAAGTATAAGGGTAAATTTTAACTTTTAAAAATCTAAGGGCTAACTTGGAATTAAAGTATTCATAAGTGAACACTTTTCAAATTCCAAAACTTGAGGGCAAGTTTTGAAACTATTCATAACTAATTAATTCCATAACTTATGTGTTTAAAGTAGTTTTAATCCAAAAACTCTTCAAGTTCCATAACTTGAGGACAAGTTATGGAAGACTTTAAACTAATAAAAGAATTAATTTTTCTTTATTTTATAACTTATGGAATTAATTAAGGTTAGACTTTATTTATTTATTTATTATTTAATGAAGAGACTCTTGGTCCTCCATAACTTGAGGACAAGTTATGGAGTCATAAAACCATTTAATTAGGACTAGACTCTTCATTTTGTAACCTTTGCCAACTTTTATGAGTTTTATGAAACTTAAATGTGACTTTTCATATAACTTGAGGACAAGTTACAAAAACACATTTTAGAATCAACTCTTAGATTAATTTGGATTGAAAACAACTATTTCACTCAACTTTTCTATTAATCTAAGCAACTCATAAGAACAAGATAATTCAAATCAAACTTTTTCATGTAATTAGTCTAAACCTTAAACTAATACAAAACATGAATCTATTGAGAATTATCTTTGAAATTGGATTAGATGAACATTACCACATCAAAAAACAAGTTATAAGTCCAAAAACATCTTAGGGTAATGTTCCTAGTCCAATTCCAGCCAAAAAAGTCGAATTTATGCTGTCTGGGGGTCCAACTCGTCGAGTGCATGAACCGCGAGTTGGATCGATTTGATCACTTTTTATGCATGGACTCGCCGAGTCTCCTGATGGACTCGCTGAGTCTGATGATCAGACATCAAACAACTTCGATTTTTTAAGCAGTTTTGCAAGTATAACAAGAAAACAAGCCTAGGCTCTGATACCACTGTTGGGTTTTGAGCATTCTAACACTCCTATGGTGTACATGCAACCCTATAAACCTTGGATCTATGTTTTCTCTATTATACATGCAAATAAGATCTTTCCAAGGCTTTAATCCTAACTAGCATATTATGAAGTTCTTATACTACAAAGTACTAGTTAGATGACATACCCTTTTGATGTAGCTTGATGTCTTCAAGCTTTAAGAGCTTGGCCCCAATAGTGTGGAAGCCTCAAGTGAAATCACAAATCACCAAAACACCTTGGAAGACTTTAGAGAATATGGATACTTGGTTCTCTCTAGTGAAATCGGCTAGCCCTTCATAGTGTACCCACACTAGTGCCAATTTCACCAACCAAGGACATCTTTATATAGTATGGAGACTAGGGTTAAACCCATGACCTTTCATTTCATATGATCCATGGGTTAAAGACTCCATGGACTATCCATGAAAGCTTAGCCCAACCTAAATGAACTTGGCCTATTCCATATATATAAGAGTCCATATTTAATTAGTTCAATTTGATCACTTAATTAATTCTAAATTAAGTCTTGATCAATACTAATTAAATAATATGATTCCTTATTAATATATTAGAACTTATAATATTTTAATATAAATCATAAATATACTATTCTCAAAAGACTATCCATATAAATTGTGTCGGTGAAGTGCAACCTAAATGGACCATGCCGGGTCGGGTCAAGTACATACCAAATATAGTTATGGACTTAGACATTAATCCAACATGATCATCAGCCATCTTTTGAGCAGCATCATCGATGATTTGTTTTAGATCATTAACTTTGTTGTCTTTTGCCGTTGATTCAGAATCAATCACCTTTTGAGGCTCATCAAACAGAAGCAAATATTGCTCGAAAAGATTTGAAATAGAGGTAGTAACTTGACCATTCTTTAGAAAGATTTCTTGCGTTGCAGCTTCTGTTGATTTCATCTTCTTAGCATAACTATCGTCAAAGGTGACATAGTATGTTTCTTCAATCTTCTTTGAGCGCTTATTGAGAACTCTATACGCCTTGGAATGTAGGGAGTAACCTAAGAATATTCCTTCACCAGCCTTAACATCAAACTTCTTTCGATTATCTCTGGAGTTGAAGATGAAGCATCTTGAACCGAACACATGAAAGAATTTCACATTCGGTTTTCGATTATTCAAAATACCATAAGGAGTAATAGAGAATCGCTTGTTCAAATATGATCTGTTTTGAGTATAACAAGCAGCGGCAATTGCATCAGCCCAGAAATACAAAGGTAAGGACGCGAAGCATAGTATTGTTCGAGCTGCTTCACACAGAGATCAGTTTTGTCTTTCAACGATGCCATTTTGCTGTGGAGTGTATGGGGCTGAGAAATTGTGAGTCGTTCCCTTTTCAGCAAGAAAGTCTTCAAAATCTTTGTTCTTGAATTCCAAGCCATTGTCGCTTCTCACGTTACGAACGACTTTCCTTAGTTGAGTCTCTATCTGTTTAATAAAGAGGTTAAGCTTTGGAGTAGCTTCAGACTTTTGCTTCAAGAAGAATACCCATGTAAATCGAGAGAAATCGTCCACAATAACCAGAATGTACTTGTTTCCACCAATGCTTTCAATGGACGAGGGTCCACACAGGTCAATATTTAACAGCTCTAATAGTTCTATTACTTTTGTATTAATAATAGAAGGATGGCTTTGCCTGCTTTGCTTTCCCATTTCATAGGCAGCACAGAGGTGTTCTTTGTCAAATTTTAGAATTGGAAGTCCTCGAACATGATCACCTAAAACCAGCTTGTTGATATCCTTGAAATTCAGATGTGAAAGTCTTCGATGCCATAACCAACTTTTGTTTGAGTGAGCCTTCGTAAGTAAGCAAACTGCTGGTTTACCTTGAATTGGGTTCAGGTTCAAAGGATACATTTCCCCTTTTCGCTTTGACTTCATCAGAACGTTGTTGGATTTCTTCTCGATAATCTCTGATCCTTCATCATCAAATGATACCTTCAATCCAGTGCCAACTACCAGATGTGAAATGCTGATAAGGTTGTATTGGAGCCCTTCAACATACGCCACTTTTCTTATAGAGAAATCGCCATTAGTGATCATTCCATAGCCTTTGATAGTACCAAATGAGTTGTTGCCATACTTCACAATACCACCATCCTTGAGAGACCGAAACTCCCTTAGTTCTTCTTTCCTCCCTGTCATGTGACGCGAGCAGCCACTATCAATGTACCATTCTTCGTCAAACTGCTCGTCATGTATAACCTGCAAAATATTAAGCAGATTTAGGAACCCAAAGTTTCTTGGGTCCTTGTGAGCCTTTTACAGGACATGGAATAGTAAGAGAAATATCAACCAAGTAAGTGCGTTTAATTAAAGTTGTTTCATATTTTCTTTTTATGGTGAAAACTTTAATTTTGGTTGGTTTAGTAGGATTGGGATTTGTGGTGTTGACGTCAACATTCTTTTGGATGTCTTTTGGAAGTCTGTTATCTTCTGGAAAAAGTTTTCCTTTTCCCTTTAAATCAATTGAAGGACGAGAATGAGAATGTGAAGTGTTGGGTTCAGAAGTGGCATTGGATCTTCTGAGTTTCTGATTGAATTTGTAGGGATGGGGATCGAAACTGCTCTTTCGGTTGCTGTTGAGTGGAGAGTCGAGACCGCTCTTTCGGTGGATATTGCTTCAAGGACCAAAACTCTCCTTTCGGTTCCTTTCGGTCGAGGGACCGAAACTCTCCTTTCGGTCGAGGGATCGAAACCATCCTTTCAGTTCCTTCCAGGTGAGGGACCGAAACTACCTTTTCGGTTGATGTTGTTCTGAGGACCGAAACTACCCTTTCGGTTTCTTGATTCTTCTTGAGATTTGTGCTTCCTATCGATCCTTATAAAGTGAGGATTTTGTGATCTCCAAAACTGTTTCCTTTCTGAGAGATTCTTCTTGTATCTCAGATTTCTTTGGTGTTTTCGATTAGCCACCTGTTTTGGATTTTTGTGGATGTTGGCCTTTCTCTTTGAAGCATGAGCACAACATTCACTTTTTGTTGAGGATGTTTCACTAGTGGTTTGTGCAGGTTCGCCCAGTGAAGTTTTGGTTCCACTAGTGCTTGGCACATCATATCTTGCAGGATCATTTAGTGGTTCGGGTATATATCTACCTTTCACTCTCCATGAGGTCTTTTGAGATAGGCCCTTCGTCTCATCAGCGATGTCTATTGGTGCTGACCAGAAGAACTCGTCACATCTGCCAACAATATCTTCTTCCACCATAGCTGTCAATTCTGCAGTTTGTTGTGGAGTGACACCAGGTATCGTGTAGACTTGATTTGGAGTGGTTTGTACCTTTTGGTACACAGCAACTTTTGCTTTGAGAACTTTGGTCTTGTCAGTTGACGAGCGAGCGAACTCAACAAAGTTTTCAAAAATTAGGTTTTTGTGTGACTTAGGTTCGCTTTTGACAAATTCTGAACAGTCCACCACATCCTCTACAGATATTTCACTCAGATCATCATCCTCATTAAGTTCAGATGCATTTTCAACATCAATTTTATTTTCTGAACTTAATTTGGTATTCAAAGAGTCAAATTTCTGTACAGTTTCGGTTCTTAATTTCAATCTATCATTCTCGTCTAACAAATTTTTAAGCATGTCCTTCTGGTCTTGGTACTTAATGTAGGATTCAATTTTGTCCAGACCTATTTTATACGCAGGAAAGACCTCGTCAGAAGATACAACGCTTTCACAGTTGTAGGCTTCAGCATCGATTTCATCCTCCTTTAACTCAAGGAAGGGTAAAATCATGCAATGTATCTTCTTTCCTATTTGACAATCAAGATGCAATTGAGTGATGTTAAAATAAAGTCTTTTAGCAATCAAACAAAACACATTTCATTGTATAAGAAGTTTAAGATTGCCTCTTTGCAAATAAATCGAATCATCCTTAGACCTAATAAACTCTTTCTCCTTCTGCTCTATCCACATCCTCCTTTCCTCACTCTTCGACGATATCCTGCTGATTTGATCACTTAGGTTAGAATTTGTGACACAGGTTTGGGTGAGACTGCTACTTATGCTTGAAAATTTAGATTTTAAGTTATTTAATTCCTTTTCATAGTTAGTAACAGGTATATTTAGGGAAGCAAGACTATTTTGTACCTTCTTGATCAACTCATCACATTCGTTGATTTGTGCGCTGACAGGTTTAGCAGCAAAACACCTGTCCTCTCGCTCCTTATCGTCTTCTATTCCCTCTTCGGTTGTATATCCTCTCATTTGAGACACACCTTCGGTCACCACAAAGCACCTTCCTGTTACAGGATCTTCTTTTGCTAGCATAGCCTTCCCATGAGTGGGCTTCCTGACTTCTTCATCCTCTGAATCTGTGGACCATACTTCCACACCACCAAATTCATCACGGTTGTCTGTATCCTACACAATTAAAGCATTCATAGTGGTATTGTAAGAAACATACTTTCTTTTTTTGATTTCCTCCGGTCTTCTCAGGAGGCTCGCTTCCTCATCGTCATCATTTATCTTTTCTTCTTTCTTTTTCAGCATACAATCTTTTGCAAAATGGTTCTTGCCTCCATAGTAACGGCAATCAAATCCTGAGTCTCCACCAACTTTCGCTTCTTTCTTTGACTCTTCAGACTTTGACCCCATCTTTGGTTCCTCCTTGATCTTTTCGGCGCTGTAACTTCCCTGCCAGTTTCGGTTCTTGTTGGCTGGGAATTTCTTCTTAATGAATTTTCTAGGATTGGATACCATCATGGCATATTGTTCACCGGTTAGATCATAATTAGCAAGATCCAATTCCTCTTCTTCTTCAACTGAGCATTTTCCTTTAGAGACAAGAGCTAAAGAACCTAAACTGGAAACCACATTCGTTTCCTTAGACAATACACTTTCATGGGATTTCAAAATACCCACTAGTTTCGCCAGAGAGTATGACTTGAACTGTTCATGAGCTTTAACTGTAGATACAACAGCTATCCATTCGGATCTAAGACCGTTCATGAAAGTAACTTTTTGTTCAATAACTTTCCTTTCAATCCCATGCTTTATCATCTTGCTTAAAATATGATTAAAGCGATCAAAGGCTTGAACTAGTTTCTCTTCAGGCTTCTGCTTAAAGTCTCCAAATTCAGAGAGCAAGAGAGTTTGAATTGAATGTTACAAGTCTTCATCAGTGGAATACAATTCTTTTAATCTGTCCCAAATCTATTTAGCAGTGGCACAAGAACTTACCAAACGAAACGTATCTGACTGCAAAGCAAACCTTATCATCCTCAGGGCCATGATGTTGCATTGAAACTTTTTCTTCTCGTCTTGATGAATATCTTTGACATCGTTAACAAGCTGATTGTACTCCTTCTGAGTTTTGATAATCTTAGAGGTGCTTGAGTGAGCGAATGGGCCAACAGTGATCGCTTCCCAGATCAAGTATCCATTATCCTCTGATCCAATCACATAATCTTCAAAGTGATGCGTCCAAACTTCATAGTCTTGAGTATACAAGATTGCAATCCTTGTAGTAGAACCAATGCTATTGGAGATGTTGATTGGATTAGTTTGAGAATCATCCATGGACATTGTAATGACTTTTGATCGATTACCTGTAAAAGATCAGACTTGTATTATATCGTTAGGGTTAGATCAACGATTAATGAGATACGTCAATATGGAATGACGGCTCAATTAATATTAATCAATGCGGAATTAAAAACCCTAATAACTTCTTCGACAGAAGAGATGTGTATGAAGTACACAATCTCTTGCTCTGATACCAATTGATGAGAATAAAACTCTTGATCGATTAGATCTTCACAGATAAGAATATGAAAATCAAACAAGACAAACACAGTAAGAGTATGAACATAGAATAGAATCAAATATGTGCTTATGATTCAACAAAGTCACGCCTCAGCAGAGTTCGACAAAGAACTTCCGCTGTAGAGGCAAGCTAGGGTTTACAAAACTCAGTGAGAAAAATAATTAAAGCGTTAACCTCTATGACTGCATGCATGCAACTTATATACTAAACCCTTGAACAAAAACACGCACGGTTGGACAGGCCCAAAACCGGCAATCAAAACTGGGCTAAGGACCAAACCCATGACGCAACATAATAATCCCAACAGTGACTCATGCTTATATGCTTGTATGATTGATATATTGAGCTATATGGGCTCCGAGTCATTACAGACTCAGGTTGATACAAACCCGAGGTCGATTCAGACTCAACACAACTACATGTTGTTATTTTGGGTTGATACGGACCAGACACACCCACATGATGTTATATTTATGTGTGTGTGTATATATATGTGTGTGTTTGAGATATGTAGTATCTTGGGGAACTCACTAAGCTTTGTGCTTCCGATTTCATATTTATGGTTTCAGGTACTTTCGATTCGAAAGGGAAGGGCCCGACGTGACTGCACATCATCCTCCAAGGTTTTCCGCATTGGCAGTTGATGATATTACTCCAAGGTTTAAATAATATATTCACTCTTATTGGTTTTGGAACGATTCGCTTGTATGATTTATTGTTTTAAAAAAAATGAAAAATTTACCTTGAATTTTCGGGACGTTACACTTTTATAATATAATAAGCTTGTCTGTTTCATGGTTCCTGGGATATTGATTTATATGTCATATATAGAAGATTGGGTGATTATTGGTGTATGTGGTCGGGATTCCTTGATAGGTTGAATACCATCTTACATTTATTTGTTGCTTATAGCTTTCAACTAGATCAGGTTCGTTGGTTGGCCTGGTTTCGTGTGGCTGGCGTCCATACCCCATTAAGCCCCCCCCCCCCCCCCCCCCCCGCGTGCGCGGCAACCTAATTATTATAAATTGTTGTCTTTTGGTTTATAATAATTGGGCTTGAACAGTTGCTTCCAAATTTGTTTATTTAGTCGAATACTAGGTAGGGAATCGTGTGCACCTATATATCTATGTTTTTCCTAGGCTCATGATCGTTTCTTAAAGCGGTTGTCTTTCCCACCTCCTTTTCCATCAATGCTTGTCACATCTGACCGTCGATTTTCTTTTTAATATTTTCTTCCTTTGTTCTCCTTGTTTATCTTGCTTCTCTTTTTGCAAACCATGAAGATGTATCATCCGATACTGCATGTGGTTTATTCTTCTGTTACTCACGAAGGCCTCATTCATATTTCAACTAAATATCATCTTCTCAAGGATGTCGAGGCCACTTTTCCTGGTACTTCAACAGTTATTGACCGTCCCCCGTTAAGTAAAGTTGGTTTTTACCTTTATTACTTTGAAGTCGGCCTTCATGTTCCTCCCTCTTCATGTTTTGGTTGTATCGTTGAATCATATAAGATTCACACTTTTCAGTTGAAGCCTAACTCTATTTCAAAAGTTGTTTGTTTCGAGTTGCTTTGTCATGCTTCTTTTTTTGTTCCTACCATGGATTTGTTCCAATATTTCTTTTGCATCTGTTGCAATGGCACTTGGTATTACTTTAGTTCTAGGGGTGAAGTTTCATTGAGGGTCTCCCCGAGTATACCAAAAATCGGAAGAATGAATTTATTTGCTGGAATGCCTCTCGCTTCTCCTATCATAATGAATTTCATGTTCCTCGTATGATTATTGATCAAAAGCCTGATAAAACTTCTGATTTGAGTTAGGATATAGACAAATCTCCTGTTTGAATGCTATGATGACAAAATTCCCTAAAGTTGTCTTAGTCTAGGCCTGTATGAGTCCCTATTGGTTGCAAATGGGTGTAGTTCCTTCTCTTTTTATTTGAGGACCAGGTACTCCTTTACTTTGTTGTTGACCATTTATCTCTGCTTGTACTAATTTTGTATCGGTACTCTTCTATAGACGAAACTCGGTTACCTTTTCTCTTGTCTAACTTTGTTAAGGGTAAGATTCTAGCTCGTGATCTTGGCTTTTATGATTTTGATCTTCCCAGTCTTGATGATAGTTTTGACAGTAGTGGTGGTGAAGGAAATAACTTGTAAAATAAAGAAGAGGACTAGGATGACTTAGGGTCCTCAGATAAAGTTCATTATTCCTATGATGATGATGTGGGTGTGTAAATGTCAAATGCTACTAATATCCATGTTACCGTTTTCATGGATGATGGTGATGTTGAGAGTACGGAACAACCCTTGGTTCCCCGTAAGAATGGTAGAGATTTCATTGCATCTGCAGCCTTGGAAGCCGTTCTTTCTGGTGGCGAGGGTAGTAGTGGTAGGGTGGTGAACAAGTGTCGTACCTTTAATCCTAGAGGTTTGCAGAATTTTTTTCTAGTAGCCTTGATGTGGATCAGCCTTCTAGTTATGCCGATTAACTGAAGACGATAAGACCTCCTCTTGATGTTAATATTCCCCATCCTTCTGGTCCTATCTTTGCTTCGCCTTGGGAATATAGGCAAGAACAAAGTTTAATGTGTGACAACCCGAAATTTCTATTATGTACAATCAATATCAAGTCAATAGAAGTTAGAACAGTTGCAGTAAATTTTCAGACTTTTAGTCTAAGTTTGAGTATGTCAGGATTTACACTTAAAGAGATATCAGGAGAGAGGATGCACTAGGGTTTTGTGCAACTCTGTTATTCCAAAACTCTATGATATTAGAGTTCGCTGCCTGAATAAAATATTTTCTGCCAAAAACCCCAGGGGTATATATATATATATATATATATATATATATATATATATATATATATATATATATATATATATATATATATATATATGGTCCTTAGCCATATTTATTCATTTGTTCCATTTCCAACTAGAGAAAAGCCAAATTCTCTTTCACGGATCTTCGGCCTTTCGTCCTAAAACGTGAGTACTTCTATCTAAGTGTATTATAGAGCTTGATATGTGTCTAATAACCTAGAAATTGTATGAAAACTGAGTTTACGGCCCAAGAACATCTTGGACTGTAAACCCTTCTTTAAGGGACAAAAGAGTGCCCTAGTCCCTTCCTTTGCAATAAAACTAGCCTAGAATCGTACCCTAATGTATGTAGGACTAGAAAACACCCCAAGAACACCAAGATCAAAGGTGTTTACGGTCCAAGAACACCTTGGACCGTAAACCCTATTTAGGGTGCCAAAGTGTGCTTTATCTTATCCTAAGCCTTGGGTATTAACTTACAATCCTTCCTTGATGTGTTTAGCACATGAAAACCACCAAAATCCCTCATTTATATGTGTTTACGGTTTGGGGATCTCCCAAAATCGTAAAACACCCCAAAGGTGTGTAAAAATGGCCCTAATCCCTTCACAAGCTTAGGAAACTAGTCTAGATTTGTTTCTTGATATGTTTGGGACTTGAAAACGTCAAAGGATCTTAGATTATATGTTTTTACGACCGTAAACACATGGAATAGTTGTCCATGGGGCATAAACTCCATTTAGAGGTGTTTTGATGCCACAAACACTTCCATAGGCTTATACACCATTGTAGAAATGCTTCAAGGGACTCAAAAGACCTCAAAACAACTCATGGTCAAGAAGACATGAGTTTACGGCCATAAAATCAAGAGTTTACGACCGTAAACTCAAGGGGTGTTGGTCCTTAGGGAGTAAACTCAATAAGGGGGTCCTTTGGAACCCTAAACCCACTACCCTTGTCCTACAACAACTTAGATGCAATCCTTAGGGCTTATAACACTTATATAAGGTGTTTAGCATGTTCTAGGAGGTCTTAATGTTTTCAATTAGTAGTTTAAGACTAATTGGGTACATATATGTGTGATTATATGTTAACTAGGATCCTTGGGTGTGTACAAGTTTTCACTTGACACTTAGCAATCCTACATCGTTCAGTTCATCCAAACCACCATCTTCAGGTGAGTTCATACCCCTTTAATAAATGTTTTAAATGTTTATATGTTGGGGGGGGATACAAGTTGAAACATGTGATTAATAAGCAACATACAAAAGGATTTATGACTCCTTTAACTGTTTTACCAAATAGTTTACTTCAGATGGTTTTCCAAAACTTCATTTATGCTATTACATTGTCAATTGCATGCTTATATATATGTATAGTTATATAAGTAATGTTTAAAGGACTTAGGAAGGTTAGCCTGCTTTATTTCCTTTTCCCCGTTGGGATGTGGTCTAGTAAGGTATCGGGTATCCGTCCGAAGGTCATTTAAATATTAGTTATGTATCATGTATACATATATAGTCATAAAGGTTCTTCCAGTCAGTTCAATACCCTTGGGTAGCAAGGGTATACTTCCATGTTCATAAGTACCAGTTACCTTACTAGTAAGCTACCATACGGGTAGTTTAGGAAGATACTAATACGATTACTAGAATGCAGAATCATACAATGAGTCAGTTCATTCATGAGTCAATACTTGCTAGATAGAGAGAGAACACACATTACAGCTAGTACACACAGTACATTACTATACATGCTAGACAGAGAGAGAACACACATTACAGCTAGCACACACAGAACATTACAGTACATATACGCTAGACAGAGAAAGAGTATACTTTACAATTAGCACATTCGTTACATGTACTTTTATGCAATTATGTGAACCATTAAGAGGGTCAAGGCACTTCCTGCCATGACCGTTTTTGTATCCCGAATCTCCTTAATTGGGGAGCGTATGAGTTTGCGTATAGATCTATACTGGATTGACTATCCTACACATTGCTGCTCGCTACAGTGGGACTTGCAAGTCTATGGGTGCCAAATGTCATTTCTTACGGCGTCTTACATTGTCGTTTTACTAGAGTCGGTAGCAGGATACAGGTCAATCACATGTTACTTTAAATTACAATAGATTTAAAGTAGTTAGTATGGTCGTAGTTATTTGATACTGCAACATAGTACTATTTCATTTTCCCATTACATTCACTTCGTGAACATTCACACGATGCACGGTAATGTAGAAGCTATATCTTGGTTAACGATAGTCGGGTTTGGGAAAATACACACTCTTACAGGAGACACACACAGATACTAGATGCATTGGTAGAAGGCTACTCTCAGTAGGAAGCATAGGGCTTTCTAGGATGTTCAAAACGTTTTCATACTTACATTTCATACACGTACAAATACTTACATTTCATACATGTACAAATACTTACATCTTATACACGTACAAATATTTACATTTCATATACATACAAATAATTACATTTCATTTGTACAAATACATTCCTACAAATTAAGACACTAAAATACTTATGATCTCACCAGCTTTAAAGCTGATACTCGTTTTCAAAATAACTTGTATTCTCAGGTCAACGATAAACAGGTACCGATGCAAGGTTTAGAGAAGACGGAGCTCGTTCAAGACTCATCTTTCATTTTGATTTATACTTTAGTGTTTATTAGACATATCGGAACACTTGTATTAAAATTATATTACTAATGCAATGGATGATGTTGTTGCTTGTTTACTACTATTCATTGTTGTGATACTGTACATGACGTCCTCCGTCCCAGAACGTTTCCGCCGTTCATGGTTTTGGGGTGTGACATAATGGAACCCAAGGTTGCTATGCCATTTTTTGAGAATTTTTCTTCGCATCGGACCCGACTGAGCATAAGGCAAGGTCGTAGGGAAGATGTACGAGACATGTTTAAGATTAAGCTTGTAGAAAACATAGTTTTAGGCCAGGAGGTGATGTCTTGGCTTGACGAAAATGAGACACTTCACTTGGAGAATCGCGGTTTACACGATGAATTCAAGAGTGGCTAATCTTAAAAAAAACATATGTAGCTTTGTATGGTGGCACTTCTCTCAATATGAAGACCTTTTTGTGATTAATATATGGGTCTTATGGAGTAGGTTGTTGAATTAGAAAAGCTTTCCCTAAATCTTGACGTGATTTCTGAATTTGGTGGTTTAGAAGCTCTCTTGAATTGTCTCCTTTAGTGCTTATTTGAGTTAAGCACTTAAAGGCTTAAGACACTCAAGAATAAAAGAAGGAACTAGCATTCCAAGTTCCTTAATCTTGATGGTGGATACTTGTAGAGAAATCATATTCTTTGATTTTTGTTATCTTCATCAACACCTCAAAACTAAGTGGATTCAAAGGCTTCAAAGGTAATCTCTAAAACATCCTATGATTGTTTTTATTTCATTCCAACCTCTATAAATGGATCCATGATGGTTTGGTTTTGTTATGAACTAAAAATAAACTTGTTATTTTTAAAGTCTTATGTTGCTGGTTTTTGTGAAAAACAAACTTTTATTTCGTATCAAAACCCAACAGTGGTATCAGAGACATCTTTTATATGTTATAATGAATTTTTTTATGTTTGATAATCTTTGGTTTTTGGAAAACAAGCATGGATTTATTTTGGTTAAGAAAAATCCATATTTGTCTTCTTTGGCAACTTCTTGGTTAAAATTGTTTATTTTTATATATAACTATTTTTCATGCATTTTGGTTATATAAAAGTTGTCTTAGAAAAAACAAAGAGTTGTTTGTTGTAATATTTGATATGTTGTTGTGTATAAACATGTCATTTGGATATTTGTGTTGTGTTTGGTTGATATTTATTCATAAGATGTAATAGATAAATAAGTATTTTTTTTCATTTGTTAATTTGTTGTAATAAATTAGTTAGACTAGTTGTATTTATTTTAAATGTAACAAAATGAAGAAATTACCACTTTGAAGATGACTTGACTACTTAAGACCATAATCCAAACCATAAGCTTCCACTTTTGGTTTTGGGATCAATTATAGTCTTAATGGTTTAAGCGTTGCAACTTTCACAACATGAGGATTTGAAGTTATTTTTGCAAGCAAGAGTTGACTTGGCAAGTGGGCGCTTGAAGACCTTCTAAAGTGTCCCTTAGGTCCTTAGGAAATACTTAATAATTCTTGTGATGGCTCACAAAAATTATTACTAGTCATGGCTTGGTTTATACACATTATAATGCATGTATGTGATGTTTGTTTTATGTTAAATATATGTTATGTTTTATGTATAAAAATGGTTTATACATGTCAAATAACATTTTTTCATAAGATAATATCACTTGGAATTTGAGTAAAAAATATTTAAAAGATAACATAAGATGTTTATAAATGGATATTTATAAAAACGTTTTACCGGTTTCGGTTAAAGCTCAAAATTTTGTTGAAAATAGTTTTATTGTAAAACTTATAAATACCCAACTTTAAAATATTTGAAATGGTTTAAAAGATATTTAAACTTTATATAAACTCCATGTCTTTCTAATAAATAATGAGTTTTTATTAAAATGACTAAAATCGGTTCATAGCGTTATAACGGCAAATAATAAAACTAGTGATTATTTTTTTGCGTCGAAACTTAATATATGACATTGTTGTTTTAAACATAACGCAACATGTTGATATTATCTTTTATGCATGCTAAACGAGATTTAAAACAAAAGTATCATCACCCAAGTTTTGGTTTATCAAAATATGACTTTTATCATAATGTCACAATTAGAAATTTTTGTGCCTTGTAACCAACACTTAAACCAAATTATGAATCAAAAACATAAGAGCATGTATGATGCATACTCTATGACAACAAAATTTCAATCAAACATCTCATGCAAGCAATTCAAATAGTCATTAAGCAATTGGAAACCCTAGAAGTTCTTGTTTAAGTCCATTTTGGACTAGGACTTCCTTATTGGGCCCAATGGACCAATAAGCTTCCAATTTAGCTATCTTGGGCTTAGAACTCTTAAATGGGCTCTAATTGGACCCACATCTATTTAATTTAATATTTTAGGCCATATTGGGCCTAGAATGAAATAGATTAATTATATGAACCATTTTGGACCATAATTAACCTAATCTAGCCTAATAAGTCATAAAAATCACATTTATATTCTTTTAGGGCCAAAAATCATCCAACCTAGCTATAACATGGGCTTAAGGGCAAAAAGCCCAAAAACCTCCTCTCACCCTCCCCATTCTCGGCCCAAGCCCAAAAGAAGAGGAGAGTTGACTTTGTGAGTGCCACCTCACCATTGTTCAAGGGACTTCCATGCAAGAAGACCCAAACATCCATGCACTCACATACTTCCATGACTAGCTAACTCTTTTTCTCCCTTTCTCTCTTGCTCTCGGCCGAGTTCAAGCACACACACACACACACACACTTCACTTTCCTTTCTCTCAAGAAAACTCTCTCATATCTCATCCATATTTCGAGATCTAAGAAGTGTTCAAGGGGATTTTTACACAAAAATCATCATCTAAGGTAAGAAATCTCTTAGATCCTTAAACTAGCTACTTCATTTCATCCAAAAATCACCTCTTAATTTATTCAAACTCATGATCTAGCACCTAAGAAGCATTCAAGTTCGAAATCTTCCAAGGAAGGTTGCTAAGGCCGAATTTCTTCTCATTATATTCCAAAAACTGAAACCACACCCAAAGGTGAGCTTCATACCCCCTATTTTTCGGTTTTTATAAGTTTTGTGGGGGAGAATACAAGCAAATGTGTAGATCTATGAGTAAATGTATGCCTTGTGTGATTTTTAAGCTTATATGTATGATCTTATATGATTGTGATGTTTATACTAGCCAAAAAGAACCTAAAAACCGAGATCTACAATATGAAGAATGAAATAAGTATAACTTATACCATTTCACACTAATCAAGTCTAGAAAAATAATCTAGTTGGTTAATATGAACATTTTTGGACTTAAAACCCATTTTTGGGCTCAAAATGCCATAAATACAAAACTAAGGGGCCCAAAATGACAAAATATGAATTCTGAAGGTTGAGATGAGTCTAAACAGTTTATAATATGTGCTTTCTGAATATCAACACTATTGAAGGGTTAATAATGTGAATTTTAAACATAAAGGGCCAAAATGGGCTTTTCGGCCCAATAAAACCCCAAATTGCGAGATCTTTGAATTATAGGGGCTGAAACTGCACAATTCTGTAAAACAGGGGATTACTAGTATACTAAATCTATTTCAAGGGTCAAAAATGCTTTTCAAATTAAAAAGGGACCAAAGATGCAAAAATTTTCCATTTTGGGCCAAAAGTATAAAAGTTGTAAAAATGGAGGTTTCAACCGAGAACATTTCATTTTTGAAGGACTTAAGCTGTTTATCAAGTAAATTTGTGCTAAAAATGTCTTTCCAATAAGTTTTGATAGTAAAGTGTCAAGAAAAATAGTTTAAGGACTAAAATGGAAATTCTTTTATACACAAAGGGTTAAAAGTGTAAATTTATTTCAAGAAGGGGCTTAAAAAGATAAACTCTAATTCTTAAAACAATAAATCCCTTGAAATAAAAATACGAGTACTACGTCTACTGGCGGAACGTAATAATAAATACACTTTCAACACCAATATCGTTACCAAACGAATTGATTCGGTCTCGAATCAATAACGAATCAAAAATCAATAAACAATGGTACTTCAATACACACGCGGAAATTTACGAGAAGTCAATACACAATCTTTGGGCTCGAAAGTTTCAAATTGTGCTTGTTGGCCTAGCTAGCCCAATGACATGATCTTTAGGCCCGAAGGGAACGCGCTTACATGTTATTGGGCCTTATATGACCTAATTCCGTGTAAAAGGACTTTCAATAGCTTTATTGTGCTGTTGGGCCCTAAGGGTCCTTTGGTACTGCTAGCAAAGTCGAGAAGTCAAATGCGAGTCGGGCCAAGTGCCTTTCGCATTCACGATAGCCTTGAACGACTTATGGAAATAACGGGGGCTTCGTACACTCCTTTCTCCTCGGTTGTGGGGCTATGAGAAGTCAGGGTGGTTGGATTAAGTGAGTAGTACGGACGACGCCTAAGGGATCGTTTGTATTTGTTAGTTGTAAACTAGTCATTTTCATTAATGCGTGATTATAATGACTCACAACCCATAATTAATCCAATGTCACCTGGAATTATCGAAAACAACGTCGTATCGGAATAACACAAACTAAGCCACGTAATTTGATGTATTGGGAAAACGTCGGGTTTTCCCTGGGGAATTCAACACTCTTAACTATGTGATGTATACAATGTCTAACAATTATTCACGTTTACAATAATCAACAAGCATACTTACGGATCTCCACACTTTTTCTTATATACAACCCTTTTTTTTGAAAATATCGGATTTTCTGTGGTTTTCAAAACTATACAAATCATTTCTTTTCAAATCTTACTTATGAACTCACCAACATTTCATATGTTGACGTTTTTCCAAAATACTTGTATTCTCATGTAACAGGTAAATTGAAGAAAAATGTGTCCAGTGATGTCATGATGTTTGTTTAATTAATATCGAACGGTTGATGTTTTGGAAATGTAATGTTTTGAAACAATGTACTGAATGTAAACAATATCGATTGTAATATTTCAATGCATGGTGATGAATGATGTTATGATTCATGTATAATCATTGTGATGGTATTCAATTGAGTCACAATAGCCCTCGGACGTTTCCGTCGTCTGGTTCGGGGGTGTGACAGGTTGGTATCAGAGCTCTGTTTATAGTGAACTAGCATATCTATCCACACATTGATATGCAACTACAAACCAAAAGAGGGACTAACACAACTCTGAACAAAACGAGTAAAACATAACAATAAAACACCCTTGCTTGTATTAGGAATGAGAACCTAACACCGAATCAAACAAGATAATGCTAGTATCTCGGTTAATCCAGGACTGTTTTTAGTTGTATCAAGGAGCGGATGTAGCCTGATCAACTACATTCCTACCAAGGTATCACTACCATACGTCCTGAGGAGATCGTGATAGTTAGGGAACCTAAAACATACCCCTTTATCACTAAAAAGAGAACATCTGTTTAGTCTATACCATAGTTGTAAAGTCATAGGAGTAACGATAGTTTATACCTTCCCCCAGTCTTCATGGAGGGAGAGCAGCAGGGTATCCAGTTTCATCAAGTCCTAGTGGCTTACAAAATGCTTGAAGATGAACCAGAAGGGAATCAAGAGGGAGCACACGACGTCGGACCTGACGAATACACAGACACCGACTACGAGTTCGAGGAGGCCGATGATGACATAGAGGAAGGACAAGACTCGGGCAAAGATCACGCCATGTCGTTTGTTAGCGAGGCGCAGTAGGACCACCCCGCCCCACCAGTGAACCCCGCAAGGGAGAATCGCTCCCCCGAAGCTGAGATTGCTGCCATGCGACAACAACTGTTCGCTATGGAAGCACGTGCAGTGCGAGCTGAGCAGAGGGATGAGGTCATTGGAGACATGGCGGAGATGGCTCAGTTGTTGGCTCAACACTTCGGCATATGATCTCACCCCCTATCTTAGGATACTCCGTGGAGTACTAGGGATAGAAGTATCAGTCTTTAGTACTATGGCATTAGGATCTATGTTATGTACCCCGACTCTATGTTTAAGTGACTACACTACTCATAGAGCCGTTATGCTGTTGAACTAATATCACTTATGTATGCTCTATCGAGCAAAATTTTCATGTATCAAATGCGGATAATATTAGTGAACTTTTACGTGTTTTATTATGACATTACAAATTGCTATGTGTTGCGAATCCATGATTGTATGCTAATTTGTAGAAGTACTTAAGTTCGTACCATGCACCTAGTTAGTAGGATCACAACCTCACAGAAACCACATGCACTCAACATATTTCCGTTTCATGACAGAACAACGGGAAAGGGGTCGGGAGTTCGAACAACGGAATGAATCAAGTACCCACCAAAACATGTACCTACTAGGACTTCACAAACGCCAAACCACGAACCTTTAACGGCACCGGAGGAGTGATCACCCTGAAACGATGGATCGAGAAGGTGGAATCGGTGTTCGAGATATGAGATTGCCCTGAAGAGATGAAAGTAAAGTTTGCTGCATGCACTTTTGTCGACCAAGCGCTCACTTGGTGGAACGGGCATGTGGAAGCCATGACACTCCCCGTAGCCAATTCCATGCCATGGACAGAAATGAAGGAAATGCTGATGGCCGAATACTGCCCTCATGGTGAGATTCAGAAAATGGAGCAAGAGTTGTGGAACCTCACTGTATGGAATGCTGATATCGATGCCTACATATCAAGATTTAGTGAACTGTCTCTGTTATGTCCAGGCGTGATCACCTCGGAAGGAAAGAAGATCGAGCGATTCATCTGGGGACTAACCTCTCCGATCCAAGGAAACGTGATAGCTGCAAATCCCGAAACTTTCGACAGTGCTAAGAGATTGGCGAAGAAGCTGTATGACCACAACAACAAGAAGGGTGAGAAGCCAGCGGAGGCTGATGGCAAGAAGGAAGGTGATGGCAAGAAGGGGAATAACAACAAGAGGAAGGGGCATCAAGGCCCCGAGACTTCTAAGAAGCAGCATACAGTGGCAGTTAATGCTGCCACCGCACAAGTTCCGGCCACACCACATGCTCCAGCCTCAGCTGCTTCGAATGCTCCTAGACCTTATTCCGGTAATCTTCCCAAGTGCAACAAGTGCGGTTTCCATCACAATGGAGAGTGCAAGGAGCTGCAGTGCACCATTTGCAATCGGAAGGGGCACACCACAAGGTATTGCAGGACTTACCCTCCTCAGAATCAACAACAGGGAAATAGCAACAACAACAATAACCGCAACAACAACAACATCAACACCGGCGGCAACAATGCAGGGCCTAGCCATACCTGCTATGGGTGTGGGAGGACTGGGCATTTCCGCCGAGATTGCCCTAATAACAACAATCCCAGAAATGGAGGAACAGGAAGGGTGCTGACCATGGGTTAGGGGGAGGCGATTCAGGATCCCGTTGTTGTTACCGGTACGTTTCCCCTAAACCACACTTATGCATGCATCCTATTTGACACCGGAGCCGAGCGAAGTTTTGTGAGCAATAAGTTTAAAAATTTATTAAAACAACAACCCCAGAAGCTCAATGAAACCTTTACGGTGGAAATGGCCAATGGGAAAACCGAATCCACTGGGGAAATCTACACCGGATGTACCCTAACCTTAAATCAACACGTCTTTCGAATAGACTTAATGCCTGTTTCCATTAGGAGTTTCGATGTGATTATTGGCATGGACTGGTTAAGCCCCCACCATGCTAAAATTATGTGTCACGAGAAGGCCGTTCGCCTTCACCTTCCCAATCACGAAACCCTAGTTATTTACGGAGACAAACCTAGCACGAACCTTCGCCTCATCTCGTGCATCCAGGCATAGAAGCATCTACGAAAGAACGATTTGACATTCCTGGCTCACATAGTGGATAAAACCAAGGAAGAGGTTAACATTCAAGACATTCCCGTAGCACGTGAATTCCCAGACGTATTTCCTGAAGATCTTCCTGGAGTACCCCCAGAGAGACAAGTTGAGTTCCGAATTGACCTCGTTCCAGGAGCAACTCCTCTCGCTAAATCGCCCTACCGGCTAGCTCCTGCTGAAATGTAGGAATTGTACAACCAACTCAGCGAACTCCTGGGCAAGGGATTCATCCGACCTCGTTACTCGCCATGGGGAGCTCCAGTCCTCTTTGTCAAAAAGAAGGACGGATCATTTAGAATGTGCATCGACTACAGGGAGTTAAATAAACTCACTGTCAAAAATCGCTATCCACTCCCACGAATTGACGATCTATTTGACCAGCTCCAAGGAGCTAGTTACTTCTCTAAGATAGATCTACGGTCCGGATACCATCAGTTCAAAGTCCGGGAAGAGGATATTCCTAAAACCCCTTTCCGAACTTGTTACGGACATTATGAATTTGTCGTAATGCCCTTCGGTCTAACAAATGCCCCTGCCGCATTTATGGATCTGATGAACCGAATCTGTCGACCATTCCTCGACAACTTTGTCATCGTCTTCATTGAAGACATTCTCGTTTATTTCCGAAGCGAGGAAGAACATGGCCAACATCTCCGACAAATCCTAGAAACTCTGCGATCGGAAAAGCTATACTCAAAACTCTCCAAGTGTGAGTTCTGGCTCCGCAGCGTGAACTTCCTAGGTCATGTTGTTAGCCAAGATGGAATTCATGTGGATCCCTCTAAGGTCAAAGCCGTTGAAGGACGGGCAGTCCCGACAACACCCACAAAAATTCGTCAATTCTTAGGCCTAGCGGGCTACTATAGGAGGTTCATTCAAAACATCTCTAAGATCGCCAAGCCACTTACCTCGCTTACACAAAAGGGCGTACCATTCAAATGGACGGACAAACAAGAAGTTGCATTCCGAACCCTGAAGCAGATGCTCTGCAGCTCCCCGATACTATATCTACCAGAGGGAACGGAAGATTTCCTGGTCTACTGTGACGCGTCAAATCAGGGTCTAGGTTGCGTTCTCATGTAGCGTGGAAGAGTGATAGATTACGCATCCCGCCAACTAAAGACGCACGAAGTGAATTATACGACCCATGACCTAGAAGTGGGAGCCGTGGTCTTTGCTCTGAAGATTTGGAGGCATTACCTTTATGGTACAAAGTGCACCATCTTCATAGACCACAAGAGTCTCCAGCACATCTTGAATTAGAAAGAGCTGAATATGAGGCAACGAAGATGGGTGGAGTTATTAAATGATTACGAGTGTGAAATCAAGTATCACCCAGGCAAGGCCAATGTAGTAGCTGATGCATTGAGCCGGAAGGAGTACTCTAATCGTCGTGCAAAAACTCTCTCAATAACCATCCAATCTCACCTAACCACTCAGATCGGAGTAGCCTAGTCAGATGCCATGAAGACGGAAAACAGAGCAAGCGAAGCATTACGCGGAATGGAAAAGAACCTAGAGGTGAGAGAGGACGGAGTATACCATTTCATGAACCGTATTTGGGTCCCTAACCTCGGAGGATTTAGGGAGGTAGTCATGAAGGAATCCCACAAGACGCGATACTCCATCCATCCCGGTTCGGACAAGATGTATTTGGATATTAAACAACACTATTGGTGGCCTAACATGAAGGAAGAAATTGCCACCTATGTATGTAAGTGCCTTACTTGTGCCAAGGTAAAGGTGGAGTACTAGAAGCCCTCGGGATTATTACAGCAACCGGTGATTCCCGAGTGGAAGTGGGAAGGGATTTCTATGGATTTTGTGACCAAGCTACCCAAGACGTCGGACGGATTAGACACTATATGGGTAATAGTTGACCGACTGACGAAATCTGCCCATTTCCTGCCAATAAAAGAATCCTACAAGATGGACGCGTTTATACATTCGAGAAATCGTGAGACTTCATGGAATACCAGTGTCCATCATCTCAGATAGAGACAGTAGATTCACTTCACGTTTTTGGCAATCACTTCAGAAAGCACTCGGAACCCATCTCGACATGAGCACCGCTTATCACCCACAAACGGACGGTCAAAGCGAACGAACCATTCAGACGCTCGAAGACATGCTTCGTGCATGTTTGATAGACTTTGGGAAGTCTTGGGACATCCACTTACCCTTAGTTGAATTCTCTTATAACAACAGTTACCATTCGAGCATCAAGGTCGCTCCTTTCGAAGCACTATATGGACGTAAGTGTAGATCACCGTTGTGTTGGGCTGAGGTGGGTGACACCCAGCTAGCAAAGACACTAGCATCGGACAAGGCGCTAACGGGACCGGAGATGATTCGTGAAACCACAAAAAAGATAGTTCAAATCAGAGCTCGATTACAAGCATCGCGCGACCGACAGAAGATCTACACTGATAAACGATGAAAGCCCTTAGAGTTTCAGGTCGGGGATCGAGTGCTGTTAAAAGTTTCGCCTTGGAAAGGAGTCATTCGTTTCGGAAAACGGGGAAAACTGAACCCACGATACATTGGACCTTTCGAGATCGTTTCCCGAATAGGTCCAGTGGCGTACAAAATGCAGCTACCCGCGGAGCTAAACAGTGTACACCCGATGTTCCATGTCTCCAATCTAAAGAAGTGCCTATCAGATGAAACACTCATCATTCCCCTTGACGAGATTGAAATCAACGAGAATATCCTGTTCGTTGAAGAACTGTTTGAAATCATGCATAGGGAGGTGAAGCGTACCAAGCAAAGCCGCATCCCGATCGTGAAAGTACGGTGGAACGCGAAGCATGGGCGAGAATTCACGTGGCAACGCGAAGACCAAATGAAGCAAAAGTACCCTCACCTATTCTAGCATTCTCAAACCTAGCTTTCAAAAGAATTTCGGGACGAAATTCCCTCTAACGGGGGGATGATGTCACAATTAGAAATTTTTGTGCCTTGTAACCAACACTTAAACCAAATTATGAATCAAAAACATAAGAGCATGTATGATGCATACTCTATGACAACAAAATTTCAATCAAACATCTCATGCAAGCAATTCAAATAGTCATTAAGCAATTGGAAACCATAGAAGTTCTTGTTTAAGTCCATTTCGGACTAGGACTTCCTTATTGGGCCCAATGGACCAATAAGCTTCCAATTTGGCTATCATCCAACCTAGCTATAACATGGGCTTAAGGGCAAAAAGCCCAAAAACCTCCTCTCACCCTCCCCATTCTCGGCCCAAGCCCAAAAGAAGAGGAGAGTTGACTTTGTGAGTGCCACCTCACCATTGTTCAAGGGACTTCCATGCAAGAAGACCCAAACATCCATGCACTCACATACTTCCATGACTAGCTAACTCTTTTTCTCCCTCTCTCTCTTGCTCTCGGCCGAGTTCAAGCACACATACACACACACACACTTCACTCTCCTTTTTCTCTAGAAAACTCTCTCATATCTCATCCATATTTCGAGATCAAAGAAGTGTTCAAGGGGATTTTTACACAAAAATCATCATCTAAGGTAAGAAATCTCTTAGATCCTTAAACTAGCTACTTCATTTCATCCAAAAATCACTTCTTAATTCATTCAAACTCATGATCTAGCACCTAAGAAGCATTCAAGTTCGAAATCTTCCAAGGAAGGTTGCTAAGGCCGAATTTCTTCTCATTTTCTTCCAAAAACCGAAACCACACCCAAAGGTGAGCTTCATACCCCCTCTTTTTTGGTTTTTATAAGTTTTGTGGGGGAGAATACAAGCAAATGTGTAGATCTATGAGTAAATGTATGCCTTATGTGATTTTTATGCTTATATGTATGATCTTATGTGATTGTGATGTTTATACTAGCCAAAAAGAATCTAAAAACCGAGATCTACAATATGAAGAATGAAATAAGTATAACTTATACCATTTCACACTAATCAAGTCTAGAAAAATAATCTAGTTGGTTAATATGAACATTTTTGGACTTAAAACCCATTTTTGAGCTCAAAATGCCAAAAATACAAAACTAAGGGGCCCAAAACGACAAAATATGAATTCTAAAGGTTGAGATGAGTCTAAACAGTTTCTAATATGTATTTTTTGAATATCAACACTTTTGAAGGGTTAATAATGTGAATTTTAAACATAAAGGGCCAAAATGGGCTTTTCGGCCCGATAAAGCCCCAAATTGCGAGATCTTTGAATTATAGGGGCTGAAACTGCACAATTCAATAAAACAGGGGATTACTAGTATACTAAATCTATTTCAAGGGTCAAAAATGCTTTTCAAATTAAAAAGGGACCAAAGATGCAAAAAAATTTGTAGCACCTGGTTCCTGATATGTATTAACTCTCCTTATATATTGCATTTAAACCTTGGACTCGGCGAGTTGAAGGACTAACTCACCGAGTAGAAGCGGGACTAGACGCGGGATCTACTATGTGTACTCGGCAAGTAGGCTCGAGGGACTCGGCGAGTAGACCCTGTCTGGACTTAAACCCTAACCCGGGTGTTTGCACCCTATTTAAACGATCTAACCCAGCCTCCATTTCCCCTAGCACTCCTAGAGATCTGTAGAACGAAACCCTAGCCCCCTTTGTGTCCTTGTGGGTGAAGGCGGGTTGGAGCTTGGGAGAAGAAGGAGAAGGTTGAAGAGTGCAAGAAGGGAAGCAGATCCGGAATCTACTCTGTGAAGGGCTTCTATTCAGGTAGTAAAGTTCTTACCTTGACCTTTAGTTCATTGAATCCCCCTTTTGTCGCTAAAATGTGGTTTTAAGCCCTAAGAACCTAAATCTCTATGTGTTTATGGTTAATGTTCTGCAAGGACTTCGGATTTGGACCTTTAGGACATCCTAGTAGCATAAAGTCTCGGTGGTTGAGGTGATTGAGGTCCCTATTGAGCGTAGGACCTCTTAAAGAGCTTGGAATTGCATGTTTGAGCTCCTAGGGCCATGCATGCACGTAAAGTTTCCAACTTTACGTGGTAAATATGCCCTAGGACCATAGATCTGTGATTTTGAAGCATTGCATGTCTCAGATCTGGCCTACTCAGGAAGTGGGTCGAGGAACTCGGCGAGTCCCAAAGTGGAACTCGGCGAGTTCTATGAAGATGGTCTTAGACTCGGCGAGTTGGATGAACAACTCGGCGAGTCCTATGAAGATTGCCTGGAGCTCGCCGAGTTGTTCTTCAAACTCGGCGAGTCATATGAACTTTCACAGAGCAAGAGGGGTTTAAGCGTTGAAGGTTCAACCCTTCGTACCTGCACGCAGAATTAACCGTGTAACGTAGTCCCCAAACCCCAAAACCTCGTATGGGGTGTTCTGGTGTGGATTGGAAGCGAGTAGGGGATCCGCTCGAGGAACTCGGCGAGTTGCTCGCGGACACAGCGAGTTGGGACTCGAGTCGGCCCCATAGTCCCGAGTAGTGAGTCAAGGGTGACTCAGTGAGTGGGGAGAGGGACTTGGCGAGTAGGACCGGATTAGAAAGGGAAGGACTCGGCGAGTTGCTCGCGGACTCGGCGAGTCCAGTCAACTGGAAGTCGACTTTGACTTGGATTTCGACTTGGTCAAGGGTAAAAGGGTCATTTTACCCTAAGTACATCTAGCAGTGTTTGACTGATCGTTTTGTGGGAATTATAGTCAGAGGACGTCCAGAGCAGCAGCAGCAGCAGTAGACAGTCAGTTCCCGATCAGATGAGTAGCTACTTTGAGGTGAGTTACCTTCCAGTAGCGGTGGGTCTACGGCCACAATGCCGACCCACCAGTAGGAGTTGTATGTGGATGATTGTCTCCGTGATATTCATCTAGGATTACTACTACCTGTGCTATGTTTATGTGCTAGTATGACATGATGCTATGTGTTAGTGGCAGTAGGGGAGATAGTCCCCAAGATAACCGGTCGATAGGGCCGAAGGGGTAGTTATACCCAGCCATGCTAGATAGATTTTGATGCTGTGGTACATGTTATGTGGTAGTAGTAGAGGGGAGAAGTAGTCTCCAGTACCCGGTTGAGACGACCGAAGGGGAGGCCAGCACCCATATATGCTAGGCAGTATCCGGTCGAGAGGACCGAAGGGGAGGCCAGCACCCAGGTATGCTAGGCAATATCCGGTCGAGAGGACCGAAGGGGTAGGTCGGGCACCTAGATATGCCTGACGATAGATGTATGTTATGTGATTATTATGGTATGTGGTACAGTGGGGGAACTCACTAAGCTTTGTGCTTATGTTTTTCAGTTGTTGTTTCAGGTACCTCTTTAGCCAAGGGGAAGGAGCAGGCTCGGTAGCAGCATATCACACACACTTTTGTTTCCGCAGTTATGAGTTTATTCTGGGATTGATACTCTGATATTTTGGTTGTTTAAATGTTGTGGATTTCAATTTGGTTTTCGATGTGAAATGGTTTAATTATACAATGTTTTAATTATTAATGATTTCCAAGTAATGATTTATAAACAAAATTTTTGGACGTGAAAATTGGGTCGTTACAAGTTGGTATCAGAGCCCTGGTTTGAGGGATTCAGACACACCTTCGGGGGTGTCTGAACTCAAATCGAGGGATTAAAAGATTTTCTAAAAGAAAATGTTTTCAAAAAAAAATTGAGAAAAGAGTTTTGAGAAAGAACGAAGTGTGTGATGTGCGCGACCGACCGAGCTCAAGTAAGTATTCCCCAAAGTACCCATACAAGTTTATGTTATGTTTCTTAGCTTTTGTAGAACAGCATGCTAGAATAGGACTAAGGATCTAGGAGTGATGCCTTATGTGCCTGCTTTATGTGTTTCAGCTGTATGAGAATTGCATGCTAGTATTGAGTAGACAACAAGTAGGATAGCCTGATTAGGTTATGCCTGATGATATGAGCTTAGCATTGTATGCTAGTACAGTTCCTGTAAGCAGATAGAGTTGAGTGAGATTGTTACCCTTGTCTGAATGCTGCTTGCTTCGTGCTTTGTGGGACTCTGAATAATGGGAGTTAGCCATTAGATGAATACGTCACGTCACATGTGATCAGGGTTGAATAATCTTAGAGTGCTGGATTTGATCCTACCGTGTAGCTTTTGTTTGAGTCCAACCGTTGTAGGGACAATTCGGGTACTCGAAGGATTTTCTGAGCCTCGTCACATGTGATGGTATTCGGGTAATGGCTGATTGGCATTACAAGGAGGCCTGCAGCAGCTGAGGACTGGATAGAGTAGAATCAGAGATTTCCCTAGGGCAAGCCTAGGATGAGTATAGCAGTGATCAGCAATAGTGAAAGGGATCTGGTGGAGTCAAGGCAATCCTTGAAGAAGGTACGGATAGATGTGGAAGGTAGTATGGGCCCGTACTACTGAAAGCAGAGGATCCGTACCCGAACCAAGGGAGGCCAAGATGAGACCAGGGAACTTGTAGTAGATGTGATCCCTCAAGAATTATTAGTATCACTAACAGTTATTATTTATGTATCGCAGAATGGTGGTACTACGTTCGAGGCCGATAGATGGCGGTTCAGGAGAGGGGTCAGGTTCGGGATCAGGTTCCAAGCCAGTGGATGAGGGACTACGTGAGTTCATCGTGTCAGAGATCACCAGGGGTATCCTTGAGTCGACCCCCATTATCTTCGGGTCGATCAAGGAAGGGATCATCAAGTTGATGGAGGATTGCCTCAGGGCATTCAGGAGTGACATGGCATCGGGCCAGTCGGGATCTCACACGCTGTCCTTTAAGGACTTTAGGGGCAGTGGTGCGCTGGATTTCCACGGGGTGAAGGACCCCATTGCTGCCAGGCGATGGATTGCAGACATTGAGTCTGCACAGTTGACTAGCTTCTGCCCCGAGGGGTCGAAGGTGAGGTATGCAGCAGGGATTGCACTGCTCCGGCATCAGTTATTCAGATGACTGAGTTGTTGTGTTTCCACTGCAACCAAAGGGGCCACAAGAAGGCCAATTGCCCCCAGTTGACAGTCCCAACGCCAGTAAAGGCGCCAGCTCCAGCGACCCTGCGGATCATGGATGGCCGTCAGGGCAAGGCAGAGGCTCCAGTGGTGAGGATCCGGGCATTTCAGCTGACTACCGAGGAGGCACGCGTCGCACCCGATGTGGTAACGGGTATGATTCTTTCCCTCTATTTTATTTTTATAATGCTATGTTATTGATATGTGCTCTGTGTGTATATGTATGCATTAGGATCGTTCCATGTGAACGGCATCCCAGTTCAGGTGTTGTTCGACTCGGGTGCATCCCGATCATTTGTTTCCCTTGCGCTTAGCAAGAAGTTTCCTAAGTCTTCAGGTGAGTTAGATTGCCCTTTGGAGGTAGAGATTGCTGATGATCGATCGGTGAGAGCATCGACGGTGTTTCGGGATTGCGTATTGCGTTTGTTTGAGGAACGTTACCTGGTAGACTTGGTTCCCATTCCGTTGCGTGGGAACAAGGTGATTATAGGCATGGATTGGTTGAGCCCTAATGGGGCGGTGATAGATTGCGCGCAGCAGCTAGTGCGAGTCAGGACCCCAAGTGGGGGAGAGTTAGTGATTCATGGCGAGAGGCCACAGTGTGGACCCACAGTCTGTTCGGCAGCAAGGGCTAGACGATACCTTCAGCAGGGATGCGCAGGATATGTCGCGTACGTGATGGATACCCGGGAGGCGGGTAAGGCGACGGTGAGCGAGGTTCCGCTGGTGCGAGATTTCGCAGATGTTTTTCCAGAGGAGCTTCCTGGGATACCTCCGGAACGATAGGTGGAGTTCAGGATTGACCTCGTTCCTGGTGCGGCTCTGATAGCCAAGGCCCCATATCGGTTGGCTCCTCTGAGATGCAGGAGTTGTCTACACAGCTGCAGGAGCTGTTAGACAAGGGATTCATTCGACCGAGCGGTTCACCTTGGGGAGCCCCGATTCTGTTCGTGAAAAAGAAGGACGGGTCGCATCAAATGTGTATAGATTACTGGGAGCTGAACAAGGCAACGGTGAAGAACCGTTACCCACTCCCGAGGATTGATGATCTCTTTGACCAGCTTCAGGGGGCATCTTGGTTCTCCAAGATTGATTTGCGTTCGGGTTATCATCAGATGAGGGTCTGGGAGGAGGATATGCAGAAGACCACGTTTCGGACGCGCTATGGCCATTATGAGTTCGTGGTGATGCCGTTTGGGCTCACCAATGCTCCTGCCGCGTTCATGGACCTCATGAACCGTGTATGCAGACCGATGCTGGATCGGTCTGTGATAGTTTTTATCGATGACATCTTGGTTTATTCCAAGACACAGGAAGAGCATGAGGAGCATCTGCGAGAGGTATTGGAGACCCTGAGGAGGGAGAGCTTGTATGTCAAGTTCTCCAAGTGTGAGTTTTGGTTGCGCGAGGTGCAATTTCTCGGACACCTTGTCAACCAGAACGGGATTCTGGTCGATCCGGCCAAGGTCGAGGCCATGATGAGATGGGAGGTTCCGAAGTCTCCATCTGAGATTCGGAGTTTCCTAGGATTGGCAGGATATTATCGGAGATTCATTAAGGACTCCAAGATAGCCGTACCCCTGACGCGGCTGACGAAGAAAGTCGTAGTCTTTCGATGGGGACCCGAGCAGCAGACTGCGTTTGAGACGCTGAGACGGAGATTGTGCAAGGCGCCGATCTTAGCCCTGCCAGAGGGCGTAGAGGATTTTGTGGTTTATTGTGACGCGTCCATTTTTGGGTTGGGCGCGGTACTGATGCAGAGGGGGCATGTCATTGCCTACGCTTCGAGGCAGCTCAAGCCTCACAAGGCGAACTACCCAACGCATGATTTGGAGTTGGGGGCGGTGGTTTTTGCCCTCAAGATTTGGCGACATTACCTCTACGGGGTTTGATGTACCATTTACACGGACCACAAGAGTTTGAGGTACCTCATGGATCAGCCGAATCTGAACATGAGGCAGGGTCGGTGGTTGGACGTGGTGAAGGATTATGATTGCGAGATCCTTTACCACCCGGGAAAGGCCAACATGGTGGCCGATGCACTTAGCCGTAAGGCGGCACTGATTAGGGATATTTGCATGAGGATGACCATAGTGACTCCCCTGTTGGAGCAAATTCGGGAGGCTCAACAGGAGGCTATCAAGGAGGAACATCGGAAGAGTGAGCGTGTGGTGGGTTAGGTTCCCTCCTTCGATTATGATAGCCGAGGACTACTGACACTACACCGTAGGGTGTGGATGCCGTATCACGGAGGCGTGCGCCAGATCTTGATGGAAGAGGCGCACAAGACCCGATTCTCTATTCATCCCGGGGCGACGAAGATGTATAGGGATCTTCGTCCAGATTATTGGCGGCCCTGCATGACGCGGGATGTGGCATGGTACGTCGAGCGGTGCTTGACCTGCAGGAAGGTCAAGGTCGAACATTAGAGACCGCATGGCAAGATGCATCTGTTGGACATCCTGTTGTGGAAATGGGAAGATATCACGATGGATTTTATCACAAAGCTTCCCAGGACCGCGCGTGGAGTGGATTCGATTTGGGTCATCGTGGATCGATTGACCAAGAGTGCTCACTTTATCCAGATTCAGCAGAGCATATCGGCCGAGAAATTGGCTGACATCTATATCAGGGAGATCGTGGCGCGGCATGGGGTGCCAGTATCGGTTATCTCGGACAGGGATATGCATTTTACTTCCAGGTTTTGGAAGAGGTTTAATGACGAGTTGGGCACTCGTTTTCATTTTAGCACCGCCTTTCACCCACAGACAGATGGTCAGAGCGAGCGGACCATCCAGAATCTGGAGGATATGTTGCGGGCGTGCGTGCTAGACTTTGGTGGTAGCTGGGATACTTATCTTCCCTTGGCTGAGTTCTCGTACAACAACAGCTACCACGTGAGTATCGACCGCCCTCCATTCAAGATGTTGTACGGACGGAGGTGCAGGACCCCGATATGATGGGGAGAGGTTGGTCAGAGGGTCATGGGGAGCACCGAAGTGGTGCTCAAGACTACTAAGAGGATTCATCAGGTTCGGAGCAGGCTTCAGACCGCGCAGAGTCGGCAGAAAAGTTACGTCGACAAGCGCCGATCCAACCTGGAGTTCCAGGTTGGGGATATGGTTCTCCTGAAGGTGTCGCCTTGGAAGGGCGTCATTCGATTCAGGAAGTAGGGCAAGTTGGGGCCGAGGTATATTGGGCCGTTCAGGGTTGTAGCCCGGGTGGGCAAGGTGGCGTATAGGCTGGATTTTCCAGCCGAACTCAATCAGATACACAACACTTTCCATGTTTCTCAGCTGCGGAAGTGCCTGGTAGACGACTCCATAATGGTTCCTTTAGAGGACATTCAGGTCGATGGTGGCCTGCATTATGTAGAGAGACCAGTAGCAATCATCGACCGAAAGTCGAAGGATTTGAGGAACAAGCGAGTGGAACTCGTGAAGGTACAATGGCAGCACCGGAAGGGATCAAAGTGGACTTGGGAGTCGGTGGAAGAGATGATGGAGCATTACCCCGAGCTATTTTTGGGGAAAGCGACAGACTTCAAGGACGAAGTCTAAAATAAGTGGGGGAGATTTATAGCTCCTGGTTCCTGGTATATATATTAACTCTCATTGTATATTGCATTTTAACCTTGGACTCGACGAGTTGAAGGACTAATTCGCCGAGTAGAAGCGGGACTAGATGCGGGATCTACTCTGTCTACTCGGCGAGTAGGCTCGAGGGACTCGGCGAGTAGACCATGTCTGGACTTAAACCCTAACCCGGGTGTATTCACCCTATTTAAACGATCTAACCCAGCCTCCATTTCCCTTATCACTCCCAGAGATCTGTAGAACGAAACCCTAGCCCCCTTTGTGTCCTTGTGGGTGATTTTTAGCCTTGTGAAGGCGGGTTGGAGCTTGGGAGAAGAAGGAGAAGGTTGAAGAGTGCAAGAAGGGAAGAAGATCCGGAATCTACTCTATGAAGGGCTTCTATTCAGGTAGTAAAGTTCTTACCTTGACCTATAGTTCATTGAATCCCCCTTTTGTCCCTAAAAAGTGGTTATAAGCCCTAAGAACCTAAATCTCTATGTGTTTATGGTTAATTTTCTACAAGGACTTCGGATTTGGACCTTTAGGACATCCTAGTAGCATAAAGTCTCGGTGGTTGAGGTGATTGAGGTCCCTATTGAGCGTATGACCTCTTAAAGAGCTTGGAATTGCATGTTTGAGCTCCTAGGGCCATGCATGCACGTAAAGGTTGCAACTTTACATGGTAAATATGCCCTAGGACCATATATCTGTGATTTTAAAGCATTGTATGTCTCAGATCTGGCCTACTCAGGAAGTGGGTCGAGGAACTCGGCGAGTCCCAAAGTGGAACTCGGCGAGTTCTATGATGATGGTCTTAGACTCGGTGAGTTGGATGAATAACTCGGCGAGTCATATGAACTTTCACAGAGCAAGAGGGGTTTAAGCGTTGAAGGTTCAACCCTTCGTACCTGCACGCGGAATTAACCGTGTAACGTAGTCCCAAAACCCCAAACCCTCGTATGGGGTGTTCTGGTGTGGATTGGAAGCGAGTAGGGGATCCGCTCGAGGAACTCGGCGAGTTGCTCGCGGACTCGGCGAGTTGGGACTCGAGTCAGCCCAATAGTCCCGAGTAGTGAGTCAAGGGTGACTCAGTGAGTGGGGAGAGGGACTTGGCGAGTAGGACCGGATTAGAAAGGGAAGGACTCGGCGAGTTGCTCGCGGACTCGGCGAGTCCAGTCAACTGGAAGTTGACTTTGACTTGGATTTCGACTTGGTCAAGGGTAAAAGGGTCATTTTACCCTAAGTACATCTAGCAGTGTTTGACTGATCGTTTTGTGGGAATTATAGTCGGAGGACGTCCGGAGCAGCAGCAGCAGCAGTAGACAGTCAGTTCCCGATCAGATCAGCAGCTACTTTAAGGTGAGTTACCTTCCAGTAGCGGTGGGTCTACGGCCACAATGCCGGCCCACCAGTAGGAGTTGTATGTGGATGATTGTCTCCGTAATATTCATCTAGGATTACTACTACCTATGCTATGTTTATGTTCTAGTATGACATGATGCTCTGTGTTAGTGGCAGTAGGGGAGATAGTCCCCAAGATAACCGGTCGATAGGGCCGAAGGGGTAGTTATACCCAGCCACACTAGATAGATTTTGATCCTGTGGTACATGTTATGTGGTAGTAGTAGAGGGGAGAAGTAGTCTCCAATACTCGGTCGAGAGGACTGAAGGGGAGGCTAGCACCCAGATATGCTAGGCAGTATCCGGTCGAGAGGACCGAAGGGGAGGCCAGCACCCAGGTATGCTAGGCAATATCCGGTCGAGAGGACCGAAGGGGTAGGTCGGGCACCCAGATATGCCTGACGATAGATGTATGTTATGTGATTATTATGGTATGTGGTAAAGTGGGGGAACTCACTAAGCTTTGTGCTTACGTTTTTCAGTTGTTGTTTCAGGTACCTCTTCAGCCAAGGGGAAGGAGCAGGCTCGGTAGCAGCATATCACACACACTTTTGTTTCCGCAGTTATGAGTTTATTTTGGGATTGATACTCTGATATTTTGGTTGTTTAAATGTTGTGGATTTCATTTTGGTTTTCAATGTGAAATGGTTTAATTATACAATGTTTTAATTACTAATGATTTCCAAGTAATGATTTATAAACAAAATTTTTGGACGTGAAAATTGGGTCGTTACAATTTTCCATTTTGGGCCAAAAGTGTAATAGTTGCGAAAATGGAGGTTTCAACCGAGAACATTTAATTTTGGAAGGACTTAAGATGTTTATCAAGTAAATTTGTGCTAAAAATGTCTTTCCAATAAGTTTTGATACTAAAGTGTCAAGAAAAATAGTTTAAGGACTAAAATGGAAATTCTTTGATACACAAAGGGTTAAAAGTGTAAATTTATTTCAAGAAGGGGCTTAAAAAGATAAACTCTAATTCTTAAAACAATAAATCCCTTAAAATAAAAATACGAGTACTACGTCTACTGGCGGAACGTAATAATAAATACACTTTCAACACCAGTATCGTTACCAAACGAATTGATTCGGTCTCGAATCAATAACGAATCAAAAATCAATAAACAATGGTACTTCAATACACACGCGGAAATTTACGAGAAGTCAATACACAATCTTTGGGCTCGAAAATTTCAAATCGTGCTTGTTGGGCGTAGCTAGCCCAATGACATGATCTTTAGGCCCGAAGGGAACGCGCTTACATGTTATTGGGCCTTATATGACCTAATTCCGTGTAAAAGGACTTTCAATAGCTTTATTGTGCTGTTGGGCTCCAAGGGTCCTTTGGTACTGCTAGCAAAGTCAAGAAGTCAAATGCGAGTCGGGCCAAGTGCCTTTTGCATTCACGATAGCCTTGAATGACTTATGGAAATAACGGGGGCTTCGTACCCTCCTTTCTCCTCGGTTGTGGGGCTATGAGAAGTCAGGGTGGTTGGATTAAGTGAGTAGTACGGACCACGCCTAAGGGATTGTTTGTATTTGTTAGTTGTAAACTAGTCATTTTCATTAATGCGTGATTATAACGACTCACAACCCATAATTAATCCAATGTTACCTGGAATTATCGAAAACAACGTCGTATCGGAATAACACAAACTAAGCCACGCAATTTGATGTATTGGGAAAATATCGGGTTTTCCCTGGGGAATTCAACACTCTTAACTATGTGATGTATACAAAGTCTAACAATTATTCACGTTTACAATAATCAACAAGCATACTTACGGATCTCCACACTTTTTCTTATATACAACCCCCTTTTTTTTTTGAAAATATCTGTTTTTCTGTGGTTTTCAAAACTATACAAATCATTTCTTTTCAAACCTTACTTATGAACTCACCAACATTTCATATATTGACGTTTTTCCAAAATACTTGTATTCTCACGTAACAGGTAAATCGAAGAAAAATGTGTCCAGTGATGTCATGATGTTTGTTTAATTAATATCGAACGGTTGATTTTTTGGAAATGTAATGTTTTGAAACAATGTACTGAATGTAAACAATATCGGTTGTAATATTTCAATGCATGGTGATGAATGATGTTATGATTCATGTATAATCATTATGATGGTATTCAATTGAGTCACAATAGCCCTCGGACGTTTCCGCCGTCTGGTTCGGGGGTGTGACACATAAGATGCATAAAATTGAGTTTATAAAATAAAATGAGTTTATTCTATAAATTCATGAAGTCGTAAGTTTTTTGATTGTTAAAAGGAGATTTAAAATAGTGATTTTATAACTTATCCAAAACTCAAAGTCTTAAGCATAAAATAAAGTTTTATCAAGACTATTACCGGTTCTTAAAACCGATCTACGACCAAACTTTAAAATACCGGTTTTTAGTTTATAATTGATTGCGGTTAATGGCAAATAAAATGAAAAATATATATGACACCTAAGGAACCTCATAACAAGTGATATGAATTTTACAAAATGGTACATGAATTGTTTGATGCATGTAATACTGATGAGTCCATGTTTTTATAAAGTATAATTCTAAATCATATATAAATCCTTATTTACAAAACTTCAAATCTATGTAATCCATTTAAAATTCACTTGGGATTTTTGTGCAGTTCATATGGCTTTTAGGGTCACCTTATTCATTTGAGTTGTCAAAAATTGTTAAGGTGTTTTTGTATTTGCTTATGGGATAAAGATCACCTAACCATCTGTGAAATAGAACTCACAAGCTTTTTAAATGGATGATTTGATCAATTTCTTATGTGATAAAGATCACCTAACCATAAGAGTTTTGAGGCATAGATGGGATAAACATGCCAAACTAAACAATAGTTGTTTAGGATCCCATAATCTAGTAGTTACATATCATATGCAATTGGTAATCGCCACCTATCGAGTTTGATTAATTTTATGGGATGAATGTCACCTAACCATTTACTTGTTTCATTACTTGGATCCTAGACATTAATAAATTAATGTTTTAAGAAACAATAAAAAATATTAATGTTTAAAGAATAAATATTGAAAATACTAAATGAAACTTTGTTAAATTCTGTTGATAACTGTTAATAATTTTACGCCCTGCAAAATCTCTCTCTTGTTGAATTTCAAGAGACAATAACATTTGATGATTATAATTTCTATTACTGGTATAATATCTTGAGGTTCTACCTTTAAGATAAATAGAAATTATATATACTGAAAGATCTCATACCTGAACAACCTCTGCAACCAGTTAGTCTGATCATGATACTTTGATAGAAGTATTATTGTGATGATATTGATGTGTCTCACATCATACTGGAGAAATTAACCATGACTTGCAGAAAGTCTTGGATAATTATGAAACATATCAGATGTATCATCAAGTAAAGCATATATTCAATCAGGACACTAGACAATACTTCAAGTTTGTTCAAGCATTAAATAAAGGAAGTCTAAGAGATTGTGCACTCATATAGACTTATAGTTTAGTAAAGGGAAATACAACATAAACCCATAAATCAAGAAAGGACCAAATGATTAGTGTTGTTTCTATTGTGGAAGAAACTGGACACTAAAGGAGTAATTGCTCCTCTCATCTCATCGAGCTGAAGAAGTCTGACTTGGACAAGATTTCAGATATCTATATGATAGAACTATTTATTTCTCCATCATGCACTTGAGTATGTAATACTCTAGGTGACACTAATAATTGATATTATGTGTTGATGATTGGAAGAAATCATCAGCAGATTACAAACGAATGGTATTTCGTGTTGAAGATATAACAAGTGTTGTTATAGTCTTTTATTTAAACAATAGATGTATTGTACCTATCCTTATAGGGACATGTAACAGTTGTAATTTATGAATAAATCTAGATTTACATATCATTTAATGGATGTTCACATTCATGTTCTGAAACGATGTATTCTGTGTTAAAGAATATTTTCTCATAATGTTATGAAGTAAATTTATAATCTTTCATTAAATTAATACTTATGGTCATAACACCTATATAATCAAATGATATTTGATTGGAACTTATCTATGTCATAATCATCATGACAATATAAATAAGAAATACATATACCAATTTCAAAATGATGGAATTATTGAAGGCAAATGAGCTTGATTGATTTGATATATGTGAATCCTATTTATATGGGAAGATGATTTTCAAGTGTCTTTATCTATTAGTAGTTAAAGAACAAAAGGCTTGACAAAGAGTTATACATAAGTGATGTATGTAATCTTTTCAATCCATGAATATATTTGGTGATAGATGTTTCTTCAATTTCACTGACGTCTTTTACTAAGAGTTATTGTTGAAACCTTTGATTTGCTCAAATTGTTTCATAGTGAAGATTGAAATACGACTTAATGAGACCATCATTAACCTTTCGTTATGATAAATAAAATGAGTTTTGTAAACCAAGTCTTCTTAGAACATCTTAGGGGTTATAGAATTGACTCACAACTCATTGCAACAAAAACACTCACTCGTCATTAGTATGTTTCTTGTGGCACATGATGACCTGGTTACTTGAATCTATCTTTTGATATTTGAGATAGCCTTCGTATTCTCTAGTGGGATAGGATCACATGAGCACTAGTTGAATGTCGATAGTACAAGTTTTTTAAGAGGATAAAAATTGACCTTTCAGTCTATTGTATGATGTTTTAAAAAGAACTATTTACTTTATAAAATTTTTGGAATTATGCTCACTACAACAAATATATATATATATATATATATATATATATATATATATATATATATTTACTATATTATTAAACATATTGCATCTTTCTTGAAAATTAAGAGGTACAATAGGTATTACCTGATGTAATATTAAGCATATAATCACCACATTATATACGTATTACACTACACCCTATCACCTTACCCTAATCTCCTAAACCCACAACAACCGCCATTAAAAAAATTCTCATCGGTCTCCACTAAAGATGCAATTGACGCCTGGAAGTCCATCTTTTCCGTCACACACAAGTAACCCTAACCCTATCCTGCCGCCATGATCAACCACGATCAACGATTTGGGGGAACAACAAGCAAATTTGATCCGGGAATTCAGAGCTTTTAGTTCTTATTCTCGAAGATCTCTCCGGACGGCCGTTAGTTCATCATCTGCCACGATGGGCCCATCTGAAGCTTCGGTGGCAAGATCGAATTTTTCATGCGCGTCACCACCAAAGTTTGATACCGATTTCAAGGTCGATTTCTTCCTTTTTTTTTTCTGCCTTCGATATCCACAAGTACTTGTTTGCTGCTACTGATTTGCGATTTGTTTCTTGTTCATATATGATATCTGTAAAAAGAGGAATGTGTTTGCTGTTCGTATATGGTCGATTTCTTCCTTTTTTTTCTGCCTTCGATAGCCACAACTACTTGTTTATTGCTACTGATTTGCGACTTGTTTGTTGTTCATATATGATATCTATAAAAAAGGAATGTGTTTGATGTTCGTATATGATATCTATGTATCTTGAATTAGAAGTTTGAATATGTGTTCTTAAGGCTTGTATGTATGATGGTTTTTTTATCTGAGTTGGGATGGTTGGCCTTGCATGCAAGCTGTTTGATCAAATGCCTGAGAGGGATTGCATTAATTTTATCCCTAATTTCTCCTTCTTAAATCCAGGATGTAGCTGTTGCTGGTAGACATACATGTATATGCAACATGTGGTCTGTACATCTACCAATGATTTGCAGGAGGGAACTTATAAACAAGACCACAAATCTTCATCTATGTTTTCATATCATTTCTGCCAATCTATTAACATGCAATCTCTGTTTTCCTTTCTAGCTCTTCACTCAATAATAATTTCTACCAATAATAATATGTTTTCATCTCATTTCGTTTCTACCAATCTATTAACAACTGTTCCCTGATCAGAAAAAGCATAGTAGCTGTTCTTGTTTTTCCATCACCAGTTCCCATCTTTTATTACTACCAAAAAATTGTATAACTCTTCTTTATAATTCTTATGTTTTTTGACTTGTTGACTATGCATACCAAAAGAAATCACACTTTGCTTTCGGGATCCATGAGCCATATTTCACCAACTTATGCTAATATTTTAAGTTATTTTTACAAAAGAAAAAAAATCTACCTGTATTCAACATCATAACATGCTCTTGGTGTTTTGCTTTATATTTTTCATACTTTGATATTCTTTGATTCTCTTGATTCAACACAAAAAGAATAATTGGGTTTGTTCACTAATTTTTCCATATCTTATATTTCCTCAAGTTTTATTTTTCAAATTTTTATTTTCAATGTTTTCTTGTGTGTTAAAGGACCTGGTGGTAGTGCCGCTTGCACCCTTCGACGATCCACTGCCATAGGTGTCATCATCGGAGCCATACGGTGTTGCCTTCAAACACTTTCTAGGTATTGTTCCTCTCTATTGGATTTTATATTTTTATCTCTTTTCCTTTCCTTGTTGTTTCCGCTGTAATCAATATGTTCCCTTCAATATAGTTGAGAAGTTTCGTTTTTGATACAATATTCCAATTTAGATTCACGATTTTAGCCAGAAATTTGTCAATTAACCACTCATAGATAATTCATTTTTTCTATGATGTGGTGTCTCTGATTATGTATAATATATATAAAGGAGGTGAAGGATGGAGGAATGAGAATTCGGAAGGATTAGAGGAGTTATCTGTTAAAAAGGGGAATAACACGAACAGTTGAAACACAACAATTAACGGTTCAAATTTTATTCATCATCTATTATAATTGATTATTTATAGAGTCAATCGACATAATGCTCATATAATGAAATTATAGTTGATTTTAAGACAGCTGGACACAATTTGAAAACTCATACGCCCCCATACTTAAAGGTCAAATGGTTGGTGCATTTATACAAGTTTATATTTCCTTCTACATTTAAAAATGTTTCAAATTTTTTTTAGTAATTTTAAAATTTTATTTTCTTTGTAGATGCCTGAATTTTAGGTCATAAAACAAACCTAGCACAAAATAACAAAGTTACATATTTGATATTCTGAAACAGAATAAGAAACTACTCTCAAGTTTCAAATGTCAAATGAAAAGGTAACATCCAGATTTTAGCCTATGTCCTTACTCATGTTGATTTTTGTTCTTCTATTGTACTTTCCTTTTTGTTTTCCTTTCGTATCTGGTGGTTCTTGAGTGATTAATATCTTTACAACCCTCCCCCAAGGTTTCAAGTTCTCAATATGGCTGTAAGAGGAACAATTTCAAATAGGTGATATTTATCTCTTATTTTCTTTTCTTTAAGTACATATGGTTAATGGATCCTTAAATGATTTTTTGTTCATTGATTATCAGGTGGGTGGTATTATGACCAGTTAGTGTTTTCTTAATGCAAGGTGAACAAGGCATTTGAATGTGGTGGAGTTATGGTTACATGTATGTGGAATTATGGTCATAGGGTGAATGTAGATTTGATTTCGGTGTACTCAATATCATATCTAAGTTGTTTTATAAATTCAACCTCTTATTCTTTTTTTTTTTTTGCAAATTTAATATCCGCTTTATGATTACAATTATGGCATGTTCACGTATAGCATTTTTGATATAAGAATCAAGATTTTTTGTTGATGAGTTCAAAAACTCTTTGATCGATTAGATCTTTGTAACAGGTAAAATAATAAAACAGAAACAGTAATGTAAAAACACAATTATGGATCTGAATGTGTCGAATGATTTGATTAACTCAATCCTTAGCAGAGCTCGATAAAGAACTTCCGCTGTAGAGAATTCTAGGGTTACAAAAGATAAGAACTTGTACGCTATCAAATCTATCTCAATCTTACATTAAGAATGCATGCAAGCATCTATATATAATAAACCCTAAACAAAACTCACGGATGGACAGGCCCATACCGGAGACAAAACTTGGACTAGCTAACAAGCCCAAAGGACGCAACACTAAACTGGACCTAACAATCTCCCCCTTTGCGTCAATTTGGAGCGAGACTATCATTTCTTCTTGCTTGGACCAGCTGCTGGAACCTTCTTGGTTGTATCAAACAGACGAGAGACAAGTGCGAGAATAGTCTGTTTGAAGCGAATGTACCATAGAATCATATCATCAAAGTACTTCTTGTCATCTGCCGAATTCTGCTTGCACCGATGAATAATCCCTAAGACATGTTCCAGACATGCAGTGGTATAGAGATGTTTGTCTGCCAAAGAGAACAAAGCATTTTTGGCCTTCGTTTCTGGTAAACATAACGAAGTTTCTCTTCGGGTCTATCCTTCCCATCTGCATCATGTTTAGGTCACTTGCTGAGCCAACATGAGATATGGTAGGGTTTTTCTTGAATACATTCGCTATCTCCTGATCCATCTTGGCGACTTCCATAATGTAACAAACAAGCATCCTCTTGAAGTGGTCGATGATCGGACCATATTTTGCTTTATTAGTAAGAAGGATGTTGTGCAAGATGATCCAGTCGTGTGGATTCAAGTTGGGAAGATCAGCAAGCGAGATGGCATGTTCGGTCTTGGCAGATCCTCTCAGCACCTTAAACCGAACGTTGGTGAAGTTTCCTTCCTTATACGGCTTTAGAACCTGAACATTGACAATCTTCTGAGCGCTCCATGTTTGGTACTATGGTTGAGTGGCCCTCAGATAGAATTCGACTAAGTCCCTGTCAACCGTTGGATGAGGATGAGGGAATTCAGCGATGTTGTCAAAGGCATGGAATACAAACGCCTTTCGGGTCAGTGGCATGTCGAACTGAGAATCGACAGTATTATCACGATCACGAGAGATCACCGGTTCTAGCCACAAGATGCTTGTAGTTTCTATGGCTTCTTTCAGCAACTTCTCAAGAGTCCAAGGAGGAAAAAGAGTTTTCCTGCTCTCGAGAAGGTCGTGAGCTTCTTTCTGTCTTCTTTCGGCTTCTTCAGCCTCTCTAGCTACACGAGCGCTGATGTCATCATCTTTATCTCGACCTTGCTTCTTCAGAAGGTCGGCAATGGTCTCTTTATCTTCATCATCGCTCTCCTCAGCAATTTGCTTGCCCTTGTCTTTAACACCCAAACCTGAGGCTTGGCCTGTAGGAGGAGGTTCGGTTGTTTTGGTTGCTGTCGAAGTAGGAGGCGGTTGAGACACATTTTCTTTTTCTCCCCCTTGTTTCGGAATGGACACGAAATCAAGGAGCCCTTCAATCTTGCTCAGGAGAGAGAGGGCAGGAGCAAGTTTTTCTACAAGAGTACGCCTCACAGAATAGTTGAGTATCGGGTCATGTGCATCCAGGATGTTTGAAATGGATACGTGGACATCCGAAACACACGATGAAATCACCTCTCTTTCAGATCGAAGAGACTCAATCTCCTTTTGAGAATTGGAGAGTTGAAGACTCTTGACCTTCAGAGCGGTGGTTTTTCTGGCAATAGCGTCCATGAGAGAATTTTCAGCAGCAAGATCCTCTTGGAGCTTGGTCAGTCGCTCCTCAAGCGTCGCCTTAAACGCTGAGTTGTCGTCTGAGAGAGTTTGACGAAGAGAAGCAAACGACTTCAGTTCTGATGCAACTGAGGTAGCCAGCTGGTTGACAATGGGTTCCAGCTTCGTTTTGGCGGCCTCAGCAGATTCCTATAAAGATTGTAACAGAGAAGAAGCATCAGTGAATTGTTTATCGACTTTTTCGGTCGCTGCCTCACAGGCTTTGGTGGAGGCATCGATGGCTGCAGTGGCGGAGTCTAGAGAGACTTGATGAGCTTTGGAAAAAGCATCAACAATGTTCTGAATGACAGCTTCAGAGATGGTAGATTGAGATGAAGAAGAGGAGGCGATGAGCGAATCAATTTTATCGTGAAGCTCCTTGAGATGCCTCTTGGTAACAAGGGCATCATCATCGTCGTCACTCTGTACCTGAAACGGACTGTAATAGACCGAATCAAATGTCATATCCTCCCCGTCGAGGAATGGTTCTTCGTCCTCTGCTGCCTGAGCAGGAGATGATGGTGATGGTGAGGGTGGAGGCTCGGTAGTTATAGTAGGTTCGGGTTGGGTTGTATGTTCGGTAGTTGGTGGGGGTTTGGGTGCATCAGTAGGAACCCCTGTATCAGATACATTGGTTCTTACTTCTGCGGTGGTGGTGGTTGCTTCGGTAAAGATGGGAGGGGGTACTGGGATGGAGGTGGATGGTATTTGAGTGGTGGAGGTTATGGGGGAATGGTAATAGGTGGAGAAGAGATTGGAGAAGTGGAAAAGTGAACTTCAGGAGAAGGCGATCGTGGTGGAGTGTTACCACGAGGAGACCCGCCAGAGGCAGAATTCTCTTCCTCAGATTCGCTTGAGGAGGAAGCGATTATCAGCTTTCGCCTTGGTTGAGTTTTTCTCTTCCTCAGCGGAGGAGACTGAACAGTCTGTGTAGTTTTACGCTTCTTGGGAGAAGGGCCTTTCGCTCCCTTACCAACTTGCTTGTCTTTGCCTTTGTCAGTTTTCTTTCCCCTTGGCGCAGGCTTGTCAGCTTCATGGATGGACTTGAGCATTTCAGGAGTAAGCTCTCTCGGACCAGAGCGTCGAAACTCCTTGTAGGTTCGAATGATCCGGCTATCGGCAGGAACATCTCCATACATCGTCTCAGGAATAGAGCCAATGAATTGAAATTTTGAGGCATCAGAGACAATGATCATTGTGGTATGGAAAGTACCAATCGAAGACATTGGAGAACCAGCAACAATTGGGACTTGGTACTTGTCCATCACCCATTTTGTAATGAGAGTCCAAAATCGAGCATAGGAAATCTCGGAATGCCGAGATGTAGAAGACAGACTCTGAATGAGCTATTGCCATAGGACCGACCCGTAGTCGAAGTTGATACCGTTATAGATCCCGTACAGAATCGTGATGAACATACGACTTGCTCCGTCTGATCCAGCACTGCGTTCAGACAACCCCTTGAACAGCACTATAAACAACCCATTCCACTGAGGAGGCAGGCACGATTTCTTGAACTTCGTAACTGTTGTCAGCACCTCAGTATTCCCCATGTTGTAGAACATAGAGAACATGTGACCCACCGGAATCGATTCAGGGTTAACCCTAGTTGAATCAGGTTCAAACCGAACCCGAGCGATCGGTCTATTTCGGTTAATTTTTTTTTTTGAAAAAGAACAGAACTTTGAAAATGAATTTGAGAAAATAATACAGAAGGTTTACAACCAAAGAAACTACCTTTGAGTGATAAGCGACGATCAGAAAATATGACCGAACCCGAGCGTTCGGTTCATTTCGGCACACATGAGACCCGAACCCGAACGTTCGGTCTATTTCGCTTCCAACTTTTAATTTTGAGAGGTAGTATTTGGTACTGACTCCGAATCCATCATTCCTAGCCCTTGTAGAATTTTATTGAAAGATGCTTCAGGAAGAGCTTTGGTGAAGATGTCAGCCAGTTGATCAGTGGTTCAAACAAAGTGAATTTCGACGTTCCCATCTTCCACATGATCTTTAATGAAGTGATACCTCAGTGCTATATGCTTTGTCTTGGAATGTTGCACTGGGTTATAACAGATCCTAATTGCACTTTCTGAATCGCAATATAGTGGGATCTTTTTCATATTGAGTCCATAGTCCCGGAGCTGGCTTTGGATCCAAATCACTTGAGATGTACAGGAAGCAGCTGCGATGTACTCTGCTTCGGCTGTAGACAGAGATACACATGTTTGTATCTTTGATTGCCAGCTAACCAGCTTCCCGTCTAGGAATTAGCAACCTCCAGTGGTGCTTTTTCTGTCTAAACCACAACCTCCAAGATCTGCATCTAAGTAGGCTTGAATGAAGAAACCTGAGTTTGATGGATACCATAAACCAAGAGAGGTAGTTCGTTTCAGATACCGGAGTATGTTTTTCACTACAAGCATATGTGGTTCATGTGGATTCTCCTGAAATCTAGCACAGTAACACACAGAAAACATTATATCAGGCCTGCTAGCAGTAAGGTATATTAAAGAACCAATCATCTGGCGATATAACGTAATATCGGCTGCCGGTTTTTCCAAGGATGGTGTGAGCTTGGTGCCGAATGCCATTGGAACTTTAACCTTTGAGTCTCCCATCATGCCAAATTTAGCAAGAAGAGTCTTGGTGTAAGCTTCCTGGATGATAAAGATGCCTTCGGGTCCCTGTCTAATATTTAAACCAAGGAAAAAGTTAATCGGACCCATTGAGCTCATTTCAAATTTAGTCTCCATCAGCTTTCTGAATTCAGCTGTTAAGCTAGGATTCGTTGAGCCAAAGATGATATCATCGACATAGATTTGAACAATCATAAGGTGGTTACCTTCCTTCTTACGAAAGAAGGTTGGGTCAACCGAACCTTGTTTGAATTTTGACATCTTTAAAAACTTAGTTAGCGTTTCATACCATGCCCTAGGTGCTTGTTTCAGACTGTAAACCGCCTTGTCCAGAATATAACAATGATTGGGGTACTTTTCATTAACAAATCCAGGAGGTTGCTCCACGTAAACTGTTTCTTCAAGTTCTCCATTCAGAAAGGCGCATTTCACGTCCATTTGGTAGACCTCAAAGTTCTTGTGTGCAGCATAGGCCAGAAATATTCGAACAGATTCCAGCCTCGCTACCGTAGCAAAAGTTTCCTCATAATCAATCCTTCCTCCTGGCAGTATCCTTTCACCACGAGACGAGCTTTGTTTCGAATCACATTGCCCTCCTTGTCCATTTTAATTCTGAATACCCATTTGAGACCAACAACTGAGGCGTCTTTAGGAGTTGGAATGACGCGCCAAACCTTATTTCTTTCGAACTCGTTGAGTTCATTTTGCATAGCTTGAACCCAGTCAGAGTGATCAAGAGCAGTGTTAACTGTCTTCGGTTCAACTTTTGCGACGAAAGAATTATACATGCAAAACTCTACTTTGGAGAATAGAGATGTTTGCTTTGCCTTCAGTTGAGATCGGGTCATGACCTTTTCAGAGACATTACCCACTACCTGGCATACAAGATGATCTCTGGTCCACTTAACAAGAGGAGGGTAATTTGGATCATAGGATGGATTCAATTCAGCATGCACCATTTCTTCCAATTCAGATTGACTATCGTCGTCGTAGAACATATCGGCATTCTCCCCCTCGACTGATGAGCTTTCCGGTGTAGCTGGACTTTCTGGTGCTACAGGACTTTCGGGTATTGATGAGCTTTCGGGTGGAACTGGAATAGAATTCTCCCCCTCAATTTGTGAGCTCAGTTGTTTTGAAGAAGGTGGATTCTCCCCCTCAACTGAAGCACCTTGCTCAGGAGGTTCGTTTGGAACTTATTCTCCTTCACCCATTCGTTTGGCTGCTTCTTCGACAATTTGCTTCAGATGGTCGACCTTGTTATCTGCTGACTTGGCCTCCGAGAGAGTAGCTTTCTCAGGTTCATCGAATAGTTCCACAAACTGATCAAACATATTAGCAATTGAAGCCGTAACTTGACCAGTGTGAGTAAAAATCTCTCCAATTGCTTCTTCAGTAGCCTTTAGCTTTTTAACGTAGTTATCATCGAAGGTCACATAATATGTTTCTTCGATCTTCCTAGAGCGCTTATTTAAGACCCAGTAAGCTTTTGAAGTAAGAGAATATCCCAGAAAGATTCGTTCATCAGCTTTAACGTCAAACTTGTTACGATGTTCTTTGGAGTTGAAGATGAAGCATCGTGATCCGAACAAATGGAAGAATTTTACGTTCGACTTCCTGTTATTGATGATCTCATAAGGAGTAAGAGAGAAACGCTTGTTGAGATAAGATCGGTTCTGTGTGAAACACGCTGCAGAAATAGCTTCAGCCCATAAATATAAAGGAAGAGAAGCGAAACTTAGCAACGTTCGGGCCGCCTCACACAGGGATCGGTTTCGTCGTTCGAAAATTCCGTTCTTTTGAGGTGTGTAGGGAGCTGAGAAGTTGTGATTGGTTCCTTTTTCTGCCAAAAAGTCTTCAAATTCTTTGTTCTTGAACTCCAGTCCATTGTCGCTCCTGATGTTGCGAACGACTTTTCTCAGTTGCACTTCAACCTGCTTAATAAACATCTTTAGCTTAGGAGTAGCCTCAGATTTGTGCTTCAGAAAGAACACCCATGTAAAACGTGAGAAATCATCAACATTAACAAGAATATACTTGCTACCGCCAATGCTTTTGATAGATGATGGACCACACAAGTCAATGTGAAGCAACTCAAGTGGTTCAACAACTTTTGTGTTTATAATGGATGGGTGACTTTGACGACTGTGCTTCCCCATTTCACACGCAGCACACAAATGTTCTCGATCAAACTTGAGCAATGGGAGACCCCGAACATGACCTCCTGTGACAAGCTTGTTGATGTCCTTGAAGTTGAGATGTGAGAGCCTTCGGTGCCACAACCAACTTTCGTCAGAATGAGCTTTGGATAATAGGCATATACTGGATTTCCTTTGATTGGTTTGAGATTGAGAGGAAACATTTCGCCTTTGCGTTCTGATTTGAGAATTACCCTTTTTGATTTCTTCTCTATGATTTCTGAACCTTCATCATCAAATGAAACTTTGAGACCGATGCCTCCTACCAGTTGAGACATACTGATGAGATTATGCTGTAGACCTTCAACATATATTGTGAAGTCTCCATTGGTTATCATCCCATAACCCTTTATTGTTCCATAGGAGTTGTTGCCGAATTTTACATTCCCACCATTCTTAAGAGATCGAAACTCCCTTAGCTCCTCCTTCCTTCCTGTCATGTGACGTGAGCAGCCACTGTCAATGTACCATTCTTCGTCGAACTACTCGTCATTTATAACCTGCAAAAATTAAGCAGATTTAGGAACCCAAAGTTTCTTGGGTCCACGTGAGCCTTTCACAGGAACAGGAATAGTAAGAGAAACATCAATAAGATATGTTCTTTTTATTAATGTTGTTTCATCTTTTCTTTTAATGGTAAACACTTTGATTTTGTTAGGATTAGCAACAGTGGGTTTGGTTTCAGGTTTTGGTGTTTGGGCTTTAGACTGCTTTCGGTCTTCCTGGACAGAGGAAATCTTCGATTTTCCTTTCAGGTTCGTTGATGATTTAGAATTTTGAGCAGGAACATAATTAGGTTTAGAAGAGAATTGAGAACTAGAAGAACTAGAATGGGAATTTCTTCTGACTTGCGGTTCAATATGACCCTTTTGTTTTTGGTCATTGGAGGGATCGAACCTGGACGTTCGGTAGCTATTGCTTTCAGGACCGAACCTGTCCTTTCGGTTGCTGTTTGAATTGAACCTGTCCTTTCGGTGTTGCTCTCCGAACCGAACCTGTCCTTTCGGTTATGTTCCTCATGTGGCCTGAAATCCTTTTTCTCTTGCTTTGAATTCTTATCGTGATATGAGAAATGGGAGTTTTGAGATCGCCAAAACTGCTTTCGCTCTGAGAGGTTCTTTTTGTATCTCAGATTCCTCTGCTGCTTTTGATCTTTCACTTGTTTTGGCTGTTTGTGGATGTTAGCCTTTTGCTTCTGCTTCTTGTCACCCGGTTCAATTTTCACAGATGATGTTTCGCTTGTGGAAGTGACTTCTTCTATAGGAGCTTCTTTTGTACCACTAGTGCTTGGCACGTCGAAGTTGTCAGGCTTGTTCAGTGGCTCTGGTACATATCTACCTTTGGTTTTCCAGGACGTCCGCTCTGACAGACCAACAGTTTCGTCGACATTATCTATAGGAGCAGACCAAAAGAACTCATCACAGCCATCTGCGTTATCTTCGTTCACTATAGCAGTGAGTTCGGCTGTTTGATGCTCGGTTACTCCTGTGACCTTGTACACCTGATTTGGTGTTGTTCTTACCTTTTGGTACACAACAACCTTTTCTTCAAGAATCGGGGACTTATTTTGGGACAAACGAGCGAACTCCACAGAATTTTCAGAAATAAGATTTTTGTGGTTTTCGAGTTCGCTCTTGACAAACTCAGAACAGTCGACTACATCCTCTACAGAAATTTCACTCATATTATCGTCCTCATTAAGTTCAGATGCGTTTTCAACATCAATTTTATTTTTTGAACTTAAATTGGCACTCAACGAGTCAAATTTTTGTATAGTTTCAGTCCTTAGTTTCAGCTTATCGTTTTCATCCAAAAGGTTTTTCAGCATGTCCTTATGGTCCTTGGACTTTATGAAAGATTCTATTTTGTCCAGACCATACATGTAAGAGGGATTAACATCATCAGACGATACAACACTTTCGCAGTTATAAGCTTCAGCATCGATTTCATCTTTCTTAAACTCAAGGAAGGGTAAAATCATGCGATGTATTTTCTGCCCTATTTCACAATTCAGATGTAGTTGAGTGATGTTAGCATGAAGTCGTTTAGCAATCAAACAAAAGACATTTCTCTGTTTTAAAAGTTTTAAATTGTCTCTTTGTAAATAAATGTTTTCATCCTTAGACTTTATCAGCTCCGACTCTTTTTGCTTTATCCACATCCTTCTCTCCTCACTCTTGGAAGACACCCTGCTTATTTGGTCAGTTAGGTTAGAATTGGTGACCCGTGTTTGAGTTAAAGAACTATCCAGATTTGAGATTCTTGAATTTAAGCTATTTAATTCTTTTTCATATGATTTATGTGGGACTTTGAATGAAATAAAGAGAGATTGTACCTTCTTGATCAATTCATCAAGCTCATTGATCTGCACACTGAGAGGTTTTGCTGTGAAGCATAAGTCCTCTCTGTCACACCCCCAAACCAAGGATGGCGGAAACGTCCGGGGGTGGAGGACTTCATGTGTAGTATCATAACAACAATGGCAATAGTGATGAAAGTAAACACAACCAACATATATATAATTGAAAGAGTTACATCATTGTATGAATTACATGTTTCAAAATCAATTACAATATGTTGACAAAATATGATAAGTTTGACGCCTCAACGTCCCATCCTCAAAAGTACTTTGTTACCTGTTTAGCGATTTTCTGAGAATATAAGTAGTTTGAAAAAGTGTCAACACAATGGTTGGTGAGTTCATAAGTTTTTGTATATAATTATGAAAAAGCTTGTCATGTAATTGTATAGTTGTTCCAGAAAAATCCGATATTTTCCTTAAAATGAATACTGTAGTCTTGTATCCAAAGACTGAAACGTATGAGTAATCTTCCTTATTTACAGAAAATAACATGAGTTTATTTCAATACAAACGCGTATGATATTAGTGAAATTCTCGTAAATTCTTAAGTTTGTTAATACTTTCCGTGAGCTATTATAACCATACTATGACCTAGGTGGCCTGAAAACGACGTTCTTCGAGCGTCGTTGAACTGAAATGACACTTGTCACCACAGACCTGCCGGTCTAGCTGTTGCAAGCAGCTCTGGTGTGGGTTTGTCAAGCCCAATATAGATCTATATACAACTATCACGCTCTCCCTCCAGGAGACTCTGGTTACAATACAGGACTTATGATTTATGCGAAGTGAATGTCTCACAAAGTTATTAACGAATTTACACTTAACATAATGAAAGTTTCCCTTTTGTATAAATGTACCCTTCTGAAATGTATGCATTTTGAAATCTATCGTAAACTATACCTATTATAGTTTATCAAAACAAGGGTAGTAACAGCAAAGTACGTAAATTATACTTAACATAGTTTTTTAAATGTTTGTGTGTAATGAGTATACTTCAATAATAACGCTTTGTTTAATCTATGCTTTATCTAGTAAAAATCCATTTGTTAACTGGTTTATGTCTAGATACTAACAGAAGAATGTCATATATTGCAATAACACATAAACACATAATAATATACACCTTGCTCAACATGTTACAAGGTGAAATGAAATTGCTAGTGCTTTTCTGATTATAACATTTTCTGTAACCGTTATTAGAAAATTTATAGAAAAATCATAAAATGTCCAAATCAAGTTCTGTAACTTCTGGGAGTTTGGAAAATGAGCCTAGTTGGTTCATAAATTTTCCCATAATTTTTAGGGACCTCTAACTTGTGTAACCAAGTCCATAATCACAGACTGGTCCGGATTGGTGTTTGAGATGATAGGTAGTTTTGTAAAAATCACCATAAATTGTAGAAAAATCGTATGGAGATGTACAAGTAGTCATTTTAAAGCTAAGAAGTGGAAATACTTGCACCTAAAACAGTTTTGAAAACTAAAATGTTTAAGTTGTCCAAAATAGTCCGTGAATGGGGTCCAACTTTTCTGATGTAGGCTGTTAGAAAAGTTTAGTTTTGTTTTTGTTGTTTTACTTGTATTCCCCCCCTAAAAACTTGAGAAAACATAAAAATGTAGGGGTATGAACTCACCTTAAGTGTTTTCAGTAGATGATTGTTGAAGAATGGAGGTATTTAACTCAAGAACACTTGGAGATGCCTTGAAGATTTTTGAAAATCTAGCATCATAGTTATGGAGTTTGTATAAGCTATCAATGATTTGAGTAGAATGAAGTGTAAAAATCACAAGGAGGATGAATTACACTTACCAAGAGTGGAAGAACACTTGATGATCAGCCTTGGGATCTTGAATTAGAGAGAAAAGTTGGAGAGAAAAGTTGGAGTTGGATCTTTGGTGGAATGAGAGTGATTGAAAGAAAATGAGGAGAGAGGTTGAGTGACCAGCCCTAAAAACATGGGGATGGCTTGTGAGAGGGGTAAAAAGTACAAGGAAGTGACAAGGTATGGTGGGGAGGAGTGTGGGTTAATCATGGAGTGGGTATGGGGTTGCTTGTGTCATAAAATAAGGTAAAGTCAACACTCTACCTTTGTACTTTACCTACTCTCTTTTGGATAAGGTTTTATCCTTAAAATGTGATTAAATCATTAATTTAGGGGTCTTATATGTTAAAATAAAGTTTTGGGTGAAAATCCTGTGTTAAAACAATTAAAAACGGGCTTAAAACGCGAATTTAATCGAAAACCGGGAGAAAAAGGCTTCCCAGCGAGGCCTCTCGGTCCTAGGCCGAGGTTCGGTCCCTAGGCCGAGGTTTGGTCAGGATGGTGCTGATTCGGAAGCGAGAGGCTGAGCCAGAAGAAGGAACGAGGGCGATGGGCTCGGTCCGAAGGTCAGAAGCGAAGGTCAGAAGGGAAGGTTCGGTCCTCGGTCCTCAAAAGAGAAGGTTCGGTAGCCATTAGAAGAGAAGAGGTCAAAACCGAAAGGTGCCGAACGTTCGGGTTCGGTTGAGCAGCCTTCGGCTCAGAAGGGTTCGGTTCCTAAGAGGGGTTTCGGTTCCTAAGAGGGGTTCGGTTTCGATTCCTAAGAGGGGTTCGGTTTCGATTCCTAAGAGGGGTTTCGGTTCCTAAGAGGGGTTTCGGTTCCTTAGGTCCGTTTTTCGCGTAGACTTCCGTTTTTTGGCTGTTTTCGCCAAATTCGAGGGTCGGGATGCCCCGAGTGATTATAGAAAGTTGGGAGAGATTTCGAGAGAGATTTGAGAGAGATTCCACATACTCAGAGAGATTTGGGAGAGATTTGACATTCTTGGAGAGATTTCACATACAGAGAGATATTTGGGAGAGATTTCACATACTTAGAGAGATTTGGGAGAGATTTGACATACTTGGAGAGATTTCACATACAGAGAGATATTTGGGAGAGATTTCACATACTTAGAGAGATTTGGGAGATATTTGACATACTTGGAGAGATTTCACATACAGAGAGATATTTGGGAGAGATTTCACATACTTAGAGAGATTTGGGAGATATTTGACATTCTTGGAGAGATTTCACATACAGAGAGATATTTGGGAGAGATTTCACATACTTAGAGAGATTTGGGAGAGATTTGACATTTTTTGAGAGATTTCACATACAAAGAGATATTTGGGAGAGATTTCACTTTCTTAGAGAGATTTGGGAGAGATTCTCGATAAGAAGAGATAGAGTGAAAACGATTGAGAGCGGTTTTGTGACGAATGTGAGTGTCCGGCTTCGAAATGCAAGGTCCGTAAACCCCGTTATGCCATGTTTTAGGATCTTACACACTCCCTATGAGTATGCAACATTGTTTTATTGTTCTTGTTTATTGTTTAGCACTAAAGTTAAAGAAATTTAAACACACGAACTTTCCAAGTGATGTTTTCTCATTAAGATAGTGAGTTATACAGAAATTACATAATACAAACCCTATTATACAAGGTTTTAATTGAGTTGACCGGTTTGACTCGTTGACCTTGTCCGGCTTAGACTTGACCCGAATTTGACTATTGTCACACTCTCGCTCCTTGGTGTCCTCGTTTCCACCATCAGTATTGTATCCCCTTATGTGAGATACATCAGTCACCACAAAACAATTTCCACTGCTTTCGTCACCCCTCGCAACATATGCCTTTCCATGTGAAGGCTTTCTCACTTCATCATCCTCTGAGTCGGTTGACCATACCTGCATGCCACCGAACTCGTCATCCTCTGCCGAACCCTGTACAATAAGAGCATTCATAGAAGGGTTAGTAGCAACTTTCTTCCTCTTGATCTCTTTCAGCTTTTTCATCAAGACAGCCTCTTCATCCTTTTCCTCATCTTTCTCTGCCATTTTCTTCAGAACACAATCTTTAGCATAATGGTTCTTTCCTCCACAGTAATAGCAGCTAACGCCAGAATCTCCTTCAACTTTCGCCTCTTTCTTTGGTTCCTCTGTCTTCGGCTCCTCCCTTACCTTTTCAGAACTATAGCTTCCCTGCCAATTTCTGTTTTTATTGGTAGGAAACCTCTTCTTGATGAACCTCTTGGGATTAGATACCATCATAGCATAATCTTCTGACGTAAGATCATAGTCCTCTAGGTTTAGATCTTCGTCTTCCACTGCATGCTTGCCTTTTGATAGGAGGGACAAGGACCCCAAACTTAAGACCACATTCTTTTCTTGCATGACAATCTTTTCTTGGGATTTCAGAATTCCCACTAGCTTTGCCAATGAATATGACTTGAACTGCTCATGAGCTTTAACTGTAGACACGACAACTCTCCATTCAGATCTTAGGCCATTCAAAAAAGTGACCTTCTGTTCAATCAACTTCCTTTCTATATCATGTTTGATCATCTTGCTAAGAAGATGGTTGAAGCGATCAAACGTCTGAGTGACAGTTTCATCGGAATTCTGCTTAAATTCACCGAACTCAGATAAAAGCAAGGTCTGAATAGAATGCTCTAAATCTTCATCTGTGGAATATAGCTCTCGCAACCTATCCCAGATTTCTTTAGCGGTACTGCAGGAACTCACCAACCTAAACGTGTCAGATTGAAGAGCGAATCGGATCAGTCTCAATGCTTTGATGTTGCACTGAAACTTCTCTTTTTCGTCTTGAGCAACGTCTTTAACATCTTTTAACAGATCATTATATTCTTTCTGAGTTTTAATGATCTTGGATGTTCCTGAGTGAGCAAATGGTCCAGACACAATGGCTTCCCAAATAAGATACCCATTATCTTCAGATCCGATGACATAGTCTTCAAAATGATGAGCCCAAACTTCGTAATCCTGGGTGTATAGAATAGGAATCTTTGTCGTTGATCCAATGCTGTTTGAGATGTTGATAGGATTAGATTGAGAATCGTCCATGCTTGATCGTTTATCCTGTTTGAAAGATCAGACTTGTAATATGTAATATTAGGGTAAACGAATAAATAAAGAGATACGTCAATTATGGAGTGACGGCTAAATAAATATCAGTTAATGCGGAATAACCCTAATCGCTTCTTTCACAGAAAAGATGTGTATGAATTACACAGCCTCCTGCTCTGATACCAATTGATGAGTTTGAAAACTCTTTGATCGATTAGATCTTTGTAACAGGTAAAATAATAAAACAGAAACAGTAATGTAAAAACACAATTATGGATCTGAATGTGTCGAATGATTTGATTAACTCAATCCTCAGCAGAGCTCGATAAAGAACTTCCACTGTAGAGGATTCTAGGGTTACAAAAGATAAGAACTTGCACGCTATCAAATCTATCTCAATCTTACGTTAAGAATGCATGCAAGCATCTATATATAATAAACCCTACACAAAACTCACGGATGGACAGACCCATACCGGAGATAAAACTTGGACTAGCTAACGAGCCCAAATGACGCAACACTAAACTGGACCTAACATTTTTTTTGTTCTTATATAAAGGGAAAAACAAAGAACAACCATTTATGTAAGAGAGTATTTGTGTTATTATACAACACATCTACATAAGAGGCGTCCAGTCAAAGTTTCGGTCAATGGGAATTGCAAAAAAGGGTACATCTTTGGTTCTATATTTACCTTATAAGAAAAATTCATTATGTTGTAATGTTTCATTTTCTTTTACGCTTGAGTAATTGATTACTAAATACTAAATGTTTTTAAATAAATTAAAACCATTTAAAGAGTTAAAATTAGAATCGTATGTTCATGGGCTCTTACGACTCTTCCTGATGCCTACTATAGGTTCGTTTTGCAGGCCTCCATACAATTCAATAAATAATTTCCCACATACCCACAGGTACCATCATTCACTTTACAATACTAGATTCATCTATTTTGTGATATTACACATATGAAGTTCCCTAATAGATATTTAAACTAGTAGGAGGTGACTTCAAGCGGTTTGATCACTTGGTGTTTTGCAGGATTGTATCTGCACCATTGACTAGCTGTTTTGTTTGGTTTATAAGGTAAGGGAAAGTGATTTTAGTATAAAGTATATTGTGTCTTAAAAAGAGCTATTTATACTATGTTTTAGGTTAATTTAAACATTTGACAAATAATTCTTTATTAGAACCTTCAAATTGAGATGTGCAGTTTTAAATAGTTCTATGTTTTTTTAATCTTTACACCATTATGTGCTCCTACAAGTTGTATATTACTTTTTTTTTTCAAGTTTCAATGCTTTAATAAATTTAATCCATCAAAAAGCACCAACACCACACTAGGAGCAACAAAGTAGGGGTAAAATGGTCCACATATTTGAAACTTGCTAAAACAACAACCATGCGTCCATAAACCCTAAGGGTGTTCAAGATCAGATCTTACATCACCCATGATAGATTAATACATACATCTTTATACAATGTTGCTCATATTTTGAGGCTTCATGGGTTTATTTTTAGTTTAATTAAATTTATGATATTTTTAGTTATATTTTTAATTTTTTGTCACTTTTTTGACTTATAGTTTATTTCGGGACATGATTTTTTTTTTCATTTGTTGACATATACTTAACCAATCTGCTTTAGATCTCTTTTAAAACATTGTACTCTCACCACCTATAAATTAAAGATGATACAAGATTGAGATGGAGATGGTGGCAAATTAGATTTGTTTTGTATTTAGCCTAATTAGGTGCTAATTGCAAGAATTATCAATGTACTTTGATTGGTTTTCCTTTTTAAGCGTTTTGTTGGTGAAAAACAAATAATATAATGAACATCACTTTCCATACTTTGATTCTATTTTTTAATGTTGTATTTTGCTTGTAATCAAGTATTTTTAAATGTCATTTTTTGAATAGAGGCTTTATCTCACATGATTATATTAAAATTTAATTAAATAAACAATGAAAAAACATAAAAAAGCAAATAAAGGGTTAAAAAGCAACTGAACAATGATCAAAAAGATTTTTAAAATCTCTAATAAAGATGAAAAGTGCAAAGCAATTCTTTTTGGTACCAAAAGTTGAGTTTTTGTGGAGTGTTTAGCCATTGTCGGTGTATGTTCTCAAGAATTGTTGGCGTTTGAACTCATCTCTCTCGGATGATTTAAATACCCTACTAGCTCTATAATTTGTGTTGTTAGGTGCCAAAGTATGTCCCACTCTTGGTGGTGTTTTTTATATTGCTTTACTTGTACTTTTTCCATTGCCCTGGTGTTCTTTGGTGTCTTCCAATCACTTGGTGTTTTTTTTTGTTATATTTTATAATTGGTAGACACCAAATTTGTTCCGGTTCAAGATAATGGGTTGTAAGTGCTCAACATAATTTTTCTTATCCTCAATTATCATTTTTCAAAAAACAAACACATGAGAAAACATATGATTCTTCTATTTTTTTTGTATATATGTATTGTTTATTAATATAAAATGAATATCTTTAATAAAGTGGAAATATTTATTTGTCACAAAACATATACATGTTACATATGATAATAACTAAAGATCCACTTCTATATCAATTTAATTCTTTAAATTCATCGTAATTTTTATTAAACATCCAAAGTTTTTGACATGTAATAACTCTTAGTCATTCCATATTCATCCCAAAATTGGAAATTCCAAATTAATTATACAATTTACATATTAGAAGAAAAGAAAATAAATATTGTGCCTTTTTGGAATCTAAAAATATATGTTGATAATTATTTAGATGTAGTAAACTATTTACACAACAAATCTAATCGTCTTTAGAAACTAATTCTGAAAAATTATTCACACCCGTCGCTTAGCGCGGGTAAACGGCTAATATATATATATATATATATATATATATATATATATATATATATATTGAATATATATTTCCAACCAAACAAGTTGATTAGATACTTATATTAGATTGAGGATGAAATGGTTTATCTTTATCTAAAAGGTATGAAGTCATTTAGCTCATGTTAGACAATAATCTTAACCATTGTAGTATCTATTAATTGCATTTATGTAGACTATCCTAAATGATTGTTTAGGATGAAGTTTTTACTAATCCCACTGATTTTCATTCCAGAAGATAAGTGCTTAGAAAGTTCTTTTTCTAAGTGGGAGCAATATGGAGATTTAAAAGCTAAAGATCCATAAGCTAAATGCATCATAGTTTGGAACTAGTAAGTTTTCAATTGTTGTTGAATCTGGTCAATAGTTGATCAGAAACTAATAAAACACATCAATATGCATTCATGTATGATTATCAAGTATGGGCTTGATTAATCTTCCTCGATATAGTTTGACTATAAAAGTAAATGAGTTTTCAGAGGAGAAAACATACAAGAATGAAAATCTTTCCAAGACTTAAATTAACATCTCAAAGTAAGGGTCTTGTTTCTTATAAGTTAATTACATGGTGTAATTTAATTATGAATCTAGATGACCCTTGTGTTTTCTACAAAGCTAGTGGGAGCGTAGTAACATTCCTAGCCTTATATGTAGATGACATACCAATTCATGGAATAAGGATCTATATAGATAGATCATGGAAACTTAAATGATTAAGTAAAATTACATTGATTGTCAAGGATCTTAAAGAGCTTAAGATAAAGGACTCTGAGAGAGTTATCTTGTCAAAAACCACATGAGATGATTTTGAGCAAAATCCTAGTGTAACTGTTTTTGAACTAGATAACATGATTGTATTCCATATGTTGTTGCAATTGGAGAAGTCATATATGTCATGATTATTCATAAAGGCCAAATAAGTCGTATGCTTAGAGCATGTCGAATGATACCAGTATAATCCGAGAACAAGTCATTGTGTGGCTTATAGGAATATTCTAAAGTACTTGCGAGAACTAGAGAAATATTCCTAGTTTACGGAGTATTTGAAATAAAGCTATGTTTAAAGTTGTTACACATGTGCTAAATTTTCAATAATAGATTAAGATGAATCTTAGTCACAATCGGGGGTGTCCTCATTATGAATGAAGAGATAGTTACATGGATAGTGGTTCCATGTAGATTTTAATTACAACAACACATCAGAGTTAAAGTACCTCATGTTTTGGAGAACCACGTACAAAGATGCTTAATCCATAGTTCATTATGACTATGAGTAATCACATTACGCAAGTATTGGTATCTAAGTCATATTCAAGCATCTAATTCATTCTCAATAGTTTTTCTTTATATATGAGTTACATATAAAACTGAAAATGATTGTATTCACAAATTTTACACAAATCAAGTTTGCCAAATCTAATTAACAAAGCTGCTTCATTAGTTAAAGCATGAAAGTCAGGTTATTTCTATAGGGCATTATTGATACAAGTAGATGTATTTGATTAAAATTTAGTATTTGGATATTAGAACAATATAAGCAACATATATTATAGTGAATGATATATTGGATATGAGTCTTTCATTAAATAATTGTTGTGTTATATATTAGCATGTTTAAATCCTTGAATAACTAAGTTATTCTAAATGTCCATAGTCGTTCATAGTTGTGGGAGCATCTATGAGGTAATACTAATATGAGTGGATTGGTAGATTCTCATAGAGAAGATAATGGAAAAGAGTTGCTACCAACTTCATAGGTACTTGAGTAGGAGAATAAGTATTGCACTTGACCCGCATCAAAACCACTTTATGGATCGCAGTCAAGAGTGATGTTTTGATCAAGGTTGTATCTTTATATTCTTAGACCTGAGATACATATTTGGGACTTGAAGTGTAGGAATTGTTGTGCTTTGACATGGTTTAACGTTGTTTCGTAAAAGGTAGTTATAAGGGCCATCGTTGGGTATGACATGAACTACATTGATGGGTGTATGTAGTCGAGATAGGATTTGTCCCTCTTATTTGTTGAGAGTTAGACATATAAGGCCTTACTAAAAGTTGAACACTAAATGAGATTGATTGCGATCCATATCTCCATGTTCAACATGATGTCTGAGACAAGGGAATAACTGATACCACACCTTTAGTAACAATTATAGCTTAGAGCTCCAAGAATTGGTTGTTGATGAGATGGCACCCTTCTTATGTTGTTAGGGGAAGTAGCCCGTTACTAGAGCCTAGACGTTAGCTACTGTGTATGTCAGTCTATAATGAATCTTGTGCAAGTAGGAGATTGTTGGATCGATATGCCCAAGAATCATTATTGAGTGACATTGCTAAGAATATATGATCCTATAGGGTCACACCTTTATCAAGTTGGCACATTTTGTATATTTATTATTAATATGATTATTAATAAATAATATTGATTCTTGTATTTTAATTAGGTAATAGTTATTGTTTTATGAAAATAATAATTATAAGAGAGTATAACTAGTTATTATTTCATATGGTATGAATTAATAAGTCATGCACAATATTTTGGACTAGTTCGATTCTTTTGTCTTTTACCTAAAGACAAAGTTTATATTTTGTAAACTTGGAGTTTATAAAAAATAAAGAATTCTCCTCTTTTCAAGAGGTATGGCCTAAAATATTAAAATATGGGGGTTGCTTTTCAACCTTTATGCTTTGTCTCCCATGCTCCTAAAGGATAGCCATTACTTTAGAGTATTTTAATGGTTAGGACTTACCTTCCATGGACTATACAAAGAGTGCCTTATGCATGAGAAACTTGCACTTCTTCTTCTTCTCTTTTGCTCTCTAAAACCTGGGGTTTCTACTCTTCCTCCTCTATCTCTTTTGAAGTTAGTTTAGTAGTTTAGAAGCTCTCTTGAGTTGTCTCCTTTAGTGCTTATTTGAGTTAAGCACTTAAAGGCTTAAGACACTCAAGAATATAAGAAGTAACTAGCATTCCAAGTGCCTTAATCTTGATGGTGGATACTTGTAGAGAAATCATATTCTTTGATTTTTGTTATCTTCATCAACACCCCAAAACCAAGTGGGTTCAAAGGTTATCTCTAAAACATCCTATGGTTGTTTTTATTTCATTCTAAACCCTATAAATGGATCCATGATGGTTTGGTTTTGTTATGAACTAAAAATAAAGTTGTTATTTTTAAAGTCTTCCGTTTCCGGTTTTTGTGAAAAACAAACTTTTATTTCGTATCAAAACCCAACACTTGATAGCAAGTTGGCGGGTTATCGAGGTGTGGAGGAGGAGGTTGCCATGTTAAAGGCTATAGTACCACCTCTGGAATTGGAGAAAACTGGGTTCTTAGATAAATAACGATGCTTGAGCATGGTGTTCAAAAGTTTATGAGTGATTTGAATAATTATGCTTTGAAAAACATGGGTTTGCAGGCAAGCATGGCTGGATTGGAGAATCACCTTCATAAAGCAAATGAGGATATGTCATGGGTTTTTTCTAGTGGGATGACCAAAGTGGTGGATAAGCTTATAGCTGAGTCCTTCTTTTATGATGCTAATCGAGATCTTCATACTATTTGCGTTCATTGTGATAGGAGGGAAGGTTATGAGATGATGAATAAAGAACATAATATGGGATTGACTGCGATTGGATTACCACTCTATGATCCTACTCGTTTTCAAAATATGGAGGAATCATTCTTTACTTTGTTTTTTGTGAGTACTTATCCGAGTTCGGCTTTCCTTTGAATGATATGGAATAGTTTCGTAATTTGGTGGGTTCTTTTGGCGATGGCGGGGCGTTTAGAAGTGTTGGAGGTGGTACTGGAGTTTTAACATTAGTTCTTTGAGTAATGCATACCAATTTGTTATGTTGTGTTGGTATGGATTGACTTATTTTATGGTTGTTACTTGGTTATGGTATTTACTTTATGCTTCTTCTTGTATAAGCTAGTTTTGTATGAGCTGGGTTTTATTCCCACGACCCCCTACTATTCGGGGTTGATAGATGATGGTAGTTTGCTTGGATATTATATGGTTGTTCCTTCTACCTAATCAACCCAACCTCTTAGGGGTTTAATGTTTATTTAGATGTCCTTATTTTTCTATATAGGTGTATTGTTGATTTGAACAAGCATCCTAAGCCATGTCACTCATTCTTCCTTCCTTATGGATTATGTTGGCCTGTCTATTTAAATGCAAGGAAGGTGTATCTTTTGGTTATCCCAGTAGTCTAGGGAAAAAAGTGGTTTTTAGCCTTTTGTAAGCATAATAAAAAAAATGATATCTACTCAGGGGAACCACAACTACAACCCCTTATCAGTGAATCTTATTTTGAGGGACTACTCCATATTTATTTCAACCGTTATAGACAAATGTATTCCTTTTGGCTAAGCGGGTAGCCTAGGTTAGAGTGTAGTATTCGTCCTTTATGGATGTAGTCGGCTGACCGAGCTACATTTCATAAAGAATAAAGGCATTCTTAGGCTAAGTAGGTAGCCTAGGTTGGAGTGTATTACTCGACCTTTGTGGATGCAGTCGGCTGACCTAGCTACATTTTATAAAGAATAAAGGTATTCTTAGGCTAAGCAGGTAGCCTAGGTCAGAGTATGTTACTCGAACTTTGTGGATGTAGTTGGCTGACCGAACTATATTTTATAAAGAATAAAGGTATTCTTAGGCTAAGCGGTAGCCTAAGTTAGAGTGTGTTACTCGACCTTTGAGTTTGTAGTCGGCTGACCGAGCTACATTTTATAAAGAATAAATGTATTCTTAGGATAAGCAAGTAGCCTAGGTTGGAGTATGTTACTCGAGCTTTGTGGATGTAGTGAGCTGACTAAGCTGCATTTTATAAAGAGTAAAGGTATTCCTAGGCTAAGCAGGTAGCCTAGGTCAGAGTATGTTACTTGAGCTTTGTGGATGTAATTGACTGACTGAGCTGCATTTTATAAAGAATAAAGGTATTCGTAGGCTAAACAAGTAACCTAGGTCAGAGTGTATTACTCGACCTTTGTGGATGTAGTCGGTTGACCGAGCTCATTTTATAAAGAATAAAGGTATTCTTAAGCTAAGTAGGTAGCCTAGGCCAGAGTGTGTTACCCAACCTTTGTGGATGTAGTCAGCTGACTAAGCTACATTTTATAAAGAATAAATGTATTCTTAAACTTTGTTAATTGCCTCCCATTTCACATAGTCATAAAATAAAGATGGCGGTTGTGACCGCCTTTCTTACAACAAGCTATTTTGTAATTTGATTCCTTCGCATATCCTTAGTTGTGTTGGATAAGCCTTTTCCTTCCTCTTACTGTGCTTGTCCTCACACATTGATCTTAGGCCGTGTTGCTACCAATCTTTCCGTGCGATCCTTCATTGCTCCCCGTTATGGGAAATCAGTTATCCGTCTCTTCTTTATTTTAGTTCTTTTGGGAGCTTTGAGTTATTTGTTATTTCTTACCGCGTATATCTCATTTAGATTTTTCATCTTCTTAGCACATCGTCGTGACTCTTTTCCCCTTGTTTCCTTGCCCTTCGTAGGTGAACTTCTCTTACTTTTTCTTGTTTGTGTCCTTCTATTCTTCGCCACACTTGGATTATTTGTATTAAAAATTGCTTCAACTCCTATACCTGCTACCTCACCTTACTCTCTTTCTTCTCCTTGCTCTATTGTCCATTTGTGCTTTTTAGCAACCATATATGTACTTATTTTGGTGATATGCATTAATGCTCTGTCTGCTAATAGTTGTAGTGCCTGCTTTATACACTTTTACTTTTCTTTGAATTCATCATTTCCTGGTGTTTGCTCATTGGTCGGTGTGTTTTGACTTGTGTTCTTGTCATCTTTCTTTGTCACCTTTCTATTTTTTCAGGGGCATCAAGGTGGTTCAGGTTGTTTTTGATATTGTGTGTGTCCTCAGTTTTTTCTCATTGTCCTGCTCTTCTCTTGATTTGTATTGTTCCTATGCTTAACAATATGTGGAACTTGACTACCCCATAGATCGTTGATGTTATGGCTGTAAATTTTTACATTGTCGTCCTGTTGAAATGATGTCCTACGATGAGGATGCATTTACGACGACAAAACGTACGAGCCTAGTATTGTTTATCCCATTTTTATAATCGATAAGGGTGAGTGGTAGTGTGGTTAATCCTTCTGGATACACATTATAGCCTATAAAACTTATCAAGCGATTCTCAATGGACTCCACCTTTTCCTATACATATCTTGGCAATTGTTTGAAAAACGCTTGTACATGACATCTATGGAGCTTCCACTATTGACGTAGATGTCGCTGACATAGTTTTTTCCCATTAGTCCTCCGATTATGATTGGTTCATCCCTTTTCTGGTGGTCATGTCCATAGTCCCATTCATCAAATGTGAACGTGAAATTTTCCCATTCATCAAATGTCTCATGTCGGTCAGCATGTTGCAGCATGAATATTTCGTTATTTCTTAGATCAAAGGCTCTTAATCCGATTGGTTAACTGTCATGATTGCACTTTATTTTCTTGTTCTCGTTGCAACATGGTACATTCAACTATATTATGCCATGTGGACTCATGGAATTCACAATATCTTCCTTGATCTTTATTTCGTATTTTCTCTCACTTTACCTCCTGTGTTCTTCTTGTTTTCCCTTTGTCACACCCCAAAACCGGAACGGCGGAAACGTTCTGGGGTGGATGACGTCATGTCAAGTATCACAACATATGCAATATAGTAATCAAAGTACAACAACCATTGCATTAATAGTAATAGTTTTACATCGGTTACATGTTATAGTAATATCAAAGTAATTACAGAACATAACATAGATGCAGCTCGGTACTAGGCTGTCTCCACAAAAGCTCCCGGGATGTATCTATTTATCGCTGACCTGAGAATACAAGTTATTTTGAAAGCGAGTATCGGTATTTTTATAATGTTGGTGAGTCCATAAGTATTTAATGACAGTTGTATAAATACATGTTTTATTCAAAATAACCTTATGAAAGGTGGTGGTTTAGAATCTATGGAGTGTTAGAATCCTTTCTAGAAAATCCTAAATTTTCTAAATAAAAGCAGCCCTCTACCAAGACCCAATTGTTTTATGTTTAGAGAGTAATTTCCCAGAAGAACTATCATTATCAAAATATAGTTTTTACTTTAACGGAGTTATGAGAAAAACCTCAAGTAAAATAAAAAGGGAAATCACATTTTTCCTCAGCTGAAAACACTGCTGTCTAAAAGTATATAAAATCTAGACTCCGGGCGGAACGCCTTGCAAAGCTTAAAGGTAAATAAATCATAGACTTCAGGCGGGACGCCTTGGAAAGTCTAAAATAAGTAAAACATAGACTCCAGGAAGGTATCGAATGAACAATATGCCTGGCTCAGTCAGAAACGAGGAAACACAGACCCCAGACGGTATCAAATGCTCGATACGACTAGAAAGGTCTAATACAAAGAAACACAGACCCCAGAAAGTATCAAATGAACAATACAGCTGGCAAGGTCTAAAACAAGGAAACACAGACCCCAGACGGTATCAAATGAATGATACGGCTAGCAAGGTCTAAAATATATGGTAATCCTAAGTGGGTTGTTTAAAGGTTTATAACATGACCTGGTATATACTAGAGAAAATAGGTTAAGATGGTTTCAAAGATACAATGATGATTGTTGTTACCTTAAAGCCATGAATTATAAGGTAACTTAGAGATACTCGTAACCATACTGGTTGACAATAGAGTACTTAACGCCCTGCAAGCGTCGGGATAACTGTGACATTTGTCACCCCTTGGCTTGGTCGGCCAGGGACTGTAGCTAGTAGTCAGGGTGTGGGAGTGTCAGTCTCGTATAGATCTACACACACAATGCCCGATCTCCCTCCATGGGACTCTGGTTACCAATTTGACAACGGTGGAATCCGTGTCCTGAAGATGCATTTTGTATTTCGGATTTCATTATAAGTATTGAAATAATGATATAGACTCGCGAATGAACTGACTCCTTTGGAATTCTCCGTACTGGAAAGAGTAAACAGAACCTCCTAACTATTCCTATAATAGTTACTAATGTTTCAGGTCTATGAATGATAAATGGAAGGATGTCCTTGCTACCCAAGGGAAATGAACTCGTCGATGTAAACCTTTATGTCTATACATGTATACATGATATATAACTAATGTTTAAACGACCTTCGGACGGATAACCGATACCCACCAGACCACATCCCAACGAGGAAAAGGAAATAGGGCAAACTAGCCTTCCTATGTCCTTTAAACATTATTTATATAACTATACAAATATTGGCATGCATTTAACGAAGTAAAAGCATAGAAGGAAAACTTTGATGAAACCTTTGGAAAACTTTCATACATAAGAAATTTACGACTTGATGTCCTTTGTAAAACAAGCTTTGAAAATCTTTGGAATCCTTTGAAAAACCTTTCATAAATAGCTTTGAAATTGATTTGTATAAAATGGTTTAAGTGAAGAAAACTTTTGATAAGAAATTGCGACTGGATGTCTCTTAAGTAAACAAGATTTGAAAACTTTGGGTAACCTTTAATGATCTAAAAAGGGATATTCATACTTTAACATGATTCGAAAGCGAGAATGGAAAACCTTTTGTTAGATGAAGCAGTTTATCATGTAAAAATCCATTTGCTATACAGTTATTAATCACATGTGATTTATCTAATAACTATATAGTTCAACTTGTATTCCCCCTCCCCTATAAAAGCAGTTAAAATCATTTAAAAGGTTAATTCAGGGGTATGAACTCACCTGACATTGGTGACTCGGATGAATGGACGGTATAGGATGCTAAGTGTCAAGTGAGGACTTGACCACACACACGAATCCTATTTAACATGTAATGATACATTTAATTAGCTAATTAGTCATTTAATAACTAATCAAGCAAGTAAGGATGTCCTACTACATAACAACGCTTTGCTACAAGTGCTAGGAGTACCCATGGTTGCATATAAGGAGAGTATGGACTCACATTGGAGTTTACTCCTCAAACAGTAGTGTCTAGGGGTGTTTACGGTTTTGGAACCATATCCCCCATGAGTTTACGGCCGTAAACTCATGGGAATGGTGCATTTGTGTGCTTTAAGCTTCATGCTTGACAAATAAGGGTTCTAGAGTTGATTCAAGGGCTATGGAAGTGATTGGGGCTTAAAATGGACACCCTATGGAGTTTATGGTTCTTGGACTACTCCCTTGGGAGTTTATGGTCGTAAACACTGAGATTACGGTCGTAAACTCATGTTTATCCATTTTACCTGTGCTTTGGTGGTTCTAGGCTATGCATGCGAGGTTCTAGTTCAATATTCAAGCCATGGAAGGAAATTAGGGCACCATTTGACCACTATAGAGGAGTTTACGGCCCAGGAACCATTCCTTGGTGGGTTTACGGCTGTAATCTCCTAAGGAGGTGATTTTTCTCATGTTTAAGGTCCCTAACACAATGGATGTTGGTTCTAGACATTATTCCAAGGCATAGGAGGTTTTTAAGGAGCATCTTAACACCTTAAAAGGTGTTTACGGCCTTAGAAGGGGGTGTTTACGGTCCAAGCATGCTCTTGGGCCGTAAACTCATGTTTACTCCCCAAAAATCAAGATTTTGGTGTTCTAAGTCCTTTCATGTAAGCCCCTAAGTCATAACTAAGCTCCATAAGTGGTTTGGAAGGGTTTTGGGGCTCTAAAACCCCATTTAAGGGTGTTTGCGGTTTTGGGATAGTTCCTGGACCGTAAACACATGTTCTTGGTCCTTTTGGATGATTTAGACACAGATTTGAAGGATAAACAAGCTAAACTATCAGTTAGGAGGGATTACTTACCAATTTGGAGCTTGAAGGGACGATTTTTGACCAAAACCCGATTTGTGGAGAGAGAAAGTAGAGAGAGGAGGTGTCTAAGGTGTGAAAAAGGTTGGGATGAAACCCACTCAACCTTTATATAGGGTTGAGTTTACAACCTGGGTGGGGGTCCACCCAACACTAACCGCAAATGGGGTTTTTCGCGACTTCCGTTAAACACGACAAATTTTATATTGTACCTCCTTATATTTGGTTCGCTTGACGAATATTATTTAAAATAATCCTACGGGTTTAAATCCGGCCAAAAAATATTTTTGGGATAAATTTGGCTAATTTTTGATGTGCTTAATTACGACGTTAAAACAAACGGAAATTTTGAGTTGTCACATCATCCCCCCGTTAGAGGGAATTTCGTCCCGAAATTAGAGTTTAGGCAAGGAAGTAGGCATGAACCATCAGGTAGAGAGATGAGGGCACATCCTATTCGGTTGGTCCTCACACTCCCAAGTGAACTCCGGTCTTCGCTTGGCATTCCAGCGAACCTTCACTAGTGGGATGCGGATTCGTTTCGCTCGCATGATCTCTCGGCTCATGATTTCCTATAGGTTCTTCTACGAAGTTAGGGTTCCGAATGATTGCTATCACGACGAGTGGGTTTATACAAGTCATGTCGGATAACACCTTATCCATGCTGGAGATGCAAATAGAGTATTGTGGAATTTATGGAATTCCAAAAGTAGTCGTGGTCTGACGGAAGTTGGACCGATTCTTGTAAAGAATCTCGGATGGTCCTAAGCTCTCGGAAAATAGAGCTTTTTAGTACTTAGAACGTAATGTACTTCTATGGCGAGATCATCACTGGCGTGATCATCATGTCGAAGTTCCAAAAGTTCTCTCTTACCGGAGTGGGGTTTTCGGGTTGGTTCTTAGAAGGCTCATGTCTTTTCAGATTCGTGTTTCCTGCTGATTGGCCCTCGGAGGTTTTCCTAGATTATCGGATGTATTGGCTATAAGCTGGCATCTATTGGTTACGGGACATCTATCTCGATTCAGTGCAAAAATAGGCCTGCACTTTTGACTCTCGAGGTGTTACTATCGGAAATTCTCAAAGTCGGTGAGATAGGGTTTTACCAGACGATGGTTAGAGGGTTTTAGATTTCTTCGTCTTCTAACAGATGCTTTCATTGTATGATTCTTAACTTGGAAGGAATCATGCTCTTACTTGCTTCGCTGTTTCATGGATAATAGTCTCTGTTCGGGCTAACTTAGTCCTTAGAGATTTTCTGGAGTGTTGGACTATTTCAGGAGGTGGTTCTACTATTTCTGTGTGCGATAGTATCCTTGGAGCACCTAGTAGTCCAATGAATCTCTAAGACATGCCCTATTCTCTTAAGGTGTTGGTTTATTTCAGTTGTAGAAAGCGCGTGCTCTCGTATAACCCATCGACTAACACCTAGACTGGTGTCGAGTCCATAATCTCTTCAGGATATAGGTCATAAGGCTTAGCGCAACCTACTTTCGCACTTCATTCAAGTATTCTTGGTCGCGTGGGTTATCCTGTAGTTCTTGGCATTCTAGTATTCACTTCGGAGAATGCAACCTATCGTCTACAGGGCGACGGTGACTTCTTCCATGTGAGGAGGCGGAGTGTCATAGACACTACTCGTCAGTAACGGGGTGGTCGAAGTGCCTGAGTAGGGTGAGCGTCTTCTGCAACTACTCTTCCGGTGGTTCTGAGTTTCCTTAGTCTTGATTAATTCTAGAGAGTATAGGGTTTCGTCGCTCGGAACCTCTAATCTTTCCTCATCCAACCGTCTCAGAGTTTAACTGATCGCAGCTTCCAGGCTTCTGGGGGATATCTGCTGGGAGGCTTGATTCGCGGGGTTAAGCATGAATGGATGGTTGTATTCAATGTCCTTGACTCTTACGACTTGAGTTACTTTTTCCAACTGAGGGTGTTAACTACTATATTGGCTTAACCGGGGTGACAACAAATTTCGGATTTGTAGTCATTTTAGTAGCTCAACCCGCAGTGGTTCTCTTGACTCCAGCTCCTATTCTATGGGATAGGATGAAGGGTTTTACTATGAGGTTCATAGTAGAGCTCATACTTGGCTTAACCACTAATACTTGGTGTATGCAAGCCGTATATAATTGAGATCGACGGGATGTTCAGTTGTGCGAATCCACCCCAGACCCACAACACAACGAGGAATAGGGAGTAGGGAGGAAGCACACATCTTAAATCTTTTTGATCTAAATTATATACCACTCTTATGCATATACTCAGTAGTAGTACGTTAATCCCATGAGTTCTTTCTCTTGATTCACGAACCTGGTTGTAAGGTGCTAAGGGTCTGTCAGGGGGATCTACGGAGTAGGTTTCGGGTGGTTATCGTCTTCTGGAATACCTGCAGTGTCTTTCTCTTTGGTTCCTATCTGTCTAAGAAGGAGTTGGTTAACAGCGCGCGATACCCTTCTCCTGGGTTCTTCGGAAGGTTTTAGGTAAGAGAGACGACTGGCGGATCGCATTGGGTTTTATTATTAGGTTTGGAAGGACCTTTATTTGCCGACATGCCTACGGTGAAAGTTCTTTTTTTACACAACACTGGGAATTTACACATGGTTGCATTAAGTCGAACCATGATTGATAGAAGCGTTGAAGTTGGCATACATCGACATGACATAGAATGAGGGTCGATAGGGCCATGTGTTGAACGGGCACACAAGTTCTTGGCATCTCGGGTTTCGTCCCGTGTATCACTGCCGTGAATACTTGGACCAATAGAGTTGACGCGGAACTATAAAGGGTCCTGAGGTTTTGGAATAATGTACTTCTGATGAATGGATTCTCACGAGGCCTCTCTATAATCGCCTAGTATACACTAGTCATGTATAATTAAGGTGGAAAGGACTGTTGACTGAGTGACTCCGCCCTAAATCCACAACCAAACGAGGAACAGGAAATGAGGCAGCATCACTCACTCGAGGTCTATCCATCTTAATTATACATGGCCTTAAAATATATACCGAGCCATTATAGCTTTACCTGATGAACTTTTGAATTCTTACAACAGTGCTGCGACTTTCGCCTTATCGGGAGAGTAATTATATTTAGAATTAGCCTTTTAATGTCTTCGGTTAGTTATCTAGGATTTAGAGACGTACCAAAAATCTACCGGGTTCCTTGATGCTTCTCCCTAGGCATTAGAGTTAGACTCCTCCTGTGCCCTTGTCGTTTCCTTCAGTTGGGCAGTCCCTCTTGAAGTGTCCAATTTCATCACATAGGTGGCATACTGAACTGGTCACCACATTGGTGGTTGATGTAATGAACTCAACCGGGGCTCTGCAGGCGCGAGCGGTATGCCCCTTCATGTTGCACCTAACACAAAGGAGTTCTCGACATATACCATGATGATGGTAGCTACACTTGCTGCAATGGGGAAGGTTTCCTAGGTATGGTCTTCTTGAAGTCGGGATGGAAGGGTTGACAGGTGTATTGACTGCCTCAACTCGTTGCTCTTCGGAAGGTCCTTGAGTCGAGGTACTTCTCTCTTCGCTCTTGAACATTCTTTTCAGGGGGTTTGGTTGGGGTTCTTGGGTGGCTGGGTATGCAGGTGTTGGTTGCTGCTATCCATTGCTAGGTTCGAAAATCTCGTTAGGGCTCCTGCTAACCTTGGCATTGTTAGCATTCAGGTGAGCCATGACAGCTGCTATGGCTGCTGAGACTGCAGCTTGAAACATAGCTTCATCGAATAGGAGAGTCGGTTTCTTGCCAGCGGATTGGTTACGTTTCTTCGGAGGCATGGTTTTTCCTACATGGAAAAGGAACACAAGCTGATGAGAGACGATGGTTAACACTGGACGTATCTATTCTGACTGTATTAGGCATAGATTTTTCCCGCGCCTCGAATATTGGTTATCTGAGTGTCGACCTACATCCCTATGATGCAGTCCAGGTATCAAGGTAGGAGTAAGAGTATCGGAAAGCCATAAGATGGGAGTCGTTCCTACTAAGTTATATTTATGCTGGAAAGGTTCACTCTCTGGCTTTGGAAAGATTTGAGGGAAGTTCGGAACGAAGACTGTGGGAAGAAAGGCTCATGAAAACTTATGGCTAAACATTCTAAATCGAGGTTTTGAAATACGATCTTATCGTATTACTTACGACGGGAAAAGGCGGTTTACCTAACACATAGTGTGAGTAGTGTAATCACTAACTCACTAAATTGTATTATTTTATGGGTGTATTAGCGCGACTAATACAAGGAAAAGACACTTCTCAGGTTCCATGTACTGGCTCCCTCTGTCTACCTCTTATCCTTGACTGGGATCGACGTTGGTTTTCTGCGGGTAGTTACCTAGGGTTTTTTTTCTCGTGTAGACATATTGAATTTCTACTCTGTATTACTTCTGATTCTGACTCTAAGTTTCAGTGCTGTCTTACTACTGATCCTGCCCCTGAGTGTTATCGCTTCATGATGGATGATTGGAATCTCGGAAGTTCAGGCGAATTTCCCACCGGTGTCCCTAAAAGGTATAGGTACTTGGTGGTTTCAATAGTCTCGTCTTGGTTCATTTATTTCCTAACTGGAAATCTTCTCGATGAACCTCTTCTAGGTCTCAATCAACTCTTCTATCGAACACTGAAGTGGATAGGGTTTTCTACCGGGTTCGTGCGAGAATGGAAATGTCTAAAGAATCCTAAGAGATTATTAAAACATTTCACTGGATGATCCTTGTTGAGTCCTGCTAAAATTACATAGGATACACAAAATATATATAACCTAGATCCGATAGGCCTTCGAATATGTGATACTACTCTATATCCACATCCAACGAGGAAAAGGAAGTAGAGCGAAACCACACATTCTTAGTCTATGGGATCCTTATTATATATAACCTTGGAAGTATACCCTCTGTAACCATAGGTATATCAATAAGGATCTTTTTAGTTTTTCACACAAGGTTATCTATGGATCCTAAAACACCCCTATGGTATTTTAATTTCTTGTTTGATTCTTAACTTCTGAATATGATTCTGGGGTTAATGTGAGTCTTTTAGTATTCCAAAATACTCCCATAGTATTTTAAACTTTATGTTTGGCTCTAGCATTCCTATTTGGTAAGTTTCAGATTCGTTGCAACACCACCATCACTCCCAAGCACACGTTGGTCGCATCTCGAATAAATGTAGTTGATCAGGTTACATTTATTCCAGCTTACGATTACATAACTGCCCAGGTTTGACGGTAATGGTCAACATCCAAAGACTTTTATTTGTTCTTCTTGTGATACTTTTGTTCGAGTGTTTAGATTCTGGTTGTTCTTATACTTTGGTAAAATATGGTTATATTTTAAAGTATAATTCTTGATTAGAGTGTTTTATCCCCATGTGTTTATAGGCTGTATATCTTTTATGAATTGATATACTGAGCTCACTATAAACAATGCTCTGATACCAATCTGTCCCAACCCAAAACCGGAACGGCGGAAACGTTCTGGGGTGGATGACGTCATGTCAAGTATCACAACATATGCAGTATAGTAATCAAAGTACAACAACCATTGCATTAATACTAATAGTTTTACATCGGTTACATGTTATAGTAATATCAAAGTAATTACAGAACATAACATAGATGCAGCTCAGTACTAGGCTGTCTCCAAGAAAAGCTCCCAGGATGTACCTGTCTATCGCTGACCTGAGAATACAAGTTATTTTGAAAGCGAGTATCAGCGTTTTTATAATGCTGGTGAGTCCATAAGTATTTAATGACAGTTGTATAAATACATGTTTTATTCAAAATAACCTTATGAAAGGTGGTGGTTTAGAATCTACGGAGTGTTAGAATCCTTTCCAGAAAATCCTATATTTTCTAAATAAAAGCAGCCTTCTACCAAGACCCAATTGTTTTATGTTCAGAGAGTAATTTCCCGAAAGAACTATCATTATCAAAATATAGTTTTTACTTTAAAGGAGTTATGATAAAAACCTCAAGTAAAATAAAAAGGGAAACTGCATTTTTCCTCAACAGAAAACACTATTGTCTAAAAATATATAAAATCTAGACTCTGGGCAGAACGCCTTGCAAAGCTTAAAGGTAAATAAATCATAGGCTTCAGGCGGGACGCCTTGGAAAGTCTAAAATAAGTAAAACATAGACTCCAGGAAGGTATCGAATGAAAAATATGCGTGGCTTAGTCTGAAACGAGGAAACACAGACCCCAGATGATATCAAATGCTCGATACGGCTAGTAAGGTCTAATACAAAGAAACACAGAACCCAGAAAGTATCAAATGAACAATACAGCTGGCAAGGTCTAAAACAAGGAAACACAGACCCCAGACGGTATCAAATGAATGATATGGCTAGCAAGGTCAAAAATATCTGGTAATCCTAAGTGGGTTGTTTAAAGGTTTATAACATGACCCGGTATATACTAGAGAAAATAGGTTAAGATGGTTTCAATGATACAGTGATGATTGTTGTTACCTTAAAGCCATGAATTATAAGGTAACTTAGAGATACTCGTAACGATACTGGTTGACAATAGAGTACTTGGCGCCCTACAAGCGTCAGAATAACTGTGACATTTGTCACCCCTTGGCTTGGTCGATCGGGGACTGTAGCTAGCAGTCAGGGTGTGGAAGTGTCGGTCCCGTATAGATCTATACACACAATGCCCGCTCTCCCTCCAGGAGACTCTGGTTACCAACTTGACAACGGTGGAATCCGTGTCCTGAAGATGCATCTCGTATTTTGGATTTCATTATAAGTATTGAAATAATGATATAGACTCGCGAATGAACTGACTCCTTTGGAATTCTTCGTACTGGAAAGAGTAAATAGAACCTCCTAACTATTCCTATAATAGTTACTAATGTTTCAGGTCAATGAATGATGAATGGAAGGATGTCCTTTCTACCCATGGGAAATGAACTGGTCAATGTAAACCTTTATGTCTATACATGTATACATGATATATAACTAATGTTTAAACGACTTTCGGACGGATAACCGATACCCACTAGACCACATCCCAACGAGGAAAAGGAAATAGGGCGAACTAGCCTTCCTAAGTCCTTTAAACATTATTTATATAACTATACAAATATAGGCATGCATTTAAAGAAGTAAAAGCATAGAAGGAAAACTTTGATGAAACCTTTGGAAACCTTTCATACATAAGAAATTTACAACTTGATGTCCTTTGTAAAACAAGATTTGAAAGTCTTTGGAATCCTTTGAAAAACCTTTCATAAATAGCTTTGAAATTGATTTGTATAAAATGGTTTAAGTGAAGAAAACTTTTGATAAGAAATTGCGACTGGATGTCTCTTAAGTAAACAAACTTTGAAAACTTTGGTAACCTTTAATGATCTAAAAAGGGATATTCATACTTTAACATGATTCGAAAGCGAGATTGGAAAACCTTTTGTTAGATGAAGCAATTTATCATGTAAAAATCCATTTGCTATACAGTTATTAATCACATGTGATTTATCTAATAACTGTATAGTTCAACTTGTATTCCCCCCTATAAAAGCAGTTAAAATCATTTAAAAGGTTAACTTAGGGGTATGAACTCACCTGACGTTGGCGATTCGGATGAATGGACGGTATAGGATGCTAAGTGTCAAGTGAGGACTTGACCAGACACGTGAATCCTATTTAACATGTAATGATACATTTAATTATCTAATTAGTCATTTAATAACTAATCAAGTAAGTAAGGATGTCCTACTACGTAACAACACTTTGCTACAAGTGCTAGGAGTACCCATGGTTGCATATAAGGAGAGTATGGACTCACATTGGAGTTTACTCCTCAAATAGTAGTGTCTAGGGGTGTTTACGGTTTTGGAACCATATCCCCCATGAGTTTACGGCCGTAAACTCATGGGAATGGTGCATTTGTGTGCTTTTAGCTTCATGCTTGACAAATAAGGGTTCTAGAGTTGATTCAAGGGCTATGGAAGTGATTGGGGCTCAAAATGGACAACCTATGGAGTTTATGGTTCTTGGACCACTCCCTTGGAATTTACAGCTGTAAACACTGAGTTTACGGTCGTAAACCCATGTTTATCCATTTAACTTGTGCTTTGGTGGTTCTAGGCTATGCATGCGAGGTTCTAGTTCAGTGTACAAGCCATGGAAGGAAATTAGGGCACCATTTGACCACTATAGAGGAGTTTACGGCCCAGGAACCATTCCTTGGGGGGTTTACGGCCGTAATCTCCTAAGGAGGTGGTTTCTCTCATGTTTAAGGTCCCTAACACAATGGAGGTTGGTTCTAGACATTATTCCAAGGCATAGGAGGTGTTTAAGGAGCATCTTAACACCTTAAAAGGTGTTTACGGCCTTAGAAGGGGTGTTTACGGTCGAAGCATGCTCTTGGGCCATAAACTCATGTTTACTCCCCAAAAATCAAAATTTATGTGTTCTAAGTCCTTTCATGTAAGCCCCTACGTTAGAACTAAGCTCCATAAGTGGTTTGGAAGGGTTTTGGGGGCTCTAAAACCCCATTTAAGGGTGTTTGCGGTTTTGGCATAGTTTATGGATTGTAGACACATGTTCTTGGTCCTTTTGGATGATTTAGACACAAATTTGAAGGATAAACAAGCTAAACTACCAGTTACGAGGGATTACTTACCAATTTGGAGCTTGAAGGGACGATCTTTGACCAAAACCCGATTTGTAGAGAGAGAAAGTAGAGAGAGGAGGTGTCTAAGGTGTGAAAAAGGTTGGGATGAAACCCACTCAACCTTTGTATAGGGTTGAGTTTACAGCCTGGGTGGGGGTCCACCCAACACTAACCGCTAACGGGGTTTTTCGCGACTTCCGTTAAACACGGCAAATTTTATATTATACCTCCTTGTATTTGGTTTGCTTGACGAATATTATTTAAAATATTCCCACGAGTTTAAATCCAGTCAAAAAATATTTTTGGGATAAATTTGGCTAATTTTTGACGTGCTTAATTACGACGTTAAAACAAATGGAAATTTTGAGTTGTCACACACTTATCGTAGCTACCTCATTATGAGGGCCATGTATAGTTATTGATGCGTTGTGATTTGGATATAAAAAGCGATTCGAGGAGGCTGGTTTAATACCTTAGTATCTTGTACCTTCTAGCACGTGGCCTCAAATATAAGGTGCTCGACCCATATTTTGCCCCTGTATAACGCCTGGTTCCTTGTATGTATTTAAACTGATAAATTATTCACTTTTGTAGAGAAAATCGACAAGTTGGGACCCCCAGGCTTGTCGAGTAGAGATGATTTCGTATGCGGATTTAAGAAAACTACTCGACGAGTAGGCTGGCAGTAACGAAACCCTAATTTTTGGGGTTTGCACCCTATTTAAACAACTTAAACCCTAAGATTTGGCCTCAATTCCATCCTCCAAGTCCCTAACCCTAAATCTCGAAGCTCTAAATCATATTTGAGTGATTGTGAGCCATTTTGAGTGTCTTGTGGGTGTTTGAAGCTCTTGGAATGAAGGGAAGCTTGAAAGAATAAGGAAGAGTTGCTAGATCTAGAAACCTCACTCCATTTTCGTCACTTTCTGGTAATCAAGTCTCAAACTTGCCTAATAGTTGGTTAGATTTCCTTCTTAGCACCTTTTTGCTTGGTTTTTGTCCATATATATCATGGCCCTTGGGAGTTGGATGTCCCAAGTGGATAACCTTTTCAGATCTATGGTCTTGTGGGGATTTCAAGGCATAAAGGTGCCAACTTTATGGCCATGGAAGTCCCATGCAACCTTTAAACCATCATCTTGGCCTTTTGAACTTCTAATGGCCATGCATGTAGAGAAAGCTGGAAACTTTACGTGATCATCTAGTCTCTAAGGTCTAGATCTTTGTTCTTGTGCCCTATCTTGAAGTTTGATGGCCTTTAGATTTAGATTTAAGCCTTTTGGGGGTTAGGGTTGAGCTTAATCCCCTTTAGGAGGGGTATTAATGGGTAAAGTTGGAAACTTTACCCTTCTAGAGGCATTTCCAATCTAAATTTGGAATATAGGGTTTAGATCTGAAGAGTAATGGCTTAATGCATTAAGAAGGGTTAGCAAACTGAAGAACTCGACAAGTTCATAGAGGAACTCGATGAGTTGACTTAAAGTGTCCCGATTCAGTTGAAAAGGAAGAACTCAACGAGTTGGGGGAAAACTTAACGAGTTAATTTGACATATCGTGATTCTATGTTTTATGGAAACTCGTCGAGTTGAAGGATAACTCGATGAGTTGAGTCAACTCAGAGCGTTGACTTTGACTTTGACTGTGACCTTGTCTTTGACCAAAGTTGACCCTTAAGGGGGTTATGGGTATGAAATGGTATCTAAGAGGTTGTTTTAGTTTAGGTTTGAGTATAGATGATTCTGGAGCAGAGACGTTTCAACTATCATCCGATATTTGAGGTGGGTTTCCTCTTGTTTGAACGGGTTGAAGGCACTAATGCCGGCCCGTATATATATGTATGATTGTATGTTTGAGACTAAGGTTCGATGTCAGGCTGTGCCAGATGAATGTTTATTTGTTTTCCGGATTAAGTTCCGATGCTCGTCAGTGCCTGATGAATGTTTATATGCTTTCCGAAAAATGTCCGATGTTGGGCAATGCCCAAGGAATGTTTGTATGATTGATGTCTCCGTGATTCTTGCATGTTTCTGTATATGTATGTTTCCGGACTACGGTCCGATGCCGGGTAGTAACCGAGGAATGTCTGTATGGTCGTATTTTGTGATTGTTATATGTGTATTTGTTGATATGTTTAAATGTATGCCAAGATCTGCTCGATGCCGGGTGGGGCCTGATGCCGGACACTGTCTGATACCGGTCAGGGCCCGATGTCGGATCTAATCCGATGCCGGGCGGGGACCACTGTATGTGATTATGTGCATGGTATGTGGTAGTTTGGGGAAACTCACTAAGCTTTGTGCTTACGGTTTTCAATTTTGGTTTCAGGTACTTTGTAATGTCTGTCTCCCGAGGTATTATTTAATTTAAATATTTATTATTTATTATTTGGGATAACAATGGGACAAGTGGATTTTGGGTGGATCTTAGAAAAGTGGGCCAAATAGTTGGGCTGCCCATAAGCCGTACGCTGGGCGTAACCTGGCGTATGCGGGGCGTAAAGGCGCCTAGGATTCGGGGGCGCATGCGCATGCGCCCAACGTACCAAGGAGTATGCGTAGTGTACGTGAGCAGGCTCAAAACCCTAATTTTTAGGGTTTAAGCCATATAAATACCCCATTATGGTTCAACCCTAGCCTCCTTACCAGTCTCTCACCCTCAGAAAACCCTAAAACGCCCTATACTCTATTGTTGTGTGTGCTTAACCTTTTTGAGCTCATTTTAGTGAAGAAAAGCTTGGAAGAAGAGAAGAGGAGAAGAAGAATAAGAGCTTGAGTATCTTGAGCTAAAGGATCTGAGACCACTTCATCTTTTGGCACCCAAAGGAGGTATAAAGCTCCTAAATTTCTTCTTAGAAGCTTAGATATAGGTTTATGAAGATTTGGACCTTTTTAGGTCCAAAGGTTGGATCTTTCTCATGCAATCTCGTTTTTCAGCTTAGGGTTGCCACCCCTAGAGCTCAAAGCATCCCTTTAGCAGTAACGTTTCAACCTTTAAGGCCTTTTGTAGACATGTATGAGATCTATCCATTTCTATGGAGTTAGTTGGTATTATTCAATGTTTGAGCTCATTTGGTGGGTGCAAGCCACCAAGTGAGAGACTTTTTGGATTAAGACACTGAATAAGACCCGGATTTGTGATTATAGCCTTTGGAGCGAAGTAATAAGCACTTAATGGGAAAAGTGTCTTAACATGGAAGTACGCTGGGCGTACGTGCAGGTACGCACAACATACATGCCATTTAGCCAGTACGCTTAGTGTACCAAGGAGTACGCCCTACGTACTCCACAAATATGGGTTTGGTGACTTTAGGCCTCAGTATGGGCTGAGTCTTGGGCTTATCAGTTATTGGGCCTTAATGGGCCATTAGGATTTAGCAATTGGGTATAGGTTATGTGTTGGACTTTGGGAAAGGCCCATTTAAGGAATTGGGCCCAATTTAGAAAAATGGGTCGTAAGTGGGTTTTAAGTAAGCCATTAATGGGCTTGGGAGGATTAGATAGTTTTGGGCCTGAGTTATGGTCCCTATTAGACCAAGGGGTAAAATGGTCATTTTACTCTTGTTAGTTTATCAGATTCTGACAAAGAATTATTATATAGAGTTCGGGGAGCTATGGGAGCAAGCATCAGAGATTCCTCATACACGAGTTCAGCATTCAGTCTGAGAGGTGAGTCTTCTTCTATAGGTACGGGTCTAATGCACCAAGGCCGGCCTGTTTATGTGTGATTGTATGTGTCAAGGTTAGCCCGATGTAGATTTAATGTTCCAGACTTTGGTCTGATGTTGGGACAACCTCGAGGAAGTTAGTATGCTTGATGTCTTCATGATTCTTGCATGTGTCTGGTTATGTGTTCCGGACGTTGGTCCGATGTCGGGGCAAGCCCGAGGAATGTTAGCTTTCATTTTGTGTTTATGTTTATGTTTATGTCTATGTTATGCTTGTTGATATGATATGCATACTGGACTTCGGTCTGATGTCGGGCGGGGCCTGATGCAGGGGCTAGGCCCAAGATATGCTGGACCTCGGTCCGATGCCGGGCGGGGCCCGATGCGGTGGTATGTGGTAGCTTGGGGAGACTCACTAAGATTCGTGCTTACAGTTTTTAGTTTTGGTTTCTGGTACTTCCACTAGCAAGGGGAAGGGCTCGAGATGACTGCATGGCACACACCGCATCTTTTCTAGCCCGGGATGATCTACTCTGATATTTGACATGTTTTTCGATACATTGACAATTGTTTATGACATTTTCTTTATTTACGACTTATGGTATCATATGATGGATGATGATTACGGTTTTTATGAATAATTAAAAATGAAATTTTTGGTCTATATTTTTGGGATGTTTCAAGTTGGTATCAGAGCCTTGGTTTGAGGGATTCGGGCACACTCTCGGGTGTATCTGAACTCAAACCAAGGACATGGTATAAAATTTTCAAAAGAAAATCATTTTTTCTTTAAAAAGGATTTCAAAAAGAGAAAAAGAACTTTGAAAAGAGAAAAGGGTGTGGTGCATGCAATCAACCAAGCTCAAGTAAGTACTCCCAAATTACCCATACAAGTTTATGTTATGAGAAATTGCATGCTAGTTTAGGGCTAAGGATCTAGGAAGGATGCCTTATGTTCCTGTTATATGTGTATCAGCTTTATGAACTGCATGCTAGTACAATTTAGTCAGTATGATGGCCTGATTAGTATATGCTTGATTATGTTTACTCAATGCTCGAATGTTGCTTGCTTTGTGCTTTTAAGAGCTCTAGTTATCTTTTACTAACTAGTAAATGAATATGTTAAGTTACATATTGCGAGGATTAAATAATTTCATAAGGTTAGGTTTAGCTCTATTGCGCAGCTCTCATTTGAGTCCAACCGTTGTAGGGTAGGATCTCTCATTCGAAGAATTTTCTAGTCTTAGTGATATGTAACAGTATTCACAAGCTAGTTAGGGGAGATAGCAGGGACTTCTTATGCAATTGATGGCGGAGAGTGGGTTGGTGCTTTCCCTATGACAAGCCTAGGATGAGTTTAGTATTAGATCAGCAGTAGTAGTTGAAGGGACTTGGTGGAGTCGAGGCAGTTCTTGAGGAAAGTACGGATAGATGTGGAAAGTAGTATGGGCCCGTACTACTGAAAGCAGAGGATCCGTACTCGAATCAAAGAAGGCTAAGATGAATCCAGGAAACTTGTGGTATGTGTGATCCTTCGAGATATGATTAGTGTTTTGACATTTGTTTTGATATGTTTTGGAATGGTGGTTATATGCACTAGACCAGTAGGCAGTTCAGGGGCCGGTGAGGGATCAGGCTCAAGCTCTGGAGCCGGACAACTAGATGAGTAGATGAGGGAGTTCATCTCGTTTGAGATCACGCACATCATTTTGGATCAGGCTGCTGTGATCTTCACCACGATCAAGGAGGGTATTTTGGAGTTGTTAGATGAGAGGATGAGTGCTTTCCGCACTGAGGTGGCGGCCATGATGGGGTCGTGCACACTAACTTTCAGGGAGTTCAAAGCTTATGGATGTTGGATTAGGTGTCTAAGCCCATAACTATAATTGGTATGTACTTGACCCTAGAGTAGCATGGTCCATTTGGGTTGCATGGCACCGAAACAATTTGTAAGGATGGACTTATGAGAAGAGGATATTTATGATTTATTAATATTATAACTTCTAATATATTAATATGAAATCACATTAACTAATAGTATTGATCAAGAATTAATTTGGAATTAATTTTGTGATCAAAAGAGACTAATTAAATATATGGGGATTGATTGTGTAAATCATTCATTCTTATAAAGTGGGCTTATGATCCATACTTCTTTACGTTGGGATAAACCCATGTGGTGACCCATGGATACTCCATGGAGGTTAAAACCCATGGAGCATAAGGAATGTGGAAAGTCATGCACATTTGGGTTTTCATGGTGTAACCCTAGTTGTGTCACACTAAATAAGAAGTCCATAGGCCACTAAAATCGGCACCTAAGTGTTCTTGGAGAGCTATAGCCGATTTTGTGTATGCAAGCCATTCATCTCTCAAGTCCTCCGTTGTTGGTGGTGTTGTGTGAACCATTTGAGGTTCAACACTTGGGGCACTAAGCTCTTAAAGGCTCAAGGTTTCAAGCTACAACAAGAGGTATGTCATTCAACTAGATTTTGTATTGTATATACTTCATTATATGCTAGTTAGGATGATATCTTGGAAAATTGAATGTTTGCATGTATAATAGAGAAAACATAGATCCAAGGGATCTAGGGTTTCATGTACACCATAGGAGTGTTAAAATGCTCAAAATCCATCAGTGGTATCAGAGCCTAGGGTTGTTTTCAATTATACTTGATTTAACTTATTTTTCAAAGACGAGAATCTGCCCAGACTGCATGAACTCGATGAGTAAAATGAGTTGTGAGCAGATCTTCAGGGTTTTGGGCCAAAATTGGACTAGAAACATTACCCTAAACTGTTTTTGAACAGTTAAACCTGTTTTTGATGTGGTAATGATTGTGCTTATCCAATTCAAAAGATAATTGTCAAAGTTCCATGTTTTGTATTAGTTTAATGGTTAGGCTAATTACATGAAATTTGTTTGATATGAATTATATTGTTCTTATGAGTTTAATTTAGATCATAGACAAATTGTTTGATTTTTTAAGTTACAATAGTTGATCTAAATGTTTTTCTTATGAATTCCATAACTTGTCCTCAAGTTAGGGAAAGTGAAGCATCTCATTTTGAATGTCATCTTAAATGGTTTTATGTCATCCATAATTTGTCCTCAAGTTATGGAACATGAAGAGTCTTTTTCATAAATGTTTTATGAACTCAATAATTTGTCCTCAATTTATGGATTTTCAAGAGTTTTTTCTTTAAAACCTATATTAAACTCATAAGTTATGGAAACCAAAAGTTGTTGAATAGTTCAAAACTTGCCCTCAAGTTTTGGAATTTGTAAAGTTATCCTTTTGAATACTTTACTTCCAAACCCTAGAATTTTAAAAGTCAAAATTCAACCCTTATATTATTATAATATTATATATATATATATATATATATATATGTATGTATGTATATATAAGAGTAAGGTTAGTTTTACCGTTAGCAGGCCTCATTCACGAAGCCGATCTATAAAGGGGTATAAGGTTACTTCCTATAAAATGGCAGTTTAATGGGTGTCCACTCTCACCCACTGCTTCGTTGACTAGTGGAGGGTCGTTAGCTGAAAGGGTAGGATACGACACTATATATCCCTTCATTAAAAGTATAATGATAAAGATAAAGTAACTAAACTTTTATTAAATTCCAAATCTTAGTTACTTTAGGAAAAATGTGAAATGGTGCTAACCCATGAAATTGCACTTTGCACCTTGTTAAGTCATTAGTGGAGCGTGTGTGGTTAACCGACACACTAATCTGGGACTGATAGTGCATGGAAAAGGGTAGCTTGATGTTAATCATAGATCAATGGGGAGTGTGTGGTTAATCGGCACATTGATTAGGCGGTTGTAACATTAAGTGTACCAAGTTAATTTGCATGGTTATTCACACCTTGTTTGTGATCCTCGACATCCCAGTCACAAACTTGAAGGGCACAATCGAGATTTAAACATGTCATTGAATAGCTTAATGAATCTCAAAGGATCTAGGAGTTTCAATACAATTAAAACTTAATGTTCAATTTCGTTTTTTTATGGTGGAAATTGGTGAATCGTGATTTACCTACCTTCATATATTTTGTAGCTTGGATTACGACATCCCTCTTCCAAGTTATAAAATATTATGTTGGGTCCTAGCCTTAATATTTCATTTGGCTGTTATATTAAGGATTTAAAGCAACTAACTTGAATTTCTCCCTTGTAGATGTCTAGTTCAAACGACTATGGTCTTCCCAAATCTTTAGGAACAAGATTTCCTAATGAATATGATATTTGTAACACCCGGTTCCTGGTACGTATTTTAATTAAACAAATCTCATGTTTTACTCTGGGACTCGGCGAGTTGGAGGCCCAACTTGTCGAGTAGACTCGACTTTGGATCGGCAGGATAAGTGATCTACTCGACGAGTAGGAGCTGTATGGATGAAACCCTAATATTTAGGGTTTTCACCCTATTTAAACAAATTATAGCGCCCCAACACAACCTCCATTGTTCCTCCCAACCCAGAGAAAGCCCTAACTCGAAACCTAAGCCTCTTTTGTGTGTTTTTGAGCTCTTTTTGGTGATCTTTAGTGTGCATTTGAAGTTGGAAGAGAAAGAGGAAGCTTGGGAGTTTAAGTGGAAGCTAATAGATCCAGTGGTTTTGCTTCATTTTCAGTTCATTCAAGGTAAAAAGCTTGAACCTTGACCATCTATCTCCTAGATCTTGTTTTGGGGCTATTTTCTACCCCTTTTTCGAGTTTGTGAAGTCATAATTGGATTTTATGGGTGTGGTTGAGGTTACACTTCAGATCTAGAACCATCAAGGGTTTCCCTAGCATAAAGGTGCAAACTTTATGGCCATGGGAGACCCATGCATCATATAGACCTCTTTTTATGGCCTTTTGAGCCAAAAACCCCATGCATGAACGTCATGATTGGGACTTTACGTATAAGATGAACCTTAGGAGGTCAGATTTATGGTTTTAATGCATTAAGACCCATTATAATTGACCGAATAGCTTTGGACAAAGAGAGACTCGACGAGTCGCTTAGGTGGATCGGCGAGTTGGGTCGCATTTTCCTCCAAATGTTTTCTGGAAATGGTCCATGGTTGAGTGGAAGGAACACTCAGCCTGTTAGGGATTGTGATGGACATGAAGATCAAAGGGCTCGACGAGTTCAAGAAGAAACTCAACGAGTCATAGACTGAACATCTTCATATGGATGAAGACGAACTCGTCGAGTCAATTGAAGATAACCCAATGTGTTGTTAGAGGCGAACTCGTCGAGCTCTTAAAAGACTCGACGAGTAGGGACGAGTTTGTAGCTCTTTGTAGACGAGGGGACTCAACGAGTTGATAAACCAACTCGGCGAGTCTGGTCCACCTGATGTTGACTTTGACCAAAAGTTGAATTTGACCAAGATGTTGACCTTGACTGTGACTAGGACTATAGTTGACCCTGGTGGGGGTTATGAGTATGAATTGGTAATAAAGATAGGATGCTGTGTAGGGGTTGAGGAGTCAAGAGGAGTCGATTTCCATACCAAGGACAGTGCAGACACTACACGGAATTGATGTGAGTTACCTTCCATTACAAATGGGTCTAAGGCCACAATGTCGGCCCATTGGTAGGAGTTGTAGTTGGATGATTGTATGTGTGATAATTATCTGGTATGCCACTAACTGTATGCTTTATGTTCTAGTCTGTTATGTTATTATGTGGTAGTGGTAAGGGTGAAATAGCCCTGGATACCAGTAGAAAGATACCGAAGGAGAGGTTAGTTCTCGACTACCGGTTGAAAGATACCAAAGGGGAGGTTAGTTCTCGGCTACCGGATGAAAGATACCGAAGGGGAGATTAGTTCCTGGCTACCGGTTGAAAGATACCGAGGAATAGGCAATATGATTTGGTATGTGGCATGATGGGGGAAACTCACTAAGCTTTATGCTTACGGTTTTCAATTTTGGTTTCAGGTACCTCTTCATCTAAGGGGAAAGAGCCGGCGGAGTAGCAGCGCATCACACACACGCATGATTCCGCATTTGAGATTTCTGGATTGTACTCTGACATTATTACTATTTGATGATATGGTTTTGAGACATATAATTGTGGTTTAAGGATTTATGTGATATCAATAATGTTTTCCTCAAACAACAATGCAATTAAAATAAAAGTTTAGTAAATATGGTTATGCTTACAAGCTTAAGTGTAATTCTGAAACATTGGAAAAGTTTCAATGTATGGTAGAACGAATGAAAAGAATCAAATTAGGCAGGAAGATAAAAGTTTCTCCAATCTGATGGGAGAGTGCTTTAGTATCATGTTTTATGATCATCTTAATGATTATGGAAAACCATATCACAATTGATCCTCTAAGAATATCTTAGTGCATTTCTATGGCTAAGAAAAGGAATCGTGAATTGTTGGAATGGTTAAATCAAAAAGGTGAATCATACTTCATTCCAAGTCGAGTCTTAGAGTCATACTCCAAGATTGAGCCTTGAGTGACATAATCTTAGGAAAGGTTTATAACATTTTTCAAATGTAGAGTAAAATGTATTTTACTCTTGTACATTTGAAATTGGTATGTTGTGATGTTTTGGATAAAACAAAGACCAACTAAGGCCAATTATGTGAAGTGTTAGTCTTGATTAGAATCCGCACTAACTCTTGAATATTTGTTTGTCAAGTAATGTTCCTTGAAAAAGTGAATGTTATATGTCAAGAGGTCAGTGGAGTCTTAAATATCTTTGATGAGTTCGAAAACTCTTTGATCGATTAGATCTTTGTAACAGGTAAAATAATAAAACAGAAACAGTAATGTAAAAACACAATTATGGATCTGAATGTGTCGAATGATTTGATTAACTCAATCCTTAGCAGAGCTCGATAAAGAACTTCCGCTGTAGAGGATTCTAGGGTTACAAAAGATAAGAACTTGTACGCTATCAAATCTATCTCAATCTTACATTAAGAATGCATGCAAGCATCTATATATAATAAACCCTAAACAAAACTCACGGATGGACAGGCCCATACCGGAGACAAAACTTGGACTAGCTAACGAGCCCAAAGGACGCAACACTAAACTGGACCTAACAATCTCCCCCTTTGCGTCAATTTGGAGCGAGACTATCATTTCTTCTTGCTTGGACCAGCTGCTGGAACCTTCTTGGTTGTATCAAACAGACGAGAGACAAGTGCGAGAATAGTCTGTTTGAAGCGAATGTACCATAGAATCATATCATCAAAGTACTTCTTGTCATCTGCCGAATTCTGCTTGCACCGATGAATAATCCCTAAGACATGTTCCAGACATGCAGTGGTATAGAGATGTTTGTCTGCCAAAGCGAACAGGCATTTTTAGCCTTCGTTTCTGGTAAACATAACGAAGTTTCTCTTCGGGTCTATCCTTCCCATCTGCATCATGTTTAGGTCACTTTCTGAGCCAACAGGAGATATGGTAGGGTTTTTCTTGAATACATTCGCTATCTCCTGATCCATCTTGGCGACTTCCATAATGTAACAAACAAGCATCCTCTTGAAGTGGTCGATGATCGGACCATATTTTGCTTTATTAGTAAGAAGGATGTTGTGCAAGATGATCCAGTCGTGTGGATTCAAGTTGGGAAGATCAGGAAGCGAGATGGTATGTTCGGTCTTGGCAGATCCTCTCAGCACCTTAAACCGAACGTTGGTGAAGTTTCCTTCCTTATACGGCTTTAGAACCCGAACATTGACATATTATCACGATCAAGAGAGATCACCGGTTCTAGCCACAAGATGCTTGGAGTTTCTATGGCTTCTTTCAGTAACTTCTCAAGAGTCCAAGGAGGAAAAAGAGTTTTCCTGCTCTCGAGAAGGTCGTGAGCTTCTTTCTGTCTTCTTTCGGCTTCTTCAGCCTCTCTAGCTACACGAGCACTGATGTCAGCATCTTTATCTCGACCTTGCTTCTTCAGAAGGTCGGCAATGGTCTCCTTATCTTCATCATCGCTCTCCTCAGCAATTTGCTTGCCCTTGTCTTTAACACCTGAACCTGAGGCTTGGCCTGTAGGAGGAGGTTCGGTTGTTTTGGTTGCTGTTGAAGTAGGAGGCGGTTGAGACATATTTTCTTTTTCTCCCCCTTGTTTCGGAATGGACACGTAATCAAGGAACCCTTCAATCTTGCTCAGGAGAGAGAGGGCAGGAGCAAGTTTCTTTGCAAGAGTACGCCTCACAGAATAGTTGAGTATCGGGTCATGTGCGTCCAGGATGTTTGAAATGGATGCGTGGACATCCGAAACACACGATGAAATCACCTCTCTTTCAGATCGAAAGACTCAATCTCCTTTTGAGAATTGGAGAGTTGAAGACTCTTGACCTTCAGAGCGGTGGTTTTTCTGGCAATAACGTCCATGAGAGAATTTTCAGCAGCAAGATCCTCTTGGAGCTTGGTCAGTCGCTCCTCAAGCGTCGCCTTAAACGCTGACTTGTCGTGTGAGAGAATTTGACGAAGAGAAGCAAACGACTTCAGTTCTGATGCAACTGAGGTAGCCAGCTGGTTGACAATGGGTTCCAGCTTCGTTTTGGTGGCCTCAGCAGATTCCTGTAAAGATTGTAACAGAGAAGAAGCATCAGTGAATAGTTTATCGACTTTTTCGGTCGCTGCCTCACAGGCTTTGGTGGAGGCATCAATGGCTGCAGTGGCGGAGTCTAGAGAGACTTGATGAGCTTTGGAAAAAGCATCAACAATGTTCTGAATGGCAGCTTCAGAGATGGTAGACTGAGATGAAGAAGAGGAGGCGATGAGCGAATCAATTTTATCGTGAAGCTCCTTGAGATGCCTCTTGGTAACAGGGGCATCATCATCGTCGTCACTCTGTACCTGAAACGGACTGTAATAGACCGAATCAAATGGCATATCCTCCCCGCCGAGGAATGGTTCTTCCTCCTCTGCTGCCTGAGCAGGAGATGATGGTGATGGTGATGGTAGAGGCTCGGTAGTTGTAGTAGGTTTGGGTTGGGTTGTATGTTCGGTAGTTGGTAGGGGTTTGGGTGCATCAGTAGGAACCCCTGTATCAGATACATTGGTTCTTACTTCTGCGGTGGTGGTGGTTGCTTCGGTAAAGATAGGAGGGGGTACTGGGATGGAGGTGGATGGTATTTGAGTGGTGGATGTTATGGGGGAATGGAAATGGGAATGGTAATAGGTGGAGAAGAGATTGGAGAAGTGGAAAAGTGAACTTCAGGAGAAGGCGATCGTGGTGGAGTGTTACCACGAGGAGATCCGCCAGAGGCAGAATTCTCTTCCTCATATTCGCTTGAGGAGGAAGCGATTATCAGCTTTCGCCTTGGTTGAGTTTTTCTCTTCTTTAGCGGAGGAGACTGAACAGTCTGTGTAGTTTTACGCTTCTTGGGAGAAGGGCCTTTCGCTCCCTTACCAACTTGCTTGTCTTTGCCTTTGTCAGTTTTCTTTCCCCTTGGCGTAGGCTTGTCAGCTTCATGGATGGACTTGAGCATTTCAGGAGTAAGCTCTCTCGGACTAGAGCGTCGAAACTCCTTGTAGGTTCGAATTATCTGGCTATCGGCAGGAACATCTCCATACATCGTCTCAGGAATAGAGCCAATGAATTGAAATTTTGAGGCATCGGAGACAATGATCATCGTGGTATGGAAAGTACCAATCGAAGACATTGGAGAACCAGCAACAATTTGGACTTGGTACTTGTCCATCACCCATTTTGTAATGAGAGTCCAAAATCGAGCATAGGAAATCTCAGAATGCCGAGATGTAGAAGACAGACTCTGAATGAGCTGTTGCCATAGGACCGACCCGTAGTCCAAGTTGATACCGTTGTAGATCCCGTACAGAATCGTGATGAACATACGACTTGCTCCGTCTGATCCAACACTGCGTTCAGACAACCCCTTGAACAGAACTGTAAACAACCCATTCCACTGAGGAGGCAGGCACGATTTCTTGAACTTCGTAACTGTTGTCAGCACCTCAGTATACCCCATGTTGTAGAACATAGAGAACATGTGACCCACCGGAATCGATTCAGGGTTAACCCTAGTTGAATCAGGTTCAAACCCTAAAATTGAGCAAAACCTCTGCTTGGAGATGGACGCCTTGTGATCAAGCACGTCAAAGAAGATCCTGTTGACTGCCTTGTCGTAATGAGCAGTGGTGAAAATTTGAGATAAGAAATCCATAGGAACTGCTTCAACTTTGGTGAGAGCAGGAGCAATTGGCGAGTACTTGAGGCATTCGATTATCGGGAACATGAAAGCATCATAGACCTGAGGAGTAAGATCGATGATCAAACTCTGTTGGGGACGAATCGGGAGGATGTGGGAAGTGGCATGAACTGCTGATGAATCCGCCATTGTTGTGAAGAAGATGGGAGAGATGATGAACAGTAGAATACTTGAAGGTTTTCTTGCTCTCTGAAAATATGGGTGCAGTAAAGAGGTAAACAATGGTTTACGTTACCTTTTATATTGTGAGTAGAGGAGAGAGAAGAATCTGTCCCAAATCTTCGAGGGAAATACGAAGGGTTTTTCGGAAGTGATTGATGTGTGACAGTTGGTAGCACTGATGATTACGCAAGAGAGAGAGTGTCAGTCCCGATTCACACGCCTTCTCATCAGGCGCCGTTGTTAAACGAAACGGTTCCATTTCGCATGCCTGGCCTTCAAGCGCCGTTAGAAAATTAAATCGATTGGACTCCCGCCTGAGTCAGCATCTTATCCTTTTAGATTAAACGTCATCCTTAAGCAAAATTGACCACGTGGATCAATATTAACCACAACTCCTTTATAACTGCAATTCCCATTTAAAAATTATGCCTTGTAACTAAGGAAACCGGAATTTTGGAAAATCAAAAAGATTTTCGTGCTTAGTGGGTAAAAGAAAAAGAAATAAAGCAACACATATGAGGGAGTTTGTGATGTCAGTAAAGACACGAAGCAAAGGATCCCGATCACGAATCTCTTCCTTCAAAGTCAAGAGAGACTTTAAAGTGTTTGTGTGGTTTCCCGTTGAATAACGATCAGACACTTATTGAGAAGTGTTGAAAGGCTTCTTTTAATCAGGCTAATGTGGGTAGCTTTCGCTTCAATTCAGAATTCCTGATCTCGATATAAGATAGAAATCGAACGAAGTACTTGTGAGACCAATGCAGTCTGTTGAACAATTAGGTTTGATATAATTTAAGTGGCTAGTTAAAATAGTTTATGTAAAATCTCAAAAAAAAAAAAACTGAATTCCAAGGGAAGAAATGTTATTGGACGTAACAATTTCATAGGAATCACTCAAAAGGAAATTAGAGATTTTACATTCCATCCCCATGGATATGTCCGTCAATTCGTTAGTTATAGCTAGAGTAAAGATGATTGATCACCGTCAATTCATAGTAGGTTTTGAATTGTGGGTTTCACTTAGTTCGTAGTGGCACGAAGCTAAGTTCATAAACACAGAAATTGTGTAACCATAAACCTCAGTGGTAATTTCTGAGAGTCTCAAGGGTTACGTTTATGAAATGAATGAGATGGAGAAAAGTAGTGTAGATGGTGTAAAGAAACTAAAGTACCTCTACTGTTAAAATAGGGACCAAGCAGAAAACTCTTATCTCATGTGAGAAGAGAGTTAGGTAGCTCATGATTAGAATAAATATGAAAGCCTAATTGGGAAGACAAGGTTATTATTCAGAATCAGGTGAGGCTTTGGACACATACAACAGCATGCTTCTAGGGACACTTAACTAGTGAAATGATTTCCCCACAAATAGACACACAAAAAGATAAGACACAAAACAAAACAAAATAATAGAAAAAATAATAAAAAATATTTTTGGAGTTTTTGAATTCACGAAAAGAAAATAAGAAAAAAAAAATATTTTTGGACTTTTTGATTTAAAGAAAAAATAAATAAAATTAAATAAAAAAAATGAGACACAAAAAATTTGGAACCGAACCCGAGCGTTCGGTCTATTTTGGTTAATTTTTTTTTTTGGAACCGAACCCGAGCGATCGGTCTATTTCGGTTTAAGTTTTTTTTTGAAAAAGAACAGAACTTTGAAAATGAATTTGAGAAAATAATACAGAAGGTTTACAAACAAAGAAACTACCTTTGAGTGATAAACGACGATCAGAAAAATACGACCGAACCCGAGTGTTCGGTTCATTTCGGCACACATGAGACCCAAACCTGAACGTTCGGTCTATTTCGCTTCCAACTTTTAATTTTGAGAGGTAGTCTTTGGTACTGACTCCGAATCCATCATTCCTAGCCCTTGTAGAATTTTATTGAAAGATGCTTCAGGAAGAGCTTTGGTGAAGATGTCAGCCAGTTGATCAGTGGTTCGAACAAAGTGAATTTCGACGTTCCCATCTTCCACATGATCTTTAATGAAGTGATACCTCAGTGCTATATGCTTTGTATTGGAATGTTGCACTGGGTTATGACAGATCCTAATTGCACTTTCTGAATCGCAATATAGTGGGATGTTTTTCATATTGAGTCCATAGTCCCAGAGCTGGCTTTGGATCCAAATCACTTGAGATGTACAGGAGGCAGCTGCGATGTACTCTGCTTCGGCTGTAGACAGAGATACACATGTTTGTTTCTTTGATTGCCAGCTAACCAGCTTCCCGTCTAGGAATTGGCAGCCTCCAGTGGTGCTTTTTCTGTCTAAACCACAACCTCCAAGATCTGCATCTGAGTAGGCTTGAATGAAGAAACCTGAGTTTGATGGATACCATAAACCAAGAGAGGTAGTTCGTTTCAGATACCGGAGTATGTTTTTCACTGCAAGCATATGTGGTTCACGTGGATTCGCCTGAAATCTAGCACAGTAACACACATAAAACATTATATCAGGCCTGCTAGCAGTAAGGTACATTAAAGAACCAATCATCTGGCGATATAACATAATATCGGCTGCCGGTTTTTCCAAGGATGGTGTGAGCTTGGTGCTGAATGCCATTGGAACTTTAACCTTTGAGTCTCCCATCATGCCAAATTTAGCAAGAAGAGTCTTGGTGTAAGCTTCCTAGTTGATAAAGATGCCTTCGGGTCCCTGTCTAATATTTAAACCAAGGAAAAAGTTAATCGGACCCATTGAGCTCATTTCAAATTTAGTCTCCATCAGCTTTCTGCATTCAGCTGTTTAGCTAGGATTCGTTGAGCCAAAGATGATATCATTGAAATAGATTTGAACAATCATAAGGTGGTTACCTTCCTTCTTACGAAAGAAGGTTGGGTCAACCTAACCTTGTTTGAATTTTGACATCTTTAAAAACTTAGTTAGCGTTTCATACCATGCCCTAGGTGCTTGTTTCAAACCGTAAACCGCCTTGTCCAGAATATAACAATGATTGGGGTACTTTTCATTAACAAATCCAGGAGGTTACTCCACGTAAACTGTTTCTTCAAGTTCTCCATTCAGAAAGGCGCATTTCATGTCCATTTGGTAGACCTCAAAGTTCTTATGTGCATCATAGGCCAGTAATATTCGAACAGATTCCAGCCTCGCTATCGGAGCAAAAGTTTCCTCATAATCAATTCCTTCCTCCTGGCAGTATCCTTTCACCACGAGACAGGCTTTGTTTCGAATCACATTGCCCTCCTTGTCCATTTTATTTCTGAATACCCATTTGAGACAAACAACTGAGGCGTCTTTAGGAGTTAGAATGAGGCGCCAAACCTTATTTCTTTCGAACTCGTTGAGTTCATCTTGCATAGCTTGAACCCAGTCAAAGTGATCAAGAGCAGTGTTAACTGTCTTCGGTTCAACTTTTGAGACGAAAGAATTATACATGCAGAACTCTACTTTGGAGAATAGAGATGTTTGCTCTGCCTTTAGTTGAGATCGGGTCAGGACCTTTTCAGAGACATTACCCACTACCTGGGATAAATGATGATCTCTGGTCCACTTAACAAGAGGAGGGTAATTTGGATCATAGGATGGATTCAATTCAGCATGCACCATTTCTTCCAATTCAGATTGACTATCATCGTCGTAGAACATATCGACATTCTCCCCCTCGACTGATGAGCTTTCCGGTGTAGTTGGACTTTCTGGTGCTACAGGACTTTCGGGTATTTATGAGCTTTCGGGTGCTGAAGGGCTTTCGGGTGCAGTTGAGCTTTCGGGTGGAACTGGAATAGAATTCCCCCCCTCAATTTGTGAGCTCGGTTGTTTTGAAGAAGGTGGATTCTCCCCCTCAACTGAAGCACCTTGCTCAGGAGGTTCGTTTGGAACTTGTTCTCCTTCACCCATTCGTTTGGCTGCTTCTTCGACAATTTGCTTCAGATGGTCGACCTTGTTATCTGCTGACTTGGCCTCCGAGAGAGTAGCTTTCTCAGGTTCATTGAATAGTTCCACAAACTGATCGAACAGATTAGCAATCGAAGCCGTAACTTGACCAGTGTGAGTAAAAATCTCTCCAATTGCTTCTTTAGTAGCCTTTAGCTTTTTAACGTAGTTATCATCGAAGGTCACATAATATGTTTCTTCGATCTTCCTAGAGCGCTTATTTAAGACCCGGTAAGCTTTTGAAGTAAGAGAATATCCCAGAGAGATTCCTTCATCAGCTTTAACGTCAAACTTCTTACGATGTTCTTTGGAGTTGAAGATGAAGCATCGTGAGCCGAACACATGGAAGAATTTTACGTTCGGCTTCATGTTATTGATGATCTCATAAGGAGTAAGAGAGAAACGCTTGTTGAGATAAGACCGGTTCTGTGTGAAACATGCTGCAGCAATAGCATCAGCCCATAAATATAAAGGAAGAGAAGCGAAACTTAGCATCGTTCGGGCCGTCTCACACAAGGATCGGTTTCGTCGTTCGACAATTCCGTTCTGTTGAGGTGTGTAGGGAGCTGAGAAGTTGTGACTGGTTCCTTTTTCTGCCAAAAAGTCTTCAAATTCTTTGTTCTTGAACTCCAGTCCATTGTCGCTCCTGATGTTGCGAACGACTTTTTTCAGTTGCACTTCGACCTGCTTAATAAACATGTTTAGCTTAGGAGTAGCCTCAGATTTGTGCTTCAGAAAGAACACCCATGTAAAACGTGAGAAATCATCAACAATAACAAGAATATACTTGCTACCGCCAATGCTTTCGATAGATGATGGACCACACAAGTCATGTGAAGCAACTCAAGTGGTTCAACAACTTTTGTGTTTATAATGGATGGGTGACTTTGAGGACTGTGCTTCCCCATTTCACACGCAGCACACAAATGTTCTCGATCAAACTTGAGCAATGGGAGACCCCGAACATGACCTCTTGTGACAAGCTTTTTGATGTCCTTGAAGTTGAGATGTGAGAGCCTTCGGTGCCACAACCAGCTTTCGTCAGAGTGAGCTGTGGATAATAGGCATATAGCTGGATTTCCTTTGATTGGTTTGAGATTGAGAGGAAACATTTCGCCTTTGCGTTCTGATTTGAGAATTACCCTTTTTGATTTCTTCTCTATGATTTCTGAACCTTCATCATCAAATGAAACTTTGAGACCGATGCCTCCTACCAGTTGAGACACATTGATGAGATTATGTTGTAGACCTTCAACATATGCCACCTTTCTTATTGTGAAGTCTCCATTGGTTATCATCCCATAACCCTTTATTGTTCCATAGGGGCTGTTGCCGAATTTTATATTCCCACCATTCGGAAGAGATCGAAACTCCCTTAGCTCCTCCTTCCTTCCTGTCATGTGACGTGAGCAGCCACTGTCAATGTACCATTCTTCATCGAACTGCTCATCACTTATAACCTACAAAAACTAAGTAGATTTAGGAACCCAAAGTTTTTTGGGTCCACGTGAGCCTTTCACAGGAACAGGAATAACAAGAGAAACATCAGTAAGATATGTTCTTTTTATTAATGTTGTTTCATCTGTTCTTTTAATGGTAAACACTTTGATTTTTTTAGGATTAGCAACAGTGGGTTTGGTTTCAGGTTTTGGTGTTTGGGCTTTAGACTGCTTTCGGTCTTCCTGGACAAAGGAAATCTTTGATTTTCCTTTCAGGTTCGTTGATGATTTAGAATTTTGAGCAGGAACAGAATTAGGTTTAGAAGAGAATTGAGAACTAGAAGAATTAGAATGGGAATTTCTTCTGACTTGCGGTTCGATATGACCCTTTTGTTTTTGGTCATTGGAGGGATCGAACCTGGACGTTCGGTAGCTATTGCTTTCGGGACCGAACCTGTCCTTTCGGTTGCTGTTTGAACTGAACCTGTCCTTTCGGTTGTTGTTGCTCTCTGAACCGAACCTGTCCTTTCGGTTATGTTCCTCATGTGGCCTGAAATCCTTTTTCTCTTGCTTTGAATTCTTATCGTGATATGAGAAATAGGCGTTTTGAGATCGCCAAAACTGCTTTCGCTCTGAGAGGTTCTTTTTGTATCTCAGATTCCTCTGCTGCTTTTGATCTTTCACTTGTTTTGGCTGTTTGTGGATGTTAGCCTTTTGCTTCTGCTTCTTGTCACCCGGTTCACTTTTCACTGATGATGTTTCGTTTGTGGAAGTGACTTCTTCTATAGGAACTTCTTTTGTACCACTAGTGCTTGGCACGTCGAAGTTGTCAGGCTTGTTTAGTGGCTCTGGTACATATCTGCCTTTGGTTTTCCAGGACGTCCGCTTTGACAGACCAACAGTTTCATCGGCATTATCTATAGGAGTAGACCAAAAGAACTCATCACAGCCATCTGCGTTATCTTCGTTCATTATAGCAGTGATTTCGGCTGTTTGATGCTCGGTTACTCCTGTGACCTTGTACACCTGATTTGGTGTTGTTCTCACCTTTTGGTACACAACAGCCTTTTCTTCAAGAATCGGGGACTTATTTTGGGACAAACATGCGAACTCCACAGAATTTTCAGAAATAAGATTTTTGTGGTTTTCGGGTTCTCTCTTTACAAACTCAGAACAGTCGACTACATCCTCTATAGAAATTTCACTCATATTATCGTCCTCATTAAGTTCAGATGCGTTTTCAACATCAATTTTATTTTCTGAACTTAATTTGGCACTCAACGAGTCAAATTTTTGTATAGTTTCAGTCCTTTGTTTCAGCTTATCGTTTCCATCCAAAAAGGTTTTTCAACATGTCCTTATGGTCCTTGGACTTTATGAAAGATTCTATTTTGTCCAGACCATACATGTAAGTGGGATTAACATCATCAGATGATACAACACTTTCGCAGTTATAAGCTTCAGCATCGATTTCATCTTCCTTAAACTCAAGGAAGGGTAAAATCATGCGATGTATTTTCTGCCCTATTTCACAATTCAGATGTAGTTGAGTGATGTTAGCATAAAGTCATTTAGCAATCAAACAAAAGACATTTCTCTGTTTTAAATTAAAAATTTTAAATTGTCTCTTTGTAAATAAATGTTTTCATCCTTAGACTTTATCAGCTCCGACTCTTTTTGCTCTATCCACATCCTTCGCTCCTCAGTCTTGGAAGACACCCTGCTTATTTGGTCAGTTAGGTTAGAATTGGTGACCCGTGTTTGAGTTAAACAACTATCCAGATTTGAGATTCTTGAATTTAAGCTATTTAATTCTTTTTCATATGATTTCTGTGGGACTTTGAATGAAATAAAGAGAGATTGTACCTTCTTGATCAATTCATCAAGCTCATTGATCTGCACACTGAGAGGTTTTGCTGTGAAGCATAAGTCCTCTCGCTCCTTGGTGTCCTCATTTCCACCCTCAGTATTGTATCCCCTTATGTGAGATACATCAGTCACCACAAAACACTTTCCAATGCTTTCGTCACCCCTTGCAACATATGCCTTTCCATGTGAAGGCTTTCTCACTTCATCATCCTCTGAGTCGGTTGACCATACCTGCACGCCACCGAACTCGTCATCCTCTGCCGAACCCTGTATAATAAGAGCATTCATAGAAGGGTTAGTAGCAGTTTTCTTCCTCTTGATCTCTTTCAGCTTTTTCATCAAGACAGCCTCTTCATCCTTTTCCTCATCTTTCTCTGCCATTTTCTTCAGAACACAATCTTTAGCATAATGGTTCTTTCCTCCACAGTAATAGCAGCTAACGCCAGAATGTCCTTCAACTTTCACCTCTTTCTTTGGTTCGTCTGTCTTCGGCTCCTCCCTTACCTTTTCAGAACTATAGCTTCCCTGCCAATTTCTGTTTTTATTGGTAGGAAACCTATTCTTGATGAACCTCTTGGGATTAGATACCATCATAGCATAATCTTCTGACGTAAGATCATAGTCCTCTAGGTTTAGATCTTCGTCTTCCACTGCATTCTTGCCTTTTGATAGGAGGGCCAAGGACCCCAAACTTGAGACCACATTCTTTTCTTGCATGACAATCTTTTCTTGGGATTTCAGAATTCCCACTAGCTTTGCCAATGAATATGACTTGAACTGCTCATGAGCTTTAACTGTAGACACGACAGCTCTCCATTCAGATCTTAGGCCATTCAAAAAGGTGACCTTCTGTTCAATCAACTTCCTTTCTATATCATGTTTGATCATCTTGCTAAGAAGATGATTGAAGCGATCAAACGTCTGAGTGACAGTTTCATCGGAATTCTGCTTAAATTCACCGAACTCAGATAAAAGCAAGGTCTGAATAGAATGCTCTAAATCTTCATCTGTGGAATACAGCTCTCGCAACCTATCCCAGATTTCTTTAGCGGTACTGCAGGAACTCACCAACCTAAACGTGTCAGATTGAAGAGCGAATCGGATCAGTCTCAATGCTTTGATGTTGCACTGAAACTTCTCCTTTTCGTCTTGAGCAACGTCTTTAACATCTTTTAACAGATCATTATATTATTTCTAAGTTTTAATGATCTTGGATGTTCCTGAGTGAGCAAATGGTCCAGACACAATGGCTTCCCAAATAAGATACCCATTATCTTCAGATCCGATGACATAGTCTTCAAAATGATGAGCCCAAACTTCGTAATCCTGGGTGTATAGAATAGGAATCTTCATCGTTGATCCAATGCTGTTTGAGATGTTGATAGGATTAGATTGAGAATCTTCCATGCTTGATCGTTTAACCTGTTTGAAAGATCAGACTTCTAATATGTAATATTAGGGAAAACGAATAAATAAAGAGATACGTCAATTATGGAGTGACGGCTCAATAAATATCAGTTAATGCGGAATAACCCTAATCGCTTCTTTCACAGAAAAGATGTGTATGAATTACACAGCCTCATGCTCTGATACCAATTGATGAGTTCGAAAACTCTTTGATCGATTAGATCTTTGTAACAGGTAAAATAATAAAACAGAAACAATAATGTAAAAACACAATTATGGATCTGAATGTGTCGAATGATTTGATTAACTCAATCCTCAGCAGAGCTCGATAAAGAACTTCCGCTATAGAGGATTCTAGGGTTACAAAAGATAAGAACTTGTACGCTATCAAATCTATCTCAATCTTACGTTAAGAATTCATGCAAGCATCTATATATATATAATAAACCCTAAACAAAACTCACGGATGGACAGGCCCATACCGGAGTCAAAACTTGGACTAGCTAACGAACCTAAAGGACGCAACACTAAACTGGACCTAACAATCTTGAAAAGTTTCAAGAATTAATCAAGAGTAAACCTATTGTTAATCACTAGCACACGACTTGAGGTGTGTAACCCATCGTGTTGACATATTCTTGTTTCTGTGGCCAATCTAGTTGGTTGACTATGCATGTGAGTTATATGAGTTCTCAATTGTTTACATAACTACCTGGAAGCAACAGTAGGCCCTTGTGCTACCAAGTGGCAACAAATTAAGATTGAACAAGTTCAGTCCAAATGAGTTTGGATTTGTCACTAACCTTGTCTTATGCCTATGGTTTTGACAAATTCACATGGATAGGGACACATACACCATAAAAAATCTAAGTGTCATAAGGTTTCTCTTCGCTTCATGAAAATGATTGTGAGGAAATGCTTTAACTAAATAGATTTTATGGAGATAGCAATTGTGTTATTTGCATTCTCAAATTTGATTATGATTACGACATCCCTCTTCATAGTTTGAATTGTGAGAAATGGAAAAGGTCTAAACATTTCAGACTTATTGTTATAAGTTCTAAAATAGTTTAGACACACATGTGAGCTATCTAAGGAAAAGTGTATGATTTTGAGAAGCCTAGATAAAGTCTTATCGAAATATCTCGTATCAGAAATCTGAACTTTGGTAAGAAAGTCAATAAGTATTGATTTCTAGAAGTCCAACTGATTTTTAAGTACATGTAAAAGCTAGTGGGAGCATAAGTGTTATGCTAATAAAGATAATAATTATCATGTTAGTGGGAGCATGATTATTATAATAAGTGGTGCAAGTTAAAAATGTTAATTATAGAACACTAAAGTTTCAAATTTGCAAAGTTGCAAGGTTTGAAAAGTTGTTTTGCTATAATTAAGGGAGAGGAAATTATACTTCATTCCAATTCTAAAAGCTTAGATTGAGATTTTAATCAAATTTAGTTAAGTATATATATGAATGCTATGTTGGAATGGTTCAACATAAGGAAATTCTATATATGGAAATCTTAATTGTGTTCTCAAAATTCAATTATGATTATGGCATCCCTCTTCATAATTCGAGTTATGAGAACATGGAAAATAGAAATATTATAGAAAAAGGCTGATCAAGTATCATGTATTTATGTTAGAAATTATGAATCGCATCCCATATGCTTCGGGTATAGGATCGATTGCATATGCTATAATATTCTCGTGTTCTCAATTTTCCAAATGCCTAGGGCATTAAGAGGCAAAACGGACTAGAACTGGATATAACTAAAGTGGTTAACAAGTATTTAGGACAATATAAGGTTCGCCAAGGATTGGTCACTTGTAGTTGGAAGTATAAAATCGATGGACCATATTAACATATTATGAAAAGAGGCAACTCTTGTTCAGTAGTGATAGTCAAAATGGGAATATGGAAATGTTTCCATAAGTGGAAGTTACTCTTTAAAACTGTGTAAGATTAGAAAACTTAATGCAAGAAGAATGTTCAAAGGAATGTACTTTGAATGTAAGACTTCATTTCCATGGAATTTTTCTCGATTGGAATACTTTGTAATGACTATTGTCGAGTCTCTGTGACTTTTGTGCATATTCATTACAAGAGGATCATTGCATATAAGTTTAGAATCTAACGGATTACAGTAAATGGCAAGAATTTGGTATTCTTACATTTACGGTAAGGGTTTGGAATTGTGAAATGAGCATCATTGAAGTGTTGTCAATTGATCTATTTCACAAAGAAAGGACCATAGGTAAACATAGTGTGCGTGCTTGGAGCATGGCATCACTATTGTCTTAATTAAAATATTAAGTTGATTGTTCGAAACATTATAGAATGAATAATGAGTAATCAATATGGCGATCAAAAGTTTTGGGGCCATATAGAATTAGTATTATTCTTGTGTTTCACTTTGCGTGTTTTGACTTCCCGAATAACTAGGTTATTCAAACCATCCACAGTTGATCATACTTTGGAAGTAGGTACTGAGGCAAGGCTGTCATGAATGGGTATGAAGTTTCTCTAGGTGTTTTAGACATAGTTGCAGTGTTCATGAGTGCTCCTGGAATAAGATTCGAGTATTGTGATGAATAATTGAATCAAGTAAGGAAATCAAAATCAGAGTATCGAGAATTGAGAACATAGAATGTAAATAAGATCTAGTTTGAACTTGTATTATGCTTTACGATTACAGAGAGAAAATAGACAAGAACAACTCCAAAACTCTTATCTAACTCTAAGTAACATTCCTTATTTATAGGAAAATAGTAAAGTATACAAAAAATTGCAAAGGACTAGACTTCATAGATTCGACATAAAATGCCGTTGTAAAATAACATTACATTTCGACACCTCACAACACTACTTCGACCCTTACAATCTCCCCCTTTGTAAGCAGTGTCGAAATCAGTTGATCAAAACTTGAGCAGCCAAGTGTAATGTTCTTTGAATTTCAGCATGCCAATTCATCAATTTCTTTAGTCGAGCTTATATCACCATCGTTATTCTTCTTATAACTATTCATACACACAGTTAAGTTTGTATACTGAGCAAATGTATATCTTTCAACTTCACTTGTTTGGAAAAAAAACTTCTATGGTTTTCCTTTCTTACTCTTCCCAGCAAAGACTAAACCAAATGGCTTCAAAAAAATTTCCCCATCCACATACTTCTTCAACTGAGCTTTACTCATTGTCTTGGTTTGAGGAACAATAACTTCTTTATCCATTGTTGCAGCTAACTCAACGTGTGTCATAGCTAGAAAATCAAAGTAATTATCTATGAAAAGTTTTATATGACCCAGACCCAATTTTAACACATCCATGCTTGTGTTTTGGAGTTTAGAAGCATCCAAATCCTTGAGTATATATGCAACTTGAATCAAATCATCCAGGTTGATCAAAGGGACATCAGCAATGGAAAATTCGAAACGTACTTTATTTGACCTCACAACGTGATATCGAAAATTCTGCAACATATTTTCGAACATTTCACCTTTCGTTATATCAAGCACTTGAACGATTTTCATCAAAGACCAAACATCTTTTTGTTCCTTTCCCAACACCGCATGGAACCTCAGCTTCATATGATAAAAATCATCCTTGTTCTTGAATCTATTCATAACCTTATATTGAGCAATGAGAAACATCATCTCATTAATGGGAAAATCAAGCTAATTCATATCAAAGTTCTCAATTGCATAACTCTTCCTTGGCTTTTTCTCGAATTCATACATTTCGTTGTATGTAACTCTAGCCTCAATATTTTCATAACCGTGTAATTTCGTTGGATCACATTTGTTCATTGTAGGTGGATCATTTGCACGAAGCATCAAAATACTCTAAATATGACGCTGCTTATCCATCTCTGCTTCAATTTCAGCCTTTCTTTCGTCTTTCGAATTTTCAACAAGAATTGTTTTCCCTTTGTCTGAAGCATTTGTTATTTCCTTAGGCTTTGAACTATTTTCCCTTCACCCGTTGACCTAATTACAATGCCTTTTAAGATTGGCCTTGTTGTAACTGTAGTTGCTATTACTGGTTCAGACTTCGAACATGTAGGTTTTGTTATAGGAATATGAGTCTTGAAAAGTTTACCCACAACATTTGTTTCTTCGTTTATTTTCTCAGAAACCTTTGCTCATTTACCAACACCTTCCTTTTCTCCCCCTTGCACCCCTGTGGCAGCAGGTGGGGCATTCGTTGGTAAGATAGTAACAAAATGAGACAATGGAGCCAACATCTTTTGAGTTACAGCCTCAAAGTAACGTAACTTCTGGTCAATAAACTCAGGAGTAAAAATTAAGGATGAACCAGACTTCGAAACAAATTCCTTCAATTCTTCAAGCATAGTAGTAACTTTTCCAAAACTTGTAACAACATCAGTTGCTTTCTCATCAAACTTATGATCAAAAGATTGATGAGTTTTAACAAACGTCGTAACAACATCCGCTATTATATCAACTTTCTCAAGAAGAGAAGAGTATTTGGTATCCATCTCACAAAGCTCTTTGGATACATCAACCTTCAGTTCTTCAAGCTTGTGATTGACATTCTCATGAACCGTTTTAACATCTTGCACAAAAAGAACATGACGTTCCTTTGTAACCCATTTCAAATCCTTGAGCTCATCATTAAAAGTCGAAGATGCAGATTTGACTCGTAATTTGTTATTATTATCTATGGAATCAAGCTTTTCGAAGAGACGAGATTCATAATCATTTATCAACTTATCCACTTTCTTGAATAATCGAACCTCCTAAGCTTTAAGCATCACATCAACTTCAATACTTGAAACTGAATTCTTACCCCTGACATCTGCTTGAGATTGAAGTATGGAATTGAGCTTTTTGTTTAGAATCTTGAACTGTTTCCCGAACATCAGCATATGATCTGGGACATCTTCTTCTTCTGGATCAAATTCCAAATCAGCAAATGTTCCTCCGAAACATCCTCCATTAGTTTCATCATCAGAAATAGGCTTTGGTGGATTAGTGGATTGAGATGTAAACAATGTAATGAAGGGTTTTTGTAAGATAGTTTCGAAAGTGGGTGATGTTGTGGTGGTGAGAACTTGTGAAATAATTGGTGAAAGAGAAGTATTAATGACAGATGTGGGTTCGATAGTAGAAGAAATGATGATACATTGAGAAGTAGCTGACATCATGTTCTCAACACCCATGTTGACATTTGCACCCATATCAGATATGTTTACAAGAACGCTTGAAGTGGGGACCGCCTCAGTAACTCACTTAGTTACCCCAACTTCGGGTGAAGTAACAACAAATGTTTTAGGAGTTGATGGTTGAGTTGGAGATTTCGACCCCAATGGTGTTTCTAGGACAATCTCACTATCTGATGATTCTTCGTGAAGGACGAACTTTCGCTTCTTTCTTTTTCCAGCAATATGTTTCGCAACATCTTCAGCTCTTCTTTTCTTCGATGATGGAGAAACTGGTACTGGGATTTATCAAACAAGAACTTCCTTCCTATTCAATTGTGCTTTCCAAATCAAAGAGGACTGGTCATCAGAAAATACTCTTGTCCTGTGAGACAACTTCTTCAATTGTTTAAACACTCCTGATTTCGAAGGTATTACTTCCTTCAGAGAACCAGTTATATTCACTTCAGTATGCCTGACCATTTTCATCTTGTCTTTTTCTTTATCAGCACCTCCCTTCTTTGGTGATTTAGTTGCAACTTTCTTAGGATTTTCTTTCAAAGGAATGTCAGCAGTTTCCTTCTTGGACTTCTTTGATTTCTTAGAAGACCCTTCACCACCTTCTTGAAAACGAACGTTAGTTTCCACAGATGGATTAATCTGCTTCAAATACTCAACCAATACAGGATTCGACGAATCTATGTTTTTGAGCATAGCATCCGTATTTCTTGCAATGTTGGGAAATACCTCTGCATCATCCTCAACTATCTTCGGAAAGTGATACTTCAAAAATTCTACTTTTGGTTCATCAACAGGAACTTGAATTCCTTCTTTGTCATACACATAACATCGAACCAAACTCCAATACCGAGCACATAAAATCCCTTGAACCACATTGGTGTTTTCAACACTTTTAAAAAAATCCTTCCACATCTGCGAAGCATAATCAACATTTAAGTCATAGTATATACCAACCACCATAGCATACACTTCCATATGTCCCGTATCAAGCCCTACACTTCAACCAGTTAAGCATTAAAGGTAAATACCAAAGAGAAAATTCTAGATACATGGCAGACTTGATTTCTTAAAATCATTGATCTTTGTAAGAGGTAGTTGATGACCTATCTCGTTGAACATATGGATGACTTGAGCACTCGTAACCTTGTAGAGCGGCGGTATATTAGGGATTTCAAGAATTTGAGTGAACAGATTCTTGTTGAGACGAATCTTCTTATCATTCACTAGATTGAAAGTAACAATATCCATGGCCTTACTATAAGTCACAGTAGAACCCGCCATTCACAGCCAATACATGGGAACATCAAAAGAATTGAACATCGCAGTCGACAGACCTGAGTGTTGAAGAGCAACAATTAACATCTTGAGTGCATCAGGATATACAAAAACATCATCTTCAAGTTGGTAATTAGTGCTTTGAATCTTCGTTGTCGGCCGAGAAGAAATATATTTAGTGGTAGTAGTTTGAGTAGCAGCCATTGATTAGTTTTTGAAAACTTTGAAGAACATAGAAAATTAGGGCTTAAATCATCTGAGAGAATTTTGATCGCGTAAAGTTTTAAGGAAAAACTAATTTTCTTTTATATGTATCCTCTGTGAATACCAAACGATTTAATCAAAGTACAAGCCACGTCTTTCCTTGAAAATCGCACCACTAGCCATTATGTACACCATGTCAGATAAAGTACCCTTGAAACTCGCACCATGTTAGCAACCGGTCACATCGGACTTTTCGTGAGTACCATGTAGATAAGAAAAAAAATCTTCGGCATAGAGATTAGGCTCTTTCATTTTAGGGTTTGAAAATGAAGTCATATGTCAGACTTTCGAAATCATCAGCCTGAGTTGGTAATACTCAGAACCTCAAGGATTTCGTGAGTGCAGTGTGTCAAAGAAAAAGATAAGAATAAAGAAAATAAAATTTTGGTTCTGTGATGTCGAAAAAATTATTTTGACATAAAGGCAGAGAAATCCCGGGCAAAGATTACTTTGTTAATTATCAAGAGAGATAATCAATTGCTTGTGTGTTTTCCCATGAATTACAATCGTATACTTGTAGAGAAGTATTGAAGGGACTCTTTTTAACAAGCTTCTTGGGTGGTTTATGATTTCGTTTCATATCAACACTTAACATAAATGTGAGTAATTGTAACAGAAATGACTTGTATGACCAGTGTAGTCAGTGACAAGTAAGCTTTGGAAGAAATATGTGAAGTGACTCAGAATTCAAATGAAACTCACACGGAAATCATATTCAAGAAAAAAAAATTTGCTGGATCCTGTTGGGTAACAGGCATCGTGGGATTCGAACATTTGATCTAGATCACTCAAAATAGTTGAAGATGATTTGGAGTTTCGAAAGTTGGTGCTGAAACAAATGCTTCGTTAAATCTGGAAAAAAGTTTCCCGTTAATTCCTTAAATGAGTTGGGCATTTTGGGTTTCACTTTCATCACTGTCACATGATGTTAGATCATTAACACAGAAGTTTGATATGTCCAAATCCTAATTGGTTTGATCAGAGATCTCTTGGACATATGTCATTGTGTGTGAGAGTGTAAGAACTTTGTGATGAAAAAGATTGGTTAAAGAATTTCGAAAGTACCACTGCTTTTTGATGGACCCAGTAGATTACTCTAAACTCATTTGAGTAGAGTATGGTAGCTCATGGACTAATGTGAATATAGCTTGATTGGGAAGAAATTTTTATGATGAAAATTTCATTAACGCTTCATAAACACACATTGAGTCTGAAGAGGCTTGGGTCGACATGCTGCAACATGCTTCTAGGGACAACCTAACTAGTTCATAAAATGTCGAAAATGTACCTTCCCTTGAAAGAGGAAACTTGTTACATCTTATAACTTGTTCATGTTCCAAGCTTTTCTACAAAACAAATCAAACAAAAAGAAAATATTTTTGAATTTTTGAATTTTTGAATTTAGAAAAAATAAAAAACAAAAAAAAATCTTTTTGAAAATTTTGGAATTTTTTCAAAAACAAAACGAAACAAAAATATTTTTGGTGTTTTTGATTTTTCAAAAAGAAAACAACTTAACAACCGAACGAAAAGACAGTGCCATAATGACTTAAATTTGTGCGATAAACTTTCAAAAAGTTTATAAGCAATCCTAACGAAAACTATGTCACAAAAAAATTTAGTTACAAACTTAACGAAAAAGATTTTTGTAACAAAGTAACCAAAATTTTGTAACACACTATCGGAAATTTTTTTTGTCTACTAAGCGAGTTATCCTTGATGTCAAAATCGAAGCGTCTCGAAGCGCTGATTGTGAACAGTAACCACTGAACACTTAATGAGATTCTTTTAAAGATCATTCAGCACCTCTGAATCGACATTGTTGCAAATTGACTCTGTTCATTCTTTCGAAATTGTTCCAGGAACTAAATTTCCTTCTATCATTCCAAGTCCACCCAAAATTCTCACGAATGATTTTTCATCTAATGGTTTTGTGAAAATATCATCCAGTAGATCAGTTGTCTTCACAAAGTGAACTTCAATGTTACCATCTTCCACATGATCTTTTATAAAATGATAACAAAGAGCAATATGCTTGGTTTTTGAATGTTGCACAAGATTGTGACAAATGTGTATTGCACTTTGTGAATCACAATACAACGAAATTTTCTTCATGTTGATTGCATAATCACGCAGTTGACTTTGAATCCATATGATTTGTGAAGTGCAAGCTGCAGCAACAACATACTCAGCTTCTGCTGTGGGAATCGAAACAAATGATTGCATTTTCTACTGCTAGCTTACTAACTTCCCATCCAAAATGTTACATCCGCCACTTGTTCTTTTTCTATCAAGATTGCAACCTCCTAAATCACCATCTAAAAAAACTTGTATGAAGAATCCAGTTTTCGAAGGATACCATAATCCTAACGAAATTGAGCCTTTGAGATAACGAAAAATATTCTTGACAACAATGAGATGTGGTTCTCGAGGATTTGACTGATACCTAGCACAATTACAAACAGAAAACATAATATCAGGTCGATTTGCTGTGAGGTAAAGTAACGAACCTATCATGCTTCTATATAGAGTTAAATCAACAGCAGGTTTATCTAACGAAGGTGTAAGCCTTGTTCCAGTTACCATTGGTACTCGTAACTTTGTGCTATTCGTCAATACAATTTTTTCAAGCAGATTCTTGGTATATTTTTCTTGATTGATAAAAATTCCTTCTCTGTTTTGACGAATACTTAAACCAATAAAATTGTTGATTTTTCCCATCATACTCATCTCAAAATTGCTTTTCATCAGATTTTCGAATTAATTAGACAAAGCAGGGTCAGTAGAGCCAAAAATAATATCATCAACATAAATTTGAACAAGCATTAGATGATCCCTAACTTTCTTTCGAAATAGAGTAGGATCAACTAATCCTTGTTTAAAAATTTTATTGTTTTAAGAAAGATGTTAAATTTCCATACCATGCTCTTGGTGCTTGTTTTAACCCATAAACCACCTTATGTTAAATATAGCAATGATCAGGATATTCTTCACTTACAAAACTTGAAGGTTGTTCAACATACACTGTCTCTTCGAGTTCTCCATTCAAAAATGCACGTTTCACATCCATTTGATAAACATCAAAATCTTTATGAGCTTCATAGGCCAAAAATATTCGAACTGCCTTGAGTCTTGCGACAGGGGCGAAGGTTTCTTCATAGTCTATTCCTTCTTGTTGCGAATATCCTTTTACTATAAGCCTAGCTTTATTTCGAACAATATTACAATCTTTGTCTGTTTTACCTTTGAAAATCCATTTCAACCCAACTATCGAAACATCTTTTGGCTTAGGAATGAATCTCCAAACCTTGTTTCTTTTGAATTTAGCCAATTCATATTGCATTGCAACAACCCAATCTGAGTGTTCCATTGCAACCTTAACTGTTTTTTGTTCAATTTTCGAAATGAAAACATTAAACATGCAAAACTCCTTATGAGCATTATGTACCTCATTATTTGCACGAAGTTGAGCTCTCGTTAACACACCGTCTTGTGGATTTCCAAGAACTTGTTCCCTTGGATGATTTCTTGTCCATTTATCTAATGGTGGATATGTCGGATCAAAACCCAATGGTGCATCTTCAGACATTTCGTCATTTTCAGATCCTGCAACAGAAATATTATCATTTAAGTCATGAAAATTTTCATTAAGATCATTATTTGACATAATGGAACCATTTTGCTCCCCCTTAATAGGATGCTCCCCCTCAAAATCATTATCCAATCTTCTATACACCCCCTCGAAAAAATGCTCCCCCTCAACCTCAGTTGTCGAATTCAAGTGCTCCCCCTCCACTTGATCATTAAACATGCTTTCACCATATCGTGGAGAATTCAATGTTGAACTTAATTCTAAAGCATCTTGGATTGATGTCGAATTACCATAATGCTTTGAAACTTCAGATATGTGATTATCAGTAGCATTAACTTCAACATTAGCTGCTTTATCTGAAGTACCAAAGATTAAATCATAATCAAAATCTATCAAATTTGAAATTTCAGGCTCAACATTTGATTCATTAATAATGGGTTTGTGATCAAAACATTTTTCGACTTGTTTAACATAACAATCATCAAAGGTTAGATTAAATGTTTCTTCCACTTTGCACGTTCGTTTATTCAAAACTCGATATGCAACCGAATTATGAGAGTATCCCAAGAAAATTCCTTCATCGGCTTTAGACTGGAACTTCGAAAGATTATCCTTGAGATTCATGATAAAACACCTGCAACCAAAAACGTGAAAGAATTTGACATCAGGTTTTCGATTATTGAGAATTTCATAGGGAGTAATGCTGAAGCGACGATGAATAAATGATCTGTTTTGAGTAAAAATGCAGTGGAAACAGCTTTAGCCCAAAAATATTGAGGAAGATTCGCATATGTAAGCATTGTTCGTGCTGCTTCATAGAGAGAATGATTTCTTCTCTCAACCACACCATTCTGCTGAGGTGTATATGGTGAAGAGAAATTATGAGAAATCCCTTGATCAACTAAAAATGAATCAAGAAAGTTATTTTTAAATTCAGAACCATTGTCACTTTTGATTTTTCAAACTTTCTTCTTTAAGTTGATCTCAATCTTCATGATAAAGTCGATCATTACTTGAGGAACCTCAGATTTTAGCCTGAGAAAATAAACCCATGTAAACCGTGAAAATCATCAACAATAACTAAAATGTACCATTTCTTGTTGAGTGTCCTAACAGTCGATGGTCCACATAAGTCAATGTTAAGTAATTCCAACAGTTCAACAATATTTGAGTCAATAACCACAGGATGACCTTTACGATGTTGTTTTCCTTGTTCGCAAGCTGCACATAAAGTATCATTATCAAATTTTAACACAGGCAATCCTCGAACAAGATCATCAACTACGAATTTGTTAATATTTTGAAAATTTAAATGAGAAAGTCTTCGATGCCAAAGCCAACTAACATCAACTGAAGCTTTCGAGAGTAAGCACACTGAGGGTTTTCCAATGACTGGTTTGATATCAAGAGTAAACATGTCTCCATGTCGTTTGGATTTGAGCAAAACTTCTTTAGTGTTAACATTTGAAATGATGCTTCCTGCTTCATCAAACACCACTTGATTGCCAGTGCCCACAACTAGTTGTGAAACACTTATCAAGTTATGTTGAAGACCTTCGACATATGCGACTCTCGTAACAGTAAACTTCCCATTCGTGACTTTGCTATATCGTTTCACCTGACACTTGTGATTGTTTCATTGTTTCCGAATTTAACTACTCGTGCATTCTCCAAACTTCGATAATCTTGCAAATTTTCCTTCTTTCCAGTCATGTGACGAGAGCAACCACTATCAATGTACGACTTATCATCATATTACTCGTCACACAAAGCCTACAATTAATGAAAAAATTTAGGTACCCAAGGCAGTTTGGGTCCTTGGTTATTAGCTTTTAAAACCGAATGAAATGAAGAACCTAAAACCCAATCACAAACTTTTGATGTGAAAGTATCATTTAAGTTGACATCATTAGGTAAAGGAGCAGGAATATAATTTTTCGAAGGTTTAGGATTGTCACTGACATTCGCCTTTTTGTTCTCAGCTTGTTTCACAACATGTTTTTCTTTTGACACTGGTATCCAAGCTTTCACATTAATATTTGATTCTTTTGAAGATGAACTTCCATTTGAAGAATCATTCACATATTTCTCATAAGCTTCTCGAATTTGTTGTTGGGAAAATTTTCGAGATCGAAACATCTTTCGTTTTCATTAGTATATGAAATTTTTGAATTCTGCTTCCCAGACGGATTTGGAAAATTTGGTTTTTGTTGAGTGAAATCAATGTTTGACTTAGGATGAAATTTTTCAAATTGTCGACTTTTAACATTGTGTTTCGAGAAAATCTATTTTGAAAATTCTGTGAATGATTTGGTAGAGGAGTGTGTTTCAAATTTTGATTTTGACAAAATCTTTGTTGTGAATGTGGAGAAAATCGATTTATGAAATTTGATTTTGAATTTTCTGTGTTGAATGATTGAAATTTTTCGAAAATGATGTAGTGACTTGTGTTTTAGCTTTCGAAAATGTAGTTTGTGAAATGGATTCAGACAATGATTTGTTAAATTGAGCGGGATTTTTCTGATTGTCTGAATGTGATGAAGACTTAGTCTTTACAGATTTAGACTCAGTTGTCACACCCTCGAACCAAACGGCGGAAACGTCTGAGGGCTCGTGTGACTATAAATTGAAATATCATCACAATGAATATACATGAAACATAACACAATCATCACCAAACATCACATAGTACAATTCGTATTGTTCACATCAAGTGCGTTGTTTTACATTACATATTCCAAAACATAAATTGTATAATGGTTGACATTGCGTAAAAGAAATTCCAAAATACTCTTGATGATTCTTCAGCTTATCGATTACCTGAGAATACAAGTTATTTTGAAAATGGTCAACATATATAATGTTGGTAAGTTTATAAGAATGTTTGATTAAAAGAATTTGTATCGTTCGTGAAATCCAAAAAAATCTGATATTTTTTGCAAATTCTCTGAAAATGATGTAATGATCAAGTATAAATGTATGTGTGATTTCCATTTGTAAAAAAAAACATGTATAAGTAAACGATCCAAAATTTCCTTGTGTTATATGTATTGTAAGTAGAAGGTATTGATTAATAGTAATTCCCCAGAAAATCCAATATTTTCTGATTTATAATCGAGATTTAGTCCTTGCATTATCGTATGAATTGTTTCGTATTAATATGATTTAAGCACTTGGATTCCCATAATGTATTGATGGTAATGGATCTCTGTTTGAGTCGTTATAACCATGCATGATAGTGACTAATTTGTCTGTCTTGGCATTTTTCCAAACACTGGTTTTGATTAAGGTTTTGTCACCCTAGACTGGCCTAGTCTAATCGTAGCGAACAACTCAGGTGTGGGGGACTCACCCCCGTATAGATCTATACACAAACTCTCGCTCTCCCTCCAGGAGACTCTAATTATAACTACATGCTATGGCCATACACTCAATGGTGTCAACCGACAAGTCTCACTAGATCCCAATTATTGCCACATGAATATGTATAACGTTATATGTATTTGGATTTAACACCAAATGATACCTGAATGTGAAAAGATACGGCCCAACAAACATGAAAAAGGACAACTGTGGCCCATTAGACATGTAAGTTATTTCCAGGCTTGTTAAGTATACAAATGGACACGTTAAAGCCCATTAAGCATGTGATGAATTATTCTAGGCTAAATTAGCATGTAAATGGGCCACTAAGGCCCAATAACATGTAAGGCTAATTTAGGCCCATTAAGCATGTAATTGGATTGCGAAGGCGCAATAGACATGAAATGATTATATTGGGCCCAATAAACATGCAAATGGATCACGAAGGCCGAATAAGCATGTATAGTGAGTACTAGGCCCAATAGTCGTACCTTTGTTGCATTTCGTTTGTTTGTTATAGTATAGTTCTTTTAGACAAAACATGTATCCATAATGTTATAAAAAGTCCAGTGTTTTGTTATAATGATATTTTTACTTCAAAATTCTATAATTTGAACTCATTTTTAATAAAAATTTCACTTTAGGTCCCTTAAGAACTAATTTGAACATTTAATGGCTTGTTTTTACATAAAATGTCATTTTTGCTCTATTTTAATTAAAAATAACATTTTAGCCCATTAAATTATAAAATTTTATATTTTCGGCCCAAATGTTTAGTAATTGACGGATTGGGCCCAAAAATACATATATTGGTATTTTTAACCTATCTTTGTAGAAAATTATATTTTCAGCCCTTATTTAAGTAAAATGTCATATTTGGCCCCATATTTATAAAATTAACATTTTAATCCATTAAAATTGTCAGTTTTGCAATTTGGGCCCAAAAAGCCGTAAGGCCCTAAATAAAGCCCCATAAGGCAAAATTTTACACTTTTGGCCCTTTGGAAAGTATGATTGTTACAAAAACTCATTTTTATACAAATGTGACCCTTTTAATCCTTATAAAACCGAAGTGACACAATTGTCTCAACTTTTGTTTATTTGTCAAGAATGATCCTTATACAAGATTTTTGTTTTGTTTTTCACATCTTAAGCATGTATATCACTTTTATTCCTTGTAGTATGATAACTAGAGTATTTAGTTTATGAATCTCACCCATTTTTGTTAGAGTTTTCGAGATTCATCAAGTTTTATCACATATTCACAACATAAACAAAGAAAATCACACATAACATGCATAAATACATAGATCTACACATAAATACTTGTATTCTCTCCCCCCCCCCCAAAAAAAAAACATATAAAAACCGAAAACAAGGGGATATGAACTCACCTTGCTTGTTGATTTCGATTTTGGTGAAGAAAAGAGAGAGGTTTCGGCTCTAGCAAGCCTTTCTTGAGTAGATCTTGAGCTTATGGGATTTCTAAGAGTATGATTACAAAAAAATGTTTAGAAGGAGTGAACTAGCATATGAATGAAGTTATATAACTTGGATATGTAGGGACTTACCAAGGAATGATGATTTTTGGTGGAAATCTTATTGAGATCACTCTAGATCTTCGAAAATTTAAAGGAAGAAGAAGGTTTTCTAGAGGGAGTTCCTTAAGAGATTTTTGAAAGAAATAAGGTGGTGAGGAGAGTGGTTCGGCCGAGAGGAAGAAAAGAGAGAAGGAGAGGAAAGAGGTTAGATGTGATGGAGCATTGATGCATTAGATTGGAGTTTACTTAAAGGATATTTAGCATGGAAGACCACCATGCAATCTTGAGGTGGCACCATAAGATCTATTCTTATTTTTTATATTTTTTTATTTTTACACATGGGCCGAGAATTAGGCTAGGAGAAAGGAAAAGAGAGAATTTGGGCCTTTACTTGAATTGTTCAAATGTATGAAGCTTAATAATATCTTTTTGGCCCATTGGGCTCTTAAGGTGGTTCACGGCCTAATATGGTATAAAGGAATGCATTTATGGCCCATTAGGGTTAATTAATTCATTTATGGCCCAATAAGGCCCATTAGGGTTAGAATGAATCATTCTAGGCCCAAATGGTCCAAAATGTTATATATTTATGAATTGGGTCCATTTAGAATCCAAATAGGGTTTCTAAGACAAAAATAGTCTATTTGAATGCTTATTGGTCCGTTAGACCCAATAAGAAAATCCTAGTACATAAAGAACTTGAACCGGGATTTTAAGGGTTTTCAACTCTCAATTGACTTTCTGAAATGTTTTGCATATAGTTTTGAACTTCAATTATGGATCTTGACTAAGTTTCTGTCATAGAATGAACATAGTGCATGATATCAAGTTAGAGTTACAAATATTATCATAGATGATGTTTACGTGATCACAAAATTTCCTGGCTAAAATGCCAGATGTGACATCATCCCCCCGTTAGAGGGAATTTCGTCCCGAAATTCTTTTGAAAAATAGGATAACGAAGAAGAGAATAAGTGACGGTACTTTAGCTTTATTAGGTCTTTGCGTTCCCATGTGAATTCCGGTCTGTGCTTAGCGTTCCACCGAACCTTCACAATTGGAATGTGACTCTGCTTTGTACGCTTCACTTCCCTATCCATTACTTTGACCAGTTCTTTGACGAATAGAAGATTCTAGTTTATCTCGATCTATTCCAATGGAATGATAAGAGTTTCATCAGATATACACTTTTTCAGATTCGAGACGTGGAAGACGGGGTGTACGTTGCTGAGCTTGGCAGGTAGCTACAGCCTATAAGCCACTAGACTAATCCGGGCAAGAATCTCAAACGGTCCAATGTATCGCGGGTTTAGTTTTCTCCGTTTCCCAAAGCGGATCATCCCTTTCCAGGGAGAGAACTTCAATAACACTCGATCCCCGACTTGAAATTCTTATGGCTTTCGCCGCTTGTCAGCATAGCTCTTCTGTCGGTCTCGCGATGCTTGAAGTCGAGCTTTGATTTGGATTATCTTTTCGGTTGTTTCACGAATTATTTATGGTCCTGTGAGAGCACTGGCTGGTGATTTCCCTTTTGCTAGTTGTGTGTCACCCACTTTAGCCCAGCATAGAGGTGATCTGCATTTGCGACCATAAAGAGCCTCAAAAGGAGCGAAATTGATGCTCGTGTGATAACTGTTGTTATATGTAAATTCAATCAAAGGCAAGTGGGCATCCCATAACTTGCCGAAGTCAATCACACAGGCTCGAAGCATGTCCTCAAGTGTATGGATGGTTCGTTCACTTTGACCGTCAGTTTGAGGGTGGTAAACAGTGCTCATATCAAGCTGCATTCCCATTGCTTTCTGAAGAGATTACCAAAATCTTGAAGTGAACCTACTATCTCGATCTGATATAATAGACACTGGCACTCCATGGAGTCTCACAATGTCCTTGATGTAGATTCAGGTCAATCTTTCCATCTTGTAAGATTCCTTTATTGGCAGGAAACGAGCGGATTTAGTTAGTCTATCGACAATTACCCATATGACATCTAACCCATCAGTTGTCTTGGGTAATTTGGTTACAAAGTCCATAGTAATCCGTTGCCATTTCCACTCGGGTTTCACTAGCTGTTGTAATAGTCCCGAGGGCTTTCGATATTCCACTTTCACCTTGGCGCAAGTGAGGCACTTGCCCACGTAAGTGGCTATCTCTTCTTTCATATTTGGCCACCAATAATGTTGTTTGATATCCAGATACATCTTATATGACCCAGGATGAATAGAGTATCGTGCCTTGTGGGCTTCATTCATGACTACTTCTCTGAATCCCCCAAGTCTAGGGACCCAGCTTCTATTCATGAAATAGTATGCTCCGTCCGCTTTGGATTCTAGAATTTTATCCATTCCACGCAACATTTCATTTGCGATGTTCTCTGACTTCAACGCAACCATTTGGGCTTTCTTGATTTGCGAGGTTGGGTGAGATTGAATGGTTATCTAGAGAGTTTTCACACGATGATCTGAATATTCTTTTCGGCTCAGCGCATCGGCTACCACATTAGCCTTGCCCGGGTGGTACTTGATCTCGCATTCGTAATCATTTAGCAGCTCAACCCATCTTTGCTGCCTCATGTTTAACTCTTTCTGATTCAGAATGTGCTGGAGGCTTTTGTGGTCGGTGAAGATGGTGCACTTTGTACCATAAAGGTATTGCCTCCAAACCTTCAAAGCGAAGACCACAGCTCCCAACTCGAGATCATGAATGGTGTAATTTACTTCATACGTCTTCAGTTGTCTGGATGCATAAGTGATCACCTTTCCCTGTTGTATAAGTACACAACCTAAACCCTGATTCGAAGCATCACAGTAGACTATGAAGTCTTCGGTTCCCTCTGGTAAGGATAGTACTGGTGCGCTACAGAGGGCTTGCTTCAGGGTTTAGAAGGCAATTTCTTTTTTTTTCAGCCCAGTTGAAAGCCACGCCTTTTTGTGTTAGTGTGGTGAGGGATTTGGCTATCTTGGAAATTTTTTGAATAAATATTCGATAGTAGCCTGCGAGACCCAAGAATTGCCGAATTTATGTTGGTGTTGTCGGGATTGCCAAACTTTCTATTGCTTTGATCTTGGAAGGATCGACATGAATCATATCCTTGCTGACAACATGTCCCAAGATATTTACACTACAGAGCCAAAACACACACTAGGAGAGTTTCGCATACAACTTCTCAGCTCGCAGGGTCTCTAAGATCTGTCGGAGATGTTGACTATGGTCTTCTTTGCTTCGAGAGTATACGAGAATATCATCGATGAAAACGATTACAAATTTATTAAGGAATAGGTGACCAACTCAATTCATGATGTCCATAAATGTGGCGGGGGAATTTGTTAGACCGAAGGGAATCACGAGAAATTCGTAATGTCCGTACCGTGTTCGAAAGGCAGTTTTTGGGATATCCTCCTCTCGGACTCGGAGTTGGTGATAACCAGATCTCAGATCTATCTTGGAGAATTAACTAGCTCCTTGAAGCTGGTCAAATAGATCATCGATTTGTGGAAGTGGATAGCAGTTTTTGATAGTGAGCTTGTTCAGTTCCCTATAGTCGATACACATCCTGAAGGATCCATCTTTCTTTTTAACGAAAAGAACTGGAGCTCCCCATGGAGAGAACTTGGTCTTATAAATCCTTTATCTAGGAGTTCACTCGGTTGGCTTGATAAATCTTCCATTTCAGCGGGAGCCAACCTATAGGGTGATTTTGCGATCGGAGTGGCTCCATGCACGAGGTCGACTCGAAATTCGACTTGCCTCTCTGGGGGTATTCCTGGAAAATCTTCAGGAAATACATCTGAAATGTCGCATGCCACTGGGATATCTTGTATGTTTACTTCTTCTTTGGTGTTGTCCACAACATGAGCGAGGAATGCGTAGTTCTTCTTGTGTAAGCACTTATGTGCCTTGATGCACGAGATAAGACAAAGATTTGCACCGAGTTTATCTTAATATATTATTAGGGTTTCGTGATTAGGAAGATGAAGGCGAGAGGCCTTCTCGTGACACATAATATCAGCATGATGGGGGCTTAACCAATCCATGCCAATTATCACATCAAAACTCCTAACATTTACAGCGATCAAATCTATTTGGAAAGAGTGGTTGTTTAGTGTTAATGTGCATCCTATATAGATATCTTTAGTTGATTCAGTCTTCCCATTAGCCATTTCTACCGTGAAGGTTTCATTAAGCTTCTGGGGTCATTGTTTTAGTAGATGTTTAAACTTGTTACTAACGAAACTTCGCTCTACCCCACTATCGAATAAGATGCATGCGTATGTGTTGTTAAGTAGGAATGTACCGGTGACAATGGTAGGGTCCTGGACTGCTTCACCTTGTCCTAAAGCCAAAACTCTTCCCGATCCTCCAGCTCCTTGATTGTTAACATTGGGGAAATTGCGCCTGAAATGCCCGTTCTCCCGCATCCATAACAGGTATGATTGGCCCCAACATTGGTGTTGTTGTAGTTGTTGTTGCGGTTGTTGTTGTTGTTGTTGTTGTTGTTGTTGTTATTGTTTGGCGTCTGATTCTATGGAAACCGAGTCCTACAGTATTTTGTTATATGACCTTTTCCGATTGCACCTCGTGCAAATCATCTCTCGGCAATCCCCATGATGATGGAGGTTGCATTTGTTACATTTGGGGAGAATTCCTAAGTATTGCTTTGGGTTATTTTGTGTGGACGAGGCTGAAGCATGTGGTGTGGTGACAACTTGAGTAGCAGCATGGACAGTCACGGTTTGTTGTTTCTTTGATGATTCAGAATTTTGATTTTCCTTCCACTTGTTGTTTTTCCCCTTCTTGTTCCCGCCTTCTTTCTTAACTTCCGCTTCTCCTGTTTTGGCGCCCTTTTTGTTGCCATGATCATATAATTTCTTGGCTAGCCTCTCTGGGCTATCATACATGGTCGGATTTGCTGCAATTACATTCCTTGGATTTGCGCGGTCAACCCCCAAATAAATCTCTCGATCTTCTTCCCTTCAGATGTGATCATTCCGGGACACAAAAGAGAAAGCTCACTAAACCTTGTTATGTACGTATCAATGTCAGAGTTTTGAACCGTGAGGTTCCACAATTCTTGTTCCAATTTCTGAATTTCACCCCAGGGATAGTACTCAGCTAACAACATATCCTTAAGTTCCTCCCATGGTATCGCATTCGCCACCGGGAGCGTCATGGCCTCTATGTGACCATTCCACCAGGAGAGGGCTTGATCAACAAACGTGCAGGCCGCAAACTTGACCTTAGACTCATCCGGACATCCGCAAATTTCAAACACTGATTCCACCTTCTCAATCCATCGTTTCAAGGTTATTACGCCTCCTGTCCCATTGAAGGTTCGAGGGTTGGCGTTGGTGAAATCCTTGTAGGTGCAAGTTCTTACGGTTCCTTGGTTTGTTCCTTGATTTATGCTTCCGGTTCCCTGTCCGTCGCCTTCCCTGTTGTCCCCGTTGCGAATTTGCGCAAGCGTTGTAGTCATGGCAGCGGAAACTGCTGCTTGGAATGCGACCGAGTTAATTTCTGGTGGTGTTGGTGTCGCTTTGTTCCCACGGTTTGGTCTTTGAGGAATTTTTCTATCATGAAACAGAGCATGATGAGTATATATTGCATTCCCAAGTTAGAATGCCACTGACTCGGCAAATCGATTTGTGTATCTAAGTGATTCCATGTATTAACATAAAATAAGAAAGTAAAACACATAGAAGATAACAATGTCATGATAAAACATAGAGCATTTTCATTCATCATAATCGTTTTTAATACATGAAAATTTGCCCAAAAAGGCATACAGTACATAGGAAACATATGATCCGTCAGCATGACGACTCTATGAGTAGTGTAATCACTTAAACATAAGGTCGATAGTACATAAAGTAACACATAAAAAGATACATAATACTAGCAAGAGATATGGCTGGTCCTAATCATGGTGGGATGTGTCAGGGGGTGGTGCTAAGGAAGTGGATGCTCCCTGAAGGCGAGCCACCTGTCGTTCGGCGACTCGTAGTCTAGCCTCCTAGGCGTCTTGTATCATATGAAATTCCCTGATCACTTCTTGCGTTTCTCTATCTGCCATTGCAACCGCAGCTTGCATCTGATATAGTTGGTCAGTAGTGCTCTGATCCAAATTACCAATATCTTGCAGACGCCTCACCATAACGGGGAGTGCTCGATCAGCTGGCTCCCCATCCCTCAGATCATATAATTCTCTCGCCATACCAAATGGGGGTCGTTGTCCCTGCTGTCTGCTCCACTTCCAAATATCGAAACCATGTAGAGGTGTAGGGCCATTAGGGCCCATTCGGTGAGCTAGGACTCGCACTGGGAATGGTGGATTGATAACTACGGACTTTGCGTCCGAATCATCATCGCTCTCGTCACTTGACTCTTCTCGTCCAAAATCTGCCATGGGTTCTACAGGTCCATCTTCGATTTCTTCTTCCTCTTCTTCGGGGTCTTCTTCAGGTTCTTCTTCTGGTTCTTCCAGCCACCCGTTATTTCCCTGATTGGGAAAATAAGGATCCCCGGGGTGGTGGAAATTAGCCATACTGACTGCACGAAAGCGCATAAGTAAATCGTATTTAGATTATCCTTATAGTAGATTTTAATCATTTAAGTTTGGGTTCCTAGAGTTATTTGGGAATGCGGTAAGCTGCTAGATTCATTTCCCGCTATTATTACTCCCAAACACATGTTGATCATATTTTGAATAAATATAGTTGATCAGGCTATATTTATCCCCAACATGACTACATAACTGTTCGGGTTTAATCATGGTGTTCAATTTCCTCCAAAGGCTTTTAGTGTTGTTGTTTTAATGTATACTTAGGTATGCATTTATTCAAAGTGCTTTTAGTCCCATTGTATTTATAGTTGCATAGCATGTATGGTTTGACATGCCAGTTAATTATAAACAATGCTCTGATACCAACCTGTTACACCCTCAAAGCAGACAGCGGAAACGTCCGAGGGCTCGTGTGACTATAAATTGAAATATCATCACAATGAATATACATGAAACATAACACAATCATCACCAAACATCACATAGTACAACTGGTATTGTTCACATCAAGTGCGTTGTTTTACATTACATATTCCAAAACATAAATTGTATAATGGTTGACATTGCATAAAAGAAATTCCAAAACACTCTTGATGATTCTTCAGCTTATCGATTACCTGAGAATACAAGTTATTTTGAAAATGGTCAACATATATAAAGTTGGTGAGTTCATAAGCATGTTTGATTAAAAGAATTTGTATCGTTCGTGAAACCCAGAAAATCCGATATTTTCTGTAAATTCTCCGAAAATGATGTAATGATCAAGTATAAATTTATGTGTGATTTCCATTTGTAAAAAAAAACATGTATAAGTAAACGATCCAAAATTTCCTTGTGTTATATGTATTGTAAGTAGAAGGTAATGATTAATAGTAATTCCCCCAGAAAATCCGATATTTTCTGATTTATAATAGTGATGTAGTCCTTGCATTATCATATGAATTGTTTCGTATTAATATGATTTAAGCACTTGGATTCCCGTAATGTATTGATGATAATGGATATCTATGTGAGTCGTTATAACCATGCATGATAGTGACTAATTTTCCTGTCTTGGCATTTTTCCAAACGCCGGTTGTGACAACCTGACACTTTTATACTGTTCAATCGATCCATATATCTATGATTCACTTGAATTTAGCATCTTTTAGCAGAATGTTGGGTCCACATGAGTGCTTTAGGCTTAGTGTAACATGGATATTGGCCTTAAGAAGGGTTAGGAAGGGTGTTGCATCACAAAAATCAAGCCAAACACACCAAGAGAGGTGTGTGCGGCCGCATACTAGAGTGTGCGGCCAGCCAGCCGCACACCCAACCGCAAACCCCTTCCAGCCTCACACCCGACCCTATATATAGTAGAGGACCCCCCTTCCATTCACTTTTGGCTGCACATTCACTCTCTCTACTTTCTCTCTCTAGAAACATCATCCAAGAACACATAGAAGGCCTCCAAAACGTGAAAAACATCATCTTTCAGCTTGCTATAGAGGTAAAACACTTGAATCTAAGCTTAAAACTCATAGTGTTCTTCGTGTTCTTCACCCCTTGAAGGAGTGTGGCTGCACACCTTCATCAGGTGGCCGCACACACGCAAAACATCCTCCAAAGTGAGGGTATGGCCCCTATAATCGATCCAAGACTTAGTTTGACACTTGAAAACCCCTAAAAATCGACACATAGGACTCAAACGAGGAGTGTACGGCCGCACACACACTCTGTACTATCGCACACTCCAGTGTGCAGCCTCACACACAAGTTTGGCCGCATTCCCTAGCCGCACACTCACTTTTATGACCATACACCCACTCTTGTACCCATATTTGGCCTTAAACTTGTAAGAATCACTAAGTACAAAACATGGGACGCTTAATCCTAATGAACCCAAGTCTTTAGGGTGATTTCCCATCATTTTTAGTCATGAAACACCCTAGGTCTAACTCATATACGTGTCACCATATGATTAATAGGGACCTCTTGTGTTCAGAGCATCCGTTGACATTCAGCACTCATATCGATCGCACACTCGAACCCTATGTTAAACAGTGAGTTCATAACCCTTAATTAACCTTTTAAACGTTTTTGAATGCTTTTATGGGGGGATACAAGTTGAATCCAACATGTTCTAGTATCAATCACATGTGATTTATAGCTTGCAACTAAAAAGGATTTTCTATATTTTAAATTACTTTGACAACAAAACTGCTCTAAATGTTTATTTAACTCATTTTCCACGTAAAAATTGTTATAAAAACTATTTCCAAAATCTTTCAAACTTCCTTTGATTCCCAAACCATATCTACATCAATATATTTATATAAATAAGACTTGAAGGACTTAGGACTGATGGCTCACCTTACTTCCTGTTCTTGTTTGATTGTGGACTTAGTGTACTTTGTTATCTGTCTGACTGCCGTTGATTTCTTAGATATATCATATATCATATATATATATATATATATATATATATATATATATATATATGTGTGTGTGTGTGTGTGTGTGTGTGTGTTGGATTTAAAAGCCTCCAGTTCAAGTTCAATACCTTTGTGTACCAAAGGCACACAACTAAAACTTCTATTTAACTATAATAGGTATAGTTAAGGATTTCCACTCGTTACTATTATTACCATGATACTTACTATAGTTAGTACTATCACGAGTCGATACACGGATAATACTCTACAACGAGGATACTATATACTATACAAGAGAATATACTAAAACAGAAGGTGACACACTACTTCTCGATACGACACTTCATTGTGTTAACACCGTGTAACCAGAGTCTCCTGGAGGGAGAGCGGGCATTATGTGTATAGATCTATACGGGACAGACACTCCCACATCCCGACTGCTAGCTACAGTTGGCGCCGACTAGGCCCTGGGATGACAAAATGTCACCATACTACATATGACCTGGAGGGTCATCAGTTATTCGAGCGTCAATCAGTATGGTTACATACGAGTCTACGTTCTAACCTTTAGCTATCACATTATGAATTAAAGGTCAAATAGTCTCCCTGAGGTGTGTTGTACATTTAATACTACCTGGAGCCTACATTTTATTACATTCAGCCGGCAATGATATTGCTGGGGTAAAATGTTATTTTCCCAATTACCTTACATGAGTGAAACCTAACGCTATATTTTCATATTAATAATTTCCTTGGGAAAACTTTTACATTTCTAAAGGATCAAACCTGTAAATAACCGGGTCTGGTTAGAAGACTAATTATGCTGGAAAATGTAGGATTTTCTAGAGATCATACTATTTTCAAACTCTGATAACAGCTATTTTACTACATAATTGAAAATACTTTTATACAAGCAAAGACACTAAATACTTATGAACTCACCAGCTTTATGCTGATACTCGTTTTCAAAATAACTTGTATTCTCAGGTCAACAATCGACAGGTACTGATGCAACTTTTGAGAAGATGGAGCACATACAAGACTCATCTTTTATTTTGTTTATACTTTTGGTGTTTATCAAACTGTACAAAATACGCTTGTATTACAATTATGATATTAATGCAATGGATGTTGTTGCTTGCTTTTACTATTATGCATTGTTATGATACTATACATGACGTCCTCCACCCCAGAACGTATTCTTCCGTTTTCGGTTTTGGGGTGTGACACTGGTTTTGATCAAGGTCTTGTCACCCTAGACTGGCCTAGTCTAACTGTAGCGAACAGCTCAGATGTGGGGGAGTCACCCCCATATAGATCTATACACAAACTCTCGCTCTCCCTTCAAGAGACTCTGATTATAACTACAGGGTACGACCATACACTCAATGGTGTCAACCGACAAGTCTCACTAGATCCCAGTTATTGCCACATGAATATGTATAATGTTATATGTATTTAGATTTACAAACACTAGATGATACTTGAATGTGAAAAGATACGGCCCAACAAACATGAAAAAGGACATTTGTGGCCCATTAGACATGTAAGTTATTTTTAGGCTTGTTAAGTATGCAAATGGACACGTTAAAGCCCATTAAGCGTGTGATGAATTATCCCATGCTAAATTAGCATGTAAATGGGCTGTTTTTGGTTTTGGGGTGTGACAGATTGGTATCAGAGCTTTGTTTATAGTGAATCAAGTATATCAACCCATAAAAGATATACGAACTATAAACACATCGGGATTAAAACACTCTGAGCAAGAATATATACTTTTAAATAATAAAATATTTAACTAAGTATATATATATATATATATATTTAACTAAGTGTATATATATATATATATATATATATATATATATATGTTTTTTTTATATATATATACACACACACAAACATCCATTAATACAAAGGATCAGTATCATACTAGAACAGAACAAAAGTATGAAGATTGTTAAACATCACAATTAGGCTTAGAGACATATAGTCAAGTCTGGGTGAATGTAGCCTGATCAACTACGTTTTCCTAGGAGTGACTAGCATGTGCCTAAGAATGGTTGTGGTGTTGCAAGAAGTCTAAAAACTTACCAACACTACCACAAGAACATCTGAACAAGAATACTATAGGAGTATTATGCATTCTATTAACTACATATGTGAGAACTAAAAGGGTCGTTACTAGTGGGGCAATAGTTGCTAAGTGAATACACCACGGTTACATGTGGCTAAGGTGCTATAGACTTAGAATATGTGACCTTTGCTTCATTTCTTGTTCTTGTTTGATTGTGGACTTAGAGTTAGGGTCACTTATTCGAAGGTCTATCCTACTTCGGTTACATGTAATTGGTATGAACTATGCAAGTATTAGGTCGACTAATAACGATCATCCTATAAGTATCCTAGATTAGTGCGTCTATTAACCTTTCTTTCCCCATTCTCGCGTAGATAGCATGGCTGGCTTCCACCATCCCGACGATCCATAATATCCGAACCAAGGCATTGGAGGATGGCTCGAGGAAGAGTCAGAAGACGATCACTCGATCCCTTTGGATGATCACTGTGTCGAAGGCTTTTCGAATAGCTCCAGCTCTGAACCAGAAGTCAACAACCTACCCCCTGTAGCTCCAAACCCCAACCCCCGCCAAGCGTTTCAAGGTCCCACTCCCATGTGGGAAATAACCTTGAACCGATGGAGCGATGATCAGGGTAAGCCTTTACCTTTCAACGGAGACCGAAGCTTTTACACCATAAGCGAGGGTGGCTTGGCTGATCGAGCCCTACCTGTCATGGTCCGGAGAATTGCTTGGAACGTCGAGCAAGGTCATGCAGCTATCGGCAAAGTTGTGGAAATTGATGCCAACTCTAACCTTAACATTGTCCGTATCCGCCAGCTGGAAGAAGCCATGGATAGGACTAGGAGGACTAATGAGGCTCTGCAGCAACAGCTAGCTGCATCCCGAGCTGAAGTCAGGGAACTCCAAGTGCGTCAGAGAGCACATGAACGACATCTTCAAGAAGTTGTGCACCAACTGGTTGATCTTAGGGTTCGCCTGAGGGATACCCGTCGCCAGTAGAAGATGTCAACTTATCTCCCTCTTTTGTTTAAGGAATAGCCTTTTCTTTTCTATGCTCGGTAGAGCACTTGTCTGTAAACATTTCTAACCCTGAAAGTACCTTATCTAGACTCCTAGACTGCCAACGTTTTCCCTTATGGTTTGATGTAAGACCTACTATTAGGTTACTTATTCCCGAACTCATATTACATCATTAATACCAGTAATATTGGCAGATACCTACTCTGTTGCGATGACTCTAGCTGATGGTTGGACTATGTCGATTTAGTCCATGAAACTCTTTCATCATATTTGCAATTGATTCTTACTACTGTCATCATCGCTATAAACTTTCAGTAAAAGATGCATCCCCGCAAGCGCCTGAACAGAGGTAGAGTTGCGACTCAAACTCCACCTCTACCACCTCCTCCTCCGCAGATCGACCCGGTGATGTTTCAGACAGCTGTAACCGCGACTGTGACTGCAGCTCTGGCCCAAATAAATTCTGGCGATGCAAGCGGAGCCGAAATGGGAAACAACTCTAGACACGGTGAAACCCATGCACGTACATAGGGGTGCACCTATAAGGATTTCATGAGCTGCAAACCAACATTCTTCAATGGGACTAGAGGGATCATTGAACTATCCCAATGGATCGAAAGAATTGAATCCGTCTTTGAAATGTGCTCATGCCCTGAGGAAAGCAAGATAAAGTTCGCTGCTACCACCTTTACTGAAAGGGCCCTGACGTGGTGGAACGGCCATGTCAATTCACTTTCCTTGGTAACAGCCAACGCCATGGGCTGGGACACACTGAGGGACCTTCTGAGAAGGGAGTACTGCCCTAGGGGTGAAATCCAGAAACTTGAAGAGGAACTCTGGAACCTCAAGATGAAGGGGACCGACGTAGTGGCTTATACGGCCAGGTTCTACGACCTGGTAACTATGTGCCCTAACATGATCCCTTCTGAGAGCAAGAAAATTGAACGATACATATGGGGTTTAATGCCCCCGTATCGAGGGAACGTTTTAGCATCACGTCCTACGACCTTTGACAGCGCCAAGGAATTGGCCCAAAGGCTGATTGATCATGAAACTCCCTCCACTCCATCAACAACAGCAACTGCCACTGCACCAACCACGTCATCCGACAACAAGAGGAAACGGTGGGACCAGAAGAAGGGAAAGTCAACTCAATCATCCTCCAAAAACCAACAGAGAGTGGTTGTCCATGCTGCCACTACTCCTGCTACTCCTGTACCAGCCAAAACCTATGATGGGAACCTACCCAAGTGCACCAAGTGCTCATTCCATCATCACGGCCCCTGCCGTGAAATGCACTGCACCAACTGCGACCGGAAGGGTCATACCGTCCGATTCTGCAAATCTCAACCCAAACCCATCAATCAAGTTCCCAGTTCCGGAGTGAGTCAAGCCTGTTATGGCTGTGGCGAGACAGGGCACTTCAAAAGAAATTGCCTAAAAGCTGGGAATGCAGGAAGAACGGGAAGACTACTTGCTATTGGCCACAATGAAGCAGTAGCAGACCCCACAGTAGTCACGGGTATGTTCCTTCTCGATAACTCTTATGCTTGTATCCTCTTCGATAGTGGAGCAAAAAGAAGCTTCATAAACCAAAACTTTAAACACTTACATAAACAATCCTCACAACCATTAAAAGAAACCTTCGTCGTAGAAATGGCTAACGGAAAGACAGATAGTTCTAACAAGGTCTACATAGCTTGCACCATTACTCTAGATAATCATTCGTTCCCTATCGACCTTATACCAATGGCAATCAAAAGTTTCAACATCATCGTGGGCATGGACTGGTTGAGTCTCCATCATGTTGATATCCTGTGCGCCGAAAAAGCCATCCGTCTAAATCTACCGAATAACGAAACTCTGTTAATCTACGGAGACAAATCCAGTATGAGTCTTTGCATCATCCCAAATATTCAAGCCCATAAGTACTTGCGCAAAGAATATAGTGCATTCCTTGCACAAGTTGTCGAGACGAGGCAGAAAATGAAATATCTAAAAGACTTCCCCGTAGTATGTGACTTCCCCGACGTTTTTCCAGAAGAGCTACCAGGTTTACCTCCCCAACATCAGGTCGAGTTCAGGATCGACCTAATTCCAGGAGCTACCATTGTAGCCAAATCGCCCTATCGTCTAGCGCCTGCTGAGATGCAAGAGCTGTCCGGTCAACTTAACGAGCTGCTCAGTAAGGGCTTCATAAGACCAAGCTTCTCACCCTGGGGCGCATCGGTCTTGTTCGTAAAGAAGAAGGACGGGTCGTTTCGTATGTGCATTGATTACAGAGAACTCAACAAACTGACGGTCAAAAATCGCTACCCTCTTCCTCGTATAGACGACCTATTCGACCAACTGCAAGGGGCGAGTTACTTTTCCAAGGTTGATCTTAGGTCCGGGTATCATCAGTTACGAGTGCTTAAGGAGGATGTTCCAAAAACAGCCTTCCGAACTCGTTACGGACACTACGAGTTCGTAGTGATGCCGTTCAGACTGACCAACGCGCATGCGGAATTCATGGATTTAATGAATAGGGTGTGCCGTCCTTACTTGGATCAATTTTTCATCGTCTTCATTGATGACATACTTGTCTACTCTCGGAGTAAGGAGGAGCATAGCAATCATCTACGACAAGTCCTGGAAACCCTACAATCGGAGAAGTTATATGCGAAGTTCTCTAAGTGTGAATTCTGGATCCGAAGAGTTGAATTCTTAGGACACGTGGTTAGTAAGGAAGGAATCCATGTGGACCCATCCAAGATTAAGGCTGTTGAGAACTGGTCAGCACCGAAGACACTTACAAAAATTCGTCAATTTCTAGGCATCGTTGGCTACTATCGCAAGCTCATTCAGAACTTCTCCCGGATCGCGAAACCCCTTACCACATTCACTCAGAAAAGCGTAGCCTTTGACTGGGAAGAGAAACAAGAGAAGGCATTCCAAACCCTGAAACGGGCCTTATGCACCGCACCGATACTATCCCTTCCCGAGGGGACAGATGATTTTGTGGTTTACTGTGATGCGTCCAGTCAGGGGCTCGGTTGTGTTCTGATGCAACGAGGTAAGGTCATCGCCTACGCCTCAAGACATCTGAAGACACATGAGGTCAACTACACCACACACGACCTCGAATTAGGAGCAATTGTGTTCGCACTAAAGATCTGGAGGCACTATCTATATGGTATAAAGAGCACGATATACACTGACCACAAAAGACTTCAACACATACTGAACCAGAAGGAGCTCAATATGAGACAACGAACGGTGGGTCGAGCTAATCAATGATTACGACTGCAAGATTCATTATCACCCGGGAAAAGCCAATGTAGTAGCAGACGCCCTAAGTCGAAAGGAATATTCTGGTTGAAAAGTCAAGTCGTTAACAATGACTATCCATTCCCATCTATCCGCACAGATTAAGGAGGCTCAGCTCGAAGCCCTAAAACCATAGAACGTGTTGAACGAAGCTTTGAGGGGAATGTATAAGAATCTTGAGATCAGAGGAGACGGAGTTTATTGCTTCATGGACCGGATTTGGACCCCAAAGTTCGGTGGTTACAGGGAGATTGTCATGAACGAAGTTCACAAGACCAAGTACTTTGTTCACCCAGGTTCGGATAAGATGTACCTTGATCTCAAGAAGTTATATTGGTGGCCAAACATGAAAGCTGAGGTCGCTACCTTCATGGGCAAGTGTCTGACTTATGCCAAAGTGAAGGTCAAATATCAAAAACCCTCAGGTCTACTCCAGCAGCCCGAAATACCTGAGTGGAAATAAGAGATGATTTCTATGGATTTCATTACCAAATTACCTAAATCCCCAAGTGGGTATGATACCATTTGGTTAATTGTCGATCGATTGACGAAATCCGCCCACTTCCTACCAATCAAAGAAACTTTCAAGATGGAAAGACTCACACGAATCTACATTCAAGAGATTGTTCGACTGCATGGTGTTCGTATATCTATTATCTCCGATAGGGATACTAGGTTCACTTTGAGATTCTGGCAATCACTACAAAGCGCCTTAGGAACGAGGTTGGACATGAGTACAGCCTACCATCCACAGACCGACGGACAAAGTGAGAGGACTATCCAAACTCTGGAAGATATGCTGTGAGCCTGTGTGATCGAATTTGGTAAAGCGTGGGATACCCACTTACCCCTTGTCGATTTTTCCTACAACAATAATTACCACACGAGCATCAAAGCAGCTCCATTCGAAGCCCTCTACGGCCGAAAGTGCAGATCACTCTGTGCTGTGCTGAGGTGGGTGACACTCAGTTAGCTAAAGGACGAATTTCTGACAACAACCTAACAGGTCCGGAGATCATTCGAGAAACGACCGAGAAGATCGTTCAGATTCGTGAAAAATTGAAAGCCGCTAGAGACCGATAGAAAAGCTATGCAGACAAACGAAGAAAACCCTTGGAGTTCCTAGTGGGAGATCGAGTCCTTCTGAAAGTTTCACCCTGGAAAGGCATGATACGCCTTTTGAGATTCTCGCTACACTTGGCCCCATAGCTTACAAACTCAATCTACCTCGCGAGCTTAGTAACATACATCCTACATTCAACATCTCAAACTTGAAAAAGTGTCTATCCGACGAGACTCTTGTAATTCCACTCGACGTGATCGAGATCAACGAGAGCCTCAACTTCGTGGAAGAACCGGTGGAGATTATGGATCGAGAGGTCAAACGAACGAAACAAAGCCGCATCCCAATTGTGAAGGTTCGCTGGAATGCCAAGCGAGGACCAGAGTTCACTTGGGAGCGCAAGGATCAAATGAAACTTAAATACCCCCATCTTAGCTGCTCGAACTCTAATTTCGGGACAAAATTCCCTCTAATGGGGGAAGGATGTGACAACCCGACACTTTTATACCGTACAATCGATCCATATATCTATGATTCACTTGAATTTATCATCTTTTAGCAGAATGTTGGGTGCACATGAGTGCTTTAGGCTCAGTGTAACATGTATATTGGCCTTAAGAAGGGTTAGGAAGGGTTTTGCATCACAAAAATCAAGCCAAACACACCAAGAGAGGTGTGTGCGCCCGCACACTAGAGTGTGCAGCCAGCCAGCCGCACACCCAACCACAAACCCCTTCCAGCCTCACACCCGACCCTATATATAGTAGAGGACCCCCCTTCCATTCACCTTTGGCTGCACCTTCGCTCTCTCTACTTTCTCTCTCTAGAAACATCATCCAAGAACACTTAGAAGGCCTCCAAAACGTGAAAAACATCATCTTTCAGCTTGCTATAGAGGTAAAACACTCGAATCTAAGCTTAAAACTCATAGTGTTCTTCGTGTTCTTCACCCCTTGAAGGAGTGTGGCTGCACACCTTCATCAGGTGGCCTCACACATGCAAAACATCCTCCAAAGTGAGGGTATGGCCCCTATAATCGATCCAAGACTTAGTTTGACACTTGAAAACCCCTAAAAATCGACACATAGGACTCAAACGAGGAGTGTACGGCCGCACACTCCTGTGTACGGCCGCACACACACTCTGTACTGCCGCACACTCCAGTGTGCAGCCTCACACATAAGTTTGGCCGCATTCTCTAGCCGCACACTCACTTTTATGACCATACACTCACTCTAGTACCCATATTTGGCCTTAAACTTGTAAGAATCGCTAAGTACGAAACATGGGACACTTAATCCTAATGAACCCAAGTCTTTAGGGTGATTTCCCATCATGTTTAGTCATGAAACACCCTAGCTCTAACTCATATATGTGTCACCATATGATTAATAGGGACCTCTTGTGTTCAGAGCATCCGTTGACATTCAGCACTCATATCGATCGCACACTCGAACCCTACGTTAAACAGTGAGTTCATACCCCTTAATTAACCTTTCAAACGTTTTTGAATGCTTTTATGGGGGGGGGGGAATACAAGTTGAATCCAACATGCTATAGTATCAATCACATGTGATTTATAGCTTGCAACTAAAAAGGATTTTCTATATTTTAAATTACTTTGACAACAAAACTGTTCTAAATGTTTATTTAACTCATTTTCCACGTAAAAATTGTTATAAAAACTATTTCCAAACTCTTTCAAACTTCCTTTGTTTCCCAAACCATATCTACATCAATATATTTATATAAGTAAGACTTGAAGGACTTAGGACTGATAGCTCACCTTACTTCCTGTTCTTGTTTGATTGTGGACTTAGGGTACTTTGTTATCTGTCCGACTGTCGTTGATTTCTTAGATATATCATATATATTTGTGTTGGATATAAAAGCCTTCAGTTAAAGTTCAATACCTTTGTGTACCAAAGGCACGCAACTAACACTTCTATTTAACTATAATAGGTATAGTTAAGGATTTCCACTCGTTACTATTATTACCATGATACTTACTATAGTTAGTATTGTCACGAGTCGATACACGGATAATACTATACAACGAGGATACTATATACTATACAAGAAAATATACTAAAACAGAATGTGACATACTAATTTTCGATACGACACTTCATTGTGTTAACACCGTGTAACCAGAGTCTCCTGGAGGGAGAGCGGGCATTATGTGTATAGATCTATACGGGACAGACACTCCCACATCCCGACTGCTAGCTACAGTTGGCGCCGACTAGGCCCTGGGATGACAAAATGTCACCATACTACATATGACCTGGAGGGTCATCAGTTATTCGAGCGTCAATCAGTATGGTTACATACGAGTCTACGTTCTAACCTTTAGCTATCACATTATGAATTAAAGGTCAAATAGTCTCCCTGAGGTGTGTTGTACATTTAATACTACCTGGAGCCTACATTTTATTACATTCAGCCGGCAATGATATTGCTGGGATAAAATGTTATTTTCCCAATTACCTTACATGAGTGAAGTCTAATGCTATATTTTCATATTAATAATTTCCTTGGGAAAACTTTTACATTTCTAAAGGATCAAACCTGTAAATAACTGGGTCTGGGTAGAAGACTACTTATGCTGGAAAATGTAGGATTTTCTAGAGATCATACTATTTTCAAACTCTGATAACAGCTATTTTACTACATAATTGAAAATACTTTTATACAAGCAAAGACACTAAATACTTATGAACTCACCAGCTTTATGCTGATACTCGTTTTCAAAATAACTTGTATTCTCAAGTCAACAATTGACAGGTACTGATGCAACTTTTGAGAAGATGGAGCACATACAAGACTCATCTTTTATTTTGTTTATACTTTTGGTGTCTATCAAACTGTACAAAATATGCTTGTATTACAATTATGATATTAATGCAATGGATGTTATTGCTTGCTTTTACTATTATGCATTGTTATGATACTGTACATGACTTCCTCCACCCCAGAACGTATTCTTCCATTTTCGGTTTTGGGGTGTGACACTGGTTTTGATCAAGGTCTTGTCACCCTAGATTGGCCTAGTCTAACTGTAGCGAACAGCTCAGTTATGGGGGAGTCACCCCCGTATAGATCTATACACAAACTCTCGCTCTCCCTTCAAGAGACTCTCATTATAACTACAGGCTACGACCATACACTCAATGGTGTCAACCGACAAGTCTCACTAGATCCCAGTTATTGCCACATGAATATGTATAACGTTATATGTATTTAGATTTACAAACACTAGATGATACTTGAATGTGAAAAGATACGGCCCAACAAACATGAAAAAGGACAATTGTGGTCCATTAGACATGTAAGTTATTCCCAGGCTTGTTAAGTATGCAAATGGACACGTTAATGCCCATTAAGCGTGTGATGAATTATCCCAGGCTAAATTAGCATGTAAATGGGCCACTAAGGCCCAATAACATGTAAGGCTAATTTAGGCCCATTAAGCATGTAATTGGATCGCGAAGGCCCAATAGACATGAAATGATTATATTGGGCCCAATAAACATGCAAATGGATTACGAAGGCCCAATAAGCATGTATAGTGAGTACTATGCCCAATAGTCGTACCATTGTTGTATTTCGTTTGTTTGTTATAGTATAGTTCTTTTAGACGAAACATTTATCCATAATGTTATAAAAAGTCCAGTTTTTTGTTATAATGGTATTTTTACTTCAAAATTCTATAATTTGAACTCATTTTTAATAAAAATTTCACTTTAGGTCCCTTAAGAACTAATTTGAACATTTAAAGGCTTGTTTTTACATAAAATGTCATTTTTGCTCTATTTTAATTAAAAATAACATTTTAGCCCATTAATTTATAAAAAGTTATATTTTCGGCCCAAATATTTAATAATTGACAGATTTGGCCCAAAAATACATATATTGACATTTTTAACCCATCTTTGTAGAAAATTACATTTTCAGCCCTTATTTACATAAAATGACTTTCGGCCCAATTTTTATAAAATTAACATGTGAATCCATAAAAATTGTCATTTTTGCAATTTGGGCCCAAATAGTCGTAAGGCCCTAATTAAAGCCCATAAGGCAAAATTTTACACTTTTGGCCCTTTGGAAAGTATGATTGTTACAAAAACTCATTTTTATACAAATATGACCCTTTTAATCCTTATAAAATCGAAGTGACATAATTGTCTCAACTTTTTTTTATTTGTCAAGAATGATCCTTATACAAGAATTTTGTTTTGTTTTTCACATCTTAAGTATGTATATCACTTTTATTCCTTGTAGTATGATAACTAGAGTATTTAGTTTATGAATCTCACCCATTTTTTTTAGAGTTTTCGAGATTCATCAAGTTTTATCACATATTCACAACATAAACAAAGAAAATCACACATAACATGCATAAATACACAGATCTACACATAAATACTTGTATTCTCCCCCCAAAAACCTATAAAAACCGAAAACAAGGGGGGGTATGAACTCACCTTGCTTGTTGATTTCGGTTTTGGTGAAGAAAAGAGAGAGGTTTCAGCTCTAGCAATCCTTTCTTGAATAGATCTCGAGCTTATGGGATTTCTAAGAGTATGATTACAAACAAATGTTTAGAAGGAGTGACCTAGCATAAGAATGAAGTTATATAACTTGGATATGTAGGGACTTACCAAGGAATCATGATTTTTTGGTGGAAATCTTCTTGAGAGCACTCTAGATCTTCGAAAATTTGGAGGAAGAAGAAGGTTTTCTAGAGAGAGTTCCTTAAAAGATTTTTGAAAGAAATGAGGTGGTGAGGAGAGTAGTTCGGCCGAGAGGAAGAAAAGAGAGATGGAGAGGAAAGAGGTTAGATGTGATGGAGCATTGATGCATGAGATTGGAGTTTACTTGGAGGATATTTAGCATGGAAGACCACCATGCAATCTTGAGGTGGCACCACAAGATCTTTTCTCATTTATTTTTATTTTTATTTAAATTTTTACACATGGGTCGAGAATTAGGCTAGGATAAGGGAAAAGAGAGAATTTGGGCCTTTACTTGAATTGTTCAAATGTATGAAGCTTAATAAGATCTTTTCGGCCCATTGGGCTCTTAAGGTGGTTCACGTCGCAATATGGTATAAAGGAATGCGTTTATGGCCCATTAGGGTTAATTAATTCATTTACGGCCCAATAAGGCCCATTAGGGTTAGAATGAATCATTCTAGGCCCAAATGGTCCAAAATGTTATATATTTATGAATTGGGTCCATTTAGAATCCAAATAGGTTTCTACGCCAAAAATTATTGGTCCGTTAGGCCCAATAAGAAAATCCTAGTCCATAAAGAACTTGAACCGAGATTTTTAGGGTTTTCGATTCCCAATTGACTTTCTGAAATGTTTTGCATATAGTTTTGAACTTCAATTGTGGATCTTGACTAAGTTTGTTGTCATAGAATGAACATAGTGCATGATATCAAGTTAGAGTTACAAATATTATCATAGATGACGTTTTCATGATCACAAAATTTCTTGGCTAAAATGTCAATTATAACATCAGTCTTTTCAAATGTTTTCTTTGTCAAACGGCTTTGTTTATGTCGAGACTCAACAGTTTGCCTTAAAATTTTCTTCCATGCTTGTCTTTTTGAAATTTCATTATCTTTCGAAAATTTGTCAATTTGATCTTTAAATTCTTTTGAGTTAATTTTGACAAAATTTTCAACTTTCTCCTCAATTTGTTTTGGAATTTCGTTTGAAACCTTTTGTTTTTCAACCCGTCTTCTTTGATGTTTTTGTCTTTGAAAAGTGTATGTATTCTTTGTGAGATTGTTTTCGATAGTATTCTGATTTGAAAAAAAAAACCTTCACCAAGTGTTTGTTTGTTATCTTCTTATTTCTGGTTTAATGTTTTTGACATTTTCTTTTTTCACAAATACTTGGTTTGAAAAAAACAACATCGTTTGTGCGTTTAAAGTTCGGATACACCACTTGGTTAGTTTCGAGATAATGAGCACCTTTTTCAATCATTACCTTGTCAAATTTTTCAAAGTCACCATACACCTGATCAACAACAATTCGAGGAATAATTGTTTCTTTCCAAACCTTCTTTTCTGACTTTGGATTTGTTGAAACCTCATCCTCATCCTTATCATCACTACTATCAGTTTGACTATCTTTGACACTCACATGATCGAAATCACAAACTTTCGAAGTAGAGGGTTTGTCAGTGTCAATCTTTACCAACGAATCATTACAATTTTCTTTTCCTTTAGACTTAGATGCAAAATCAACGATAGACAACTGAGAACAATCAACATCCTCAAAATCACTAATTTCGCTAATATTATCAAAATTATCTTCAATATCAACAAAATTAGATTGAGAATTAGATGCCGAATTCTCAGTTCTTTTCAAAATTTTAATTTGTTCAGATTTGGTCAAGGTATCATTCACAATATCAATTAATTCATCTGCATCAAGATATTCAACAATTTTCATAATTCCATAAGCATATCTATCATCAGGAATTTTATCAAATTTTGTAATTGTTTTCTCACAATCATAGGAAATGTTATATCAACCTTCTCTCTCTCGTATGCTAGAAAAGGTAATAACTTCCTATGTTGTTCCTTGCTTATATCGGATAAATGATCCAAAGTAGTTAATTTTGCGTAAAGTCTTTTAGCATAATTACGATATATGTTTCTCCGTGCTAACAACAATTTGACTTAGCTACTCAATGTATCCCTATCACACATTATATTTATAATCTGTAACTCTAGATTTTTCTACTTTTATTTTCTTGAAATTTAACTGCTTCTGAACCTCTAGCAACTGAGAAGTTGATTTCTTAACCTCGTTACTAGTAGAGATAAGCAAAGTATCAAAATAAGCAACAGTATCATCAAAAGCAATTAATTCTGAATGGTATAACCTTAAAGGAATATTAAAAGACTGAAGAATAGAACCTACCTTTGTTGTCATTGGTGATTTATCTCCTCCTTTGGTCATAAAACAACGACCAGTCACCACTTCGTCATTTTCTTCCTCAAATTTCCCATACATCGCCCCATGCGTAGGATTACGCATTTCCTAGTCGTCAGAACCCGAGGACCAGATTTGGTATGTTCCTTCATCATCATCCTCACCTTTTGCCATAAGAGAGATTCCTTTTGCTTTTGCCCTCACGTCCTCTAGACGTTCACTTTATTTTTCTTTTCTTCTTTCTTTCGAAGCATACAATCACTAGACATATGGTTTGCACCATGACAGTAGTGACAATCAATTACTGAGTCTCCTTTCAACTTTTTCTCAACTTTCTGCTCTTCCATTTTAACATCACTCTTCTCACTCTTCTTTTTCTCTTCTCCTCCTGCTTTTGCCACGAATTTTCCTTTTGCTTCACCAATTTTTGTCTTTGAAATAAAAGGTTTCTTGAAAAACTTATTTACCCTATTATTCGAGTAAAATGCAGCAGCTTCATCATCCGAATTAGCCAAAAATCCTTCATTATCAGAATCTTCCTTTTCGACTGACTTTCTCATTAACTTTCGACATCAAAGCTAATGGTGCTCCAATACTCATTTTTGATTCTTCAGCAATTTCATTTACTTTTCCTTCATGAGTTTTTAGCAGATTGTACAAGTCATTAAGCGTCGAAGTATCAAAACTCTATTGAGTTTTCACCATCAATGTCACATTCCCCTATTCTTTGCGTAAACGCATAATGAAATTCGGATTTAACTCCATGGTTGTTCGAGTAATTCCATGGCGATTACATTTGTAGAGTAATTCATTTAGCCGATCATAGTAATATTCTATTGACTCACTATCCTTCTGTTTGAATTCTTTCAATTCAATCAAACAATGTTTCACATAATTGATCTTAGTCTTCTCACTTCCTTGAAACTTTTCTTTGAGATTGTTCCAGATGTCTTTAGCAGTTGTACAACTTCTGACATAATTGTAAACAACAGGAGGCAATGCACCATGCAATTCTCTTATACATGTTTTCTCAAGCTTCTTCAGTCTATCAGATTGATCAGTAACACTTGAAGTTTCAGATGAAGATCCAATTGCTTGAACATCTGGTGGAGGAGTACTTTTTCCAGTAATACATGACCAAAGCTCTTCATCCAGCCCATTCAAGTAGTCTTGCAAGCGATCAGCCCACTGATCATAGTATTCTGGAATGAGCATAGGAATCTTAGTTGAAGATCCTAGCAGATGAGAATAGGATGTCATTGAGTTCATATTGAAATCTCCCATGAATGTACTGATGAATTTTTCAGAAAAACTGAAGAGATTTTGGAAACAAATAGCTGAAACGATCAGGGATTTCAAGTAGAACACTCGATTCAACAAATCAGTTGTAGAATCGAATCACAACTGTAGATCAATAACGATTTTCAAAACAAAAGGTGCGGAAACTTTTGAATCCAGATTTTGATTAAAAACCTTTTGATTCAGAATGAAAATCAGATCGCAGAGATATGATTCCTGCTCAGATACCAATTGATGAATAATTGAATCAAGTAATGAAATCAAAATAAGAGTATCAAGAATTGAGAACACAAAATGTAAATAAGATCTGGTTTCAGCTTGTATTACGCTTTATGATTACAGAGAGAAAATAAACAAGAAAAACTCCAAAACTCTTATCTAACTCTAAGTAACATTCCTTATTTATAGGAAAACAGTAAAGCATACAAAAAATTACAAAGGACTAGACTTCATAGATTCGACATAAAAAGCCTTTGTAAAATAACATTACATTTCGACACCATACAACACTACTTCGACCCTTACGTATTGGATTCAACCCACGCTCATTTTTATCACTTCATGGATTTTATCACGAGTGAACATGAGACGATAATATCTTATATTCTTCAAACGGAGAGATATGAGTTGCAGTTCACAAGTCGGTTTCACATTGATGATATGTAAATGCACCAGTAACTCGGTGTTATAAAACATATCGTTGTGTGTGACTTGATGAGTAAATAGAGCAAGCATATGAGTCAAATTTTTTCTATTCATTTTACCCTTAGAGGGATATGGGCCCCTCGATGATTTAGTGATAACACCCCTAAGTGCTTGGCCAAGCCTAAACTGATTTGATTTGTTCAATTAGTCAGTCGTCATAAATCAGAAATCAGGAAACAAAAGACGGACAGGGAGAATGATTATAATCCATGTCTCAGTCCATATGATATCTAGAATGGAGGAATATATGATCCCTTATTATCACACCCCCCAAATCGGAACGACGAAAACGTTTGGGGGCGAAGGACGTCATGTTTAGTATCACAAGACATGCATCATAGTAATTAAAGTAATAAACAACCATTTCATTAGAAACAAAGTGTTTACAAAGTATATGGTTTACATAACATAGACTACATATGTAAATAACAAAACAAGAGATGAAGCTATCATGCTCCATCTTCTGAATTCCCAGCGCGCGTACCTGTCTACTAGTTTCCTGATAATACAAGTTATTTTGAATGAGTAGATTAGCATTTAAGATGGTGAGTTCATAATTTTTTTAGTGATGTAAGTAAGTTGTAAGAAAGTTGTAGTAAGTTGTAAGTTCTGTTTAGAAAAGTTCGCCTGTTCCTCCAGAAAATCCTATATTTCTTGCTTTGATGAAAGATAAGTAAAAATGACTCTACAATCCTTTCTATGAGTACTAAGTGGATACAAGTTATATAAAACCCACAGTAAACAAACAATCAATTGTGTGTATCTACCCTAAGCCCACAACCAAACAAGGAACAGGGAATGAGGTGGGAGACACACCTCCCATTATTGGTTAGATCATCGTTGTATATAACCCTGGCGTATTCACTTGGTACTCACGGATTAACTGCAATTGTTCCTTTATATTTGATGAAAACATTCTTTAAGAAAACCCTTATTTCTTTTAGTAAAAATGGTAACTACAATGATTCCTTCTATAATCACTTGGTTTATATTAGCTATATATAATCCAATATCGAATAGATAGTTAGTTGTGTAAATCTGCCCTAAGCCCACAACCAAACAAGGAACAGGAAGTAAGGCGGAAAGCACACATTCAACTAACTATCAGGTATTAATTATATATAACCCTGATGTATAAACCAATGTATTATAGAATTAACCACTTAAGGTCCTTTAAGTTATATTGGTTTAATAAAATGGATTAAACCCTTTACTAGTAAGTTTCTAGTTTAGTTTACTCATGATCTATCTGAAAAGTATGTTTTTGTCCTAGAAAACGATGTATTGAATTTGTGTCCCATGAACTGGCCCATACCTGGTACCCCTTATGATGACTTGGTGTATACGGAACATATATATAGCTAAGACCGAATAGATAGTAGGTTGGGTGAATCTACTCTAAGCCCACAACCAAACAAGGAACTGGAAATGAAGTGGAGAGCACACATCCTACTACATGTTAGATCCGATTAATATATATCCCTGATGTATACACTAAGGAATCATAAAGTTAGCATTATAGGCCCCTTTCTACTGAATGTACTAGACTCGACTGTTCTGTTTGTAGTTTAAAAAGATGAAAGTTTTCCCTAGTTTATAACTATCTTAACTTAAAAATACATTGCATTAACTTTCAAGTGGAACTGTCACAATATGAAAGTAATGGGAAAATGTAAGTACATAGTTGTATTTTGAAAAGACAACTCAAGTACTGATTACCTTAAGCAAATATGTATTACTAAGGTCATAATGTGATGTGGTTGTACCCATACTATACGCTCTCCCTCTAAGAGATTTTGGTTAAAAAATGCGACTTCAGCAAACAAATTACTGAGTCATGAAGTAGTCTCACATTAAAGTTATTGTAGTCTTGTATACCCAATTTATTATCATCTTTTGTTTAGAACAATGAGTTAGTGATTATTGGTATAATTTGTACATCATGATTTGTTCTTCTGTTATAGTATCTTAGTATGTTCCTTCTGTTATCGCATCTTAGTATGTTCTTTCTGTTATCACGTACTGTATCTACCTCCCTGTTTCTCTTTATAGTATGTCCTCTTATGTTATCATGTATTGTATCTACCTCCCTGATTTTCTTTATAGTATGTTCTAGTATCTAGTATGAACTGAACCCCTGATTTATACCTATTATAGTTTACTAGTATGTTTACTTGAACTTGTTATTGAAAATACTCATTTATCCACTAAGTTATGATTGTACTTTAAAAATAGTTCTGTATCTGTAACGGATAACATACAAAAGCTTTGGAATATTCTTATCGGGCACTAGAATTTTTATAAACTATAAAGTAACATAACTTAAAAAGAGTTTTTGAAATGTTTTGATCACTTATAAAAACATATGCAATCCTTTGAAAGATGTTTATAACAAACATTTATACAATTATCATTGTGTTCAACTTGTATTCCCCCCTTAAAAGCATTTAAAACAGTTTAAAAGATTGATTATAACGGTATGAACTCACCTTATGTGGGTGGTTCAAACGAATATGCGTGTAAGGATGAGAAGTTCCACGAATGAAGCCACGAGACACAAACGAGTCGTAAATGACATATAATTGCATATATTGGCATGAATATAGTGTTTAGAAGCAACCACATGCAAGGAAACACCTTTAGGGACTAGGAAACACTTGAAATGAAGTGTTGAATCACATGTGATTGTATGAAAGAGGGTTCACGGCCACACACTTTGTGTTTACGGCCAAGATAGATGAGTTTACGGCCAAGAAAATAGTTTTTTGGCCGTAAACTCGTGAACATTATTCAAAAGAGAGTGGTTTAAGGTCCTATCTATCATCCATTAGTGTTCATGGTCTAGTGCTTGGCTATGAGAAAGGTTTGCAGCCAAAATGTGTCCAAACCATGGTTTTACGGCCAAGTGAGGTTCCATGGCCGTAAACTTATGATGTTTATGGGATTGATGATGTTTCAAGACTATGATCTAGTGATTAACATGCCTAAATAGATGGTAGATGGAATACTCACACTTTTGAGGGCCTTTGAGGAGTTTTCGGACACCAAGAACAAGTGTGTGTTCTTGGTGATCTAATCCAAAAGGGATGATTCCATGGATGAAATCATGGAGTGATACTAGATCAAAGAGTGAATCAACTAAACAAAGGAATAAATCACTCAAACATTTGTAGATCAAAGTGAAAGGCTCGATGATACTTGAGAGAGAATGGAAGTTTCTTGAGTTGAAAGTGTAAGAAATGAAGAAAAAGTGAATGATATGAGACTTAAGGGGGGAGTTTACGGCCAACCATGAGTTTATGGCCATAAACTCATGTATTGTGGCCGTGAACTCCTTTTGGTGGTGTTTAAAGCTTGAATGTTGCACAGTGACTCTAGCAGGTACTTCCTAACACTCATTCCTTAAATGTACTAGGCTTAGAACACTCAAACAGACTCTAAACAATGCTAAAAGATTGCAGGAGCGAGTCTGACTTAAGGTTGATTGGCTTGACTTTACAAGGAAATAGTTTTCAGGTTGTCACATCATCCTGTTGGATTAATGTCTAAGTCCATAACTATAATTGGTAAGACTTGACCCGACCCTGCATGGTCCATTTGGGTTGCATGGCATCATGCATTTGGATAGACTATAATGAGAGAAATAAGACTTAAGTTTTGTTAATATATTATAAGTTCTAATATATTAATCCTTTCTAAAATTTTCTAAATGCCTGGGGCATTAAGAAGGGAAAAGGTTAGTGTTCATCGACAAGGTCAGAGTTCGACCAAAGATTGGTTGCTCAAGGATAGTTGGAAGTATAGTGATAATTCTGGAAGGACCATATTGACATAATCTGTAAGGAGGCAACTCTTGTTCAGAAGTGATAGTCAAAATGGAATTTGGAAATGTTTCAAAGTTAGAAATTATTCAATCTGTGTAAGATTAGGAAACTTAATGCAAGAAGGATGTTTCCAAGGAGCTAATATCCTTTGGAATGCTCTGTAATGGTTGATGTCACGTCCTTCTGACTTTGTGCATAATCATTACAAGAGGATCAATGCATATAAGTTTAGAATCAAACAGATTTCAGTAAATGGCATGAATTTGGAATTCTTGCATTTGCAATAAGGATTTGGGAATGAGAAAAGAGGATCATTGGAGTTATGTTCAATTGATCTATTTCACAAAGTAAAGATCATAGACAAACATAGTATGCATACTTGGTGTATGGCATGACTAGTGTTTAGAAAACATAGTGTACATGCTTGGAGCATGGGACAACTATTGTTTTAAATTCAAGAATAAAGTTGATAGCTAAAACAGTATACAATGAATAATGTGTAATCATATGGTGATAAATAAAAGGTGTTTTATTTATGTTCATAGGTTTTTATACCATATTGGATTCAATTATTATTGTGTTTCACTTTGCATGTTTTAACTTCCTGAATAACTAGGTCATTGTTCTAGATGACTAAGTTATTCAAACCATCCACAATCGGTCATATGTTGGAAGTAGATATGAATTAAGACTGTCAAGGGTTGGCTTGTAGAGGTCTAAGATGTTGGACAAAGGGCTACAACACTCATGAGTGCTCATAAGTTCTGAGTATTGGATTCAACCCGCGCTCATTGGAATCACTTCATGGATTTTATTACGAGTGATCATGAGACGATAATATCTTATATTCTTCAAACCTAGAGATATGAGTTGTTACTATGAGTTGGTTGTACATTGATTGCACGAAAAACGCATTCAGTAACTCGATGTTATAAAACGTGCCTTTGTGTATGATTCAACAAGTAGTAGAACAAGCCATATGGGTCGAAGTTTATCCATTCCTTTTAACTTCGGGATAGAAGCGATATCTGTGGGCCCCTCGATGATTTGATGATGACAAATGGAAGTGCTCGGCCGGGCTAGGACTGATTTGATTTGTTCAATTAGTCAGTCGTCATAAATCGGAAATCGGGAAACAACAAATGGATAGAGAGAATGAATATAATCCATGTCTCAGTCCATATGATATCTAGAATGGAGGAATATATGATCCCTTATCTAATGGACAAGTCATTGACAAAGGTCAGTGTTCATCGACAAGGTCAAAGTTCGACAGAAGCTTTTGAGAGCTACGATTTCCAGTCGATTCTTGAAGTCATACTTGCAATAATAGTTTTAGACTTATCCAAGTGGGAGACTATTGGATTAATGTCTAAGTCCATAACTATAATTGGTAAGACTTGACCCGACCCGGTATGTTCCATTTGGGTTGCATGGCATCATGCATTTGGTTAGACTATAATGAGAGAAATAACACTTAAGGTTTGTTAATATATTATAAGTTCTAATATATTAATAAGATTATTTGATTAGTATTGATCAAGAATTAATCTAGGATTAATTAAGTGATCAAAAGAAGACTAATTAAATATATGGTTTGATTGTGTAAATCATCCATACTTGTATAGTGGGCTAAGGCTCCATGGATTATCAAGTTGGGCTAAAACCCATAGGATGCTCCATGGATGATCCATGGTGTATTTGAACCCATGGATCCAAGGAAATGGAAAGCCATGACAATTAGGGTTTACCCTAATTGTGACACTATATAACGATCATATTCTAGGGAAAACCGGCCACTATGTGTGAGGAGAAAGGGCTAGCCGATTTCATGAAGTGTGTATGTTCTCTTAGTCATTCCATGTGTATTTGGTGTTGTGTGAACCATTTGAGGTGTCACACATGGGGCACTAGGCACTCAAGCTTCATGAAGACAATCTACATCAAAGAGGTATGTAATTCTAACTTGATATATTCATTTGAATCAATGTTATTATGCTAGTTAAGATGAATACCTTGGAAAGTTCATATTTGCATGTATAATAGAGAAAACATAGATCCAACGTATTTAGGGTTGCATGTACACTTAGGAGTGTTAGAATGCTTAAAAGCCAACCCCCCCCCCCCCCCCCCCCCCGTTAGATGGAATTTCGTCCCGAAATTAGCTTTCTTAGCAGTATTACTGGGGTTGCGCTCCTCTGATTTGCAGGATACCCACTTGTAGACTTGGCAACTTGCCCTAATGTCCATGATAGGATTTATACTTGGTCTATCTATCATTACCTCATGTATACAAGTCATATATAATTTAAGATTAGTTAGACGGTCGGATGTGCGACTCTGCCCCTAGTCCACAACCAAACAAGGAACAGGAGATAGGGCAGAAGCACACATACTGAATCTGTGTAATCATAATCATATACCACTCTCGCGTATACACTGAATAGTGATAGGTAGACTGTATTCTTCCTTAGCCTATGTGCTCGAACTCTGTCTGATGGACAAGTGGTATTTCGTGACGATCTGTGGAACATACGACGGCAATGCTTCGGAGGGCAAAGTACTCTTCGCATGATTACTTCGGGGTTTAGAATACGAGAGACAAAACTGAGGTCTAGGTCAGACTATCGTTACGAATAACTAAGGTTTCGCGAATTTGACGGTCAAACCGATAGAAACATATGAACTTAGTATGGTGAGGACAACGCTAACTCATGACGAATGATAGAAACGGACTCTTTAGTGAACAAAAGTTTGGCCAATTTGAAAGAAACGTCTGTTATATGATGATGTACTCCTAGTGTGTTTGATAACACTTCTACGTATCATACCGCGATGAGCGAGTACATACAATGAAAGTGCTTTGGTAACTAGTGTCGATACATTATACTACGATCCTCCTTTGTACCACTATGATCGTCTGTCATATACAAGTTATGAATAATTAAGATGAATAAGACAGTCGACTAAGTAACTCTGCCTCAAATCCACAACCGAACAAGGAACAAGAATTAAGGCGGAATCACTCACTCCAAGTCTGCAAAATCTTAGCTATGCACAACCCTGATGTACAAGTTAAGCCATCGTAGCTTTTCTGAACGGATCTTTTAGTTCTCTTGAATACTCTGACTTGATTCAATAAGCGAGTTATTATAGTTACTTTTAAGGGTTTTCCCCAAGTTTTAATCTTATATAAATATAAATTAATTTTTAAAGTAATTATTATCTCGAAAACGTACCACTGCTCGCTGGCGACTCCGGGGTTGATTCCCCTGCGGTGATCATCAGAATTCGTCCATCCGCTCCTGACTTCTTTGTTATCAGGCAGTCCCTCTGGTAGTGTCCAGTCTCCCCACAGCCATATCAAGCTTGGTTTTATTCAACTCCGGGGAATTAGGAGATCGGTTGAGCCGATGCCTTGTAGAAACGGACGGTGTGTCCCTTTTTGTTGTAGTTCAAACACTGCATTTCCCGACATACTTCGGTGTGGTGATAATTGCACTTTCCACACTTCGGGTGGGTTCCAGCATATCGATTGGCAGGTGCTGGAGTAGCAGGTGTTGTGGCGGCGTACATAGTACTTGTTTTTTGCTCTTGCAGGGGTTCCTATGTTGTTTGCTTCTTCTTCCTCTTGTTCCCCGAATTCCGTTTATAGTCCTCTCCCTTTGATGGCTTAGTAATGGGGACTTCTACACCATGGTGGGTTCCATGGTCGATGAGCCGCTGAGCCAGGTGTTTGGCACTATCGAATGTGGCTGGGTTAGAAGATAACACATCTCCTTGGATCGGGGCAATTAGACCCCAGATGTATCTTTCTATCTTCTTGCTCTCCAGGGTAACCATCCCAAGGCATAGTGCTGCCAAGTCGCTAAACCTGTGAGTGTAGGCCACTATGTGTGAGCCGACCATCGTGAGCTCCCATAGTTCTTGTTCCAGCTTTTGAACTTCGCCCAACGGGCAATATTCTTCTAGCATTAACTCTTTTAGGTTCTCCCAACCTATTGAATTAGCCACTAATAGGGTCAGTGACTTAACATGGCTATTCCACCATGTTAGGGCTCTTTCGGAGAAGGTGCAGGCAACAAACTTCACTTTGCTCCCTTTTGAGCATGAACAGATTACGAACACCGAATTTGTTTTCTCGAACCATCGCATCAAAGCAATGACTTCACAATTTCCTTTAAAGGATTTGGGTTTGCAGTTCATGAAGTCCTTGTACGAACACTCCATTGGGTGTCCGTGAGTAGCTACGGGGTTTGACAGGTGGGTACCGCTACCAGTTTCGTCGGTACCATTTTCACTGATCTGAGCTAAAGCGGTTGCTACTGCGGCTGATATGGCTACTTGGAGAGCAACAGAATCGAATTGTGGAGGAGGTAGTGGCGGTTGAGTTGGAGTTATCGGAGTAGTGCGTTTGTTTGATCTGCGAGGAGGCATCTTTGCTAAAAGAATACAAAGATGAGATGGAATAAGTCTATATCAGTGGATATAATCCTAAAGCTGAAAGACAAGGTTATCCTAGTTCTGAGTGTATATGGTCCTGACTTCCACAGGGTTCTGGAAACAATACATAAAAGAGTCTATACCCAATAAACTTTATGAATTAGAAATGGCTATCCTCGAATGAATATCTGTGACCTGAATAACTATTACCAGTTGCATGTAAAGAAAATAATCCTAACACATAGTGTGACCTGTGCTTCCACAAACTCATTAAGTTAACCAAGATTATTATTTATTATTGTGGCACATATGACGTTTTGGTTACTTTAGTTGATCCTTCTTTGAAAACTTCTCATGAACTTGCTCTTGTTCCTCCTTGACTCTTCTGTTGACTGCTATGAGGAAGTGGTTACATATATGTGGGTTTGTTATGCAAGAATGGAAGTGTCTAAAAAATCTATGAGATTCAAGTGAAACATTATGGGGTGATCCTTACAGAGTCCCTCTATAATTGCACAATATATACAAGTTGTATATAATTTAAGATTAAATAGACCTTCGAATAAATGATCCTACTCCAAAACCACAACCAAACAAGGAACAGGTAGTGAAGCGTAGATCACAAATTCTAAGTCTATAAAATCTCAGTTATATAAAACCTTCGGAGTATACCTTGCAAGATTATAGACCTCTCCGTAAGGGTCTTTTAAGTTATCACATAAGTTATTTATATAGTGCCTAAAATACTCCTATAGTATTTTATCCTTATGTTCTGATCTAGAATCCCCTTGAATAGAGTTAGGTAAGTTTTAAGACTATTGCAACACCACATCACTCCCAAACACATGTCTGTCACATCTCGAATGATTTAATTGATCAGACTATATTGATCCTAGCTATGATTACATAATTGTCCAGGTTTGACCGCAGTGTTAAACCCTTTAAATACTTATGTTCTCTTCTTCTTGTGATACTTGTTTTAGTATGTCTATATGTATAAGCAAGTAAGTACATTTTTATAACATATTGTTATTGAAGAGTCCAGTGAATGGTTTGGTCTAGGCTTTCGGTGTATTTTGTTTGGCATGAGTCTGTAATACATTTTATGAGATGTTTATTTCATTTTGGTCATTTTGTGTGTTCGCGACCGTAAACAAAGTTTATGGTTGTAAACAGGTTTACGGTCGTAAACCCTGTTTATGGTCGCAAACACAATTTGCGGTCTAGTCGAGTATAAATAATGGAGGAGTTGGTCTTTTATCGTTGTTGATGCCATAGAGATTACTAAGCAGTCCATCGAGTTGTACCTGACGATTTATTGAATATAATCGTGTGCAAGCTTGGTTTCTTTTCATCTTGTTCTTATTCTGTGATTGTTTGTTACTTGATTGCTGGTAAAGATCCTTATTTGGACCTTACAATTGGTATCAGAGCAAAAACCGGTGTCAAGCTTCATACAATCGAGATTTAGGGTGCTTAAACTGATGTTCTTATTGCTTGAACATTGGTTTTAGTGTTCTAGTGGTTAAAGGATCTGAATCTATTGCAAAAACGTGTTTTTGAAAGCTTTTTGGGAGTTTACTGCCAACCGTAAACACTATTTACGGTTCTAAGCTCAAGATCTTCATCAACCGTAAACTCTGAATCTTCAAAAATAGTAAACAAGGCTTCAAGAACTTTAAGAACTGTAAACGCATAAACCGTAAACTTGCAAACCGTAAACTCATCAACCATAAACCCAGTTTACGGTCACAAACCTCTCAACCTAAACCCTGTTTACGGTCGTAATCATCATCAACCGTAAACACCTTTGTGATTTTAAATTGCTTTAATTTCAAATGGAATCTCAAAGTCAAAATCATTTTCATGAACTTGATACTGTCATGGGCACTACTACGCGTATTCCAAGATTAATGTATGCAGATGGTTTTCCTGAGTGGAAGTACAGAATTGAAAAATACATTAAGATGAAAGATTTCAAAGTCTGGAGAAGCATTCTTAGAGGCCCTGTTAGAATCACTATGACAGTTGGAGGCCAAGTGATTGACAAGGCTGTTGAAAACTACACTGATGAGGAGTTTGAGAAAGTTGAGGAGCAGGAAAGGGCTTTAGCCACTTTAACCATGGCATTATCTCCCGATATTTCTCAAGGTTTTCGTGAGTACACTTCAGCTAAAGATCTATGGGAAGCCCTAATTGAAGTTTATGAGGGCAATGAACATATGAAGGAGATTCGGCAGGATATGTTGAGACAAAAGTTCAATATGTTCAACTACATACCAGGAGAGACTCTTGAGGCTCAGCTGCAGTGGTTCACAACTCTCACAACTGACATGAACATATCTGGGATTTTCTTGACCAAGTCAGAAATCAACAAGAAGCTTCTGAATGCTCTTCCTAGATCATGGGATATGAATGTTGTTGTGATTAAGAAAACTATGGATTTAAATCGCCCCACTCTTGCTGAAATCATGGCGATCATCAAAGCTTGTGACATTGATGACAAACAGAGAGAGATTAATCATGTGAACTCATACTCTACTGCAAATCTTGGAATCTCATCCTATAATGCTCTCTCATCTTTTATGTCTTCCTCAGTTCAAGCCTTTGCAGCTCAACAACCTCAGATTCAGACCTTCGCTGCTGCATCATCTATCCCTCACCATCAAAATCAGCCATTTGTTACTCCACAAGCGGTCCCTGCTCCAAATGTGCTAGTTGTAGCCTCTTCCTCAAACTCTAAAGATTCTGATGAAAATCTGGCTATAGCTACTAGGCTAGTTAACTGCTACAATGCTCTTGTAGCTGGAGATCTTCCACCTCAACTGTCATTTGCTGATTTGGATCAGATTCATCCTGAAGACGTAGAAGAGATGGACATTACATGGCAGATTGCTATGGCTGTTTTCAGGGCCAAACGGTTTGCTAAGAAGACAGGGAAGAATAACTGGGGCATGAATGCTGATAAGAAGGTAGGATTTAACAAGGGCATGATGAGATATTTCAACGGCCACGAGTCGGGTCATTTTGCTCGTGAATGTCCTAACCCAGATCGTAGGATCAACAGCAACATGCAAATGGTAGCAGTGGGAAACAACTGTGCAGGTGCTGTAGCTAATGGTGAGACTGCTATGGTCGCTCAATCCTTTGACTGGGAGGACCAGATTCAGGCTTTGAATATCTCAGGGCTAGAAAATGCTCACCTAGCTCAGATTAATGATGCTACCTTGAAGAATGATGATGTTGATCCCGAAGCAAAGATGATGGAGCTACAGTTTGCTCTAATGGTGTCTACTTCTTCTGAGCCCAAGAAAAGCGAGGTAAACCTACCATCTTGTTCTCATGCATGTAAAGAATATGTTAAAGTTCTTCGTGATGAAATCCAATTATTACGTAGAGAAGTAGAGGACCTTGGATATGAGGGCTACCAACTTAGGAAAGGACAAAAACCCCTTAAGGCCCAGTTAGAAACTAAAATAAAAGATTTCAGAAGGATTCAAACAGAATACAGTGAAAAATGTGAATTGTATGATTATGTTAAAAGACAAAATGATGAGCTAATTATTGAGCTTGATACATTAAAAAAGAGTTTGATTCTGCAAACTTTGCTTTTCAAAAATTTGATGGATCAAGCGAGGTAGTTGCCACCATGATTGATCATTGCATGTAATTTAAACGAAATTAGTCTAAGGGCTTAGGATATGATCGTGTACCTCCTCTTTATAATCATACATATCAGTATCAACCCCTATCCAAGGATGAGATTGCCAACGAACCATTTATGGTTTATGGCAAGCCATCTGGTTTCGTTTCAGGCGGATTTATTAACGTTGAAAGTACTAACATTTCTACTTTCCCTACAGATCAACCCTTAGACCAGGCAAAGCATGGAGTCTGAGAACATGTTTCTATTTTTGTTTCTAATTCTGAATTTTCTATTTCAAATGAAAACGTTTATGTTTCTGATGTTAAGACTGATAATGTTTCGTGTGATGCTCCCACATCTGATTCTGTTGCATTTAATTTCTTTGATATGTTTGATGAACTGTTTGGTAATTCTAATGCTTATGATACTCATGAAACACCATCAATTCCACAAGTCACAAAAAATGAGACACCCTCACTTACCTCTCAATCTATCCCTCATGAATGTTCTTCTGAGAAGAGTAAGAGTGTCTGTCAAGAAAATAAATCTGAAAAATGAAGTACAAGTTCAAATAATGAACAAATTTGTTTTAATTGTGGTGTTGGTGGTCATATAAATAGGAATTGTCAAAATGGGATCTTTGTAAACTACTTGTCACCAAGAGGAGAGAACGAATCTCGAGGAAGGTCTTTAATTAGAAAATGCTCAAGAATTCGTTCTCAAAATGATGATTGGAAAGATGATCGAAGCAGAAAAGGGCTATTTTTCAAAAGAATAAAAAGGTTTTTACTAACAAAGCTCAAAATAGTTTGCCAAAACCGAACAAGGATCCGCCAAGATCGGTTTCGTCAAAAAGCAATTTTGGATCTTCAACTACTTCTGGTAGAAAATCTAGAGGCTCAGCGCAAACTCCTAAGAAACATATTTCAAAACCACCTGAGAATGTTGTAAAAACCCAAATATCAATGGAAGCCCAAATCACTCTCTAATCCATCATTAACATCTTTTGAAGTGATTAAGAATGAGGATCCCAATTTGAAAATAATGAAAGATAAATTAGAGAAAGCAAAAAGGAAACCCAGGACAGTGATGAAATGGGTTCCTAAATCTAAATGATTCTGCTAATTTTACAAGGACAGTCGTGGAGGAATGTCGTTCATCCTTGGTACGTCGACAGTGGCTGCTCCCGGCATATGACAGGAGACATCTCCCAACTGAGCGAAATTCAATCTTTTAATAGGGGTTATGTTTCCTTCGTGGGCGGAGATGGTGGGAAGATCACACAGAGAGGAACCGTTACAAAAGGAGTGCTAAGCTTTGAGAATGTCAACTTCGCTCCCGAGTTAAAGCACAGCTTGTTGAGCGTTTCCCAAATCTGCGACAAAGGCTATTCTACCCATTTTACCGATAAAGAATGTATGATTCTCAAGCCAGGCATTGTTATCCCGGAAGAGTGGATTCTAGTCAAATCTAAACGGGATGGGAATGCTTAGATTAATGATATGAATAGTAACCTACCTGAACAAGTCACTTTCCTATTCTCAAAAGTCTCAGAACAAAACACGATGCTGTGGCACCGAAGGCTCGGTCATGCTAACGCAAAAAACCTGACTCGCCTTGCTAAAGATGAGATGGTCCGAGGCCTACCCGTCAGAGACTTTATTACATTTGAGAAGTGTGTTTCCTGTGCTCAAGGAAAACATCATCGGAAACCACACCTTCCCAAGCAAGTCAACTCAATCAGTCAAGTGCTCCAAGTATTGCATATGGACTTATTTGGTCCGGTCAACGTCCTGAGCATCAACAGAAGCTCGTACTGTCTCGTTGTGATTGATGTTTTCTCTCGGTTTACGTGGGTCTTCTTCTTATCCAACAAAGTGGGGGTTTCCGATCTGATAAAGAAGTTCGTTGTGATGATTGAGAAGCAAACCAACAACCAAGTGAAGGCGCTTCATACTGACAATGGAACTGAGTTCAAGAATGCAGTTCTTGACCATTTCTATGCAGAAAAGGGGATAGTGCGTCAATATAGCTATGCTCACACGCCTCAACAAAATAGTGTTGCTGAAAGGAGAAATAGAACTTTGAAAGATGCTGCAAGGACAATGCTTTGTGATTCCAAACTACATGTTTTCTTTTGGGCCGAGGCGATTAACACTGCTTGCTACGTGCAGAATCGTGTTCTAATCAACAAAGCACAAATGAAGACACCATACGAGATTCTTTATGGACACAAGCCTTCTGTCAGCCATTTTCGTGTATTTGGCTGCCCTTGCACCCTTCTTCACTTAGAATCCAACCGTAAATTCAATGCCAAAGCCGATGATTGTTACTTTGTAGGGTATACTGCGCGCACTGCGTATAGGGTTTACAACAAAAAGACTAAGCATATAGTAGAATCGTATGACGTGCGTTGGTTGGAGGAGAATGAAACAGATGCTCGAGTGGGTCCTGATTGGTTATTTGATTACACATCGCTTTTCAAATCTTTAAATGTGTCTTCAGATAGTTCAAGTGGATCCTATTCTGGTTCGAAGATTGTTTCTGAAGACGAAGACGAAGAAGTTGTCTACAAACCTCCAATGGTTGAGGGGGAGTCCTCTGCTCCATCTGAGGGGGAGTCCTCTGCTCCACCTAAAGGGGAGTCATCTGATCAACCAAATAGTCCAGAGTCTAAGGTTCCATATGAAACTCCTGATGCTGATGCTACACCTCTTACACCTGTTGAGAGAGAGAGTTCATGTATAGAGATGCTTCCGCTGTCAATCCAACTTTTATGGAACTACTCTTTCCTGGAGAAATTGCTAATGAGTTTGTAGCAGATTCATCTAATGTGAATCAATCAGTAGATGATGGAGATTTCAACATACACACTCTTCCTATTTCACTCAATGATATCATCCAAGACATACCTTCAAGAATTCAACGCTATCATCCGATCGATAACATCATTAGCCAGCTGGGTGATGGAGTTAAAACCAAAAGTCAGAGTGGAGATGTTAATGCATGTCTCTACTCTTGCTTTATATCTCAAATAGAGCCCAAGAACGTTGAAATGCCTTTGAATGAGCCCAGCTGGGTGGATGCAATGCATGAAGAGCTAAATTAGTTTGAAAAGCTCGGGGTTTGGAAATTGGATGAGTTACCGAAGGGCAAAAGGTCTCTTGACACGCGTTAGGTCTATCGTAATAAGCAAGATGATTCTGGTGTAATAGTGCGTAATAAAGCAAGGTTGGTGGTTTGGGGGTTTCAAAAAATTGAGGGTTTTGATTATATTGAGGTGTATGCTCCCGTGACTCATTTGGTGGCTATTCGTATCTTTCTCGCATACGCTTCCTACATGAAATTCACGGTCTACCAAATGGATGTCAAGACTGCCATCTTGTATGGCAAGGTGAAGGAAGAAATTTATGTTGATCACCCCCCAGGTTTGTTAACTCAAAGTTCCCTAATCATGTTTACAAGTTGGACAAGACATTGTATGGGTTACATCAAGCTCCTCGAGCATGGTATGCGACTCTAACAAAGCACTTGCTCGAGCATGGATACTCTCGCGGCACTATTGATCAAACTTTATTTATCAAGCGTGTGGGTAATGATCGGATACTAGTTCAGATCTATGTTGACGACATTATCTTCGGGTCTACCATTCCAAAGCTTTGCAAATAGTTTGAAGGCGTGATGAAGAAGCGATTCGAGATGAGTTCTCTAGGTGAAATGACCATGTTTCTGGGGCTTCAGGTCAAACAAAGTTCAACCGGAATCCTGCTACATCAAGCTAAGTATGTGGAGGATATTCTTGAGAAGTTCGGGTTTGAAGACGCAAAACCTGCATCGACACCAATGGCTGAAAGACCCCTGCTGAATCCAGATATTGATGGCGAATCCGTAGATCATACTCACTATAGATCGATGATCGGTTCCCTGATGTATCTCACTGCAAGCCGTCCCGACATCATGTTTGCAGTGTGTCAATGCGCTCGCTATCAGGCTAATCCTAAACTTTCACATCTTATTGCTGTCAAAAGGATTTTTCGGTATATCAAAGGCAGCCCAAAATTGGGTCTTTGGTATCCGAAGAATTTTGAATTTGATTTATATGCTTTTGCTGACAGTAATTATGGAGGCTGTGAGCTTGACAGGAAATCCACATTGGGAGGGTGCCAATTCCTTGGTGATAGGCTGGTGTCGTGGCAGTGCAAGAAACAACATACCGTCTCTACCTCAACAGCAAAAGCAGAATACAATGCTGCATCTGCTTGCTGTTCTCAAGTTATCTAGATCCAACGCCAGCTGTTGGACTACGGTTTGAATTATCTAGAAACCCAAATTCACTGTGATAATGAGGCTGCTATTCAAATCACTAAAAATCCGGTCCAAGATTCCAAAACCAAGCACATTGACATCAAATTTCACTTTATCATATATTGTTATGAGTGTTCGCTCATCCAGCTAGAACAGGTTCCCACTGCCAATAATGCAGCGAATCTGTTCACTAAGCCTTTTAACAAAGCTCGATTCGACGTGCTTGTGGGATTTTTGAAAATGATTCGTTTTGAAGATTAATTTTGTTATTAATTAGGTTAGTTTAAACTTGAGCATTTCAGTCATTTCATTCTCTTCCATGCACAAATTTAGGGGGAGAAATAAACAAAACCAAACAAAATTTGAAAAAATTAAACAAAAATCCAAAAACATTAAAAATTCAGAAAAATTAATAAAATTGTTGCATAAAGTTTTACTTGTTGATGAAGGACTGGGAAGTGATATTATCAAGTGATAACAGGCAATATAAGTCTGCGTAACGTACCCAAAGTTGAAGGGTCTATGCTCTGGGTTGATGCGTCGGTAGGCACGAAAGATTCTAAATGGACATGACTAGGCAGAGTTGAACTTAGGAAATTTATAGACTAGACAAATCTTGACCTAGTTAGATCCGTTTAGCCTGACAATACGACGCTTGGATAGATTGAGCAGGGAGATATATATGGGAATCCACTGGTCACATTAAAGAACCTGTACTTGGAACCGCGGATTAACTTTTCCTCGATGTGCGGATTCTGTCCTTAATTTCGGTATTGATGGGGCGATTGGTGAATTCCGATAAATTAGGTCTGTAGAAGGTTATATTCTTTCTTTCTATCTGTTAGTCATATGTTACCTCCTTTGCGTGATTGAGATACATCCGACCTGCACTGCAACATATGCAACTCTATTTCTCTGCATCCTCTATCTATGCAATTCTTTATATCTGTTAGCCATATACTGTCTCCTTTGCGTGACTCACAATCTGACCTGGTACACAGTATATGCACCATTCTACTTCTCAATCCCTCTAAAACTTCAGTTAGTCATATGTTTCACCCTCTGCGTGATTGGAAGAGATCTGACTTGGGTATATAGAATATGCATTCTAAATCTATCTTCTCTCTTAATAATTGTATGCTCACCCAATGTAAGGAGTATTCTGGAAGTCTTTGATTACTAGAGCATATCAGGAGGCGGGAAACATGTTCCAGTACAATTAAAATTGAACACTCAAACATTGTCTATAGATCTCGCTGCTCAATTTAGGTAGACAACAATATCCCTGGTCGTCGTCAGCTGAATGGTTCTTAAGATATAGTATCTAGGAACTTAGGATCATTTTGTCTTGTAACTAATAGCATGTGCTAAATCTTTCACCATTTTTCGTGTTTAAGTGGACCACAATACCGACGATCGACCAGACAAAGACGTGAAGATGAACGGTACTAACAAGTGGATTAAGGCTGTCTAACAACTTTGATCCCAGTGTCACAAGAGCTTGTCAGTAATGTTGAGATAAATTTTGTCTATGCTTATTCAAAATTTAAATTTCTCTTTTATTTTTATTTTTGAGTTTATTTTTATTTTTATTTTTATTTTTATAATTGTTAAAAAAAATTAATTTTTAAATATTTTAATTCTAAAATTTTTAGAAATTAGTTTATTTTTATTTTTATTTTAAAATATCCTCAAAAAGTTTTATTTTTAAAAATTTTAATCGGGATTTGGATTGTGCATAATACTGTGTGGGAGACAGGTAATCTCGAAGGAAGTATAAAAGGTGGGGCTTACTACCGTAAAACCCTTTTCACCGCAAACTCCCTCTCTCTCTCTACTCTCTCTCCTCAAAAAAATTGTGAGTTTTTGCAAAATCGACTAGTCCACTTTGAAGGTATACCAAAACCGACTGGGGAAATGCTATCTGTTCATCGAATCAACTAAAACTAGAGTAGTAATCGGAGTTTAAGTGTTCGTCGGCGTTTACGGTTTTGGGAGAGTTTACGGTTTGGGGATATTCAAGAACCGTAAACCCTTTTTGGCCTTACGACCGTAAACTCACTTGCGTTTGCGACCTTAAACTCATCTGAGTTTACGACCGTAAACTCAGTTTACGGTCAGATGACCAGTTTGGGCCGTAAACTCTGTTTGACCACTATTGACTGTAAACTCCAATTTTTGATCAAGATATTATTTTTTAAGGCCAAAATAAAATTGTTTAATTAAGAAAACTTAAAGCTTTAAATTTTTTAAATACTTTGTTTTCTTACTTGGCCTGTTTAGTGCAGATCAATGGTGAATCTTAAGTTTGCTGACATGCACAACCTAGCGATCGTGTTGGATGAACCTCCGGCTGCTCATGGAGACTTCAAATGAATGATCTACCGACTAAGAGAATGTTGCTTAGCGTGTGCCATTACTATGAATCCTGTCATTTATCAGAACATTATCCGAGAGTTCTGGCAAACGACTAAGATGTCAAAAGTCAATGGAGAGATGACAATTGAAGCTGTGGTTAAAGGTTGCAAGATCAAAATCACGGAGCAGTACATCATAGATACTCTGCTGGTCAATGATGAATCCAATTTTCCTACTGAAATTGGGATTGATGATGTACAACAGATTCTTGAGAAGATGGGATACGAGGGTACCTACCCTCCCATAGTGAAAAAGCTCTTGCCTCCTTACTGGCGATTCCTGGTACACGTGTTCGTGAGCTGCATCTAAGGCAGGAGATCAGGAGCTGATGAAATCTCTCTTAGGAACACAAGGGCGATTGTCTCTTTGGTTGCTGGCATAAAATTCAACTTCTCAAAGTCTATTCTTGATGAGTTCTTGGTGAACATAAATGCCATGACCCGAGGAACCAGAGATGCATTTTTGCTATATCCGAGGTTTATTCAAGTGTTCATCGACGATCAATTTCCAGAGATGGTCAAGGATGGTGACAAGCTGGATATAAAATCCTTGGTTCCTCACACTGTTGGTCTTATTAAACAAAATCGGAAGGGCAAGGTCGTTTTTCAAGGATTACATCCTTTAGTGAAGTTCGGGAAATTTGCTGAACTTGATGAATCTTCCGAGTCTCATGGAACATCTGATAAAGCTTCATCTGAGCCCACTTCCTCTGAAAGGGTTGTTTCTGAAGATGTCATCACAATTTCAGATCATGATGCCGATGAAACTCCAGCTACAAATACCTAAGTCGCTGAGGAACACAAATTACAGTATGTATAGGTTCAAAGGGATTACAATGAGGGGTCGGGGAATGAGACTGAATTGTATGAAGATCTCGACCTCACGGGATTCGATAATGATGAAATTCCCTTAAACTTCGGTAGCAATGAAGATTTTATGACCGGAGAAAGCCTGGAAAAGTTGCTTGATAATGTCGATGAAGTTGCTCATCCGGTAACAGAGACAAGGGAAGAAGAAGATGTTCTTGAATCCACACCTACTCCTACCAATCCATCGGCGGAAATAGCAATTCCTATGGTGATAGTATCGGGGATTCCTCCCCTTGATGTTGTCTTACCTTCATCTGAGCCAGTGGAAAGTGATCACACTACTACACAAGCCTCTCCTCCTCCTAGTAAAAGACGCATGCTCGTCCTTAGACTGGCAACTCAAAGTGCTACAGCTCCACCAACAACTACACTTGTCATAGTCTCAGCTGAAACCGTCAGTGAATGTCCTAGTACCTTCTATGAAGCTGGTGGCCCTTCATTTCCAACGGGTTCAATTGAGAAAATAAAAAAGGTTGAGAATGGGGAATCATTCTCAGCCACTCATTTAATCTAAGCATAAAAAGACATGGTGGCAAACTTGTAAATATGATAACAACCTTCAATCTCAAAGACGTATATGTAGAGAATTAGATTACAGTTCAAACCTATTCATCGTTCATCATCCAAATTTCTTCTTCAACCTTCAACAATCATCCAGATTTCTTCAATTAAACCATCATCAACATCATCCAGTGCTAATCAATCATCGATCTTCGTTAATAACATGTTTACCAACACGATTCAACAGTTAACAACAAAAATTCATTTTTGGTTCTTTTAATCCAACCTTCAATTATGCTTGAATACGATCAAATCTTCAACATCTACAATTAATTATACTCCCAGCGTCATTAGATCAACATCATAGATAATCAACAAAAAATCCACTTCATATCATTCATTCAACATCGATTATCAAATAAAACTTCAAAATTGAGGTTAGAAAAAGATCAACGTTTTTTTTTTGAAAAATTTCATATAATTCTCTATCAATCTACTATTTTGTAAGATTTAAATAGTCAAAGTATCATGTTTTTAACATTTTTAAAAAAGTTAAATTGTATGCACCCCAACTGTTTGATGAAATGCATAAACTAAATTATCACGTTATATTCATATATGAATATGTTTTCTCACCTGAATCAGTATATGATCATTAAAACAAAGAGTAAATTACACGAATGGTCCCTATGGTTTAGGATAATTTGCGTGTTTGGTCCCTAACTTATTTTTTTAACTCGGAAGGTCCCTACTATTTGCTTTTGTTACGCGTTTGGTCCCTGTCTTAGCTAAAAAGACTATTTTGCCCTTGATTTTTTTAATTTATTTAGATAAACACACTCCCAACCCCACCCCTTTCACCTTAGCTTACCTACCCCACAATTTTTTTCTATTTAAATAATAGTATTTTTAGGTAAGATATGGACCAAGCGCGTAACAAAAACAAACAGTAGGGCCCAAACACGTAATAAAAGCAAACAATAGGGAGCTTCCGAGTTAAAAAAATAAGTTAGGGACCAAACGTGCAAATTACCCCAAACCATAGGGACCATTCGTGTAATTTACTCTAAAACAAAAAAACAAATATGCAAGTCTGTATGCTATTCATATGTGAATAATATATAAAAAATATATATGTTTGTGAAAATACCTTGTAATATTCATATGTGAATATACTGTGTAATATTCATAAGTGAATATATCATCTAATATTCACAAGTGAATATACTATGTAATATTCACATGTGATATACCATGTAATACTACGTAATATTCTGATATGAAAATATTATCTAATATTCATAAGTGAATATATCATCTAATATTCACAAGTGAATAAAATATGTAATATTCACAAGTGAATGCATCGTCTAATATTTAAATATGAATATACTATGTTTATGATATGCTATATTCATATATGAATGATACATAAACTGTAAAAAAAAATTATATATTTTTATTCATAATTGAATAACGAATGTACTGTGGTAAAAATCTGATGCATTTTTATTCACTTATGAATAACGATAGCTGAAAATATAAAAAAAAATTATTTTATCTTAAAACTATATCAATATGGATGTCTATTTGTAGAGAATAAAAAATCATGAATTTTGGTATATTTAAAATCATTTTTCGATAAAAATAGCTTCTTAAAAATTAAAAAAAAAAAAACGAAAAAACTATGTTTTTGTATATATTAAGGTAATGATTAGCATAGTTTAAGGCAACATGTGTTGTTGGAAAACACATGTTTATTCCTTTTCCATTTCCGCTGGTGCGACGGAGGCTTTTGCGGCAAAAATAAATGAGTGGCTGAGAATGATTCCCCCATTCTCAACCTTTTTTTTTCTTAATTGAACCCTCCTCTCTCTCTCTCTCTCTCTCTCTCTCTATATATATATATATATATATATATATATATATAGGGAGTGGTTCAAATGAGAACCATAAAAGATTAAGAACCCTAAGAACCCTCATTTTATAAGTAAATATTTTTTTTGTGAATTTGTCTAAATATGTTAAAATCTCAATTTTTGTCTTTTTGGTAAGAAAAGGGTAAAATCGTAAAAAAAAATCTAGTGTAACATTTTCATTCATATTTTAACATAAAAATTATATGAAATACAAATTTATACATTTCATTTACAGTTTAATACATAAAATTCACAACTTAATACAATCAATTTTAAACTAATTCACAAACTCAATGAACTGTCAAACCTAAACTCTACCACCACATGTTGTCACCAACCACCTATGCCAGCATGACAACCATTCTTCTTTACAAATCAGCTCTACATATAAAGTAATGCAATGACAAGCTAAATAATACATTCATAATTTAATAAACCTATCAATTTACTCATTTTGAATTTAATACAAAACAATTACAAAAATTAATGCATTATTACATAAGTATACAACACAAAAATAAATATATTCACAAGAACGTTTATACAAAAATTCATAAATAAATCATTCATATTTTGACAAAAAAAATATATAAAAAAAAAAGTTACAGCAAAATGCAATCTATTCGTAGTTTAATATAGTCAATTACCGTTTAAAACATAAAATTTACAACTTAATATAATAAATTAACAATTTAATAAATAGAAATGTCATATTCTTAACTTAAAACTTATATTTATACCTTCAGATCTGGAGGATAAAGCTTCTTTCAAAGTTTAATTTACATAATATTCACAATTTAAATTTTATATAATTTATTTAAAATTAGAGAAAATCATATATGTATATAATGCTTATTTCTCCATATATTTCAGATGTAAACACAAATTCATAAAAAAAAACATAGCTTAATAGGGTAAATCCACTATTTAAAACACAAAATTCATAGTTTAATACAATAAATTCACAGTTTAATATACAAAATTATATATTCACAACCAAATTCTCAACTTAAAACTCATATTTATAAGTTCATATATGGTGGAATTTTTGTGTATTAAATTGTAAATTTATTGTATTAAGATGTGAATAAAATTTACAACTTAATACACAAAATTCATAGTTTAATACAACACATTCACAACTCAATGATTAGTATAATATCATATTTTAATGTATAAATAGCTCATTCACAATTTAATACATACATAAATTATCGCATATTTCGGAGGCAAACATAAAAACAAAACATATGTATGAATCATAAAAGATGATAACTTATCTGAAATTAGCGAAGAAGATGAAGATGAGTGAGAAATAGAGCATATTCTTACTTTACCACCACCACTAGCATCAACACTGCAAACTACCATACACTGCCATCAACTATCTCGACCATCAATCATCGGTGCCAACACCGCCAACATCCTTCCCTCAAAAATCAGATTTTAATAGAAAAAATTAGATTCACAATTTAATTCATCATTGCAGACATTAATTCACAACTTAATTTAATATTTCAACGTTTACTTTACACGAATTCACAGTTTAAAATTTACAGATTTTATTCAAAATTAGAAAAAATCATATATGTTTATAATGTTTCTTTCATCTCATACTATGTTCATAAAAAACCACAGCTTAATACAATCAATTCACAACTTAATACACAATATTTACAACTTAATATAATAAATGTATAGTTTAATATACAAAATTCACAAGTTAGTTAATAGCTTAATACAGTCGATTTACAGCTTAATACAATCAATTCACAATTAAATACATAAATTTCACAACTTAGTATAACAAATTTACAATTTAATACATAAAAATTATACATTCTCAACCATATTCTCAGCTTAATAGACTTGTTCATAACTAATTCACAACTTAAAACATATAAAACTCATGAATTCACTATTTAAAACCTATATTTTCTTATTAATAACAGTTAAAACTAACATTAACAAAATTAAACAATAGTTGAAACATCATAATTCGCAGCTTAATGCATACGCTCATCAAACAACTTGTGATACTCGTATTCACATTTTAATGTATATTCTCAAAGTTTAATACAACCATTCATGCATTATTTATAGTTTAAGAAAATATATGTATAACACAAAAATTATATATTTATATATTTTTTAAAGTTTAATGACAAAATATATCCAAAAAAAGAATAACATGTTAAAACTTATGTATTTCATTGAACAAATCATCAAACACATTGTGTGAATCCTATTGTATGAATCATGCAACAGAAAAAAAAATATCTTGACAATATATTGTTACAGATACAATCATAAACACATAAATTTGAAGAAATGACAACCAATTCATAAAAATCAAACACATCGACACAACTCCATGGCAAAAAAAGCCATCATTTGCTAAAGCCATATCATGATATAAAAAACTACTTGTACAACAAAATCATAATTATGTGTTCAAAATATGCATTAAAACACAAACACTTTAAGCACAAAAGCAAATATGAAGTTATGTTACCTCGATTTGAGTGAAACTCCACTGGATCTATAGAATGCTTGTCATAAATGACATAATTTCAAATCAAGAGACTGTGAGAGGATGAGAGCATGTTCATCGAAGAAGACAGTGAGATAAGCATCGATCTAAGCATATGTTGTCACAGATGAAAGGCCCTTCTTGGTCGGAGATGAACAAGGTTGCTGGATACAGTCAGAAACAAAACAAATTTAGAGAAAACGGATGCAAATATGGAGGAATAGGAAGCGGATCTAGAGGAACTGAAAGCACATTTAGAGGTAGGCGGTGGATCCTCATCGGAAAAAAGTTGTCATCAATGTTACATCACCAAAGAAAACATAGAATGACATGTTTTATGGTGTTTTGGCGAGGTCGGAGGTTTGAGACGAACACAAATCCGAAGGTGTGGAGGAAGACATATGTGGTGATACTTGCGTTCGACAGTGAGAGTGTTAGTTGGCATCGACTGTTACAATTCCAATGTTTGTTTGGATTCGTTTGTGAAATCAGTTCACAGTAGGAACAATAGAGGAGTGGCTTGAAATCTGTTAACTTGGGTGTTGGTAGCAACGACGATAGCAGGTAAAGGCGACGGTAGATCTAGCCTCACCGGTAAGAAGAAAAAGAGGTGTTGGGGTAGATCTGGTGTGGTGATCTGTTGCAGATCTAGACCTGAAATGTGTTAAACACATAAGATCTGATGTAGATCTGGTGTTGTTTCACCAAAAATCGAAGAGAATGAGATGGTGACGATCTACGACGGTGATGGCAGTATACGGTGGCGGCGGTCTATGGCGGCATCGAGTGTAGGTGGCGATAGTGGTGGTAGTTGGTGATGATAGTAAGAGGGTTTGTGTTTGAGTTCTTGAAGGTAGGTGTGAGAGTTTGAATGTAAGAAAAAATGATTAGATCTTGTTTTTTAGTCTCATGTTAGGAATATGATGTTAAAATTATCAAAATGACCATCATGCCCTTATTGATTTTAGCCATTTATTAAATCTTAAAATAAATCAAATATTTTAAATTGACAAAAAAATACACTTAATATAAGTTTAAATAGAGTGGTTCTTAGAGTTCTAAATCTTTTTTGGTTCTCATTTGAACCTTTACGTATATATATATATATATATATATATATATATATATATATATATATATATATATATATATATATATATATATAGAGAGAGAGAGAGAGAGAGGGAGAGAGAGAGAGTTAGGTTCATGTGAGACGACCTAATTTTGTGAGACCGTGAGACGTATTTTTTTATTATTGTTTTTTTTTTAGTTAATTCAAGTTCCGAAAATAATATTTAAAAAAAGAATTTTTGGATTTTTCCATTTATTTTGCATTTTAAAATTATTTTTAGAATATGTACAATGTAATATTCTATTAGAATATTTCACGTATTTTTCAAAAAAACAAGATTTTATTTAATTTTTTTTTATATTTTTTAGTTAATTCAAGTTTCGAAAATAATATTTTAAAAAATAATTTTTAGATTTTTCCATTTATTTTGCATTTTAAAATTATTTTTTAGAATATGTACAGTGTAATGTTCTATTAGAATATTTCACGTATTTTTCAAAAAAAAAAAAAACGGGATTTTTTTTATTTTTATTTTATTTTTTTTTAGTTAATTTAAGTTCCGAAAATAATATTTAAAAAAAAAAAGAAGTTTTGGATTTTTCAATTTATTTTGCATTTTAAAATTATTTTTAGATTTGGTTTCATGGTCTCACAAAATTAGAATGGTCTCAAATGAACCTGAACCTATATATATATATATATATATATATATATATATATATATATATATATATATATATATATATATATATATATATATATATATATATATATATATATATATATTCATTGTAAAAAATGTTAACTTTACGAACTTAACTCTTAATTTTTTAAAATGACAATTATATTTCAATTTTATTCAGTTAAAATAAATTAATTCTTTTGAATAATTTTTTTAATTTTATTATTTTTTATTGCATTATTATATATTAATAAATATTATTTTTAATACTCATATATAATAATTATACATTAATAAATATTTCTTTATTAGATTATTAGTTACATTTAATTAGTATTTTTACTTTCCTTTTTAATATATTATTTCTCTTTATTGGCTTATTATATATTAAAAATCATTATGTTAAATATATAATATTTATATATCGAAAATATTACTTTATTTGATTAATAATTATGTTAATTTCTTTTTTATTAGATTATAATTTATTAATAATTATTATTTTTAATATATAATATTTATATATTAATAAATACTTTTTTATTGGATTACTATTTTTTTAATTGTTTTTAATTTCTTTTATATGTTTTCTATATTATTTTAAACCAAAAAACCCAAAAAACAAATCTCACATGCCCTAAATCTTTTAATTTATTTTAAATATTTATAAGATAATATATTTTGTACAACTTCACCACCATCACCTGACTTGGTAGTGGTAGGATGTGTGAGATGTTTTTAAGATAAATTAGGATGGTGGTGGTTTGTATGAAAAAATGAATTAATCTAAGTAATATAGTGAGGGTCGTGTGACGAATAACTTTAGAGTATGTATGATGAGGGAGATGTATAATGTCGAACACGAGTCAGACTACTCTAACAAATTGCAAGTGATCTTAGAGATTTTGAGTATTATGGCTCAAGAATATTTGTGGTTAAAGTGGTCAGATATTTTGTAAGTCTTTTTTTTCGTTGTAAAAAATGTTAACTTTATGAACTTAGCTCTTAATTTTTTAAAATGACAATTTTATTTCAATTTTATTCAGTTATTGTAAATTAATTCTTTTGAATAATTTTTTTTAATTTTATTATTTTTATTGTATTATTATATATTAATAAATATTATTTTTAATACTCCTATATAATAATTATACATTAATTAATATTTCTTTATTAGATTATTAGTTACATTTAATTAATATTTTTAGTTTCCTTTTTAATATATTATTTATCTTTATTGGCTTATTATATATTAAAAATCATTATTTAAATATATAATATTTATATATTGAAAAATATTACTGTATTTGATTAATAATTATGTTAATTTCTTTTTTATTAGATTATAATTTATTAATAATTATTATTTTTAATATATAATATTTATATATTAATAAATACTGTTTTACTGGATTACTATTTTTTTTAATTGCTTTTAATTTCTTTTATATGTTTTCTATATTATTTTAAACCAAAAAACCAAAAAACAAATCTCACATGCCCTATATCTTCTAATTTATTTTAAATATTTATAAGATAGTATATTTTGTACAACTTCACCACCATCACCCGACCAGGTAGTGGTAGGATGTGTGAGATGTTTTTAAGATAAATTAGGATGGTGGTGGTTTGTATGAAAAAAAATGAATTAATATAAATAATATGGTGAGGGTCGTGTGACGAATAACTTTAGAGTATGTATGATGAGGGAGATGTATAATGTCGAACACGAGTCAGAGTACTATAACAAATTGCAAGAGATCTTATAGATTTTGAGTATTATGGCAATGAGCATTCGATTGTTGTATTGTTTAATTGTATTTGGTTTGATAATAAAGACAACTTAATAGTCAACAAAAACAAGTTGATTGATGCCAAGCCTAATTCTCAACTTCAAACTGTTAAGCTCAAGTTGAAGAACGGTTTGAGTCACTCTGTACTATAACTCGTTCAGAACGATTATGCCTAGCATCAACTAAAAATACGTATGACCAAATATATGATGATGGGAATAAGGGATCTGGGGAGGAAGATGAAGAAGATACAGATGACGAAAATGGGTTGTTTTATTTAAATTATTAATTTCTTTTAGTTATTTTTTTACTTTTATTTTTCAATTCTTTTTTTAGACAACACCACCACCATCCTAACTTCTTTAAAAAAATCTCACTCATCCCACCACTGTCAGACTAAGTGATGGTGGTGGTGTTGTTCAAAATATGTTATTTTCTAAATATTTAAAATAAATTAGGAGATATAGGGAGGGTGGGATATATATATATATATATATATATATATATATATATATATATATATATATATATATATATATATATATTGGTTTTTTTTATTCAAAGTAATAAAAAAATAGTTAAAAGAAAAGAAAAACAATTAAAATGATAGAAATCCAATAAAATAAATAAAAAAGTATTATTATTAAATTATAATCCAATAAAAAGAATTAATCTAATAAAAAAACATTAAAAAAGATTAACGATCAATAAATTAACATCTTAATATATAAATATTATACATTTAAAATAATATTTATTAATATATAATAATCCAATAAAAAAGAAATAATCGATAAAAAAGAAATTAAAAAGTAATTAACTAAATAATTAATAATCCAATAAAGTAATAATTATTAATATATAAATATTATATATTAAAATTATGATTTATTAATATATAAGGATAAACAAAAAAATAATCCAATAAAATGAAATTAGAAAAAGAATTAATTTATAATAATTGAATAAAATTAAAAACAATAGATGCAAAAATTGGGGGTGACAATTGATAACATGATACGGAAAAAAAAATACACGACAAGAAACAAAATTAGGACGAAACTGAAATTTGAATTTATGTTCATTTCGTGTTCATGTCAAGTGTAAAAAACATGATGTCATGTTGTGTCGTGTTCGTGTTTAAAATTCGACACGAAATTGACATGAATTAGCACATGGTTGTAGAAATCGCTTCCGGTACCTGTTCGGCCGACTACCGAGTTGCAAGTACTCGGGAGACTTGGGGAGTACTCAGATTCGGTAATTCATATAGAAATATTTTTAGGAAATTTATATATTTTAAAATCATAAGTTAAAACTATAAGTTGATTGAAATATGTAACAAAATTAGATACATTTGAATACAGAAAATCTAAAAAGCACACAATGGTCTCAACTCGTGAATAATTATTGAAAATTCAAGATGTATATGTAGTAATAATCACATGTGTGTGTTAAATAATAAAGCATTAACTATATTATACATATTAATTACCGAGTTGACCGAGTTTTACAACACTGCTCGCTTCAGCAAGGAGCCGATCGGAGAGTAGTCGGATTCTATAACTCACCTCAGAAAGGGGCCGAAAACAGAGTACTCGGCCGAGTAATCGATCCACTCGACTAGTTTACAACACGGATTTAGTGTTTATTTTTCGTGTTATATATGATTAAATATTAATTAAATAAACTAATTGTTATATTATGTTGTCTTTGTCGTATCATTTCATGTTTGTCGTTTTTAATTGTTTCACTTTCATGTTAGTTAAAAAAAACAAGACATCGTGTCGTGTCATGTCGTGTTCGTTTTACATAAAACATTATCGCGTCGTGTCAGATAAAAACACGACACGATGACCTGATTTTCCACCCATAGCAGAAATGTTCCTTAAGAGTATAATTGTCATTTAAAAATAAAATTAACAGCCAAATTGTTAAAGTTAATATTTTTTAACCAAAAAAGCACAACCTATCCAAATTTGGACCACTTTTGTACCACAAAACATTTTTGAACCAAAAACACATAATTTTAACAATCATAAGAACCATTTTTGCAATTTGGTCTAAAAGATGGAAGAAAAGCGAAGATATATTTTTTTAAATAATTGTGTTTAGAAGGAAAATAAGCAAAATATTGAAAAATTATGTTCTCAAATTAGTTAGAAGGAAATGAAAGTAAAGAAAATGGGCAATTTTACATTTTTGCCTTTTGGGTCCGGATCCGTTAGAAACCACGATGACAATTATTTACCATTCATTTTGTCATGGACACAAACATCAAACGCATTTACTTTGTTGTGACGCGTTTGCACGCAACACACATCGATGGAACGTAATACGAAATCGAGGAAATGATCATATGCAACGAACGTGTATGGAAAGTAATTTAAATGTGTTTTTCTTTTTCTTTTTCGTTTTGTTTAAATATAAAAAGTTAGGTAATAATATACTCACTTTTTAGTTTTTTTTTTCTTTTCCGTTTAATCATTTTTTCGTTTTTTTTGTAATATTTTTAGGACTCATTTGAAGTTTCTTGTGTTTTTATTTCTTTCTATTTTATGTTTTTATTTTTTTTCATCTTTTTATTTTTTGAATTAAATATCAGTTCAAATATATGACATTTAACCATTATAAAAAGTTTCTAATCGTAATAATATTATGCAATGTATATTTTTGGATCATAAAATTTTAAATCATATTAATTTGGATCATAAAAATTTAGATTATATCATTTTGAATCATAATAATTTGGATCATATCATTTTAGAATCATATGATTTTGACTCATAATATATTGAAATAAATAAAGTTTTTGTTCAATACAACAATTGGATTATTATGTTTTTTTAATCATTTAATTTTGAATTATAAAGATTTAATAATTAAGGATCATAAAATATTTGAATCAAAATATTTTTAGATCATACAAATTCAGGATAATAAACATATTGAATAATATTTTTTTTAGTTATAAATATTTCGAATCATCTCATTTTGGATCATATTATATTCAATATTTTTTATTAAAATAAAACTAATCTTTTAAAATAAAGTTTGGTAGTTAAACAACCGCAATTCATAAATTTTTTTTTAAAAAAGTCCATAACATATGATATATATATATATATATATATATATATATATATATATATATATATATATATATATATATATATATATATATATATATATATATAATTTAAAAAAAAACATTTGAAGAACGAAAACTTTTATGTCTTATTTTTTATAAAAAAGTAAGAATCGTTTAAACAAAACGTTCGTATCCTTAATAATAGTATTTTTTTTTAAATTTTCTTTTACAAACTTACTAAATTAACATTACAATAACTCTATCATTTGCATTTTTGAATTTGGAAAAAACAAATTATGTTATATTTTATAACAAAAATAGATTTTATAATTAAAATATAAACACCTCAAAAACTTATTATATATATATATATATATATATATATATATATATATATATATATATATATATATATATATATATATATATATATATATATATATATATATATATATATATATAAAGATTGTAAAAAAATTTAACAGTAAAGGGACAAATTTTGGGTCTCTTTTGGTCCTCCACTACTTACAACATTGACCATTCATCTTTATGTTTTTGTTCACAAACAACCCTTTAACTTTGGTTTGAATTTTTCATAACCCTTGTCTTTTATTACATATTATTAGTATTTCTACTTACAACATTGACCTTTCACCTTTATGCTTTTGTTCACAAACAACTCTTTCACTTTGGTTTGAATTTTTCATAAACTTTGCCTTTTATAACATGGTGTTTTTTTGGTAGAAATGGTCCCTCAACTATATTTGGGTCATTTTAAAGTTGCTTCCTTTTTGTATTTTTTGGTCCATGTGGTTTACCAGATTTAACACATTGAGGACAACGATGGATACCGAAATTACACTTTTACTCCTAGTCCAATTTTTTTTATTAATTTATATTTCTCCATTTCGTTTTTAATTAATGCTTTATTTATTAGAAAATACTCACCCAATACCATAAAGCCACCCATCATCTGCCATCACCACTACCACCAGCGTCGTCAAAATTACATAAATGGTTCATATGGTTTACCTGTGGTCACAAATTCAGTCTCTACTACTTGAAAAGACCAAATTACCCTTACATCAACGGACAAAAAGCAACGGTCTATATTTTCCGGATTGGTTTTCCGGTTGCTGTTATACATGGCAATAAAGTTCAATTTGTCACACCATTTCTTTGTTTTCCTCATTTATTGTAAGAAATAATTATTTAGATTTCTTTACTTATGTAATTAGATGACATTGTTTATCTTCCTTTACTAGATTATCTCAATTCAATTCAACATGCTACTTTACTTTACAAAGCAATACTTTCCGACCCCGGCAACGTTGGGGAATCCTTTCTAGTTTTTAAAAAACACTTTTTACAAAGTCACTAGTATAGTGAGTTGAAATATTCTTCAACTTTTATAATTTTTGGAGAATTTTTTTCTGTGTTTTTTTATAAAAATTAATAATATATTTTTTTTCAAATTTTCTTGATTGTGCTCATTTTGTAGAGAATTAATTTTTAAGAACTTTGATTTTTTCAAAACAAAAATCCAAAAAAGTTTATTGCTACAAAATAAAATATGTGAAAAAAAGGTTTCACCCAATGAATGGGTGAGAAGTTCAAGAGTAGGTGCTGTTGAGAGTGAGAGGAGCTTGAGTAGACCCTAAATTTTGCCCTTTCTTTTGAAACTTCCAAAAATTTTGAAATAATTACAAAAAATGCAATTGTTGAATATAATAAAAAAATAAAATTAATGGATTTATTTTAGCCACATGATTTTTGAATGTAACTATCAAAATTTGTCTATATGATGCTAATTCTCTCTCTCTCTCTCTCTCTCTCTATATATATATATATATATATATATATATATATATATATATATATAGGAATGAGTTCTATGGAAAACAAATAACTAGGGCAACATCTACCGGAACCAATAATCAAATGACATGTGTCCATTTCTTTCTTCACAAGTAATGTATTGTGGAAGTGATGTGTTGTCATGTTTTCATTGGTTCAAATATGTGTTGCCCTAATCATTCATTTTCCATATAACTCTTCCCTATATATATATATATATATATATATATATATATATATATATATATATATATATATATATATATATATATATATATATATATATAAACACTTATTTTATCATTGTGTAACTAAATATCATCCAATCATTTCAAAAACATAAATAAAGGGTATATAGGTAATTTAACATATTCAAGATTTAATGTCCTAATTATTAATTATGGAAATTGACCATAATTTTTATAATTAGTTTTCATAGCCATCAGTGAATATAAGGACCACGATTATATCATCTTTCTAATCGCCACCATCTTCCCTAATAAATAAAGAACTTTTTGCCACATGTCATCTTCTTCTTCATTTTGACACTTGTCATTGTTTAGATTTTTTTGAATTATTTAATATCCACTTTTCATTTTTATAGTTTTTTTCTTTTTTATTCAAATCTCACATATTAAATGTCACCTCATATTAATTAATTTTATAAATATATTAATTAATATACATAATAACTTTCTATTTTTGAATTCCTCTTTCTATTAATATATTAATTAATGTATATGTATATTAATGTAGATAGTACGTTCCATTTGTGAATTCATATTAATTAATTATATTAGTATAGATTAATTAGGACCCAATTACATAAATAATCTATAAGGTTTACCAAAAGGTCACAAACTCAGCCGTTACTTTTTTTTTATGAACATGGTCTTTATGGTTACCAAAACTTTATTTTAATAAACTCGTGTAATATACGGGTTTCACACCTAGTAAATAATAACCATTCAACCTTCATCATTCTCACGTCATCACAGATCCATCAAAATCATCACCTACAATCAAAATCTAAAGGAGGAGATAAAGCGCCCATCGTCAAACTCTGCCGCCATCATCATCATCATGAGGGTTGATCTCGATTGGTCAAAAACCTCCAATATTCAAAAGCAGCCTGATTTCATGGAGTCTTTCTTTTTTGGTTAGAATTGCAAGTAGAGAAATGTAAGGGAGGGATTGATCTCGTTCTGAAAAAGCAATATTAACATATGTATGATTTTGTATTTTCTTCTATAAGTAATCTCTCAATAGACCATATTCATGTGCGAAATCACAATCACAGGCCCTCTCCTTTTTTCCTAATTTGATTTTAGGTTAAGCGCCATCTTTTTTATTATTCCATAGGCCTTTGTTATTGCTATTCTTTTTCCTCGTTTCTTCTTCCAATTAACTCAACAGTCATACTTCTTCCGGCTAATTTTTTAAATGAGGAATTATGAAATCTATGTTGTAAAGATCCAGATTTTCTATACATAATATCTAAGGGAAACATCATAGTTTTAATCTAGAATGCAGAATTATATGCATTTTAAAACTTTACTTCCCAGAAAAACTCACAGGGTTACAATAAAAATCATTATGTTACATGAACAATTAGGAATTACATAATAGCAACCTATTATCTAATTCTTCCTTGTGCACCTATCTTTTCTTCCGATACAACGACTGCTACAACCTGATCCTGCAAAATATAAAATCCCCGCTGTATCAGACACATCGTGTATGTTGATGATTAGGACAAAGCATGTTAGAGATGTGATAAGCCATAATTACGATTTTCTTGATATGTACATGGATTTGTATGTTGATGTAAAACGCTTTAACTTGTATTTACTAGTTTGTGTGTTTACATAAGAAGTAACTTGGGAAGTAATAATACTTTAATTATCATCGCAATGAGCATGATTACTTAGTGAGGTTTAAAATGTAACTCCTTGAGTTACAAATTAATAATATATTAATAACAAGGGGAATACATTTAACGAGGTTAAGGGTAGCATCCTAGACATAGGGGTGTACCTTATCCTAATTGTGAGGTGACTTAATAGGTTGGAATATACCTATAGGATAAGAGCTTAAGCCAAAATTGGTGTCGAGTGGTTTTTCAATAAAACCACTAGCGACATGGTCCTTTCGGTGGGTGGACTGGAGTGATGTTGTTCATGCAGTGGAGCTAGCGCAAACATCACATGGGATACGGGAGGTGTAACACCCTAGAATTAGCGCCACTTGTACCGATCCTTAACGACAACTCGTGTACTAGTATATGCAAACATCAGAGTAGCAAACACAACGAATCGGGGCAATGTTATGGGTAAGAGTCACGCCTCACTTAGTGCATTCTATTGTGATGGTCATATTAGTAGTTAATAAGATACTTAACGTGGGGGTTACTGATAAATATATAGACACGGAAATAGGAAGTATCATAATGGTAATTCCAAGGTGTTTATAGGAGAGTAAGTATTAAATATGAAAGTGAAGATTAATATTATCATATAATATTATTGTCACAACTAGGAATTTTGATGCCTTGTAATTACAACACTTATATCAATTATGAATCCACAATATGAAAGCATGTATGATGCTTATTCAATAACAACAAAACTTCATCAAATACTTCATTGAAGCACTACAAATAGTCAACAAAGAATTGGAAACCTTTGAGATGCCGGTTTAAGTCCATTTTGGACTAAGATTTCCTTATTGGACCTAATGGACCAATGAGCTTCCAATTTAACTATCTTGAACCTAGAACTCTCAAATGGGCCCTAATTGGACCCATATACATGAAACTTAATATTTTTGGGCCTTATGAGCCCAAAATAAACTAGGTTAACTTTAATGGGTCTTATTGGGTCACAACCAAATAAGATTAGCCCTAATGAGTCATAAGAATTATACTTTGATTTATTTGGGCCAAGCATCATCTAAATTAACTAAAATATGGGCTTAAGCATGCAAGGCCCAATTTTTGCTCCTTTCCCCTCTCCATTCTCGGCCCAAACCACAAAAGAAAGGAAGGGTTGACTTTTCCTATGCACCTCATTTTTACATATTGGATCTCCATGCAAAGGTCTCATATTTCCATGCCACTATCCCATCACCTTTTCTCTTCCTCTCTCTTTTGCTCTCGTCCGAAACAAGACACACACACACACTCACAATATTCATCTCCACTCTCTCCAAATCCTCTCAAGAACACTTACACCCATTCATCAAGTTTTCGAGATTAAGGAAGCTTTCAAGAAGATTTTTACACAAATACATCATCTAAGATAAGATATTGCTTGGATCCATAATCTAGCTACTTCATTTCATCAAAAATCTCTTCTAAATCTATTCAACCTTGTGGTCTTGCATCTAAGAAGCCTCTAAATTCGAGATCCTCCAAGAAAGCTTACTAGGATCGAATTTTCTTCATTCCTCTCTTCAAAACCGAAACCACAACTTAAGGTGAGCTTCATACCCCTCACTTTTCGGTTTTCATGTGTTTTATGGGGGAGAATACAAGAAAATGTGTAGATCTATGTGTATGTGTATGTTATGTGTGATTTTATGCATGTATGTGTATTTTTATGTGTTTTTGTGATGAACATGTAACTAAAAAGGGGTGATACTCGAGATCTATGATATGAGAAAGGAAACAAACATAATCTAAGTTATTTTTACACTAAACAAGGCAAGGATAATAACTTATAAGATTATGATAAACATATTTCCACATAAAAAACCCATTTTTGGGCTTAAAATGTCAAATATACAAAACTAGGGTTAAAAATGGTCAAGTCACGGTTTCTTAAGGGCCCAAAAGAGTCAAAAAAGTTTCCATAATGGTTTTTCTGAATAATAAAATTTTTAGCATAATGGGCTAATTTTGGGCTTTTTAGCCCAATAAGCCTAAAATTGCGAAAAATGACAATTTAAGGGGTTGAAACGAATCTTTTTTCAAAACAGGGGATAAATAGCATAATAAAACTATTTCAAGGGTCAAAAATACTTTTCACTATCAAAAAGGACCAAAAATGTAAAGTTTTTGGATTTTGGGCCAAAACTGTAAAAGTTGCGAAAAATGGGGTTTTAACCGAGAAATATCATTCTGGAAGGGCTGAATTTGTTAATAAAATAATGTTTGGGTTAAAACTGTCTTTTCAACGAATTTATGATGCAAGAGTGTCAAGAAAATGTTTTAAGGACTAAAAATGAAATTCTTTTATATAAAGGACTAAAATTGTTATTTTTATAAAAGAAAGGTAGTGAAAAGGTCAAACTTCTACTTCTAAATAAATTAATTCATTAAGTCAAAAATATAAAATCCATGACCACCGACAAAATGGAAAACAAATACACGTTCAACTCCAAATATCGTTATAAACGAATTGATTCGGTCTCGAATCAATACAAAAACAACAACTGTTAAATCAAACACTTCAATAGATACGTGATAACTACGATGAGTAAACTTACAAACTTTGGGCTTGAGAGTTTCAAATCATGCTTGATGGATCTTGCAAGTCCATCAAAATGATCTTTGGGCCCAAAGGGATAACGCTTATGTGTTATTGGGCCTCCTATGACCCAATTTCGTGTAAAAGGACTTTCAATAGCTTTTATGTGCTATTGGGCCCTAGTGGCCCAGTAGTAAGGCTAGTAAGGTCAAAGTAATCAAATGCGAGTTGGACCATCGTGTCTTTCGCATTCCCGACAGTCTAAGGTACTTACGATAGTAGTAGGACATAGTGCTCCTCTTCTCTTCGTTCGCTAAGGCTTATGGGAAATCAAAGTAGACGAAATTAGGACGATATACAATGTGGAGTAATCAATATTCATTCGATATGACAATACAAAAATCAGTAATCACGGATACCTATCAGCATCGGAAAACATCAGGTTTTCCGGGGAATTCAATACTACTCGCTCGAAATTTTATAACTATAATACAAAATACCCTTCATATATACATGTTTTTGAAATCATTCATGCATCAACTTATGGATCTTCACACTTTGATAAACAAAAGTCTTTTCAGAAAATATCAGATTTTCTGGGTTTTACAAACTATACAAAAATCATTTTATCACAACATTGCTTATGAACTCACCAACATTTCATATGTTGACATTTTTCCAAAATCACTTGTATTTTCAGGTAACAGGTAGGCGGAAGGGTAATATGAAGTAATGTTAAGATGTTATGTTGTTAAAAGCACTCAAACAATTTATGTTATGAATGTGTAATGTTAAAAAAATGTACTTGATGTGAACAACTCCAGTTGTAATATATTGATGCATGGTGACGTTTATGTTATGATTCATGTATATTCAATGTGATGATATTCAATTAAGTCACGCGACCCCTCCGACGTTTCCGCCGTCTGGTTCGAGGGTGTGACAATTATAGTGATGAATGAAGTAATAGCTAGTTACAAAAATGAATAGTGAAGCGTAACTACATGTAAAAGCTCTAGATAAGAATAATATTATTTGAGCATTATTGTGTTGTTTATATGAAGTATTTGATGTCATGCTACGTGAGTATTTGAATGCATGTTTATATGATGTTTCGTTTGACCTATTTGGGATATTTGCGTTCCATAACAATGTACTTATGATTGAATCACTTAGCGTATGTTGACACTTGTTTCTTTGCTTGTTGATTCTGCCTTACATTGGTACAGGTAACATGATATAATGCCTTGGAAAGGATGAGGGCTTTTAGGTAGCTACATTTAATATTACTTTACTGATGATACCACTTTAGACATGTCGTTGAGTTTTCATTTACTTTCGGTTTTGAGAACTTGTTTGGAGTTGGTTTTATGAATTTTAGTTTTAATTTTGATCACATTGCCCGATTGGCCACAAACATAACATCCCGAGTCTACCGCTCGACAAGCCTCACTGTGCGGTTTACCGCACTTGGCACACCGGCCACGGCCCTGCTGGCCATTGCTGGAAGTGTCTGAGGTCTTAGGCTTTTTAGCCTGACCTACCCCTGCCTGTGCCTGCTCAGGCTTCCGTTTGGTGCGGAAGTCCAACTCCATTTCCCGCTTACAGGCCTTCTCCACCATCTCATTTAGGGTTTTGCAACCTGTAAAGCTCACAAACTCCCAGATATCATCCATCAACATGGAATGATATCTCGTCCTCCGCATATCCTCATCAGTAGCATATTGCGGAACCAACAAGGCTCGTTCCCAAAACTTGGCGGTGATCTTCGCTACAGTCTCGATATTCTGCTGTAGGTCGTGAAACTCCCTCACAAGCCGTTGCACCTCAATATGTGGTGCAAACTTCTCATAGAATCCCGAACAAACTCGGCCCACGTCATTTCAGCCACACCAGTCGCTCCCACCTGGATGGCCACCTCTCCCCACCAGTCTCGGGCTCTGTCTCTCAAAATACACGAGGCAAAACCCACCTTGGTCGCATTCGGGCAAGAACTCATGCGCTGCGCGTTCTCAATATCTGCCACCCAGCGTCGGCTAACGATGGGGTCCCTGACCCCGAGGAACTCCGGTGCTCCGCACGCCTTGAACTCCCAGAACGAGGGAGTTCGGGCCCCGATCTAGCCTGCAACAATCTTAGTTCTGAATGACATGATCCTCTCCTCCATGATCTCCATAACACCTTCCTTGACAGTCCCAAGGATCACTGGGGTAGCGTCAAGGATACCCTTTGTAACCTCGGCTGCAATGATCCCGTGCAACCTCTTATCAATGGACTCTGCACCGCTACTCGATCCGGATCCCGATCCTAATCCTGATCCAGATCCCCCTGTCCCAAATCGTGTCATCACCATGCTGAATTGGAATGTCATAAACCATAATAGTTAGGACATCTATATAAGGGATCTTCCTACATCGGTCCTCCTTAAAGTTGTCACATCTAGCACTAGTTCGGGTACAAGTCCTATGCTTTCAGTAGTACGGGCCCAATACTACCTTCCACACCTAACTGTACCTTTCCCCAAAGCTCTACCTGACAACTCCAATTCGTCCCAAAATAAATCATATACCACAAGCCACCGCATAACCCAAATCCCAGGTTGTCCTAAGATTTTCTCTACCCATATCGAACAGACCAATCATGATAGGTTGCCTTTATGCATGCACATTATACACAGAAAAGGATCAAATAGACTTTCGAATAATAGATTCTACCTTAGGACCACAACCAAACAAGGAACAGGAAATAAGACCAAATCAATCATTCTAAGGCTATAAGCTCCTAACCGTGTATAATTTTAAAAGCATACACATAGCAAGTTCCATACGATTAACATAGCTCAAATATCAGTAAAACATGGCTAACATATTGGGGAACTACTTACTTGGCTCGGATGATCATGTGCGTTGCACTCTCATCTTTTCCATTTCTTAAAAGTTTTTAACTTTTATTTTGAAAACAATTTTTTTTATCATTTCCTTAGTTTGAGTCCTGACACACCCGAGAGTGTGCCCGAATCCCTCAAACCAAGGCTTTGATACCAACTTGTAATGACCCAATTTTTACAAAGAAAATTTTCATTTTTTTTTGAATGATTAAATACATTTCCAATATCAAGAAATCCAATTATAATTGTTTTTGAAACATAATTCAAATACAACTTTTATTCCAAACATCAGAATGTCCTACAAAAGTACGAGAGAGTGCATGCCGCGCCATCAAGCTTTGCCATTGGCCTTGGGCTCCGAAGTACCTGAAACAAATCCACAAACTCTAAGCTAATGCTTAGTGAGTTCCCCAAAGCATACCACACACAAACCATATACATCACATCATACTAGCTATAACAGCTATACATATCATATAAGCAATGCATACAACCGATAAGGATGTCGTGGGCTCGTCCCCATGGTCTTAAACCATCATGCCATGGGCTCTCCACATGGTCTTACACCTAAGTTTCATGGGATCTCATATGGTCTTTGATAGGAAAGCCATGGGCTCTCCACATGGTCTTACATCCAAGTGTCCTGGGCTCTCCCATGGTCTTTCGTACAACATACAACATATATCAATCGCATACCTCCTATCTCATCCCAACTAACACGTCACACAATGAAATCTCATCTAAGATACTACACATCATAAAATAGGCCAGCCTTGGTGCCTTAGACCCATTGGTATGGTGAGGAGACTCACCTCTAAAAGGTTGAACTAGTAGGCTGAAGCCAAATATATCCCACACGCTACTCCTTCTCAACTGCCTATAATCATCAAGTGATTAACTTAACACCATCCCATAAATACTCTCAGATCAACCCTGGTCAAAATCAAGGTCAAGGTCAAAGTTCACAATCAAGGTCAACAGTCCATGTTGACCTCGACTCGTCGAGTATAACCAGTTACTCGACGAGTTCCTTGCTTAATTCATGAAGTCGCCGAGTCACTTGAGTGTCTCGTCGAGTTCCTTAATGTTCACAGTTTCAAACCCTCAACCGCAAACCCCTGGCCGCAAACTCTTTGGCCTTAAACTCTTTGGTCAACTCGTCGAGTCGATTAAAGGACTCGGCGAGTTCCCTTAGTCCTTCTCGTTTTTGGCCTTCTCCAATGGGATCCAGTGTCCCAAACTTCAGATCTAGCCTTCCCTGGTGAAGATGTCACGTAAAGTTGAAAACTTCACGTGCATGCAAGGCCTCACATGGCCATAACACCAAAACTAGTCTTCATACGAGGTTTTAATTCATGGAAAGGGATTGAACTACTTAAAGGAGGCAACTTTATGCCATTGGGGACCTAAAGAGGTCCAGATCTAGAACCATATCCTTATGATAAGTCTAGATTCGAGTATGACTCCATTTTGCACCAAAAATGGCCATTTACTTCCAAGAAGAGGGATCTAAGTAACTAAAGCTCAAGGTCACGACTTTATACCTCAAGATGGTGGCCAATACGGTGTAGATGTCGGATCTACTACTTCTTTCCTTGCTCCTTCTTCTTCAAGCTCTAAAAATCCATCACAACCCACCAAAATCACTCACAAATGCTCTTACTCTCACTCAAGGGTGTTCACGGCCGCGAACTACTTTCTGTAGGGAGATAAGGTGCTAAGGGAGGCCACAATCTGCGAGTCAGGCCTTCCGACTCGCCGAGTTGGGCCTTCCGACTCGCCGAGTTGGTCCCAATCTGCGTCCATGATTAAATGCCCCTACTCGACGAGTTGCTCCCAACTCGCTGAGTCATGCACCAAAACCCTGAAATTAACTAAATCAAATAACTACATGGAACAGGTGTTACAGAGATTGTTTATACATGAAATTGAATCTCTAACAATCCGAAGCCAAGCCTGAACTGAAGTCATCTGCATTCCAAAGAAGAGATGAAATGCGAGATTATGTAATACCGAAGTGAAGGCCTATCGAAGACACACATAGTATTCCATGCCATGTCAGAGTCTTTAATAGCATTTAATGTTTCTTATCTTTTTGTATGTGTTTGATTGGAAAGATGATAGGACAAGATCGAAGTAAATAAGGTGTGTCAAGCCTTTTTGACTTGCAACCTTTGTTTGTCAACGTTGTCATGTACTTTGTCTTATTATCTCTCCTTTGCTATTTAAGGATATGATCTTTTCATGCATTGTAACCTTAATGATACATTCTCTTTCACTTCAATAGAAAGCATCTTGCAAGTCAAGTCACTTTCTCTCTAAAACATTCTTATTGTTCTTAAATTCTCTTCACTTTCTTCTTACTCCATTTTACTTTATTAAAATATTTTATTGAATATCCTCTTCAAGTCTTGACTTGTTTACCAGACTTGACTGGACTACTAATTTTAGCATGCGGACATTCATCTTAAGTTAAGTAATGGTTTTAGTTTTCAAACCTTGTCCGTACATACAGATCTTTGTCCTCACAAGGGTGGAGACCGGTCGGTGATTGGCCGACGAGTTGGGTTTCCCTTTCCCTCTCACTAAGTGTGTGTTTGTGTTTTTCTCATTCACTAACACAATTAAAGTAGGGAAAATGAAGGAGTGGGTTCTATTTTTTTTAAATGATAATAATAATAATAACATCAAATTAATTGAAATATAAAAACATAAGGGTATTATGGTCATTTTAGTTTTGAAACGAACTAAGTTCGCAACAAAATCATATTTTAGGGATGAAGTGTGCAATGTTGAACCAAATGAGGGATGGTCCGAGTTAACTTTTGAAAATAGAAACTAAACGTGTCTTTTGGCACCTGCACAAGAGACGAATGGTGTAATTTACTCTTATTGTTTTTCTTTGTTTAGGTTGTATTATTGATGATGATGATTTACATTATGATGAAGACGAGGAGGGAATTGAGGTAATAAAACATTTTATCCCTTTACAATTTTTATTGACTAAACTGATATGACAATTTAGTTTATTATTACTGTTAGTACTATTATTTATTTAGGGAGGATATTCAAATGTCAAACAATGAAGACTTCAAGACAATACAATTGATGAATATTGATGATGCATTGAATTGATCATATATTTTTGGACATGTTGTACTTTTTTTGTAATGTTGGATGTGTCGAATTTTATATTTGTAAGTTTGTTGGAGTTATCGTTTTGTAATGTTGGATTTGTAATTTTTTAATGCTAAAAACTAGTTTTTATGAAAAAAATAGTCTTTTAGCCTAAAACATAACAGTTTTTTTTAGCAAAAAAGTAAATTTTAAGCCTATAAAATGAGGGATCGGGGGCGGGGGCGGGGACAACAATTTCCGCCCCATTTGATCCCGTTGACATCCCTAAGATAATCTGAAGAGATGGTGTAGGCTGCGTCGATGCTCATAGTTTTGGTGTAGTCGTTCCACTAGTGAGTGCGGCATCCATAAACGTGCATGTGGCAAATTTAATCATGCAATCATCAACACAAAAGTTGAGATGGAACACAGATTCCATCTTTTCTATCCACCATGTCAAATGTAGTACCCATTTGTTACCATAGAAAGGCATCAGTTAACAGTTCATAAATTCCTTTAATGTGTAGGTTCTTGAATTTCCTTTGCGGTCACCGTGAGAGCTACTTCCACCTCCACGTCCCCCGTCACCTTGCCCGGACCCATCGTTTCTAATGTTTTCATAGTTTGCTAGTGCATGCGCAACTCATTGTGCAATCATTAGTTTGATTGTTGCTAAGTCCAATACGAGCATTAGTTATGGTGTTCGGGTATTAGTTCTGGTGTTGGTGTTAGTTCTGGTGTTGGTGTTGATGCTGGTCTTGGTGTAGGGGTTGGCCTCGGTGTCGGGGTTGGCCTCGGTGTCCGTCAGTGTTATCGATAGCGATAGCGGGGTAATAACGACAACCTACCTATATGCTGTGTAGCGATAGTGATGAAATAACGACGGCTGTTTCATTTTTGGTGATTGACTTTTAGAAAACTAAAACTAGTTTTACGTACAACTATTTAAATGTTTTAGCTAATAAATAAGCTAAACACCAATATTATTAGTTGAAATAAGTTCTAAAACACGAATATGACAAAACAAAAGTGTTATTTTGACACTCTAAAATAGGATTCGCAAGTTAAAGTGTCAATGAGCTTATAAGCACGAAGTCAAACATCAGAATTCACCAAAATTCAATATAGAAACAAAATAACAGAATCAAAAGCATAAGATTTTGGAAACAATGAGCATGAACAATCAGAAAACTCACTGTAGTTTTCTTCCTTATTCAGTTCTTCTTTATAGTACAAACAGAGAATTGTAGAATAGGAATATAAGAATGAAATATATAATCAATCGACTCTATTGGAAGCATTATTTGAAGTATCATATAAGAAATCATAGAGTCGGATGTGAGCGTCGCTGGTTATCAGTCAGTAGAGTTGGTTTTCCCGCCAATCTCCAAGTCGGCGATTATTCTCCAAATTGGCAATCCCAAACGCCAAATTGGCGAACCAAATCACACATTGGACCTATTCCGATCGCTAAAAACATGTTTCAACTATCAACTTTGCAATTCGGGAAAAAAAAACATCGCTACGTCGCTATTTTGTCACTACAGATCACATAGTGACATACCATCGCATCGCCTCACTAATCGCTATAGCAATCGCTGTTGTCGTGACATACCATCGCATCGCCTCGCTAAACGCTATTGACAACATTGGTGTCCGTCAACCTCGAATACCTCTTCCTGGAGGCATGATTTCGTCATATTATACTAGGGTATATAGAGCAAATAAGTTTGTACAATCATGTTAGTCAAAACTATGCAAATGTATGTGACCATTTTAAGTTGAAATGTTTCTGAAATTCCTAAGGATTCCCCAGTTTGCAAATGATTGAATATTCAAATGAACAATATTCAAAATAACATGATTTTGTGATAATAAACATATGCTTCTTATATACATATCTTTGAAACGGTTACATCAGTCAAAAGCTAATCCCAAAAGTCTAGTAGGGTTAGGATGGAAAAGATCTATACAATGTTATCCAAAATATTATGCCGAAAAAGATAGCAAGGATTCTATACTCTTGCTTATAACGACTTTTCCTTATACCCCTAACCCAAGCCCCAGGGCACAACCCGCCCGAGTGAGTCTACCACTAACCAAAAAGAGAGATTAGTACAGCCTGGAGTGCGTTAGCCCTCTGTTCTGCAACATCTGCTAAGGCCTCTGGTTTGCTACCTGATCCCCGAGCTCAAGTTTGGTAATCCAGGCCTCAAGGGTCGTCATTTCTATCTCCAAAGAATCCAGACGGTCATATACAGTCTGGATGGCCTCCTCACGCAGAATGCGTTCATCCTCCAGGTACTGCATCATAGCCTCACGGGTTACAAAACTGTTGCAAAAAATTTATACTTTACACCCCTATACATTGTCGGTATGACTATTGGAAGAAGATAATTAAGTTGTATTCATATCATAGGTGACTATTGTCTTCAATCAAACTCAGCATAGTTAGAAATCTAGTTAAAGGTGTACCCTTTTTAATAAATACAAGACAAATAGCAGAAAGAGATTTGTGTTGATCATTTTTGTGTATCATTTAGTGGCCTTTTAATGTGTGTAACAAGCAAAATGGTGGCTATTAGAGAGATGGAGTCTATACGCAAGTTCTGGTTAGTTCTAGACTAAAATAAAATAATGAGTTTAAAATTGTTAAAGCTTTAAAAAGATTTAATGGTTTGATGCAGTAAAGCTTCAGGGGATGTTATAGGCATATGCCCTTTTTGTGTCTTAATCCAGAAATCAAGCTACACAATCTTCCATTCTCAACATTTTAAGCTAAGCCAAAATAGAGTAACCTGTTCAAGCCCAAAAAAGTGCTTAAGTTTTTAATAAATATGCACCTACGTCAACTTGAAAATAGACAAAAAAAAAAAAAGATGATCCATAAAACTTCAGTCAAAACTAGGATTCAAAATAGATGCACACAGCTTCTAAAAGCTTCACTCAAAACTAGGATTTAGCAGATAAAAATTAGATATGAAGTTTGTACAATATTATACACCTAGAAAAATATATTTACAATGGGTGTTTAAGGGCCAGTCTAGTCAGTAACTTATTCCCAAAACGTGCAGAAGAAGCTAAAATGTATCTCATGTTCATGAAAGGGGGCGTTTTACAGATAGAAATATCAAAATAAGTAAAATACGCAAATTAAATTAGCATCGTAACCTTGGAGGTGGAGAAGCCCTCTTAGATTGAGGTGGTGGAAAGCGAGAGCGAGAGCGGGAGGATGAGCCTGAACCAGACCCCGCAGGAGCCGCCGGACGACCACGTCCTTGTTTCTCCATGCGCAACAGTAGTGATCAGTTCCTGATTGGAAACCCCTTCGGAGTTCAGACAAAACCTAGCAAAGAATTGGACTGCGATTTCGATTGTTAGATGGATGATAGCTTGTGGGTATACATGTGTGCTTGGTTTAACTTTCTAGAAGTTTTGACTTTTTCTTTAAGAAAAAGTAAAAAGGTGTTTGAAAATGACTTTTTATAGAGTAAATTTGGTATTTTTAAAAAGTCAGAAATTATTATGAATTTTTCAATTTTTCAAAAGTATTAAACCCAATAAATATTGTATGTAAAAATTAAACAAAACACTTTAACTTTTGATTTTTTCCCTTCAAAATCTAACCCAAACACATTTTAAAAAACAACTTTTGTAAAAAGTTATTTTACAAAAAAGACTTTTGCCCCACAAAAGCTAAATCAAACACCCTCTAAGACTCTAACACTGTGTTGTTGGACTTTCAAAATTAAAGAAATTGAAGTTAAAGAAAGACAAAATTGCAAAAATAGTTCTTGCATTTATCAAATTTGTATGTTTTTTTTAGTAAAAAAAATTGTTTTGCAGTGTAAAAAAATGGTCTATATCTGTAACAAACTACAATGATGAAGTTGGTGGTTAAACTCTATTGCGGTGATTATACTGTAGGGGAGGTCCTATGGAAAAATAGCTCTACGCCAGAATGATAAAAAAAACTTCACATCTCCTGTTCTTCATACCTTTTCAATATTAAAAAAAATGCAAAATAAAATCAAAAGGTCGTCTTATTCAAAACCCCAATTATGACATCCCCTCTCTCCCACTTCACACCTCGAAACACGCCGTTCTTATAGAGATAAAGACATTTTGACATCTTCTTAGCCCGAAATGACTGGGGAGAGCAAAGGTTCCTTTCTATCTCTTTTCCTTTTTATTTTATTCAATTATTATACATTAATTTTTCTAATTAATTCTTTTATAATTTTTTTATTTGATTAATTTTTTATTGTATTATCATATATTAATAAATATTATTTTTTATATATAATAATTATAAATTAATTTATTACTTTATTAGTGATGACGCGCCCCTCAGAGCGGGCCAGAGACAGGAGAACCCCAGCGAGGAGTTCCTAACGAAGCCTAGGCTAGCGACTCGGCCACCCTAATTGCCCAAGACCCACAAGAGGCGACCGTGTGGGAAGTCCGCCCTCGCCAGGGGTTGTCCTCAGCTACAGTCCAAAGATAACGGCTCTAGGCAACAAAGAGCATGGCCAGTGCGACCAATCGTTGGACCGGACACGAACATGGAACATGGTCCTCTAATAAGGACGACGAATCTGCAGTCTTTGTCCCTCGTACGGATTGAAGAAGATCCTCAGTATAAAAGGCCAGTCACTCTGCCTTGAGAGGTAAGCTATTATATCCCAATCATTCACCCTCTTACTTCCATATTCCTCCCACTAACTTGACTGTCAGAGCGTCTTTCCGAGACCTCCCCATGGAAGGCGGCTGACGTTTCTTCTTTCTTTGTGACCTCTCAGGTTCTATTCCATCGATCATCTCCCGGCAGCGAAGGTGGTTCAGAGCCAGGTCGCATCATTTGGCATCATCCGTTTGTGTGACAACAGATACGCAAACCTCTTTTCTTTTTCTCCTTCAACCTAACCACGCATGACGAAGAAGACGACGGGTGAGCCATCGGAACCACCACATAGCCCGATACACCCGATGGCGTCGTTGGAACCAACCAACACTCCAGCAGCGCCATCCTCCGGCGGCCCGCCACCATCTCTTGAAGCAGCCCCATCCTCCAGTGGCCCGCCCCATCTCTCGAAGCAGCGCCATCATCCAGTGGCCTACCACTGTCTCTTGAACCATAACCATCATCTGGTGGCCTGCCACCACCTCTTGAGGCAACACCATCATCCGGTGGTCCACCATCGTATCCCATGACGGTGTCGTCACTAGATGACCCGCCACCCTTTGTTGTAACAATCATGTAAACGGTTTTAACCCAGAGTCAAACATCGCCATCCAGCCTGACCCATGCAACACCCCCACCATTCTCAAATAATGGTGTGCCTAACCAATACATTGTACCCCCTTTGACGCCATTCTTTCCTAACATCATCGGTTCTAGCAACCCACAAACACCACCCATAACGCCTTTCGTGAACATCTTACATACGAACATCACTATAATCGGCCCAAGCGTTATACCACAACCGCAGAACCACCCATCATTGATGGCGAGCACTGCGTCAACATCACCACTCATGCTTTACCAGCAAATACCCATGGCCCAACAGCAAATATCCATGGGCCAACAGCAAATACCCATGGACCAACAGCAAATACCCATGACCTAAATGCAAATACCCATGTCCCACACTTTCCTTACTCCATTTCAGCCGTCAAACTTTTACGGCTCAGTAACGCCAGACCTCACAGCCTATAACAACATGTTGGTACAACCCTTTTTGGCAATGCAACAGCCATGGTGTCACTTCACTCAACGGACCCCAAACCAAGATTGCTTATCACGAAGTGCCACATCGTCGTTCGTCAAAGAACTCCTGGAATACGAAATCCATAACATCGCCAAACTACCCCCACCTTAAAACATACGATGGCACTATCGACTCAGATAGCCACATCGATATATACGAATGGACGATGACGTCCCTCAAGCTAGACAAACAGTTCTAGTGCACATACTTCCCCACTACCTTAGACGGAAATGCAGGGACATGGCTTAAAACACTGCGCCGAGGCAGCATCAGGAACTTTAGCCAGCTGAAGTACCTTTTTCTAACTAACTTCATGCAACTCCGGAAGTACAAGGGTGATTGCCACTCGATCATTGGGTGCAAACAAAAAGAGGGGGAGACAGTCAAGGACTATTTCACCAGGTTCACCAAAGCAACACTAGACGTCCCAGGGCACAATGAGGGGTTGATCGCGGGAGCATTCACCTGGGTATTGTTACTAGGGTCGTCCCAGAAACTCATGGGCAAGCAACCCCAAACAAGGGCGGAACTAAAGGAGCGAGTGGAACGATTCCTACGTCAAGCAAAAGGCGAGGCGTCAAAGCAAGCATATCTCAACGACATGACATCCTCCGATGGAAAACGAAGCCACCACCCTACTCTCCATCATGATCCTCGGGGGGGGGGGGGGGAGGCAGGTTCATGGGGCGAGATAGACGGTCGCAGGGGCGTTTCAGACCTTTCATTAAAGATGAAAGGCGGGGAAGACGAGCAGAAGTCTACACGGTCGATGAGAAACCGGCGGCGAAAGGCACCAAGACGCGGTATTGTAAATATCAGAAGAGCAGGACACATGACACAATCAACTGTTCATTTCTAAAAAGGGAAATTGAGGAAAAGCAACTAAAGGGAAACGTGATAAAAATTGTCAAGAGCCTACGAGCCAAATTGGATGCAGAAAACCCTAAAGATGCCACTGGAAGGGCAGATCGTGGGTTGGAAATCCTTACGATCCACCACAAAAGGGGGAGAGCAGAACACACAACGGATGCACGAAGCATCACAAAAGCAATGCAAGGATTGACGTTCTCCATAACCGACCCAAGCCCAGCCGGCTGGAGTGTGACATCCCCAAAATCATGGCCAGAAAAGACCGGTTTCATTTATGCTTTTAAAATAATTTCAGAGTAAATCCTTTTGATTTAAAAGAGTTGCGGAATTTGTTCCCAAAAACAAAATATGATAAAAATAATATTTACCAAAGCATTTCATAAAGAAATGTATTTTCATTATATAATCAAAACTCGGGATGTCATGTTCCGATACAGACACAAAAGCATAAACAACAAAAGATAGACCATACAACAGTTACATATAACAACTGGTCTAATAAACAAAATAACTTAATGATTCATCCATCTTATGCCCTCGCGTCTGTGACAACCCGATATTTCAACTCCTTGTAATGACCTAAATGGGTCAAGTATTGTAACCACTTTTGAGTAATAAAATTTACTTTCATAATAAAATGAACAAATAGTTCTATTTAAATTCCTTCTATGTTTAAATGTCTTTAAAACCATGATCGTACGTAAAAAGAACGCCCAAATCCGACTTCATATATCGAAGTTATGATTTTTCCAAGTTCAGCTTAGCAATAGACAGCTAAAAACTCGAATCGGAGATCGAGCGACTTTTGGCCGGAATGACCTAAACGAGAATCGAAGGTCTCGACAATGGTATTTCAGCGGTAAAAAGTCTGGCAAAAACCGACATCAGATAAAGAAGTTATGAATTTTCAAAGAAATTCCTTAAACACGATGAGTTTAATATAAATAATAAAAAAATAATTTCGGAATTTGCCGACGGAGTCTAAACGAAAGTTGTAGAGCGTAGTCTCATCTACGCGTGGATATAAAGACCATCGGAAACGGAGTTCGTATGAAGAAGATATGAATTTTTGAAGTTTATTAAATAAATTATATATTTATTTAATTCAAAATTCGGACCTTATCCGAAGAGGAGTCAGCGTCCTCATCCAAGGTACGCGCTGCGTACCCCTGTACGCCCTGCGTACCCGAGAGACTTGGCCTCTGATCGTCCACGTCGCCCTATCCAAGGCTTCCGACCCGTCCGACCCGCTGTCCCATCCGACCCGCCGTCCCATCCGACCCGCTTCCCCACCGACCCGTCCCATCCGAAGCCGAGGCAGTTGAGGCTTCGGTCATGCATGACGTACGCATACGCGTTGCGTACGAGCGTATGCCCCGCGTACCGAGGCGGTTCAGCCATCCTATAAATAGAATGCGAGGGCTTCCGAGAAAAAGGCTCATTTCTCTCCTCTCTCTCACAATCTTGCCTTGTTTTCCGTGCCCGTTCAAACCCGAAGCTCTGGTCTTTTTGCTCAAGTCCCGAGGGTCGATTTTACTCCCGAGATTCCCGAGAATCCCGAGGAAAATCCGTTTCCCGAGACGAAACTCTGCCCGGTTTTCCATCTCGCTATCTTCAAACTTTCAAGTGAGTTTCCTACCCCTTAATCAACCTTTTTAAATATTCTAAATGCTTTTATATGCTCTCAAGGGGGGAATACAAGTAAACACACGAGTATTATCGTGTGTTACATAAACAATTATTTTATGTGCTTTTATATATCCAAATCGCATGTGATTTATAAACTATATAGGGAACTTTTATATATACAAAATATGTTATATTCCATCCTTTGAAATATAAATTGTTGTAATGCGTGTATAAACTAAACTTTTCTTAGATTATTCTTGTCTATCTTAGACTCTACACCAAAAATCTATGCTTTCATAAACAAATGATTCCTTTTCTAGGTATTTCTAAACAAACGAGACACACTTTTAGAAAACTATAATAGGTATAGTTTTACAAACAAATTTCTAACTCTTATGTATTAGAAACATGAATTTCAAGAAGTCACTTTCGTATACAAGAACAAACGTAACATTTTAACAAGTAGATCTGTTTTTATACCACGGTTTTGTGAGACGCTAACTTCACGTACGTTCGAGTACACATTTCGAGTCCTGTATTATATACCAGAATCCCTTGGAGGGGGAGCATGGTGTTTGTGTATAGATCTATACGGGCTTGACAACCCGCGCCCTGACTGTTAGCTGCAGTCCACCGTTTGGGGTGACAAACGTCATAACATTCCAACGCCTGAAGAACATTGTGTATAGGCATTCCGAGTCAATAATATGGTTATAAAACTCACATGGGGTATTAGAAATGCATTGATTTACAAGGTTTTCAAAACACATTGGTTATTTTACACTTACATACATTTTGGAAACAAACATTGGTCTTGAGAGAAGGCTACTTTTATACTAGTAGAAAATATAGGATTTTCTAAATACAAACAAACAAAGACAAAACATTTCATTTCATACAAACATTGTCACTTAAATACTTATGAAACTCACCAGCTTAAATGCTGATCTACTCTTTCAAAATTACTTGTATGTCCCAGGAAATCAGTAATTTCAGGTATTCATTACGCTTTTGATGAAGGGATGCTGCGGCGCCAGTTTAATCTCGTATTTTTGACATCATATTGTAATTGGTTTTGAACATGTAACTTTTGACAAATGTAAACTTTCAATTATATATATGATGGTTGTATTGCTTTCTTTACTATGTATTCATTTGTTATGTTACCACATGAAGTCATCCGCCCCCGAACGTTTCCGCCGTTCAGGTTTGGGGGTGTGACAGATTGGTATCAGAGCAATGTTTATAGTGAACTAAGTATATCGAACCACATAAGATATACAAACTATAAATGCTTAAGGGACTAATACTCTCTGACAAAACATTTTTCTTTTTACGCTTAAACAGCGTTACGTTTAACTTAAATTGATAGTTCATTTAAGTACAATTACATGCATACAACAAATTATTTTCATGATATCTAACTATACAACAAGTATTTAGACAAGTTGACACTACGATTAAGACTCTATATATGTAATCAGATTTAGGACAAATATAGCGTGATCAACTATATTTACCCGAGATTGGACCAACGTATATCGAGGAATGATCGTAGTAAGCAACAAGTCAAACCTTACCAAACCATTACAAGAATCAAACACAAGAATTTAAATACTATAGGAGTATTTGCTATCTAAACTAGTTTAACTTACATGTTTTACATGTTCCAACTTTATTCAATTCTTATAACCCTATTTCTCGTACAGTCAAATGGCTGGATTTCACCACCCTGGCGACCCCTACTTTCCCAACCAAGGCAACGGAGGATGGATCGAGGATGATCCCGAAGAGGACGAGGAACCCATAGAAGTGGGTGATGACTCCGGTACCGACTCAGAGCCGGAAGTTATCGATCCACCACCCATTCAACCTCCCGTCTTCGTAAGGAACTTTCAAGGACCGACTCCCGTATGGGGAAGTCACCTCCACCATTGGAGCCAATAGCAAAACCTACGCCCTCCCTACGGCATGTGCCGGGACTTCTATGATGTCTGCGGCGGAGGTTCGGCAGATCGAGCACTCCCGGTAATGGTTGGTAAGTTAGCCAATCAATCCTATCAGTCTGGAGTTCAAGCTAGTCGACTCCGGGATGTCAACGTGGAAGTACAGGTTCACACTTCTGACATCCGTAGGCTGGACAAGATACAAGACAATGCTCAACTCCAAACCGAAGCATTTCAAGCGCAAATGATTGCAGCCCTCGCTGAACTGAGGGAACAACAAGCCGCTTTTGATAGGCGTCTAATGGAGTCGAAGCAATCAAATGCGGAGTCAAGCTCCAAGCGCAACCTACGTCGCAAGTAGTGCTTGTCAAAGACTCAAATTTTGTTATAACTTAGGACATCGGCTAAAAGTCTTTAAATTTCTCGAACTTTGTAATCGGAGACCCTTATAGGGGTCAAATTTTCATGATCGTTGTAACAAATTTTATATTAATATAAGTGACACTATTACTACTATGTTAAGTATTTCGTTCAAACCTTGAATGGTCTTTGTGAAACCAAATACTTGTTTCATACCTTCAGTCTTACAAATAACTTTCATTCTTCTATTTTAAGACTCATACTATCATCTGTTGTTGAACTATAGCGATTTAGTTCATGAGACACATACATTTTCTATTCTACGAAATTCTTATCCTTGTCTTTTCAACCTATAGTTGAAGGATGCCTCCGCGTAGGAACCCAAGTCGAAACAACGGTGGAGAAACACCTGTACCACCACCACCTCCACCACCTCAATTTGATGCCGTTATGTTCCAAGCAGCAGTCACCGCAGCAGTGGCAGCTGCCATGTCACAGATCAATAACTCGAGTACTAATGGCTCGGGATCTGGCACACACCCATCCAACCATGGCGAGAGTCATGGACCACCTCGAGAATGTACATATAAGGACTTCACTAATGCCAAGCCCGGAATATTTTATGGAACTGGTGGTGTGATGGCCCTGAGATAGTGGATTGAAAGGACGGAGGCAGTCTTTGAAATCTGCTCTTGTCCCGAGCACAGCAAAGTCAAATTTGCAACTTTCACCCTTATTGATAAAGCTTTGACTTGGTGGAATGGCCACGTTAAAGTACTTACCCTAATCGTGGCAAACTCCATAAGCTGGGAGAGCCTGAAAGCCATGATGATGAGAGAATACTGCCCACGGGGAGAGATTCAAAAGCTTGAACGCGAGCTATGGACTCTCGGAATGGTTGGTACCGACATCACTACTTATACCAACAGATTCTGCGGGCTTGCAATTCTTTGTCCAGATATGATTGCTCCCGAGAGCAAGAAAATAGAAAGGTACATTTGGGGACTGACGCCCCAACTTCGATCAAGCGTGTTAGCTTCCAAACCTGACACCTTTGAAAGTGCTAAGGAACTGGCACAATCTCTGATTGACTACGGAGGTCATCAGAACTCAACCACTTCTGTACCAGAACCACAGAAAGGAAACAACAACAACAACTACAACAACAACAACAACAACAACAACAACAACCACAATAGCAGGAAGAGAGTGTGGAATAAAGGGAAGAGTGGGTCTTCCCAGGAATCCGCAAAGAAACAACTGGTTTCAGTGAATGCTGCCACTGTACCTACTACAGCTCCTACAAATACCTACCCAACAAAGCCTTATGTAGGTAACCTCCCAAAGTGCACTAAATGCAATTACCACCACCATGGACCTTGTCGGGAAATGCAGTGCGCCAACTGCAACAGGAAGGGACACACAACCCGTTTCTGCAAGGACCCTGCAAGGCCGATCACTCAAGTTCCCGGTGCGGGTGTAGGGCAGACTTGCTACGGTTGTGGCGAGGTGGGCCACTACAAGAGGAACTGTCCTAAGGCAGCAGGCACCGGAGGTGTGGGACGAGTTTTGGCAATAGGCCACGACGAAGCTGTAGCTGACCCAACTATAGTTGCTGGTACGTTCCTTCTCGATAATTCATATGCATGCATATTATTCGATAGTGGAGCGGAGAGAAGCTTCGTGAGTCAAAACTTTATTCATTTACTTAAACCTAAACCTAGCAAGTTAGAAAAATCATTCACTGTAGAGATGGCCAATGGAAAAACCGAAAACACTAACTGCATATACATGGGCTGTACGTTAACTTTAGACGGCCATTCTTTCCCAATCAATCTCATGCCGGTCCAAATTAAAAGTTTTGATGTCATAGTCGGCATGGATTGGTTGAGTCTTCTTCGCGCCGACATCATGTGCTTTGAGAAAGCAGTCCGTCTTAATCTCCCTAACAACGAAACATTAGTTATCTACGGCGACAAATCTAGTACAAACCTTCGCATCATTTCATGCATCCAAGCTCGAAAGTGCTTGCGGAAGGATTGTCGAGCATTCCTAGCGCACATCGTTGATACAAGTCAAGAACTGAAGGACATCAAAGGCATCTCGGTAGTACGCGACTTTCCCGATATCTTTCCAGAAGAACTACCAGGATTACCACCGCAACGCCAAGTCGAGTTCAGAATCGACTTAGTTCCAGGAGCTACCCCAGTAGCGAAGTCGCCTTATCGCCTCGCACCAGCAGAGATGCAGGAACTTTCCAGTCAACTTAATGAAATCCTTCGAAAAGGATTCATAAGACCAAGTTTGTCACCTTGGGGAGCACCGGTCTTGTTTGTAAAGAAGAAAGACGGATCGTTCCGTATGTGCATCGACTACAGAGAGATGAACAAACTTACTGTCAAGAACCGCTATCCTCTACCCCGTATCGATGACCTATTCGATCAACTTCAAGGAGCGAACTACTTCTCAAAGATAGATCTACAATCTGGATATCACCAATTACGAGTTCTAGAGGGGGACATTCCAAAGACAGCTTTCCGAACTCGTTATGGACACTACGAATTTGTAGTGATGCCGTTCGGATTAACCAATGCACCAGCAGTATTTATGGACCTAATGAATAGGGTATGCCGCCCTTACTTGGATCAGTTCGTCATCGTCTTTATCGATGATATACTTATCTACTCTCGAAGTGAGGAAGAGCATAGTCAGCACCTACGAAAAGTCCTAGAAACACTGCGAACGGAGAAACTCTATGCGAAGTTCTCTAAATGCGAATTTTGGATTCGAAGAGTCGAATTTTTAGGCCATGTTGTTAGCGAGAAAGGTATACACGTGGACCCCTCCAAAATTAAGGCCATTGAGAACTGGTCGGCACCAAAGACACCTACAGAAATTCGTCAATTTCTAGGTCTCGCTGGCTACTATCGCAGATTCATAAAGAACTTCTCTAGCATTGCGAAACCTCTTACTACATTAACCCAGAAAGGCGTGGCCTTTGACTGGGAAGCGAAACAAGAGAAGGCATTCCAGACACTAAAGCAGGCCTTGTGCACCGCACCTATACTATCCCTCCCCGAAGGGATAGAAGACTTCGTAGTGTATTGCGATGCGTCAAATCAAGGACTTGGTTGTGTTCTTATGCAGAGAGGGAAGGTTATCGCTTATGCCTCCCGACAGCTTAAGACACACGAAGTAAACTATACGACACACGATCTTGAGTTAGGAGCAGTGGTATTTGCTCTGAAGATCTGGAGGCACTACTTATACGGAACAAAGAGTAGTATTTTGACCGATCACAAGAGCCTTCAACACATTTTCGATCAAAAGGAACTCAACATGCGACAACGACGATGGGTTGAGTTACTAAATGACTACGAATGCGAAATTCGTTATCATCCTGGCAAGGCCAATGTAGTAGCTGACGCCCTCAGTCGAAAAGAATACACTGGTCGGAGGGTCAAATCTCTGACTATGACCATCCATTCCCACTTATCCACACAAATTAAGGAGGCACAAATGGAAGCTTTGCAACCTGAAAATGTGGCGGGTGAATCCCTGCGAGGAATGGAAAAGAATCTAGAAGTCAAGGGTGGCGGAGCCTACTATCTCATGGACCGAATATGGACCCCGAAACTTGGTGGTTTCAGAAACGTAGTCATGATCGAAGCTCACAACTCAAGATATTCCGTTCACCCGGGTTCAGATAAAATGTATCTGGATCTTAAGAAACTATACTGGTGGCCTAACTATGAAAGCAGAAATTGCTACCTTCGCGAGTAAATGTCTTACTTGCGCTAAGGTTAAGGTCGAGTATCAGAAACCGTCAGGATTACTACAACAACCAGAGATACCAGAATGGAAATGGGAGCGGATTACTATGGACTTCATAACCAAGTTACCCAAGACGACAAGTGGACTCGATACCATATGGGTCATTGTCGACAGATTGACCAAATCCGCGCATTTCCTACCCATCAAGGAGACTGACAAAATGGAGAAGCTTACAAGAACTTACTTAAGGGAAGTAGTGCGACTGCATGGTGTTCCGATATCCATTATCTCCGATCGAGATAGTAGATTCACTTCAAGATTCTGGCAGTCACTACAAAGTTCCCTGGGAACTAGGCTAGACATGAGTACAGCCTACCACCCACAAACAGACGGACAAAGTGAGAGAACAATACAAACTTTAGAAGATATGCTGAGAGCCTGTGTGATTGACTTTGGAAAGGCATGGGATATCCATTTACCCCTTGTCGAATTTTCATACAACAATAGTTATCATACAAGCATAAAGGCTGCTCCGTTTGAAGCCCTCTATGGTCGAAAGTGCAGATCCCCTCTGTGCTGGACTGAAGTTGGTGATACCCAATTAGCTAGAGGAAGAGTTCCTGAAAGCACTCTCACCGGTCCGGAAATCATACGAGAAACGACAGAGAAGATCGTTCAGATTCGTGAACGATTGAAAGCCTCTAGAGACCGACAGAAAAGCTACGCTGACCAAAGGAGGAAACCTTTGGAATTCCAGGTAGGAGACCACGTCTTATTAAAATTCTCACCGTGGAAGGGTTTAATACGATTTGGAAAGCGTGGGAAACTAAATCCAAGATACATAGGGCCTTTCGAGATTCTTGCCAGAATCGGTCCTGTGGCTTACAAGCTTAACCTACCGCGCGAACTTAGTAACATCCATCCAACCTTCCACGTCTCAAACTTGAAAAAGTGTCTGTCCGACGAGACTCTTGTTATTCCACTCGACGAGATCGAGATCAACGAGAGCCTCAACTTTGTGGAAGAACCAGTAGAAATCATGGACCGAGAGGTGAAACAAACAAAACAAAGTCGCATACCCATCGTGAAGGTTTGCTGGAACGCCAAGCGGGGACCTGAATTCACATGGGAACGCGAAGATCAGATGAAACAAAAGTACCCTCATCTCTTTCATGTTCACTAGTATCTTTACTACTCTAAATTTCGGGACGAAATTCTCTCTAACGGGGGGATGATGTGACAACCCGATATTTCAACTCCTTGTAATGACCTAAATGGGTCAAGTATTGTAACCACTTTTGAGTAATAAAATTTACTTTCATAATAAAATGAACAAATAGTTTTATTTAAATTCCTTCTATGTTTAAATGTCTTTAAAACCATGATCGTACGTAAAAAGAACGCCCAAATCCGACTTCATATATCGAAGTTATGATTTTTCCAAGTTCAGCTTAGCAACAGACAGCTAAAAACTCGAATAGGAGATCGAGCGACTTTTGGCCGGAATGACCTAAATGAGTATCGAAGGTCTCGACAATGGTATTTCAGCGGTAAAAAGTCTGGCAAAAACCGACATCAGATAAAGAAGTTATGAATTTTCAAAGAAATTCCTTAAACACGATGAGTTTAATATAAATAATAAAAAAATAATTTCGGAATTTGCCAACGGAGTCTAAACGAAAGTTCTAGAGTGTAGTCTCACCTACGCGTGGATATAAAGACCATCAAAAACGGAGTTCGTATGAAGAAGATATGAATTTTTGAAGTTTATTAAATAAATTATATTTATTTAATTCAAAATTCGGACCTTATCCGAAGAGGAGTCAGTGTCCTCATCCGAGGTACGCGCTGCGTACCCCTGTACGCCCTGCGTACCCGAGAGACTTGGCCTCTGATCGTCCACGTCGCCCTATCCGAGGCTTCCGACCCGTCCGTCCGACCGACCCGTCCGACCCGCCGTCCCATCCGACCCGCTTCCCCACCGACCCGTCCCATCCGAAGCCGAGGCAGTCAAGGCTTCGGTCATGCATGACGTACGTGTACACGCTGCGTACGAGCGTACGCCCCGCGTACCGAGGCGGTTCAGCCATCCTATAAATAGAATGCGAGGGCTTCCGAGAAAAAGGCTCATTTCTCTCCTCTCTCTCACTATCTTGCCTCGTTTTCCGTGCCCGTTCAAACCCGAAGCTCTGGTCTTTTTGCTCAAGTCCCGAGGGTCGATTTTACTCCCGAGATTCCCGAGAATCCCGAGGAAAATCCATTTCCCGAGACGAAACTCTGCCCGGTTTTCCATCTCGCTATCTTCAAACTTTCAAGTGAGTTTCATACCCCTTAATCAACCTTTTTAAATATTCTAAATGCTTTTATATGCTCTCAAGGGGGGGAATACAAGTAAACACACGAGTATTATCGTGTGTTACATAAACAATTATTTTATGTGCTTTTATATATCCAAATCGCATGTGATTTATAAACTATATAGGGAACTTTTATATATACAAAATATGTTATATTCCATCCTTTGAAATATAAATTGTTGTAATGCGTGTATAAACTAAACTTTTCTTAGATTATTCTTGTCTATCTTAGACTCTACACCAAAAATCTATGCTTTCATAAACAAATGATTCCTTTTCTAGGTATTTCTAAACAAACGAGACACACTTTTAGAAAACTATAATAGGTATAGTTTTACAAACAAATTTCTAACTCTTATGTATTAGAAACATGAATTTCAAGAAGTCACTTTCGTATACAAGAACAAACGTAACATTTTAACAAGTAGATCTGTTTTTATACCACGGTTTTGTGAGACGCTAACTTCATGTACGTTCGAGTACACATTTCGAGTCCTGTATTATATACCAGAATCCCTTGGAGGGGGAGCATGGTGTTTGTGTATAGATCTATACGGGCTTGACAACCCGCGCCCTGACTGTTAGCTGCAGTCCACCGTTTGGGGTGACAAACGTCATAACATTCCAACGCCTGAAGAACATTGTGTATAGGCATTCCGAGTCAATAATATGGTTATAAAACTCACATGGGGTATTAGAAATGCATTGATTTACAAGGTTTTCAAAACACATTGGTTATTTTACACTTACATACATTTTGGAAACAAACATTGGTCTTGAGAGAAGGCTACTTTTATACTAGTAGAAAATATAGGATTTTCTAAATACAAACAAACAAAGACAAAACATTTCATTTCATACAAACATTGTCACTTAAATACTTATGAAACTCACCAGCTTAAATGCTGATCTACTCTTTCAAAATTACTTGTATGTCCCAGGAAATCAGTAATTTCAGGTATTCATTACGCTTTTGATGAAGGGATGCTGCGGCGCCAGTTTAATCTCGTATTTTTGACATCATATTGTAATTGGTTTTGAACATGTAACTTTTGACAAATGTAAACTTTCAATTATATATATGATGGTTGTATTGCTTTCTTTACTATGTATTCATTTGTTACGTTACCACATGAAGTCATCCGCCCCCGAACGTTTCCGCCGTTCAGGTTTGGGGGTGTGACAGATTGGTATCAGAGCAATGTTTATAGTGAACTAAGTATATCGAACCACATAAGATATACAAACTATAAATGCTTAAGGGACTAATACTCTCTGACAAAACATTTTTCTTTTTACGCTTAAACAGCGTTACGTTTAACTTAAATTGATAGTTCATTTAAGTACAATTACATGCATACAACAAATTATTTTCATGATATCTAACTATACAACAAGTATTTAGACAAGTTGACACTACGATTAAGACTCTATATATGTAATCAGATTTGGGACAAATATAGCGTGATCAACTATATTTGCCCGAGATTGGACCAACGTATATCGAGGAATGATCGTAGTAAGCAACAAGTCAAACCTTACCAAACCATTACAAGAATCAAACACAAGAATTTAAATACTATAGGAGTATTTGCTATCTAAACTAGTTTAACTTACATGTTTTACATGTTCCAACTTTATTCAATTCTTATAACCCTATTTCTCGTACAGTCAAATGGCTGGATTTCACCACCCTGGCGACCCCTACTTTCCCAACCAAGGCAACGGAGGATGGATCGAGGATGATCCCGAAGAGGACGAGGAACCCATAGAAGTGGGTGATGACTCCGGTACCGACTCAGAGCCGGAAGTTATCGATCCACCACCCATTCAACCTCCCGTCTTCGTAAGGAACTTTCAAGGACCGACTCCCGTATGGGGAAGTCACCTCCACCATTGGAGCCAATAGCAAAACCTACGCCCTCCCTACGGCATGTGCCGGGACTTCTATGATGTCTGCGGCGGAGGTTCGGCTGATCGAGCACTCCCGGTAATGGTTGGTAAGTTAGCCAATCAGTCCTATCAGTCTGGAGTTCAAGCTAGTCGACTCCGGGATGTCAACGTGGAAGTACAGGTTCACACTTCTGACATCCGTAGGCTGGACAAGATACAAGACAATGCTCAACTCCAAACCGAAGCATTTCAAGTGCAAATGATTGCAGCCCTCGCTGAACTGAGGGAACAACAAGCCGCTTTTGATAGGCGTCTAATGGAGTCGAAGCAATCAGATGCGGAGTCAAGCTCCAAGCGCAACCTACATCGCAAGTAGTGCTTGTCAAAGACTCAAATTTTGTTATAACTTAGGACATCGGCTAAAAGTCTTTAAATTTCTCGAACTTTGTAATCGGAGACCCTTATAGGGGTCAAATTTTCATGATCGTTGTAACAACTTTTATATTAATATAAGTGACACTATTACTACTATGTTAAGTATTTCGTTCAAACCTTGAATGGTCTTTGTGAAACCAAATACTTGTTTCATACCTTCAGTCTTACAAATAACTTTCATTCTTCTATTTTAAGACTCATACTATCATCTGTTGTTGAACTATAGCGATTTAGTTCATGAGACACATACATTTTCTATTCTACTAAATTCTTATCCTTGTCTTTTCAACCTATAGTTGAATGATGCCTCCGTGTAGGAACCCAAGGCGAAACAACGGTGGAGAAACACCTGTACCACCACCACCTCCACCACCTCAATTTGATGCCGTTATGTTCCAAGCAGCAGTCACCGCAGCAATGGCAGCTGCCATGTCACAGATCAATAACTCGAGTACTAATGGCTCGGGATCTGGCACACACCCATCCAACCATGGCGAGAGTCATGGACCACCTCGAGAATGTACCTATAAGGACTTCACTAATGCCAAGCCCCGGATATTTTATGGAACTGGTGGTGTGATGGCCCTGAGATAGTGGATTGAAAGGACGGAGGCAGTCTTTGAAATCTGCTCTTGTCCCGAGCACAGCAAAGTCAAATTTGCAACTTTCACCCTTATTGATAAAGCTTTGACATGGTGAAATGGCCACGTTAAAGTACTTACCCTAATCGTGGCAAACTCCATAAGCTGGGAGAGCCTGAAAGCCATGATGATGAGAGAATACTGCCCACAGGGAGAGATTCAAAAGCTTGAACGCGAGCTATGGACTCTCGGAATGGTTGGTACCGACATCGCTACTTATACCAACAGATTCTGCGAGCTGGCAATTCTTTGTCCAGATACGATTGCTCCCGAGAGCAAGAAAATATAAAGGTACATCTGTGTACTAACGCCCCAACTTCGATCAAGCGTGCTAGCTTCCAAACCTGACACCTTTGAAAGTGCTAAGGAACTGGCACAATCTCTGATTGACTACGGAGGTCATCAGAACTCAACCACTTCTGTACCAGAACCACAGAAAGGAAACAACAACAACAACTACAACAACAACAACAACAACAACAACAACAACCACAATAGCAGGAAGAGAGTGTGGAATAAAGGGAAGAGTGGGTCTTCCCAGGAATCCGCAAAGAAACAACTGGTTTCAGTGAATGCTGCCACTGTACCTACTACAGCTCCTACAAATACCTACCCAACAAAGCCTTATGTAGGTAACCTACCATAGTGCACTAAATGCAATTACCACCACCATGGACCTTGTCGGGAAATGCAGTGTGCCAACTGCAACAGGAAGGGACACACAGCCCGTTTCTGCAAGGACCCCGCAAGGCCGATCACTCAAGTTCCCGGTGCGGGTGTAGGGCAGACTTGCTACGGTTGTGGTGAGGTGGGCCACTACAAGAGGAACTGTCCTAAGGCAGCAGGCACCGAAGGTGTGGGACGAGTTTTGGCAATAGGCCACGACGAAGCTGTAGCTGACCCAACTATAGTTGCTGGTATGTTCCTTCTCGATAATTCATATGCATGCATATTATTCGATAGTGGAGCGGAGAGAAGCTTCGTGAGTCAAAACTTTATTCATTTACTTAAACCTAAACCTAGCAAGTTAGAAAAATCATTCACTGTAGAGATGGCCAATGGAAAAACCGAAAACACTAACTGCATATACATGGGCTGTACGTTAACTTTAGACGGCCATTCTTTCCCAATCAATCTCATGCCGGTCCAAATTAAAAGTTTCGACGTCATAGTCGGCATGGATTGGTTGAGTCTTCTTCGCGCCGACATCATGTGCTTTGAGAAAGCAGTCCGTCTTAATCTCCCTAACAACGAAACATTAGTTATCTACGACGACAAATCTAGTACAAACCTTCGCATCATTTCGTGCATCCAAGCTCGAAAGTGCTTGCGGAAGGATTGTCGAGCATTCCTAGCGCACATCGTTGATACAAGTCAAGAACTGAAGGACATCAAAGGCATCTCGGTAGTACGCGACTTTCCCGATATCTTTCCAGAAGAACTACCAGGATTACCACCGCAACGCCAAGTCGAGTTCAGAATCGACTTAGTTCCAGGAGCTACCCCAGTAGCGAAGTCGCCTTATCGCCTCGCACCAGCAGAGATGCAGGAACTTTCCAGTCAACTTAATGAACTCCTTCGAAAAGGATTCATCAGACCAAGTTTCTCACCTTGGGGAGCACCGGTCTTGTTTGTAAAGAAGAAAGACGGATCGTTCCGTATGTGCATCGACTACAGAGAGCTGAACAAACTTACTGTCAAGAACCGCTATCCTCTACCCCGTATCGACGACCTATTCGATCAACTTCAAGGAGCGAACTACTTCTCAAAGATAGATCTACGATCCGGATATCACCAATTACGAGTTCTAGAGGGGGACATTCCAAAGACAGCTTTCCGAACTCGTTATGGACACTACGAATTTGTAGTGATGCCGTTCGGATTAACCAATGCACCAGCAGTATTTATGGACCTAATGAATAGGGTATGCCGCCCTTACTTGGATCAGTTCGTCATCGTCTTTATCGATGATATACTTATCTACTCTCGAAGTGAGGAAGAGCATAGTCAGCACCTACGAAAAGTCCTAGAAACACTGCGAACGGAGAAACTCTATGCGAAGTTCTCTAAATGCGAATTTTGGATTCAAAGAGTCGAATTTTTAGGCCACGTTGTTAGCGAGAAAGGTATACACGTGGACCCCTCCAAAATTAAGGCCATTGAGAACTAGTCGGCACCAAAGACACCTACAGAAATTCGTCAATTTCTAGGTCTCGCTGGCTACTATCGCAGATTCATAAAGAACTTCTCTAGCATTGCGAAACCTCTTAGTATATTAACCCAGAAAGGCATGGCCTTTGACTGGGAAGCGAAACAAGAGAAGGCATTCCAGACACTAAAGCAGGCCTTGTGCACCGCACCGATACTATCCCTCCCCGAAGGGATAGAAGACTTCGTAGTGTATTGCGATGCGTCAAATCAAGGACTTGGTTGTGTTCTTATGCAGAGAGGGAAGGTTATCGCTTATGCCTCCCAATAGCTTAAGACACACGAAGTAAACTATACGACACACGATCTTGAGTTAGGAGCAGTGGTATTTGCTCTGAAGATCTGGAGGCACTACTTATACGGAACAAAGAGTACTATTTTCACCGATCACAAGAGCCTTCAACACATTTTCGATCAAAAGGAACTCAACATGCGACAACGACGATGGGTTGAGTTACTAAATGACTACGAATGCGAAATTCGTTATCATCCTGGCAAGGCCAACGTAGTAGCTGACGCCCTCAGTCGAAAAGAATACACTGGTCGGAGGGTCAAATCTCTGACTATGACCATCCATTCCCACTTATCCACACAAATTAAGGAGGCACAAATGGAAGCTTTGCAACCTGAAAATGTGGCGGGTGAATCCCTGCGAGGAATGGAAAAGAATCTAAAAGTCAAGGGTGGCGGAGCCTACTATCTCATGGACCGAATATGGACCCCGAAACTTGGTGGTTTCAGAAACGTAGTCATGATCGAAGCTCACAACTCAAGATATTCCGTTCACCCAGGTTCAGATAAAATGTATCTGGATCTTAAGAAACTGTACTGGTGGCCTAACTATGAAAGCAAAAATCGGCTGCCCTCGCATGCCCTTTTATAGAGGCTGAAGCCTAGCATTACGTTGGGTGTAATGCTCAGTACGCAGGGCGTACGCTTCGAAAATCGTCATTGCATGTGTCATCGGAGCACTCGAGTGCGAGGCGGGTCACGCTTCGGTGTACGCTGGTCGTAGTTTGGATCAGATCGGTGACTCCTTCGGATATCCATCCGAATTAAAGATTAAATAATAAATATTAATTATTTAAAAATTTCAAAAATTCATATCTTCTTCATACAAACTCCGTTTTCGACGTTTTTTATATCCACGCGTAGGTAAGACTACGCTCTACAACTTTCGTTTAGACTTCGTCGGCTAATTTTGACTTTATTTTTATTATTTATTTTTAGTAGGCCGGGCCAGGAAAACTCCGTTATAAATTCATAACTTCTTCATCTGACGTTCGTTTTCGTCTGTCTTTTCACCATTGCACTACTATCAACGAGATCTTTGATTCTCGTTTAGATTGTTTCGACCAACAATCATTCGATCTCGAATTCGAGTTTCGGGCTACATACTGCTAAGCTGAAACTTAGAAAAATCATAACTTCCTCATACGAAGTCAGATTTGGGCATTCTTTTTATGCATGCTCTCGGTTTAACGAACTCTACAACATTCGTTTAGATCACTAGGGATAAATATCGCTCTAACGTCAATTCACTTTTTACGTCATTCAATTTTGTCGCGAAACTTCGACAGGTCATAACATCTTCGTTATAACTCGGATTTCGGCATTCTTTATATATTCGGAAACCTCGTTTCAACTACTACAACATTATCCATAGATATCGGATTTATCTAACATTTCATTTTGACGCTTATTTTTATTCTTAATTAAATTAAAACACATAATTAAGCACAAAACACATAACACTCAAATAATATACTTCTATTATTTCAAAACGGGTTACTAAGGTTAACCTAGACTATTATATCAACATTAATGACAAGCCCAGAAACACAGGCGTGACATGGAGCGGGGAAAAAACCCTCGTCATCCAAGGATCCATTCGAGATGTCATCATTCATCGAGTATACGTCGATACGGGAAGTTCTGCAGACATCATCTATGAGCATTGTTTTCGGCTGCTACCGAACGTGTGGAAGGAAGGCCTGCGGCCAACCGCAGGCCAACTCATAGGATTCACAGGACTCAGCTTGTGGCCCTTAGGTACGATTCACTTAGCGTATACATTAACCAGCCAAGACAAAACCAAGCAACAGATTGCCCTGGTGCATTTTGTGGTCATACGATATCCGTCAGAACACAATGTCATATTGGGACGGACAACCCTACTAAAGTCCGGAGCAATCTCATCAACAATCCATGGGATAGTGAAATTCAGCACAAACCAGGGACCGGGGACAATCCTAGCCACTCTCCCAAGGGAGCTCAAATGCTACGAGATCATGCAACCAAGAGACATCTCAGCTGAAGCCAAGAGACTGAGGCCAGACCCGTCAAATGGGGGGAGAGGTAATTAACAATGAATACCCAAACCAGCGAGTGAACGTGGGAACGACTCTCCCTGCAAAAATGAGGCAAGCGTTGGTTCAGCTGTTGTAGAAGTATAAACATGTGTTCTCTTGGACGCCCACAAACATGGTGGGGGTCGATCGAGGAATCATCAAACACAAACTAATGATGAAACTAGGAGCTAAGGAAATAAAGCAGAAGAAGTGAGTCCAAGGAGGATACCGAAACAAGGAAATCAATACATGTTGAGTATATGGGTTACGCCATTGGGCTTCGTTAGTTCGGTCCATTTGTAATCAAGGTTTGGGCTTGTCCAGTCGTGTTCCGTTTTTAGGGTTTAGTATTCATAATGCATGCATGCGTTATATTAATTACGCTTCTTGAATATTTCTTTTGACAAGTACTGTAACCCTAGCACGCCTCTAAAGTAGAAGTTCTTCATTGTCACACCCCCGAACCAGACGGCGGAAATGTCCGAGGGCTATTGTGACTTAATTGAATACCATCACAATGATTATACATGAATCATAACATCATTCATCACCATGCATTGAAATATTAGAACTGATATTGTTTACATTCAGTACATTGTTTTAAACATTACATTTCCATAACATAAACCGTTCGATACTAATTTAAGCGAACAACATGACATCACTAGATACATATTCTTCGGTTTACCTGTCACCTGAGAATACAAGTATTTTGGAAAAACGTCAACATATGAAATGTTGGTGAGTTCATAAGTAATGTTGTGGAAAAAATGATTTTTGTGAAGTTTGAAAACCCAGAAAATCCGATATTTTCTGAAAAGAGTATGGTATATAAGAAAAAGTGTGAAGATCCGTAAGTATGCTTGTCGATTTTTGTAAACATGTATAATTGTTAAACTTTGTATACGTCACATAGGTAAAAGTGTTGAACTTCCCGGGAAAACCCGATATTTTCCCAATACATAAAATTACGTCTCTTATTTATTATTATACCGAAACGACGATTGTTTTTGATTACCCAGGTGACATTGGATTAATTATGGGTTGTGAGTTGTTATAATCACGCATTAATGAAAATGACTAGTTTATAACTAGTAATTACAAACGATCCCTTAGGCGTCGTCCGTACTACTCACTTAATCCAACCACCCTGACTTCTCATAGCCCCACAACCGAGGAGAAAGGAGGGTATGAAGCCCCCTTTATTTCCATAAGTTGTTCAAGGCTATTGGGAATGCGAAAGGCGCTTGGCCTGACTCGCATTTGACTTCTCGACTTCATTAGCAGTACCAATGGACCCTTGGGGACAAACAACACAATAGAGCTATTGAAAGTCCTTTTACATGGAATTAGGTCATAGAAGGCCCAATAACATGTAAGCGCGTTCCCTTCGGGCCTAAAGATCATGTTATTGGGCTAGCAAGGCCCAACAAGCACGATTTGAAACTTTCAAGCCCAAAGATTGAATATTGACTCCTCGTAGATTTCTTTTGTTTATTGAAGTACTATTGTTTATTGATTTTTGATTTGTTATTGATTCGAGACCGAATCAATTCGTTTGGTAACGATATTGGTGTTGAAAGTGTATTTGTTATTACGTTTTGCCAGGAGTTGTGGTTCTCGTATTTTATCTTAAGGGATTTATTTGTTTAAAAGTAAGAGTTTACCTTTTCACGACCCTTCTTGGATAAAATTTACACTTTTAGTCCTTTATATAAAAGAATTTCCATTTTTGTCCTTAAACCATTTTTTTGACACTTTAATATCAAAACTTATTGAAAAGACATTTTCAGCCCAAATTTACTTGATAAACAGCTTAAGTCCTTCAAAAATGAAGTTTTCTCGGTTGGAACCCCCATTTTCGCAACCTTTATAGTTTTGGCCCAAAATGGAAAATTTTTGCATTTTTTGATCCCTTTTTAATTTGAAAAACATTTTTGACCTTTGAATTGGTTTTAATACACTTGTAATCCCCTGTTTTACAGAAAGTTGCATTTCCAGCCCCTCAATTTCAAAAATCTCGCAAATTGGGGCTTATTGGGCAGAAAAGCCCACTTTAGCCCATTATGTTCAAAATTTACATTTTAAGCCCCTCAAAAATGTTGATATTCAGAAAAATTATATTAGAAACTGTTTGGACCCTTTTCAACCTCCAGAAATTATCATTTGTCGTTTTCGGCCCTTAGTTTTGTATTTTTGACAATTTAAGCCCAAAAATGGGTTTTATGTCCAATTATGTTCATCCTAACCAAATGAACTATTTTTCTTGACTTGATTAGTGTAAAATGGTGTAAGTTATGTTTATTTCATTTCTCATGTTATAGGTCTCGGTTTTTAGGTACTTTTTGGCTAACATAATCATCAAAAAACACATAAAATCATACATACAAGCATAAAATCACACAAAACATACATTTACTCATAGATCTACACATTTGCTTGTATTCTCCCCCATAAAAACTCATAAAAACCGAAAGAAAGGGGGTATGAAGCTCACTTTGAGTTGTAGTTTCGGTTTTGAAGAAGATTGGAAAGAGTTTGATGTTGTTTTCGGCCCTAACAAGCCTTCCTTTGATGATTTTGAAATTAGAGGGTTTCTAAGAGAGTGATCATGATTTTGCATGGACTAGAAAGAAATTTTTGATAAAACAAAGAACCTAGATCATAGATCCAAGCATGATCTTACCTTAGATGAAGAATTTGTGGAAATATATTCTTTAAAAACCTTCTAAATTTCGAGAACTTGATGAAGAGTGGAGGGAGTTTCCTTGAGAGATTTGTGAGAGAAATGTGTGTGTGTGTGCTTGGAATCGGCCGAGAGCAAGAGAGAGAGGAGAGAAGTGTGATTTTTGAAGTGAGTTGCATGAAAACATGAGATGGAATGGATGTTTGAAGTGTAATAACCTAGATATCTTCCATGCAAAGATGAGGTGTCATGCAAAAGTCAACTTCTTCTTCTCCTTTTGGGCTTGGGCCGGGAATTAGAGAGGAAGAGAAAAGAATTTGGGCCTTGTATGCTTAAGCCTTTTTCATGGTTATGTTAAGTGATGTTTGGTCCAAATAATCATAAATGTGAGTCTTATGACCTATTAGGGCTAAATTAGGTTAATTATGGCCCAAAATGGTTCATATAATTAATTTATTTCATTCTAGGCCCAATATGGCCCAAAATATTGAAATAAATGGAAGTGGGTCCAATTAGAGCCCATTTAAGACTTCTAAGCCCAAGATGGTAAAATTGGAAGCTTATTGGTCCATTTGGCCCAATAAGGAAGTCCTAGTCCAAAATGGACTTAAACAAGAACTTCTAGGGTTTCCAAATTGACTACTTGAAATGCTTGCATGGGGTGTTTGATTGAAATTTTGTTGTCATAGAGTATGCATCATACATGCTCTTATGTCTTTGATTCATAATTTGACTTAAGTGTTGTAGTTACAAGGCACAAAAATTTCTAGTTGTGACATTCATCAAGCTCTTCTGAGGTGTTGTTGTTTTAATCATTCGACATTCGTTTGATTCATGGTGGTGTTTATTGTTTTCTATTACTTGTTATTATCTTATTGATATCTGTTTGATTCTATCGATCTAAGAGAAAACTATTCCTATAAATTGGTATCAGAGCAGGAGGCTGTGTAAATCATACGTGTCTCTTCTGTTTGAAGAATTTTCTTAAGGTTTCCGCTTTTATTGGATCTGTTAAGCCGTTATTCCTTCATTGACGTTGTTCATAGATCTTGATATTACCCTATTCAATCTTTACAAGTATGATGCTAAGCAGATATCTGAAAAAGGTCCTCATGTCTCACGAAGATTCACAAACCTATCCGATCAATATCTCCAATAGCATTGGATCTACAACTAGAATCCCGATTCTATCACTAAAGATTATGAAGTTTGGACGCATCACTTTGAGGACTACGTCGTCGGTTCCGAAGACAATGGTTATCTTTTTTGGGAAGCGATAACCTTGGGTCCCCATGTTCATTCTGGTACAATTACAACTGTTAAGACTCAAAAGGAGTACAACAAACTCTTAACTGATGTGGCGAAGATTCCTCAAGACAAAAAAGATAAGCAGCTGTGTAATGTTAAAGCCATGAGAATGATTCGATTTGTTTTACAGTATGATACTTTTCATTTGGTAAGCCCATGCCCCATGAACAAAGAGATATGGGATAGACTTAAAGAGCTGTATTCCGCTGATTAAGACCTAGAGCATTCTATCCAAACTCTATTGCTCTCTAAGTTCGGTGCTTTCCAACAAAAGCCGGATGAAAAACTTATTCAGGCATTCGATCGTTTCAACCATCTTTTGAGTAGGATGATCAAACATGATATTGGAAGAGAAGTGATCGAGCAGAAGGTCACATTTATGAATGGTTTAAGACCCGAATAAATGGCTGTGGTATCAATGGTGAAGGCTCACGAGCAATTTAAAACCTATTCACTAGCGAAGATGGTAGGTATTCTCAAGTCTCATGAAAGTGTTGTGACTAAGGAAAAGAAAGTGGTGTCTGGTATGGGATCCTTGGCCCTTCTCTCTAAGGCGAAGAATGTGGCAGAGGATGAAGAAGAGTCAGAGATGTCAGAATGTGATCTGACAAGCGAAGAGTATGCAATGATGGTTTCTAACCCGAAGCGGTTTGCTCGCAAAAAGTTTCCTATCTCCAAGAAACAAAACTGGCAGTGAAGCTATAGCTCAGAAAAGGAGAAAGAGGAGATCAAAAATACTCCTCAGAAAGAAGAAGAGAAGAAGGAGAGAAACCTTGTAGGAGACTCTGGATATGATTGCAACTTCTGCCATGGCAAAAACCACTTTGCCAAAGATTGTATGTTAAGAAAGCTATCAGAGAAGAAGGAGGGTGAAGATGATGAAGCATACTATATGCGCAAGCTGGAAGAGATAAAGAAGAAGAAAGCCTTTAAAAGTTCAATGAATGCTTTGAGTGTGCATGAGAACGTTGTGGATGATGAGTTCGGTGGCGTAGAGGTCTAGTCTACATACTCTGAAGATGAAGAAGTACGTAAACCCACACATGGCAAAGCATTTGTGGTGAAAGAAAAGAGTACTGAGTCTGCTGGGAGATCGTTGATGGTGACAGCTGGAGTGTCACAAATGAGGGGCTACACAACCGAAGGCGAGTATGAGGAGGCGAATCTGAAGGAAGATAAGTGTTTTGCTGCTAAACCTGTGAGCGAGAGGATCAACGACTGCGATCGGTTGATCAAGAAGGTACAATCCATTCTCGAATCACTTAAAATACCTGTAACAAACTATGAAAAGGAATTAAACGATTTGAAATTCAAATTTTCTAGTTTAAGTGGTAGTCTAATGCAAACACGCCTCACAAATGCTAACCTAACCGATCAAATTAGTAGGGTGACATCCAAGAATGAGGAGCGAAGGATATGGATAGAGAAGACAGAGTTAGAGTTAGTTAGGACGAGAGATGAAGTTATTTATTTGCAACGTGATAACTTGAAACTTATAAAACAAAGAAACATTTTTTGCTTAATTGCTAGACATTTATATACTAATATTACTCAGTTGCATTTAGACTGTGAAATCGGCAAAAAGATTCACAAAATGATTTTGCCCTTCCTGGAGTTAAAAAGGAGGATGAAGTTGATATTGATGGTTATAACTGTTAATCAATTGTTTCTTCTGATTACATCTCTGATGCCTACAGGGTTGGTCTGGACAAAATCGAGTCCTTTATCAAGTCCAAAGACCATAAGGACATGCTTAAAAATCTTTTGGACGAGAATGATAAATTGAAAATCAAGACTGAAACCATACAAAAATTTGACTCATTGCATGCCAAGTTAAGTTCAGAAAACAAAATAAATGTTGAAAACACATATGAATTTGATGAGGACAGCGATATGAGTGAAATTTATGTAGAGTATGTGGTTGACTGTTGAGAATTTGTCAAGAGAAAAACCGAACCTACCAAAGGTCTTATATCTGAGAATTAGGTTGAGTTCGCTCGAGTGTCGCAAGATAAATCCAAAGTTCTAAAACCGAAAGCAGTGGTTTATCAAAAGATTCAAACTGTACCAAATCAGGTATACACCACGTCAGGAGTTACTCAGAAACACACTGCCGAACTGACATCCATAGTAACCGAAGATAACGCAGGTGGTTGTGATAATTATTTTTGGTCTGCTCCAATTGACAATGCAGATGAGACTGTCAGTTTATCTTAGAGAACCTCATGGAGGGTTAAAGGCAGATACGTGGCAGAACCACTCAACAAACCTACAAGCTTTTATGTACCAAGCACAAGTGGTACCAAAGAAATCCCAAGCGAACCAATGACAACTGCAAGCGAAACCTCTTCATTGAAGAGAGAAACTCATGCTGAGAGACCAAAGCCAAGACCAAACATACACGAGTCTCAAAAGCAGCTTGCTGAACAAAAACGCCAGCGAAACAAAAGATATCAAAAGAATCTCAATGAAAGAAAGCAGTTTTGGAACTCCCAAAACTCCAATTATGTTCGCACAGAAAAGGTGTCAAATCTCAAGGCGAAAGGTGGATTAAAGGATAATTTTGATCCATGCACTCTCTGCTAATCCTGTAGTCAAGCGAAGCGAAATCCTAGTTTCGGTCCCCATTCTTGCAGTGACAAGAACCGAAATACTAGTTTCGGTCCCAAGAGTAACCTTGATAAGAACCGAAAGACATGTTTCGGTCCTAAATCCCATCCTCCTCATTCTCGACCAAAGCAAAATGCTAACAAGGATGTCAAGGATAGAAAGGAAAAAGGGAAGCTCGTCTTTAAAGACAAAATGCAAACAAAGAAGACGTCAGCTAACCCTAAGAATCACGAAAACAAGTCTGATAAGAATCAAAACAAAAATACTCAATCTGATATAAACAAACTCAATGTCTTTACCATCAAAAGGAAAGACGAAACCACACTAATAAAAAGAACTTATATGGTTGATCTTTCTATTGCTTTTCCCTATTCTGTAAAAGGCTCACGTGGACCCAAGCAACTTTGGGTTCCTAAATCTGCTTAATTTTTGCAGGTTATAAGTGACGAGCAGTTCGAAGATGAATGGTACATTGATAGTGGCTGCTTATGTCACATGACAGGAAGAAGGGAAGAGCTAAGGGAGTTTCGGGATCTTAAGGACGGTGGATGTGTCAAATACGGGTATAATAAATATGGCACAATCAAAGGCTACGGAATGATCACATACGGAGAATTCTCGATCCGTAAGGTAGCATATGTAGAGGGACTGCAACACAATCTCATCAGTTTCTCTCAAATGGTTGTGGGAACTGGCTTGAAGGTTTCGTTCGATGATGAAGGTTCTGAGATTGTTGAAAAAGAAAATGAAGGCTGTCCTGTTAAAATCCAAGCGAAAAGGAGAGATGTATCCTCTAAATCTTAACCCAATTCGAGGAAAGCCAGTTGTGTGCTTATTAACGAAAGCACACTCTGACGAAAGTTGGCTATGGCACCGAAGGCTCTCACATCTCAACTTTAAGGATATAAATAAGGTGGTTATCGGTGATCATGTACGAGGACTTCCACTTCTTTAATTTTGATTAGGAACACTTATGCGCAACATGCGAGATGGGAAAGCAAAGCTGAAAGATTCATCCCACAATTTTCAACAAAAATATCATTGAATCTCTTGAGTTGCTTCACATCGATCTATGTGGTCCTTCGGCCATAGAAAGCATCGGTGGTAGTAAGTACATTTTAGTTATTGTTGATGACTTTTCACATTTCACCTGGGGTTTAGGTCATTTTTGGTCACTTAACTTTTGGTTTTCTGCTCATTTGGTCACTTAAATATTTTTAAGTTTTAATAGGTCATCAAACTTTTGACTTTGTGCTCATTTAATCACTTAACTTTTGGTTTGGTCACATTTAGTCACTTAACTTTTACATTTGTGCTCATTTAGTCACCTAACTTTTAAAACTATGCTCATTTAGTCATTGAAATTTTTAAAAAAATTAAAAGTTTAGTGACTAAATGAGCACAATTTTAAAAGTTTGGTGACTAAATGTGATCAAACCAAAAGTTAAGTGACTAAATGAGCACAAAGCCAAAAGTTTGATGACCTTTTAAAACTTAAAAAGAGTTAAGTGACCAAATGAGCACAAAACCAAAAGTTAAGTGACAAAAAATGACCTAAACCCGTTCACCTGGGTTTTCTTTCTTAAACAGAAACCAGAGGCAACTCCAAAGCTCAAAGCATTTATAAAGCAAGTGGAACTTCAATTGCAAAAGGTGGTTAGAAATGTCCGAAGTGACAATGGGCTGGAATTCAAAAACCAAGAGTTTGAAGAATTTCTTGCTGAAAAGGGAGTGTCTCACAACAAAATGGCATAGTTGAAAGGCGAAACCGTTCGTTGTGTGAAGCGCCCTGACCCATGCTCACTTTCACTTATCTACTTCTATACTTCAGGGCTGACGCAATTGCTGCTGCGTGCTATACCCAGAACCGAACCTTCCTTAACAAGAGATTTTCCATCACTCCATACGAAATCTTGAATAATCGCAAGCCAAATGTCAAGTTCTTCCATGTGTTCGGTTCAAGGTGCTTTATTTTCAACTCCAAAGAAAACCGAAACAAGTTCGTTGTAAAGGCAGATGAAGGGATTTTTCTTAGTTACTCACTAACTTCAAAGGCATATAGGGTTCTGAATAAACGTTCAAAGAAACTTGAAGAAACCTACTATGTCACTTTTGATGATAATTATGTGAAGAAACTACAATCCAGCAAAGTACCAATGGAGGAAATCTTTCCAAAATCTGGTCAAGTCTCGGTTCCAATTTCCAACCTATTTGAAGAATACATGTTTCTCTTTGATGAACCAGAGAGAGAAATTCATTCTGAGGAAAAAGTACCTGACAACAAGATCGACAACATGAAGAAAATTATCGATGAAATAGCAAAAGAAATGGAAAGCGAACATCAAGGTCCAATCGAACAACCAGGTCAAAGCGAACCTCAAAGCTCAAGCGAATCTCAAGTTCAAGGCGAACCCCAAAGCTTGAGTGATCCTTCTCATATATATTCTACATTCCAGAGGGAGAGTTCATCTATACCAAGACGACCCGAATTACCATTCGAGGGGGAGAACCCATCTCCAACAATGACCCATGAAAGTCCAATCGAGGGGGAGAATTCTGAACCAGAAGTTGAGCTTGTTTCATCATTCGAAGGGGAGAAAAACACTACAAATGACGAAGATTCTCAATCAGAATTTGAAGAAGAAATAAATGCCGAATTGGATCCTATCTATGATCCAAACTACCCTCCTCTCACAAAATGGACAAAAGATCATCCAAAAACTCAAGTATTCGGTGAAACATCTGAAGGAGTTCTTACTCGGTCTCAAATAAAAGCAAAGCAAACTGCTACGTTCTCTCAAGTAGAATTTTGCATGCTTAATTGTTTGTCTCGAAAATAGAGCCAAAAACGGTTAATATTGCACTCGATCACTTCGATTGGGTACAGGCAATGCAAGACGAATTCCACGAGTTTGAGCAAAATCGAGTCTGGAGACTGATTCCCACACCAAAGGATGCTTATGTGGTTGGATTAAAATGGGTATTCGGGAACAAGATGGATAAGGAGAGGAATGTAATTCACAACAAGGCAAGGCTGGTAGTCAAGGGATATTGTCAGGAAGAAGGTATAGATTACGAAGAAACCTTCGCTCCTGTAGCAAGGCTAGAATCAGTTCGGATCTTTCTGGCATACACTGCTCACAAGAATTTTGAAGTCTTTCAGATGGACGTTAAATGTTCATTCTTGAATGGAGAACTAGAGGAGACTGTATGCGTTGAGAAACCACCAGGTTTCGTGAACGAAAGGTACCTTGATCATTGTTATATTCTGGATAAAGTCGCCTATGGTTTGAAGCAAGCTCCTAGATCCTGATATGAAACCCTTACTCGATTTCTAAAAATGTCCAAGTTTAAACATGGTTCGGTTGACCCAACCTTCTTTTGCAAGAATGAGGGTGACCACTTAATGATCGTCCAAATTTACGTCGATGATATCATCTTCGGTTCCACGAATCCTAGCCTCACAGCTGAATTCAGGAAGTTGATGGAGACTAAGTTAGAGATGAGCTCAATGGGTCTAATTAACTTTTTCCTTGGCTTGAACATTAGACAGGGAACTGAAGGCATATTTATCAATCAGGAGGCTTACACAAAGTCCCTACTGGCTAAGTTTGGCATCATGGGAGATTCCAAAGTAAAAGTTCCTATGGCATTTGGAACGAAGTTAACACCATCTTTTGAGAAACTGGCTGTAGATATGACCCTCTATCGTCAAATGATAGGGTCTTTAATGTATCTAATAGCTAGTAGACCAGATATTATGTTTTCTGTTTGTTATTGTGCCAGGTTCCAAGCTAATCCACGTGAACCTCATACGGTGGCTATTAAGAACATCTTCATATATTTGAAGCGAACCTCATCTCTCGGTCTATGGTATCCTGCTAAATCAAGATCTTTCATTCAAGCATTCTCTGATGTTGATCTTGGAGGATGTGGTTTGGACCAAAAGAGCACTACAGGCGGATGTCAATTCCTAGACGGTAAACTCGTCAGCTGGCAGTCCAAGAAACAAACATGCGTTTCACTCTCTACAGCCGAAGTTGAATATATTGCTGCAACATCTTGTACTTCACAGGTCATTAGGATACAAAACCAACTTAGAGACTATGGCCTAAACATGAAGAAGATTCCACTTTACTGTGACCCAGAAAGCGATATTCGAATATGTCACAATCCAGTGCAACACTCCAAAACGAAACATATAGCATTGAGATACCATTTCATCAAAGATCACGTTGAAGATGGTAATGTGGGAATCCATTTTCTTAGATCTGCTGATCAACTAGCTGACATCTTCACGAAAGCCCTACCTGAAGTAAGTTTTAATAAAATTCTCCAAGGCTTAGGAATGATCGAAGCTGAATCAGTACCGAAACTACTCTCGCCTCAGTAAAATTGAACAAGCGAAATAGAGAGAATGCTCAGTCTATTTCGGTTCCAGATTTTTCGGGAACCGAAATGAACCGAACGCGAAATAGAGCGAACGATCGGTCTATTTCAGCTCCTGGTTTTTCAGGAACCGAAATGAACCGAACGCTCAGTCTATTTCGCTTTGCTACTTTTAGGTGAGGTTTCGGTTGTATACTTTGTACACTATGTATATCTTTCCTTAATTCATTTCTTTTCATAAAACTCAAAAATATTTTCTTTTCTGTTTTTAATTCTTTTTTAGAAAATTCATAAAACTCAAAAATATTTTCTTTTCTGTTTTTAATTCTTTTTCAGAAAATTCATAAAACTCAAAAATATTTTCCTTTCAGTTTTTTTTTTTCTTTTCGGAATATTCATAAAATCTAAAAATATTTTTTTTGTTTCTTTATATTAAAATCAAAAATTCCAAAAATATCACTGAAAGGTATCATCGATCATTCAAATGATAAAGCTGGGACAGGTATGCATTTCTTTATCTTTGTACTAGCTAAGTGTCCCTAGAAGCATGCTGTTATATGTAGACCAAACCCTCAAAGACTTCAAGTGCAGCCTTACTGATTTGATATACACAAATTAAATCTTCCATCTCACATTGCGTTAAGAGTTTTCTGCTCGGTCCTTTGTATATAGCAGATGTACTTTCGGTTCTTTAACCTCCTTATCACTCTTCTCCATCTCATTTCGGTTCATCATCGTAACCCTTGAGACTCTCAGAATTTACCACTGAGGTTTATGGTTACATAACATTTGTGTTAATGATTTAGCTTCGTTTCACCACGTGCTAAGTGAAACCCAAAATCCAACACCAATAACAAATGACGGTGAACAATCAAATGTTCTAGTTTTCATCCATGTATTAACGAAACCACTTTAGTGGAAGGTACCAAGAAATATCTTTTTAATTTTTGTGTGATCTTTATGAAATTGTCTAACACCAAGGCATTTCTTCCCATAAGATCCAATTTATTTTTGTATTTGAGATTTCTACAAATATCACCAAGTCAATGAATATATTATCTAACCTACTTGTTTAATAGGCTACACTCGTCTAACAAGTACTTCATTCCACTTTCGGTCTTATGTCAAGTACTGAAGTTTGGTTGAAGCTAAGCCACCCTTTATAGCTTAAATTTGAAAAGATGGCTTTCAATGTTTCTTAATAAACATTTGATCGTATTTCAACGGGAAACCACACAGACACTTTTAAGTCTCTCTTGACTTTGAAGGAAGCGATTCGTGCCTGGGATCCATAGTTTCGTGTCTAAATAGACATCACTTAAATCCCACAAATACTTTGCTTTATTCCTTTTCTATTGGCACACTCTTGCACGAAGATCATTATGATTTTCCCAATTCTTGTTCGTGATACTAATGGCAATTTTTCAGATTTGATGCTTCGGTTGTAAATGCTATGGTGGTATACTATGTTAAAGGAGCGAACATAGCTAGCCTTATATGAAGCGAAAGGGTTTGTCACAATTTGAAAAGGAATTTGAAAAGTTTTCGAAGTTGAAATAGCGGTAAGAAGATAAGACTTCAAACCGGGTTAGTGGATAAGATTTGCAACGGGCGTGTGAATTTGAAACGGTTCCTAACATCACGCCTGATGGCGTCTTCCTAGGAAAACACAACTGTCAAATCGTGCTTTTTCAGGCGCCGATTCAGAAGATCGTCGAATCATTAACGTGGATTCTTTCTCTCTCCTAGAGATGGTATATAAGGTTTTCTCACACCCCTTGGACTACTTTATCAATTGACAACTCTCTCAAAAACACACCGGCGATTTTCTACTGTTCATCTTCCTCTGCACACCTGCAACAATAGCTGAATCTTCATCTGTTTATGAAAAAACTGCCCAGTCCTCTCTTCTCACCATTAAACCGAATCAAAACCTCATCATTGATCTCACACTTTTCCAGTATAATCCCTACATTCTGCAAGTGGTTGAATGCCTCAAATATTCACCACTTTTCGTAGCCCTAACCCAGGTGGAGTATGTTCCAATGTCGCTACTCTCTCAGGTATACTCAATCGCTGTCTACGATAAAGCCAAGGAGCACATTTTCTTAGAGATCGCCAATCAAAAGACGTCGATTTCAAAGGCTAGGTTTTGTTTGTTAGCTAAGGCTTGCTACCGACGACTCCATGATCAACCCTGATTCCATTACCAACGCTGAACTCTTCACAATGTTCTATGATATGGGGTACATTGAGATTCTCACCACATTCACAAAGTTCAAGAAATCATGTCTTCCTCCTTAGTGGAATGGTGTATTTACCCTCCTCTCTAATGGTTTATCGGAGAGGGTTGCAAGTTCTGATGGTGAGAGCAAGGCGTTCATAACCCTTCTCTACGGTATGTACCATAGGATCAACATGTACTTTGGATCTATCTTATGGTATCAACTGGTTCAATGTATTAGTTCTACTTCACGCTACTTTGAAATCTCTTGCGCTAGGTTTTGGACTCTTGTTACTCAATGGGCAATGGAGAAGTTTCACGTTCCAACAATGACAGAATCACTGATGTCGTCTATTGCTACTTTCCACACGATGAGGATACTTGTCTCCAACCCATCGAAGTTTCTCTTTATTAGTTCGATTGCAGAATCCATGTACAGGTGTGTTTCCGGTGAAAGCAAACTGATAACTACGTACAATAAGCTACATCCTTCAGGGCCAATGTAGCTTACTCCTGAAATGCAAAACTCCCTAGATGCAACAGATAAACCAGCTAAAAGAGGGAAGAAGCCTGAAAGAAAAGGGGATAAGGAAGGTCAATCCTCAAAAGTTTCTACTCCCAAGAAGCGAAAGTCTGAACAAGCAGCCCCTACTGCTTCAAAGACACAAAAGACCAAGAAGAATGCACACAAGATGAAGGCTCCTTCTCCTTCTTCAAGTGACTCTGACTACGTTCCATCTGACCCACCGCCCGAACCAGAGTCCAATGAAGATGACGTTTCTCAACACGAAAGTTCGTCTCGAGGTAATTCGCCTCCACCCTCACCAACTCATGAAGGTAACCGAAAATCACCTCCTACTTCTCCTACACAATCGGTTCCTACTACCATTGCTCCCTTCCCTCCTCCCATCTCATCTTCCACTACAACCTCAATTCCGATTCCAATCCCTTTATTCATTGGAGTTAGCACAACTACTACTACTCCAAACGAACCTCATGTTCATGTCAACGTAGCTGATACGGGGGCACCTACTACTGAATCTGAACCCCCAATTACCTCCAAACCTTTATCCCTACCTCCCTCACACGGGACTGACACTGTTTTTGGAGGAGAAGAATGGAATTTGATTCTACTTATTTTAGTCCATATCGAGTATAGAGCGATGATGATGATGACGCTCCTGTCACGAAGAGGCATTTAAAGGATCTAAATGACAAGCTTGATCAATTGCTTGCTTCCTCTTCTACTTCTAGTAATGCATACTCTGAAGCAGCTATCAAGGCTCTATTGGCAACCTTTGTCAAAGAGCATGACACTTCCATTACTAATGTTGTCAATGCTATCGATGCTTCCACTTCCACATGTCAGAAAGCTTCTATTGTAGTTGAAAATTAATCTAGTGATTATGATTATGATACCAATCGTAGTGGTGTTGATTATGATGGCATGTGCGGAATTAGGAAAGATCTAGTGATTCATCATACAAATTCAAGAACACATGGAGTAAATAAATCTTTGTAAGCTCTTATTAGATCTAGAAAGATTATACAAATGGGTTTGTATACAATTTCTCTATCTAGTCTAACACTCCAAAATGGACTCTTCTCTTTCTTACATAATGGGAGTCACTCACTTTCTATTTATAGGAAAGACTCAACCCATTTACACATACAAAGAGGAAAGCTTAAACACTACATCCAAGCATGACTTTGCACCCTAACATTCTCCCCCTCAAAGTTAGGATTGGATGTCCGACTTTAATCTCCAACGAGCTAGCGCGATCAAGACCAAAATCCCCCTCGAAGTAACACCGGTCTTCAAATCCGCAAATGAATATTCGACAAACCCGAGAAGCTTCGAATACCCATCATTCTCCCCCTTTTTATAATCAAAAAATGATTATAAAACCCACTAAGGATGAGAAGCGCCCGAGGAATCGACAATACAATACTCCCCCTTGATGTGTACCAAAAATGAATCACCAAAAATCTTGCACGGAAAAACAATCACGAAAAAGCCACAAAAATTTCCAATTTATGAAAATTTTTGACTTTTTTGGGTGAATGTTGCAAGATTTTTGAAAAACCGGGTAGATATTGTCACTTTCTGAAACATGCAGGGACCCGTTGCGCCAAAAACAGTCAAATATGCGAAACTCTAGCCCATTTGCGAAACCGGGCATAAAGCGTAAATTCACACAAACTACAAGGACCAGAACTGAAAATTCTGCAATTTCTCAGTTTTTATTGCCCATTTGCGAAGTTGAGTATAAACTGTCAAAAATGCGAAACTGCAGGTACTCATTTTGAAAATTTCTGCATGTTCTTCAAACATGCGAAGTTGGGCTACTTTTGTCATTTCGTGAAAAAATCAGGGGTGCAAACTGAAATTCTTTGTGTTCTTCCCCAAATCACCATATGCAGTGAAAACTTCGCAGGTTCCTTACTTCGCACGTGAAACATGAATGCGAACCATGTTTAAGAAAACTTCGCATCTTTATCCCAAGTAACCAAATATGCGAAATTGATTGAGACTCAAATGCGAACTCATGTTTGACACACTCAAATGCGAACTTAATAACACTATTGTCCAATTCTTCAACCATGCGAAACACACTCTTGATCTTTAAATTGATTCACCAAATGCGAATCCGGTTTGGTTCACACAAATGCAAATTGAACAAACATGGCAGATGCGAACCCAAACAAGATCAATATGCGAACTAATTTTTTTTCATTACAGCAACTCGATTCCCAAATCATTCTTCGCAATATCGACTGCCAGTAAACCCAAAATCACAAAATCGAACTTGTTATCCGTCGACCTTTCGCTTTTCAGTCAAGATCGACCCCAATAATCAAGCTTTCCTTTCTAAGTCAGGTATGCGAACTCGATTCTCGCTTGCAATCATCGACTTTCCAAACCATCAATTCAGAGTTCGCCTTCAAGCCTTTTACTTCGCATCGATCAACTCTTGCATTAACGTTGCTTTTCATTTACCACAAAAAGTTTAATTTCCAAGTCTCGTTCAAGATGCGAACATGACCCATTCACAGTGTTCGTTCATCACGAAGACAACTCATCCAAATTCGAAATTAACCTCAAAATTGAACTTGATTTCGACATCCACATCCCAAATGCAACCTGTATTAACACATTTCGGCCTCTAATTCATCGATTCACCTCTTAAATCGCATCTTTTTCACAATTTGACTTTTTAAGTCAACGAACCAAAAAAATGAAATCGATGATTCTAAAGTCCAATTTTAGATCAAAATGTGTTCCTTCAACAGTTCTTCAACATTCAGTTGTTCTTCATCAACAATTTCATCAAAATCAAAGTATCAATTTCCGATTTCTTCATATTAACTTGATCATAATCAATTTTGTGATCGAACATAACACATAGAATTGATTCACAAGTTGAGCTCGACTATTAGATGTTAGCGATTCAAAGAAATCGATAGAACTAAAACGAAAAGAATTCAATTACAAACCGACGCTTAAATGAAGAAAAGATGAAGAACAAATCCAATGGTACAACCAGATAAAGCTAGTGTACAAGTCAGGTGACGAACAGTGACATACGTCAACTAGAAGATATGAATCAATTGGCTTCAATCATTTAAATCATATTTAATAACATTTGGACTTATTGTTTTTAGATATCAGATTGAGAAGTGGGCTTTTGTTATGAATCAATGAACAGAAGATTGTTTGGGCTTGAACAAACGAAATATGAATATGAAAGGTAATATATCGAAATTTGGTTTTTAATTTTGATTGGATTTGATCTTAAAAAAAATATTGGATCAACAATGAGTTTGAAACAGATTAGATCCAATGAGGCAAATCGATCAAAAATGAAAAACGTAAAGCACGAATCGAAATCATGGACGTTTTGGAATCCATTTGAGAATTTGAGTTACCTTTTTCACGAATCGAGTTCCGTTTTCAACGAACGAATCAAATTTGGAAGATCTTGGTTCTTTTGTCGGAATGAGAAAATCTCCAAATTGAACATTGTACCACTCACCATGCGAGATGTACAACTTGTTCTTCGTGTTCTTCGTCGATCCAAGAACATCTTCAAAAGAACCACCAACACTTTTGGGTTTTGACTTCAAATTCAATGCAACCTTTGGAGATTGTTGCTTTGGAACCCAAATTTGCTTCACGGATTTTGGCTTCACAACATATGACGATTTTTGTGAGTAAACCTGCTTATTCTTCCGATTCATCTTCTTCTTCTTTTTCTTTCTCATCTTTTTGCATCTTGAAGACTTGACTTCATGAACAAACCCACTTTCAACAACATGAACATTTTGAGTTTGAATCAAATCTTTTGGAGTTTGATACTTGTGATTTTCTTGGATCACCGACTTCCGATAAGGAATCATTCCTTCAAACGAATCACAAGAACACAAAATATCATCAGTTTGAACTCCAATTGAGCAAAAAACTTTTTCATCTTGAGAATCAACTTGAAGTCCTTTTTCTTGAACATCAAGAACATCACATTGAACTCCATTATCAAGAACTTCAAGAAATTTAAGAGCACGAAGATCATTTGGGTCTTCAATAAGAGAAACATATTTCTTATTGAACAAATCTCTTTCTTCTCCTTCCTTTTGATTTCTACTACGAACTAATATGGACAAGGCAATTTTATTCAACCATGCAATCTTACAAAGTGGTTGAAATACCAAGCTTCCATGATCATCCTTCAAACCTCCATAAGAAACAAAATTACCCCATGAAATCAATTTGCTTAACAATAGCCCATAAAATTGATCTTCATTGACTTTGTATTTCACATCTTTAACTATCACAATCCAAGAATCATATGGAAAATCCACCATGATCACAAAAACTTGAAGATTTCTAGAGAGAGAAAGTGATTTTGAATGGGTTTTCTAGAGAGAGAAAGAAAAAATCACTTGAATTCTAGTGAAGAAAATCGAATTATGAATAGAATCAAAGATGAATTCGATTTCTAGAATCCAAAAACTCTCTAAAACACGAAGATCAATAAGAACATGAAGAATCACCAAATCAAAATCGCCATCAAGGATCAATTCTTGATGAAATCAAGAACACCCGCTCTGATACCAATTGAAGAGAATTGTTATCGAGATTATGAAAGCAATTATGATTTGAGTGATTGAAAAGTAAGAACATGAAGAGTAAATATTAATCAGATCTTATATTGATAAAGACTGATTACAAGAATAAGCAGAAAGGATATTTGCATTTTAAATGTTATCCTCTACTTCTATCCTCAGTCCCTATTTATAGGGAACCTGAGTGTACAAAAAATATACTAAGTCTAAACAATACGCTTCGCATAAAACTGACATAGTAAAATAACTAAAAATGCGAAACCAAACAAACACACAATTCGACTTCTACAATTCTAACCTCTACAACAGTGGAAGACTCCACTAAAGATTGCAAGCAAGCGACCGCAAACGTCGAAAAACTAGTTTCTGATGCTCAAAATTTTCTTGACTCTCTTCAGGTTGCAGCTCAGAAGAATGCCCAAACAGTGAATGCTTCTGTTGAAAATCTTACCCGCTCACTTCAGGTGGAAAAGAAGCATTTTGAGGAAACACGCAAAGCAATCCAGACTGCCAACACCGAGCTTCACACATCAGTTGATGCCCATCTCACTCAACTTGAAGCCGAAATTGCTGTGGAAAACAAGATAATGGATGAGCTGGATCGTCGTACCGCTCAGCTTTAAGCTCAGAACTTGAAACTCAAGATGGCAACTAAGGAAATTGAAGAAATCAAGTCAGAGCGAGCAGTGGTTAAAAGCTATGTTGGTGATGTGCATTCTATTCTATTACATCTTCTGGAAGCACATGACTCGGTCCTTACAATCTTGGCTCGACGCCACTTGGCTGAGAAACTGAGACATGCTCTAGACATTCTTAGCAGGATTGAAGGTGTTTCGGAGCCCGTTGTACCTCCGAAACAAGGGGGAGAAAATGTCACCCAGGGTCAATCACAACAACCTCCTAAAAGCAAACCCGTCACCCAACCGAAAGTCACTACTGAACCGAAGTGAAAGACCCCAACTTTCGTATTTCTGAAAGACCCAAACTTTCATACTTCACAATACTATTACTCCAAAACATGCTACTTGCATATTCATAAAAGCAATATTTTACATTGATAAAGAGGTTACAAACTACTGGATACAAACCGACTATTACAAAGTGTTATATATTACATAACTACCCAGGATATTGTAATTTATACAAACATAAACTGAAGTACAAAAGTATTATTACAAACTGTTCTAATTCTTTCAACAATATATGATTATACTGGTTACTTATCACCGGCAATTGTTAAACATTGATAGGGTAAGCGGTGACGCTTAGTGAGTTCAATAATAGACACAATATAATGTTATGTCATATATATACTTCAATATGGCAGAAGCAAAGAGAATCAAGGAGCAACAAAGGCATATGTGAATCATGTGTTAAGCTTTCCATATCAATCAATGACTTGATTCAAAGGTATACAATCAATGATACATAACAATTTCCATACTTGATATACATTAATAAAGCTTCGGCCCAAATGGCACAGAAGACATAATATTTATGATTAACATCTTGGTAGATTTGAAGCTTATAGCCATGTCTAACCATTTGCCAATGCCATAGAATAGAAGTCATTCTCTTACGGAGACATGCTCTACATGACCAGAGGCTACGTACCAGTACCAATGTGAATCTAAGTCCTTTCACTGATCACATGGTCAAATGTATTACTTTTGCTATAAAAATAGCGAATAAAATAACACGGGAAAATAACTCGGAATAATAACACTGAAAAGCACATAGCACATATAGCACATAACATACAATTGTTCCTATATATTGAACTCACCTTGAATTAACCGGGGGTCAAAATAGTAATTTGGACAGCGCTTCGGCTTTAAATATGACTTTCTATGTTGAAAACCGGGCTCTGCGAAGGTAGGGCTTCGAAACCGAAAAGATAAATTTTTCGGGGTCTTCGGGCACTTCGGGGCGTGTTTTGGGTGTTAAAAATAATACAGGGGCTTCGGGGGAAGTCAAAATACTAAAAATATTGAAAAAGGGTGAAAAAGTGCCAAAAATTCAAACTTACTCGGCAAGTCTCGCAGCCCCTATATATACTTGCGAGGTTCGGACCCGAGGCTGGAGGAGTCAGCAGCTGCGAAGGCCACGCGGCAACAGGAGCTCGGTTAGGAGGCCAGATGTCGCGCATGCGAGGCGGCAAGGTGCGAGGCTCGGAAAGGTGACACGGGGCGAGGTGCGTCGGAAGCTGGTTGGGCCGCGGCTTCAGTCGGATCCGGGTAGAGTGGCTACTGTTCATGCGAGATTCCCCAGGTCTTATCCATAATTTCTCGGAAATTGAGCCCCGATCTTCTAAAATCCATAACATTCGCATACGGGCTCCGTTTTTGACGTTCTTTATATGCACGCGTAGCTAAAATTATGATCTACAACTTTCGTTTAGACTTCGTTGGCTAATTTTGAATTTATTTTTTATATTATTATTTTTAACAGAACGGGACAGGTAAATACGTTAAAAATTCATAACTTCTGCATCCGACATCCGTTTTCGTCAGACTTTTTACCATTGTACTACTATTAACGAGACCTTCAATTCTCGTTTAGGTTGTGTCGGCTAAAAATCACTCGATCTAAAATACAAGTTTTTAGCCGTCTATTGCTAAGCCGAAACTTGTAAAAATCATAACTTCCCCATACGAAGTCAGATTTTGGCGTTCTTTTTATCGAACTTCTCAGTTTAACGAATACTACGACATTCATTTAGATTACTAAGGCTAAAAAATAGTTTATCAAAAACTCACTTTTTACGTCATTCGGCGCCGTGCCGGTTTTGTCGCAGATCTTCGATTGGTCATAACTTGTTCGTTATAACTCGGATTTCGATGAGGTTTTCGCCTAAATGTTTCTGAAGAGATTATCTACAACTTTCAATAATAAAATTTTACTTATTCCAAATTTTATATTTTCGCTAAATTTCACTATTTGACTTTTAATTGGAATCTCATAAGACTTCCAACATTTTCTGAGTGATTCTAAACGTAGTTTTACTTCATTTCTAGTAAAAACTAGCTGTTAGAACTCAACACTCAATTTCACATAATATTTCACAATTTTATTCATTACAAAACACGATTTCAAAACATGTATGTTACACGAAGGGTAATGAAGCTTTGAGCAGTATGAAGGACAAACAAAAGAAGAAAATTGGTGATGATGATGAGGATGAAATTGATGATGTGAATAATACAGAAGAAACAACATCCAAAACCATAAATCTCAAAGTCAATCCTGATGATCGAGAGATTGAGCAAAGGGTTTGTAAAGCTAAGGAAGAAGGTGATAGGGAGAGGAAACAAAAAGAAGCGAACGATGTATTCGAACAAAGAAAATCCATGTTCCCACTGTGGACTATGGAAAAGCTTCTGAAGGAGGTAATTGAAACTCCAAGCATACACTGGCTTGAACCGGTCCTTTCTTTCGATCTTGAGAATTCCAAGGATTCTCAATCTGATATGCCAATCACCTGAAAGGAATTCATTTTTCATTGTTTTGAGTCAACAATTGCCATTCCCTCTCCTGACCCGAAGGTTGATCGAGACCTGCTTGAATACTATCTTGCGTTCTCTCAACCTCAATACCCGACTTGGAGTAAACAGAAGATCACAACAGTCAAGGTGTTGAAACCCACTTCAGCAGGGAAGTTTATCAATATCAAGTTCAAAGTAACCCGAGGCTCAGACAGTTCGGTTCATATGATCTCCCTGGCTGATTTTCCAAATTTGAATCCTCATGACTGGATTCTCCTGAACAATATTTTGTTGACTAATCAACAAGAGTATGAGCCTATTATTGATCACATTAAGCGAATGTTGGTGTGCTATATTCTTGAAGTCGCAAAAATGGATCAGGAAATTGCCTCTACCTTGAGAAGGAAAGCCACTGTCAAGCCAATTGGGAAGGCAAGCGACATCAATTTAATGATGAAGGGTAAAATCGAGCCACAGTTTCATACAGTCATGTTCATCAGGGGCGAAGGTCAAAAATGCATGTTCGCTCTTGTTGACAAACATCTATTCTCCACTTCTTGCTTGGAGCATATTCTCGATATCATACACAGGTGCGATCAAAACAGTGAAGCCGATAAGAAGATGTTTTCAGATATGCTTCTGTGGTATATTAAATTTCGTCAAACTCTTCTTGCCATCATCCCCAAGTTGTTCAAGACTGTGAAGAAAACCACCGTTACTCAACCGAAGTTATCTCTCACCTCAATTGGCGCAAAGGGGGAGATTGTTGAGTATATGGGTTGCGCCATTGGGCTTCGTTAGTTCGGTCCATTTGTAATCATGGTTTGGGCCTGTCCAGCCGTGTTCTGTTTTTAGGGTTTAGTATATATAATGCACGCATGCATTATATTAATTACGCTTCTTGAATATTTCTTTTGACAAGTACTGTAACCCTAGAACGCCTCTAAAGTAGAAGTTCTTCATCGAGCTCTTCTGAGGTGTTGCTGTTTTAATCATACGACATTCGTTTGATTCATAGTGGTGTTCATTGTTTTCTACTACTTGTTATTATCTTATTGATATCTATTTGAATCTATCGATCTAAGAGAATATTATTCTTATCAATACAAAAGTGGCCGAATTGACCAGAGCCGAAATCCTTAGGGAAGCGATTTTTCCCACATGGATCGCCAACCCGGTGATGGTGAGGAAACACGACGGTAGCTGGCGCATGTGTATTGATTATTCAGATCTTAACAAAACATGTCCCAAGGATTACTACCGATTACCAGAGATAGACCAGAAGGTAGAGTCCGTGCAAGGTTTCTAGTGGAAATGCTTCCTGGACGCATACAAGGGGTACCATCAAATCCTGATGAGAAAAAATGACGAAGAGAAAACAGCCTTCTACACAGATCACGACGCCTTCTGCTACACAAAAATTATGTTTGGATTAAATAATGTCGGGGCAACCTACCAACGACTAGTCGATTCCCTGTTTGCCAACCAAATTGGCAGGAACATCGAAGTCTACGTCGACGACATGGTCATTAAAAGCCCGGACAATCAGAGGCTACTACACGACGTGGAGGAGACACTGCAAACTCTGGAAAAAGCTAAGATGAAGTTGAATCCCGCCAAGTGTACCTTCGGGGTAGAAGAAGGACAATTCCTAGGGTATTATGTAACAAAGGAGGGGGTCCAACCAAGCCCAACCAAGATAAGCGAGCTCAAGGAGAAGTCTTCGCCCAACACGCTAAGAGATACTCAAGGGTTGAATGGAAAACTAACGGTGCTCAATCGATTCATCTCCAAGTCAGCCGAAAAAGCCATGCCCCTGTTCCATACACTCAAAGGGTGCATAGAAAAGAATAACTTCCAATGGACACCGGAAGTCGAGTCCGCACTACACAAAATAAAAAAGGCGCTACACACTCCCTACCCTGGCCAGCCCGATACCGGGGGAAACGCTGCAGATCTACCTTTCCGCATCAAAAGATGCCATTTCGTCAGTGCTAGTACTTGAGAGGCAAGGATGGCAGCTCCCGATCTACTTTTTGAGTCGAGCCCTATAGGGGCCCGGAATCAACTATCAAATCATCGAAAAGATGGTGCTCGCCTTAATCTACGCAGCATTGAGGCTTCGTCGATATTTCCATGCCCATCAGATAGAGGTGTTAAGTAGCTGCCCGATCAAGCAAGTGCTTCTGAAGCCAGAAACATCTGGGCGACTTGCAAAATGGGCCATAGAGCTGGGGGAGCATGATATTAGCTATCATCCCAGGGTAAGCATCAAGGGACAAGCATTAACGGATTTCCCAACTTGAAATCCCAGGGGAATTCCAGCAAGAAATAATTGGCACGACCCGACAAGGGTGTCTAGAGGAAAAAACCGACCAACAGTGGACTCTCTACACGGATGGAGCCTCCAGCAAAGAAGGATCGGGTGCAGGGCTAATCCTAACCAGCCCTACAGGTGAAGAAATTACATACGCCTTGCGGTTCGATTTCCAAACCTCCAACAATGAAGCCGAATATGAAGCCTTGTTGGCTAGTCTCAGATTGGCAGTAAAAATGGGGGCGGAAAGGGTTATAGCTCTGACTGATTCACGTCTAGCAGCCAACCAAGTCACGGGAGAATTTGAAGCAAAAGATAAACGGATGGAAAGATATGTTGAGGCGGTACAGCGAATCACAAGCTCACTGAAGAGTTTCACATTAAAGCAGATCTCGAGGGGAAGCAACAAGCGAGCAGATGCCCTTAGCATGCTAGCATTAACAATGTTTCGGGCACCTCTCTAAGGAAGTTTTGGTGGAAGTATTAAAAGAGAGGAGCATCGACGAGCGCCAATTCGACTCCATGTCTATAGCATGACCCAACTGGATGACGCCTATCGTGGATTACCTGCAACATGGCATACTCCCCGACAATCACGGAGAGTCATGAAAAACAAGTATACGAGCTCCCCAGTATGTAATACTGGGGGGAGCGCTATATAGGAAAGTCCATACGGATCCACAGATTAAATGCATAGACGGTGAGTCAAGGAAGAAGGCCGTAAAGGAAGCACAAGTGGGGTCAGCTGGAGCCCATGAGGGAGCGCGGGCGCTCACAGGCAAAGTGCTATGCATGGGGCTCTACTGGCCAGACATACATCAAGACGCCGTTGAACTAACCGTGCGTGCGTGGAATGCCAGACCTTCTCGCCAGCTTAAGGAGTACCCCCATCTAAATGAACGAGTATAGCCAGCCTGTGGCCCTTTTATCAGTGGGGGATCGATATCATCGGCCCTTTCCCGAAAGCACCAGAGAAAGTGAAGTTCTTAGTCGTGGCAGTTGACTATTTCACGAAATGGATATAATACGAACTGTTAGCGTGTATCACCGGAAAGTAGATAATTAAGTTCATGTGGAAGAATATCATAACGAGATTTGGGACGCCCAAAGTTTTGATCAGCGATAACGGTTTACAGTTCGCTGAGAACCCGTTCAAGAATTGGTGCATCGAAAGTGGAATAGAGCAAAGGTTCACGTTTGTGGCGCATTCCTAAGCCAATGGAAAAACAAAGGTGTCTAATAGGAGGTTAGTACAAGTGATTAAGAAGCGATTGGGGAAAGCAAAAGGCAATTGGGTAGACGAACTACCAGAAGTCCTTTGGTCATATCGAACCACACCACGGACTAGCACAAAAGAGAAACCGTTCAGCCTGGCTTATGGGGCCGAGGGGATGCTGCCAACAGAAATAGTTATAAGGTCAATATGAAAAGTATTGTAAGGAGCAAGAAAACAATGAAAATCTAAGAGAAATTTTGAACCTCATGAAAGAACGGTGAGAATGCTCAAGTATGTGTCAGGCCGCCTACAAAAAAGTAGTAGAAAGATACTACAACCATCGAGTCAAAGACAAGGCTTTCCGGGTTGGGGATTATGTCCTACGAAAGAATGAGATCAGCCACGCACAACCTTGTGGGAAACTGGGCCAGACATGGGAAGGCCCATACAAGGTGATAGAGGCGCACTGGAAGGAAGGCAAATACTGTCACACCCCAAAACCGAGAACGGCGGAAACTTTCTGGGGCGGAGGACGTCATGTACAGTATCACAACACAGTATAATAGTAAACAAGTAAACAACATCATCCATTGCATTAAATAAATAATTTTAATACAACTGTGTTCTGTAGTATATAAGACACCAAAATATGAATCAAAATATAAGAGGAGTCTTGTATGCACTCCATCTTCTCAAAATCTGGCATCGGTACCTGTCTACTGATGACCTGAGAATACATGTTATTTTGAAAGAGTTCACCAGCTAGTGTCTATGTTTGTATCAAAATGTTTGAAACAGTGTTTGAAGTATGAGTTTGTAAACATTTGTAGTAAAAGTATGCGAATGTTTGTAAAAGTTTGTAACTCCTAGAAAATCCTATATTTTCTACTAAAAGTAGCCTCCTACCAAGGCACGACTGTTTTGTATGTTTGTTTCTCATAAAAGTGTGTAATTTTCCCAAGTGTAACTATCATTATCAAAATATAGTTTGTACATTAATGTTTAAGTGAAATGATCACTAAACAAATGTAAAGGGTAAATTAATGTAGTACTGTAGTGTTGTATTATAGGAACTACAGCTGTACTAACTACCTTAAACCAGATTTACATCAAGGTATTATGTGATTAATTGTACCATACTATCGACGGAAAACATGACATTGTAAGTCGTAAAAAGGTATGACGTTTGGCACCCGCAGACCTGCAGGTCTAGCTGTAGCTAGCAACAAGGTGTAGGATAGTCAATCCAGTATAGATCTATACGCAAGCTCGCGCTCTCCCTCCAGGAGATTCTGGCTATAACTCGGGCCATGACAATGAAGGCATGCTCCGATACAATGGATCACATTTATGTTATCGTATACTTGTATATGTAATGTATTGTTACTCTTCATAGTATCGTTGTATATGTTCTCTTTCTAGTATAGTTGTATATGTTCTCATCATAGTATAGTTGTATATGTTCTCATAGTAATAAGTAATGACTCATGAATGAACTAACTCCTTTATGCTTCATTGAACTAGAAGTAGTAAGTAGTATAACTCTAAACTATACCTATTATAGTTTATTAGTAAACTTGTTGAATGATTGAATGTACTGAACTGAGATAAGAGTCTTTATATCTATACATATATACATAATATATAAGTAAGGATTCAACGACACTCGGACAAACAACCGGGTACTTTAAGACCACAACCAAACAAGGACAAGAAGTGATATGTGTATTTTTATATATATTTATGTATAACATATCTTAATATTTTAGCATTTATTATTATTATTTAGAACTAAAATATACTTAATATGCTTTGAAATATTTAATTACAGTTAAAATGGGAGATGGAATGCAAAAGAAAGAGAATGGAGCTGAAAAGATGCAAAAAGGATATTGCTGGCAGATTAACCCCTCTTCAGTGTTTCGGGTATATATGATGACTCATAAGTCCAATTGACGAGATTCAAAATGTTCTGGAAACTAGACGAAATTTCCTACGACTTATGTGACAGGGACTTTTTTCTAATTCGGAACTTATCTTATCCAAAATCGGCCTTGAAGATGAAGCATAAAAGCTGGACGGAAATTCCCTCCAAGTTACTTGTTCCCCAAGCACCACTTACCTTATTTTTATTTGCCTAATCCCTAAGCCACATTAGTTTCCTTATTCCAATCCAAGTCTAATATTCTATATTAATTCCATCTCCATTCAACTATAAATACCCCATATCATTCCACCATTTTTAATAATCTATGATATTCTACTTCGACTTGTGCGACAAGAAAACTTCATAGCTGCCGTTTTGAGGGTCTAAAAGGCGGCCGAAGGGCCGTTAAGCTGATATGGAGCAAAGATCTAAGAGATTAGAGAGTGGATTCATGTCGGTAATCATGTGGTTTGTATCGTGACCATGTTTAGCATTCCACTGTGATACTACTATGTTTTTACTTTCTGATTTTAGTATCAAAACCATTTGCTTTGAGTTTATGTTTAGATAAAACCTTGATTTGTGGATTAATTGCTATATTGTATTGTTTTATTTGTGTTTAACTTATCTTGTTAAGTTTGTTAAAAGATCCTCATGTGTTAATGACAATTATTTTCTGTTAATTATTAAGTATATCGTGTTGTATGAACGTTTGCTTGATTGCTTGCCTCTTATGATTTTGATGACCATCAAGATTATATGACTAGGAATAGTGAACATGAAACTAGGGTTAACTAGGAAATAAGTAAATTAATGTGTGAGCATATGTGACGACCAACCACATATGAGCTAATTGAATTAACCAATTCAATTAACTATTATTACAAGTCTTTCTTGATACGAACTGAACACTAGGAAACATGATAGTTTAATCAATTGATCACTGCTTGAATTGACTTGTTTGCTAAAGGATTAGTAATAATGAAAATGAACCTAATCTTTTAGAAATCGGTGAACATGAATAAATAAATCTGTGTGTACAATTTTCTATGATTTTAAGGTGTAATCTATCTAAACCAAAGTACCTAAAGAGATTTGTCTTCCTGCCAGTTTATCGAGATTTGCTATTTAGTTATCCGTTTGAAATTTAATTAAACATTTATTTATTCCTTTCGTATGTTTTGTAACCTATAATCAGTTATTTTAAATTAATTCACTATCGTTCCCCTTGTGTTCGACACCCTTGTTTATCAAAGCTATACTATACTCGATCGGGTTCACTGCCTGTAAGGTGTGGTTTAGATGCGATAAATTAGGACTTATAAATAAAAAACTAGTGCATTAAATATACACATCAGGAAGTAAAGTGGGTTATCTGTCCTAAGTCCTTCAAACCTTATTTATATAACTATATATGTAGTAGACATGGTTTTAACAATATATAAGTTTAAAAACTGTAAAAGAAAGGTTTAGTATATAAAAGTGAATTTGATAAAGGGTATGACATGTAAAATAGTTTGATAACAGTTTAAAGTCATTTGTTTGGTAAAACAGTTTAAAGCATGAAAAATTCATATGTATGTTGGTTATTAATCACATGTGATTGATCTAATAACTAACATGGTTCAACTTGTATCCCCCCCATAAAGCATGTAAAAACATTTCAAAAGTTAATTAAGGGGTATGAACTTACCTGTAGTGAGTGGTTTGAATGAACTAATGATATAGGATTGCTAGGTGTCAAGTGAAGACTTGTACACACCCAAAGATCCTAGTTGACATATAATAACACATATATGTATCCAATTAGTTTTAAAACAACTAATTAACAAGTTTAAGACATCCTAGGACATGTTAAAACAACTAATTAACAAGTTTAAGTCATAAGGATTGCATCTAAGTGTTGTAGGACATTGCTATTGAGTTTAGGGTTCAAGGAAAACCCCTTATTGGAGTTTACGGTTATATGACCATCACTCAATGAGTTTACAGTCGTAAACTCATGAGTTTACGGCGGCAATCTCATGCTTCCTTGACCATTTGTTGTTTTGAAGCTCTACAAGTTCCTAGGAGTATTTCCACTTGAAGTATAAGTCTACGGAAGAGATTAGGGCACCATTTCACTCCTAAATGGAGTTTACGGTCCTTAGACCATTTTCCTTTGGGTTTACTACTGTAAACCCATATGGTTGATGGTCGTTTGATGGTTTCAAGCCCTTAACTCATCAAGGAAGGGATCTAATCAAGTTTCCAAGGATTAGGAGGGACTAGGCACACTTTGGCACCACTTTTTGGGGTTTACGGTCCAAGAACATCTTGGACCGTAAACACCTTGATATTGGTGTTTATTGGGTGTTTTCTTGATGTTTAGAAGTGTAACAAGCTCTATAATACTCTAGGATAGAAGTACTTACTATGTAGAAGCTTGAAAAGGTGCTAAAGGCCTAAGAACACTAGTGTGTGTTCTTGGTGTTTTGAAGATCTAAGTAAAACACGAAAATGAATGGATGAAATGATGTATAAACACACTAGTTATGATGCTTATAACAACAAATCAAGTCGAGAAACACTTACATTTTCGGGAGATCGGGTGAAAGACGGGATGATAGTTGAGAGAGTTTTGAGCCTTGGGATCTTGGTTTTGTGAAAAATGGCAAATAATGACTAAGTGTCATATATATACCCCCACACTAGGGTTTACGGCCGTAAACACCCTTGTTTAGGCCGTAAAATCCAAACTCTTGGAGTTTTGGAATTATATTGTTGCACAATAAACCTTAGGGCATCCTCTCTCCTGATATTTCCTGAAGTACTAAACTTAAGACCCTCAAACTTAATCCAAAAAGCTTGAAAGTTAGCAGGAACTGTTCTGACTTCTATTGAATTGAATGGTTGTACATAATAGAAATTTCTGGTTGTCACAAATACCAAGGACGTGGAACCCAAGGAACTTGAGAATGTTCCACTTTTGAACAGAACCACAAGCCCCCATACAGAAGGGAGGACAACAAGTCACCACTGTCGAGAAAAATTACATGCCCCTATGTAGAAGGGAGGACGATGAAACATCCCTTGGCCGGACTGATCACCCGGACCAACAGGTGGACGCTCAGAGTAGTCCGATAGGGAATTGTAGTGCAAAATTAGCATGTATTAGAACTACATAAATAAAAGAAAATGCATTGACCTCAATATGTTGTGTTATGAGTATGTCTAACACATATATACAAACATGACATAGAGGATACTTAGTGAATCCACAACGAGATGGCAAATCTCGAAGTAAGCAAACATACTCAATAAAACAACACAATGTGGTGAACTCAGCATAATTAGGGATCAAACTCAGAGAGGAAGCCATGTTGGAAACACATATGAAGAAGAAGGGGGAAAGAGATGAAGGAGGAAGATAGAAATTGAAAAAAACCACCTACAAGCATTAAAAGGAAAAATGCAGGACTTACGAAAAACCCCTTGACATGGCTGACGTAACCGTCACACACACGTTGAAGCGTCACATCGCCGAAAATGAAACGATGACCAAGTAAAAGCATGACACGTATGCCAACAGTTAAGTCCAGAGTGTCATAGCTAGATAGCACACTCTATGACTACTGGACAGGGGGACTTGATGACGCGTCCCTCAGAGTGGTCCAGAGACAAGAAAACCCCCGACGAGAGCAGTGAAGTCCTGAACATCATAGCTAGCTATCATACTCTATGACTACTAGACTGGGGGACTTGATGACGCGCCCCTCAGAGCGGGCCAGATACAGGAGAACCCCTAGCGAGGAGTTCCTAACGAAGCATGGGCTAGCGAATCAGCCGCCCTAACCGCCCGAGACCCACATGAGGCAACCGCGTGGGAAGTCTGCCCTCGCCATGGGTTGTCCTCAGCTACAATCCAAAGATAACAGCTCCATGAGACAAAGAGCATGGCCAGAGCATTATCACCTGGACCAATCGTTGGACCGGACACGAAGGTGGAACATGGTCCTCCAATAAGGGCGACGGATCCTGTCGGGGTCACAGTCCTTGTCCCTTGTACAGATCGAGGAAGATCCTCAGTATAAAACGATGGTCACTCTTCCTTGGGAGTTAAGCTATTCTCTCCCGATCATTCACCCTCCTATTTCCATACTCCTCCCACTAACTTGACCATCGGAGCGTCTTTACCTCCCCTCGGAAGACGGCTGACATTTCTTCTTTCTTTGTGACCTCTCAGGTTCTATTCTATCAATCATCTCCTGGCAGCGATGGTGGTTCAGAGCCAAGTCGCATCAATTGGATTATTATTTATATTTAATTATTTTTATTAGTTTCTTTTTTAATAAATTATTTCTTTTTATTGGATTATTATATATATTAAAAATCATTATGTTAAATAGATAATATTTATATGTTAAAAAATATTACTTTATTTGATTATTAATTTCTTTTAATTTTTTTATTAGATTATAATTTATTAATAATTATTATTTTTAATATATAATATTTATATATATTAATAATTATTATTTTGATGGATTACTATTTTTTTTAATTGTTTTTAATTTCTTTTAATTGTTTTTTATATTATTTTAATTCAAAAAACCCAAATAATAAATCTCACCCATCCTAAATCTTCTAATTTATTTTAAATATTTGAAAGATAACATAATTTGGAGAACATCACCACCATCCCCCAGTCCGGTAATGGTGGGATGGGTGAGATTTTTTTTAAAATAAATTAGGATGGTGGTTGTATTGTCTGAAAAAATGAATTAATCCAAATAGTATGGTGAGGGTCGTGTGATGAATAACTTTAGTGAATGTGTGATGAGGGAGATGTATAATGTCGAACAAGAGTCAGAACTCTATAACACATTGCAAGAGATCTTAGAGAGTGACTAATATGGGAATTGGCCTTCGACTGTGGTACTATTTAATTGTATTTGGTTTGATAACAAAGACGGTTTAATAGTCAACAAAGACAAGTTGATTAATGTCAAACCCAACTCTCGACTTCTGTCACGCCCCGGAACCAGATGTCGGAAACGTCTGGGGGCGGGCGACTTTATCTTGTAATATCATCACAGTATATATAAATGAATCAAAGACAACATCATCATTGTACATGAAATATAACAACCATCATAGTTTACATCAAAGTGTTGGTTCACAAATTACGTCCCAAATGTTAAATGTATGATGAAAACAAAAATACAAAAAAAGTCCACATTTCCTTGATGACCGACCTGATTAACGAGTCCCTGAGATACGAGTTATTTTGAAATTGTCAACATATATAATGTTGGTGATTTCATAAGCATGTTTGTATGAAAAGTTTTGTATCATTTTGTAAACACCAGAAAATCCGATATTTTCCTGAAAGTAGTTGAGAGTTGTGTTGCAAATCTAGTATTAAAGCATGCGTGTTCCTGTTTTGACAGTGTATAAAGAGAGAGATCTAGAAAATCCTATATTTTCCCTTTGTAAAAGAGTGGTGGTCTTAAAAACCTAAGACCCGAGTAATGTAGAAAATGTATAGTTCGTACAATGTATCAAGAGTATAGTATGTGTATTCTGTAAATTTATTATGTTTGTTAATCTCTATGTGAGTCACTATAACCATACTTTAAATGACTGATATGCCTGTCATGACATTCTTTAGGCGTCGGTTACAGTAAGACATTTGTCACCCTTGATTGGCCCGTCTAGCTGTAGTGAAAATCTCGGGTGCGGGGGTGTCAACCCCGTATAGATATCTGAAAAAATTCACGCTCTTCCTCCAGGGGACTCTGGTTATAACTACAGGACTTATGGTGTACATGTAACGCCCGTAGATCCGGGCTAGTTAATTTAGAGATAATAGGGGTCGAAAACGAATTTTTGACAAAATATTATTTAGAATAAATAATCTTAACCAAGTTGTAGAATACGTCTCAAGGGTTCCGTACATATAAATAACGTTGAAATCCGAGTTATAACGAAGAAGTTATGGTCCGTCGAAGTTTTACGGCAAAACCGGCACAACACCGGGAGACGTAAATAGTGCATTTATGATGGAGGACTTTTTAGCCTTAGAAATCTAAACAATAGTTGTAGTATACGTTAAACCGAGAACATACAAAAAACGAACGCCCAAATCTGACTTCGTATGAGGAAGTTATGAATTTTCTAAGAATTGGCTTAACAGTGCACAACCCGAAACTTGAATTTTAGATCGAGCGGTTTTTTTCCTGCGCGACCTAAATGAGAATTGAAGATATCATTAATAGTAACTCAACGGTAAAAAGACAGATGAAAACAGAGTCCGTATGTAGAAGTTATGAATTTTACGCGGATATTTAACAATATAATCTCCTCGTACCGTTAAATTTAATATCGGTCGAGAACCAGCAGTACTCCATCCCCCACATGGTTGCCTTATTTGACATGAATTGCTAAGGAACCCCCGAAGCATGTGTTTTCACCCCGATGAAAGTCCCTTAGACTGGGTCCCTTGTGTTAGATGTTTGAGGGACGTAAAGTGAGGATAACGGGAACGAGTAATCGGGTTTGTTTGGTTTGATAAAGTTAATAAACTTATTTATTGTGGGTTGAAAACCCTATGTACTCACCAGGTTTCCCAACCTGACCCACTTAGTTTATTTATATCACAGGTGTTGATATGAAGTCACATTACACTGAGAGACTAAGGAGATATTAATCACTAGTGATAATGAATGTAAGTTCTGTTTATGCTTATGTTTCTGTATTGATGATGACATCCCAAATGTTTTAAAATGAATAAAACTACTTTTCTTCGGAAATGCTTTGATAACGTATTTATCAAGTTTTACTGGGAACAAATTCCACAACATTTTTATTAAAAGAGGTACTCTGATTTTTATAAAGCATAAACAAAATCGGTCTATTTTGGCTGTGAAAATGGGGATGTCACAGTTGGTATCAGAGCATTAGTTTAAGCGAACTAGGAAAATGGATTTATTTCTAGACTTAAACTTAGAATGCTAAGAAAGGATTGTGAGGAGTGTGTCTAATAAAATTTAGGTAAAGCACCTGAATAGACACAAGCACTAGCTAATTTAGGGAAAATTCCTAACATGCTTTTATGTGCTAAATGATTTATGATATGCATTGTATGATCGGATCTATGGTCTGTTGCTGGCATATAACTTTTCAGAGAAATAGGGAGAATTACATGTTGATCGTAAATAAAATCTTTCCTATCTTAATTCTCGTCGTTGCACACCGAACGTCTGATTTGGTATATAGATCGAAATGGCAAGAACCTGTACTAGAGCCGGGAATGCAAATGGGAACAGAAATTAACTACCAGTGATTGAACAAATACCTGTTGTAGCAGATGCTCCTGAGCCAATTACAATGGCCGGAGTACAAGCCATGATACAGGCTATGTTGGCTGAACAACAGGAAGAGATGAGGCAAATGTTGCATGAAAATAGGGACGAACCTACAATGCCAGTTGAACAGCCCGAATTGAACAATGGGCAGTCAGAAGGAGGGAACTACAGTGGGACCGTTGGTCAAGCCAACCCTCCAATAGTTTGACAAAACAACAGTATGATGGAGTCGAGAGGAATGGATGCAAGTACAAGGATTTTCTGACTTGCAAGCCATCGACTTTCACTGGAAAGGAAGATCCGATCGTAGTCATGGATTGGATCTCGTAGATGGAGTTAGCTTTCATGACGTGTGGTTGCAGAGGCAAGTGACATACCACCTTTGCAGACTCTGAGCCCCAATGAGCCACTGCAACTGACATGGGCAGAGTTTTTGGTGCAGTTCAAACGTAAGTACTGCTCAGCCCAAAACCTGCTCGAGTTAGAGAACCAGTTCCTGACCTAGAAGAAAGGAAGCATGTCAATTGATGAATACACCAACAACTTCACAGAGAAGATGGAGTTTGCCTTGCGTCTTGTTCCGGATAAGCTGACGAAAATTGACAAGTACACAAAGGGACTTCCATGGGAGTATGTGGTGCCAGTGCGTCAGGCACCTACTCTGGAGGCAGCTATCTGGGTTGCCAAGTCTGTGGAGGATATGATTAAGGGAAGAGCTGCCAACAAGATTGAGGTTGGCGAAAAGAGGAAGTTTGAGGGGTCTACGAGGCCCAATAAGAAGATCAAGTCTGGTTCAAAGGAGTTTAGTGGAGGTGGAAAATGTTGGGTTTTGAGCATTCTAACACTCCTAATTGTACATGCAACCCTAAATACCTTGGATCTATGTTTTCTCTATTATACATGCAAATAAGAACTTCCAAGGTATTATCCTAATCTAGCATACAAAACAATAGCTATAGCAAGATAGAATACATACCTCTTTGGTGTAGAAAGTCTTCATGAAGCTTGAGTGCCAAGTGCCCCAAGTGTGACACCTCTGACCTTTGTCAATGACTTGTCCATTAGATAAGGGATCATATATTCCTCCATTCTAGATATCATATGGACTGAGACATGGATTATAATCATTCTCTCTGTCCATTTGTTGTTTCCCGATTTGCGATTTATGACGACTAACTAATTGAACAAATCAAATCAGTCCTGGCCCGGCCGAGCACTTCCATTTGTCATCATCAAATCATCGAGGGGCCCACAGATATCGCTTTTATCCCGAAGGTAAAAGGAACGGATAAACTTCGACTCATATGGCTTGTTCTACTACTTGTTGAATCATACACAAAGGCACGTTTTATAACACCGAGTTACCGTATGCTTTTTCGTGCAATCAATGTGCAACCAACTCATAGTAACAACTCATATCTCTAGGTTTAAAGAATATAAGATATTATCGTCTCATGATCACTCGTGATAAGATCCATGAAGTGATTCCAATGAGCGCGGGTTGAATCCAATACTCAGAACTTATGAGCACTCATGAGTGTTGTAGCCCTTTGTCCAACACCTTAGACCTCTACAAGCCGACCCATGACAGTCTTAATTCATATCTACTTCCAACATATGACCGACTGTGGATGGTTTGAATAACTTAGTCATTCCGAAAGAATAACCCAGTTTATTCGCGAAGTCAAAACATGCAAAATGAAACACAATAATAATTGAATCCAATATGGTATCAACCCTTTGAACATAAATAAAACACCTTTTATTTATCACCATATGATTACACATTATTCATTGTATACTGTTTCAGCTATCAACTTTATTCTTGAATTTAAAACAATAGTTGTCCCATGCTCCAAGCATGTACACTATGTTTTCTTAAACACTAGTCATGCCATACACCAAGTATGCATACTATGTTTGTCTATGATCTTTACTTTGTGAACTAGATCAATTGAACATAACTTCAATGATTCTCTTTTCACACTCGGAAATGCTTACCGCAAATGCAAGAATTCCAAATTCATGCCATTTACTGAAATCTGTTAGATTCTAAACTTATATGCATTGATCCTCTTGTAACGATTATGCACAAACTCACAAAGACTTGGCAACAATCATTACAGAGTATTCCAAAGGAGATCAACTCCTTGGAAATATCCTTCTTGCATTAAGTTTCCTTAATCTTACACAGATTGAAAATTCTAACTTTGAAACATTTCCAGATTCCATTTTGACTATCACTTCTGAAAAAGAGTTGCCTCCTTATAGATTATGTCAATATGGTCCTTCCAGAATTATCACTGTACTTCCAACCGTCCTTGAGCAAGCAATCTTTTGTAAACCTTAGATTGTTCTCGACAATTGTTTAATCCTTTTAGTCATATCCAGTTCTAAACCTTTTTCCCTTCTTAATGCCCTAGGCATTCGGAAAATTTTAGAAAGGATGATTATAGCACATGTAATCGATCCTATATCCGAAGCATATGGGACACGATTCATGATGTCTCACATAAAGACTAAACCAGTCTTTTGCTATAATATGTCCATTTTTATTTGCCAAGTTCTCATAATTCAGATTATGAAAAGGGATGCCGTAATCATAATCGAATTTTAGAACGCAAATAATGGACCCATATACAGAATTTCCTTATGTTGAGTCATTCCAACATGAAATTCATATATATTTCCTTGACTAAATGATTAAAACCTCACGATCTAAGCTTATAGATTTGAGATGAAGTATAATTTCCTCTCCCTTAATTATAGCAAAACAACTCTTTCCCAATTGAAACTTTTGTTTTCTATAATTAATATTGCTAACTTGCAATACTCATCATAATTATCATGCTCCCACTAACATGATGATTATTAGCATAACACTTATGCTCCCACTAGCTTTGACATGTACTCAAAAATCAGCTAACTTTCTTACCAAAGTTCAGATTTCTGATACTAGATTGTTTTGATAAAACTTTATCAAAATCATACACCTTCCCTTAGATAGCACACTTGTGTGTCTAAACAATTATGAAGAGGGATGCCGTAATCATAATGGTTAGACCTTTTTTCCACTTCTCACAAGTCCAGGTTAGTGTGCCGGTAAACCACACACGCTCCACTAACGACTTTGAGAATGCAAATATCACAATTGCTATCTAGCTAAAATCTACTTAGTGAAAGCGTTTCCTCACCATCATTTTCATGAATCGGAGGGAAACCTTATGACACTTAGATTTAATGGTGTATGTGTTTTTATCCATGTGAATTGTCAAAATCATAGTCACAAGACAAGGATAATGACAAATCCAAAACCATATGGATTGAACTCAATCTTAATTTCTTGCCACCTGGCAGCTTAAGGGCCTACCATTGCTTCCAAGTTGTTGTGCAACAAATTGAGAACTCTAAGAACTCATATGCATAGCCAACTTTACTGGAATGGGCACAGAATATGTCAACACGATAGGTTGTAAACCTCAAGTCGTGTGCTAGTGAAGAACTTCAGGTTTTATTCTTGATTAGTTCTTGAGACTTTCAAGACCTTTAAGACTCCCACTGTCCTCTTGACCTATAAGACTCCCTTGTTAAATACCCAAGAGATAGTGCGGATTCTAATCAAGAAAAACACTTTACCCAATTGGCCTAAGTTGGTCTTTGTTTTATCCAAAACATCACAACTTACCAATTTCAAATGTACAAGAGTAGAAAACTTTTACTCTTACATTTGACAAGTGTTTTAAACCTTCTTTAAGACATGTCACTCAAGTTACAATCTTGGAGTATGACTCTAAGACTTGTATTAGAACGAAGTATGACTCATCTTCTTGATTTAACCATTTCAATAATTCAAGATCCCTCTTCTTAGTCATAAGAATGCACTAAGATTTCCTTAGAGAACTAATTGTGCTATGGTTTCTTAATGATTAAGATGATCACCAAACTGATACTAAAGTACTCTCCCATCTTTTCAGATTTGAGAAACTTTTATCCTTCTGCCTAAGTTGATTCTTCTTATTCGCTCTGCCATACATTGGGACCTTTTCCAATGTCTCAGAGTTACACTTAAGCTTGTAAGTATAATCATATTTACTGAGCTTTAGTAAACTATGACGAATAGTCTTATCAATCTTTTGTGGTGGACTTGACCAGTGCACAAGACTATGTACTCGATCCCTTAGTCCATTACTTGACTCACACATCCATGTGATCGAGTAATTAGTCTTAATTTTCCAATACTTGAAAGTTCTCATTCATCATGCTATACAACTTGCATGATTCCAAGTTCCGGTCCAAATGAAACTTGGGTGATGAGAATCTTTCCTTATTTGGTAAATATAGACATTACCACAAATGAAAGAATCAACTTCATATTTCCACTCTTGCTCTTAATGGAATCACATAAGCAACAATTTTTCCTCAAATGCCATTGTAAGGATATTTTAAAATAAATAAAATAAAAATTTTCTTTTATTTTAAACTTTGCGGAAAACTTATCCTTACAATCCATATGAAAACTTGTTGTTACCTATTCCTAAGCAATATCTCATAACTCCTAAGAGGTAGCTCAAGAATCCGATCTTCAAACTATGCGATAGAAATCCATCTACGCCATCAGATTCAGCATATTCTTTCTTTAAGTTTCTTCACTTTTCTTTGATTCTTAAAACATCACCATGTGACCCAGTCACATCATGTATCAAGAATCTCAGAATAGAAACTTAACAGAGTTAGATAGCGGACTTTACCTGAAGTAGAGTCAAACTTATTGACTTTAACATCCTTAGGTAAATTTGGCAGCTTCGCAACCAATGCCCCTTCCTTTGGCAATATAAACATATGGACCCTTTGATAATGGTACACGAGACTATCACAGACTTAGCTTTTCTCTTTACCATTTGGTCAACCGAGTTGACTATGGCCGATCCCTTTCCACTGGGAAGAGAAAGCTTTACTAGATATCCAATGTCATCATTGTCAATGTCCATAAAGATTTAGGAAGTTGATCTTAGCAAATAGATAAGATCATTAAGGGTCTTGTCATAGTCTGTTTCATAGGTGTCCCAAAGGAACTCACTATGTGACTTAGAAAGTGATTGAACCACCAACTTTATCAAGACTTTGACACCCAACTCTCCCGGCTTGTCAATATGTGACTACATCTCCAAGATGTGTTCACACCTAGACCTTGCCTTGCCAATAGGGCTTGAGTGACCTTAAACTTTTCAAGAACTTGTGGGTTGGGGAGAATAATTGGAGGAGGTGAAAGAAGTATGATATCCATGGGACATCATCTTCATTAGGAAACCTTGTTTCAAGAGATTTGGGAAGATCATAGGTGTCTATTACAGACATCTTTTGGGAGATATTCAAGATAGTTGATTTAAAGTCCTTAATATGACACCCAATATGAAATATTAAGGCTAGGACCCAACAAACTATTTTATAACTTAGAAGAGGTATGCCGTAATCCAAGCTATAAAATATTTGAAGGTAGGTGAATGACGATTCAGCAATTTCCACCAAGATAAACGAAACGTATTATTAGGTTTTAATTGGTTTTGAAACTCCTAGATCTTTGAGATTCATTGAACTTTTCAAAGGCATGTTTCAATCTCGAGTGTGCCCTTCAGGTTTTGTGACTGGGATGCCGAGGATCACAAAACAAGGTGTGAAGTAACCATGCAAATTACTTGGTACCCTTAAGTGTTTACCCCTTAATCGATGTGCCGGTTAACCACACGCGCTCCATCAATACTATGATAAACATTAAGTTACGCTTTGCCTACCTTGTTAAATACGCGTTAGTGTGCCGGTTAACCACACACGCTCCACTAACCGACTTAAACAAAGTGAAAAGTGTAATTTCATGGATTAGCACCTTATTCACATTTTTCCTAAGTAACTAAGATTGGGTATTATTAAGAGTTTAGTTACTTAGTATTTATCATTAATACTTTTAATGAAGGGAGAATTTATAAGTCCTTGTCTTACCCGTTCGGCTAACGACCCTCCACCGGTCAAGCAAGCGGTGGGTGAGAGTGGACACCCATTAAGTTGCCATTTTATAGGCAACAACCTTATACCCACCTTATAGACCGGCTTCGTGAATGAGTCGTATTAGCGGTAAGACTGACTTTACTCTTATACATATATATATATTATTAACTTATAATATTATAAAGTATAAGTGTTGAATTTTAACTTTTAAAATTCTAAGGGCTAACTTGGAATTAAAGTATTCATAAGTGAAAACTTTTCAAATTCCAAAACTTGAGGGCAAGTTTTGAAACTATTCAAAACTAATTAATTCCATAACTTATGTGTTTAAAGTAGTTTTAATCCAAAAACTCTTCAAGTTCCATAACTTGAGGACAAGTTATGGAAGACTTTAAACTAATAAAAGAACTAACTTTTTCTTTATTTTATAACTTATGGATTTAATTATGGTTACATATTTTTCTTTTAATGAAGTGACTCTTGAACTTCCATAACTTGAGGACAAGTTATGGAGTCATAAAAAATTATTCAATGACACAAGACTCTTCATTTTGTAACCATTGCCAACTTTTATGAGCTTTATGAAACTTAAATGTGACTTTTCATATAACTTGAGGACAAGTTACACAAACACATTTTAGAATCAACTCTTAGATTAATTTGGATTGAAAACAATAATTTCACTTAACTTTTCTATTAATCTAAGCAACTCATAACAACAAGATAATTCAAATCAAACTTTTTTCATGTAATTAGTCTAAACCTTAAACTAATACAAAACATGAATCTATTGACAATTATCTTTGAAAATGGATTAGCATGAACATTACCACATCAAAAACAAGTTTATAAGTTCAAAACAACTTAGGGTAATGTTCCTAGTCCATTTCTAGCCAAAAAACTCGAAAATATGCTGTCTGGGGGTCCAACTCGTCGAGTGCATGAACCAACTCGGCGAGTTGGATCGATTTCATCACTTTTTAGGCATGGACTCGCCGAGTCTCCTGATGGACTCGCCGAGTCTGATGATCAGACAGCAAGAAATTCGATTTTTTAAGCAGTTTTGCAAGTATAACAAGAAAACAAGCCTAGGCTCTGATACCACTGTTGGGTTTTGAGCATTCTAACACTCCTAATTGTACATGCAACCCTAAATACCTTGGATCTATGTTTTCTCTATTATACATACAAATAAGAACTTCCAAGGTATTATCCTAATCTAGCATACAAAACAATAACTATAGCAAGATAGAATACATACCTCTTTGGTGTAGAAAGTCTTCATGAAGCTTGAGTGCCAAGTGCCCCAAGTGTGACACCTCAAATGGTTCACACAACACCAAATACACTTGGAATAACTTAGAGAGAATTCTACACTTCATGAAATCGGCTTGCCCTCTCTAGAATAATACTAGTGCCGATTTTGCCAAGAATAATATCTTTATATAGTGTTACAATTAGGGCAAACCCTAATTGTCATGACTTTCCATTTCCTTGGATCCATGGGTTCAAATACACCATGGAGCATCATATGGGTTTTGGCCCAACTAGATAATCCATGGAGCATTAGCCCACTATACAAGTATGGATGATTTACACAATCAACCCATATATTTAATTAGTCTTCTTTTGATCACTTAATTAATCCTAGATTAATTCTCGATCAATACTAATTAAATAATCTTATTATTCTTATTATTAATATACTAGAACTTATAATATATTAATAATCATAAGTGTCTTATTTCTCTCTTTTAGTCTATCCAAGTGCATGATGCCATGCAACCCAAATGGACCATGTCGGGTCGGGTCAAGTCTTACCAATTATAGTTATGGACTTAGACATTAATCCAACAGAAACAAAGTGAAATGGTTCGAGAAGTGCAAGAAGAAGCACTTCGGGAAATGTAGCGAGGAAGTGACTTGCTACAAGTGTGGGAAGACCGGACATTATGCCAACGAGTGCAACACCATCAAAAGGGAGTGTTATGAATGCCGTGAAGAAGGGCATGTTGCTAAGGATTGCCCGAAGAAGAAAGAGGCGGCAAGACCAAACATTCCACCAAAACCGAAGGCAAGAGCGTTCCATATGATCCTTGACGAAGAATATTGTCAAAACTAGAAATTTTTGTGCCTTGTAGCCAACACTTAAACCAAATTATGAATCAAAGAAATAAGAGCATGTATGATGCATACTCTATGACAACAAAATTTCAATCAAACACCCCATGCAAGCATTTCAAGTAGTCATTAAGCAATTGGAAACCCTAGAAGTTCTTGTTTAAGTCCATTTTGGACTAGGACTTCCTTATTGGGCCCAATGGACCAATAAGCTTTCAATTTGACTATCTTGGGCTTAGAACTCTTAAATGGGCTCTAATTGGACCCACTTCCATTTATTTCAATATTTTGGGCCATATTGGGCCTAGAATGAAATAAATTAATTATATGAACCATTTTGGGCCATAATTAACCTAATTTAGCCCTAATAGGTCATAAAAATTATACTTTGATTTAATTGAGTCAAACATCATTTAACTTAACTATAATATGGGCTTAGGGGCAAAAAGCCCAAAAATCTCCTCTTTCCCCTCTCCATTCTCGGCCCAAGCCCACAAAGAGGAAGAGTTGAGTTTGTTGGGTGCCACCTCACTTTTACATCAAGGATCTCCATGCAACACTCATGCTTCCATGCAACCATCTTATGAATTCTCTCTTTTCTCCCTTCTCTTTCTTCTCTCGGCCGAATCCAAGCACACACACACCCACATTTCACTCTCCATTCTCTCAAGAAAAACTCTCTCATATCTCCTCCATATTTTCGAGATCTAAGAAGTATTCAAGGGGATTCTTACACAAAAATCATCATCTAAGGTAAGTTGATGTTAGATCCATAAGCTAGTTATTTAATTCCATTCAAGAATCACCTCTTCATCCTTTCAAACTTATGATTTAGCACCTTAGAAGCATCTAAGTTCGAGATCTTCCAAGGAGGGTTGCTAAGGCCGAATTTTCTTCTCATTTTTCTTCCAAAACCGAAACCACACCCAAGGTGAGCTTCATACCCCCTCTTTTTCGGTTTTTATAAGTTTTTGTGGGGGAGAATACAAGAAAATGTGTAGATCTATGAGTAAATGTATGCCTTGTGTGATTTATATGCTTATATGTATGATCTTATGTGATTTGTGATGAATATGTTAGCCAAAAGAACCCAAAAACCGAGATCTACACTATGAGGAATGAAACAAATATAACTTATACCATTTCACACTAATCAAGTCTAGAAAAATAGTTTAGTTGGTTAGAATGAACATTTTTGGACTTAAGACCCATTTTTAGGCTCAAAATGTCAAAAATACAAAACTAAGGGGTTCAAAACGACAAATGATAATTTCTGAAGGTTGAAATGAGTCTAAACAATTTCTAATATATATTTTTTGAATATCAAAACTTTTGAAGGGCTAAAAATGTAAATTTTGAACATAATGGGATAAAATGGGCTTTTCGGCCCAATAAAGCCCCCAATTTACGAGATTTTTGAAATTCAGGGGCTGAAAATGCACATTTCTGTAAAACAGGGGATTACAAGTATACTAAAACCATTTCAAAGGCCAAAAATGCTTTTCAAATTAAAAAGGGACCAAAAATGCAAAATTTTTCCATTTTGGGCCAAAATTGTAAGAGTTGCGAAATGGGGGTTTCAACCGAGAAAATTTCATTTTTGAAGGGCTTAAGCTGTTTATCAAGTAAATTTGGGCTGAAAATGTCTTTTCAACAAATTTTGATACTAAAGTGTCAAGAAAAATGGTTTAAGGACTAAAAAGGAAATTCTTTTACATAAATGGTTAAAAGTGTAAATTTTATCCAAGAAGGGGCATAATTGCCCTCGGACGTTTCCGCCGTTTGGTTCGGGGGTGTGACAGGTTGGTATCAGAGCTCTGTTTATAGTGAACTAGCATATCTAACCACATCTTGATATGCAACTCTAAACCAAAAGAGGGACCAAAACAACTCTGAACAAAACAAGTAAAAAATAACAATAAAACACTCTTGCTTGTATTAGGAACAAGAACCTAACACCGAACCAAACAAGATAATGCAAGTATCTCGGTTAATCCAGGACTGTTCTTAGGTGTATTAAGGAGTGGGTGTAGCCTGATCAACTACATTCCCTCCAAGGTATAACTATCACACGTCCTGAGGAGATCGTGATAGCTAGGGAACCTAAAAACATACCCCTTTATCACCAAAAAGAGAACCTCTGTTTAGTCTATACCATAGTTGTAGAGTTATAGGAGTAACGATAATTCATACCTTCCCCCAGTCTTCATGGAAGGAGAGCAGCAGGGTATCCAGTTTCATCAAGTCCTAGTGGCTCACGGGATGCTTGAAGATGAACCCGAAGAGAATCAAGAGGGAGCACACGGCGTCGGACCTGACGAATACACGGACACAGACTATGAGTTCGAGGAGACTGATGAGGATATAGAGGAAGGACAAGACTCGGACGAAGATCACATCACGTCGTTTGTTAGCGAGGTGCAGCAGGACCACCCCGCCCCACCAGTGATCCCCGCAAGGGAGAATCGCTCCCCTGAAGCTGAGATTGCCGCCCTGCGGCAACAGTTGTTCGCCATGGAAGCACGTGCAGTGCGAGCTGAGCATGAGAGGGATGAGGTCATTGGAGACATGGCGAAGATGGCTCAGTTGTTGGCTCAACACTTCGGCATATGATTTCACCCCCCCTTAGGATACTCCGTGGAGTAATAGGAATAGCAGTATCAGTCTTTAGCACTATGTCATTAGGATCTATGCTATGTAACCTGACTCTATGTTTAAGTGACTACACTACTCATAGAGCCGTTATGCGGTCGAACTAATATCACTCATGTATGCTCTTTTCGAGCAAAATTTTCATGTATCAAATGCGGATAATATTAGTGAACTTTTATGTGTTTTATTATGACATTATAATCTGCTATGTGTTGCGAATCCATGATTGTATGCTAATTTGTAAAAGTACTTAACTTCGTACCATGCACCTAGTCGGTAGGATCACAACCTCACAGAAACCACATACACTCAACATCTTTCCGTTTCATGACAGAAAGATGCCTTGCCAACCTACTCGCGGAAACCCTGGACCAACCCCAACCGAAGTTGACTCCACTGCATTCCAGGCAGCCGTATCTGCTGCGGTCACCGCAGCAATGGCACAAATTCACAAAGGGAACAATGGAGGAGGCAACGGACAAGGGGACGGGAGTTCGAACAACGGAATGAATCAAGGACCCACCAAAACATGTACCTACAAGCACTTCACAAACGCCAAACCACGAACCTTTAATGGCACTGGAGGAGTGATCACCCTAAAACGATGGATCGAAAAGGTGGAATCGGTGTTCGAGATATGTGATTGCCCTGAAGAGATGAATGTGAAGTTTGCTGCATGCACTTTTGTTGACCAAGCGCTCACTTGGTGGAACGGACACATGGAAGCCATGACACTCCCCGTAGCCAATTCCATGCCATGGATAGAAATGAAAGAAATGCTGATGGCCGAATACATCCCTCGTGGTGAAATTCAGAAAATGGAGCAAGAGCTGTTGAACCTCACTGTCCGAAATGCTGATATAGATGCCTACATATCAAGGTTTAGCGAACTATCTCTGTTATGTCCTGGCATGATCACCTCGGAAGGAAATAAGATCAAGAAATTCATCTGGGGACTAACCTCTCCGATCCAAGGAAACGTGATAGCTGCAAATCCCGAAACTTTCGACAGCGCCAAGAGATTGGCCAAGAAGCTGCATGACCACAACAACTAGAAGGGTGAGAAGCCAGCGGAGGCGGAAGCCAAGAAGGAAAGTGATGGCAAGAAGGGGAAGAACAACAAGAGAAAGGGGCGTCAAGGCTTCGAGACTTCCAAGAAGCAGCAGACAGTGGCGGTTAATGCTGCCACCGCACAAGTTCCGGCCACACCACATGCTCCAACCTCAGCTGTTCCAAATACTCCTAGACCTTATTCTGGTAATCTTCCCAAGTGCAACAAGTGTGGTTTCCATCACAATGGAGAATGCAAGGAGCTACAGTGCACCAGTTGCAATCGGAAGGGGCACACGGCAAGGTACTGCAGGACTTACCCTCCCTAGAATCAACAACAGGGAAGCAACAACAACAACAACCGCAACAACAACAACATCAACACCGGCGGCAACAATGCAGGACCTAGCCACACTTGCTATGGGTGTGGAAGGACTGGGCATTTCCATCGAGATTTCCCTAACAACAACAATCCTGAAAATGGAGGAACAGGAATGGTACTGACCATGGGTCAGGGGGAGGCAATTCAGGATCCCGCTGTTGTTACCGGTACGTTTCCCCTAAACCACACTTATGCATGCATCCTATTTGACACCGGAGCAGAGCGAAGTTTTGTGAGCAATAAGTTTAAACATTTGTTAAAACAACAACTCCAGAAGCTCAATGAAACCTTTATGGTGGAAATGGCCAATGGGAAAACCGAATCCACTGGGGAAATCTACACAGGATGTACCCTAACCTTAAATCAACACGTCTTTCGAATAGACTTAATGCCTGTTTCCATTAGGAGTTTCGATGTGATTATTGGCATGGGCTGGTTAAGCCCCCACCATGCTCAAATTATGTGTCACGAGAAGGCCGTTCGCCTTCACCTTCCCAATCACGAAACCCTAGTTATTTACGGAGACAAACCTAGCACGAACTTTCGTCTCATCTCGTGCGTCCAGGCACAGAAGCACCTACGAAAGAAAGATTTGACGTTCTTGGCTCACATAGTGGATAAAACCAAGGAGGAGGTTAACATTCAAGACATTCCAATAGCAGATGAATTCCCAGACGTATTTCCTGAAGATCTTCCTGGAGTACCCCCAGAGAGACAAGTTGAGTTCCGAATTGACCTCGTTCCAGGAGCAACCCCTCTCGCTAAATCGCCTTACCGGCTAGCTCCTGCTGAAATGCAGGAATTGTCCAGCCAACTCAGCGAACTCCTGTGCAAGGGATTCATCCGACCCAACTACTCGCCATGGGGAGCTCCGGTCCTCTTTGTCAAAAAGAAGGACGGATCTTTTAGAATGTGCATCGATTACATGGAGTTAAATAAACTCACTGTCAAAAATCGCTATCCACTCCCACGAATCGACGATCTATTTGACCAGCTCCAAGGAGCTAGTTACTTCTCTAAGATAGATCTACGATCCGGGTACCATCAACTCAAGGTCCAGGAAGAGGATATTCCTAAAACCGCTTTCCGAACTCGTTACGGACATTATGAATTTGTCGTATTGCCCTTCGGTCTAACAAATGCCCCTACCGCATTTATGGACCTGATGAACCGAATCTGTCGACCATTCCTCGACAAATTTGTCATTGTCTTCATTGATGACATTCTCGTCTATTCCCGAAGCGAGGAAGAGCATGGCCAACATCTTCGACAAATCCTAGAAACCATGCGAACGGAAAAGCTATAAGCAAAACTCTCCAAGTGTGAGTTCTGGCTCCGCTGCGTGAACTTCCTAGGTCATGTTGTTAGTCAAGAAGGAATTCATGTGGATCCTTCTAAGGTCAAATCCGTTGAAGGATGGGCAGTCCCGACAACACCCACATAAATTCGTCAATTCTTAGGCCTAGCAGGCTACTATAGGAGGTTCATTCAAAACTTCTCTAAGATCGCCAAGCCACTTACCTCGCTTACACCAAAAAGGCGTACCTTTCAAATGGACGGACAAACAAGAAGTTGCATTCCGATCCCTAAAGCAAATGCTCTACAGTGCCCCGGTACTATCTCTACCAGACGGAACGGAAGATTTCGTGGTCTACTGTGACGCGTCAAATCAGGGTTTAGGTTGCGTTCTCATGCAGCGTGGAAGAGTGATAGCTTACGCATCCCGCCAACTAAAGACACACGAAGTGAATTATACGACCCATGACCTAGAACTGGGATCCGTGGTCTTTGCTCTAAAAATTTGGAGGCATTACCTCTATGGTACAAAGTGCACCATCTTCACAGACCACAAGAGTCTCCAACACATCTTGAATTAGAAAGAGCTGAATATGAGGCAACGAAGATGGGTTGAATTATTAAATGATTACGAGTGTGAAATCAAGTATCACCCGGGCAAGGCCAATGTGGTAGCTGATGCATTGAGCCGGAAGGAGTACTCTAATCGTCGTGCAAAAACTCTCTCAATAACCATCCAATCTCACCTAACCACTTAGATCGGGGTAGCCCAGTCAGATGCCATGAAGACGGAAAACAGAGCAAGCGAAGCATTACGCAGAATGGAGAAGAATCTAGAGGTAAGAGAGGACGGAGTATACTATTTCATGAACCGCATTTGGGTCCCTAAACTCGGAGGATTTAGGGAGGTAGTCATGAATGAAGCTCACAAGATGCGATACTCCATCCATCCCGGTTCAAACAAGATGTATTTGGATATTAAACAACATTATTGGTGGCTCAACATGAAGGCAGAAATTGCCATCTATGTCAGTAAATGCCTTACTTGTCCCAAAGTAAAGGTGGAGTACCAGAATCCCTCGGGGTTATTACAACAACCGGTGATCCCTGAGTGGAAATGGGAAGGGATTTCTATGGATTTTGTGACCAAGCTACCCAAGACATAGGATGGATTAGACACCATATGGGTAATAGTTGACCGACTGACGAAATCCGCTCAATTCCTGCCAATAAAAGAATCCTACAAGATGGAGAGACTGACAAGATTATACATTCGAGAAATCGTGAGACTTCATGGAGTACCAGTGTCTATTATCTCGGATAGAGACAGTAGATTCACTTCACATTTTTGGCAATCACTTCAGAAAGCACTTGGAACCCATCTCGACATGAGCATCGCTTATCACCCACAAACGGACGGTCAAAGCGAACGAACCATTCAGACGCTCGAAGACATGCTTCGCGCATGTGTGATAGACTTTGGGAAGTCTTGGGACACCTAGTTACCTTTAGTTGAATTCTCGTATAACAACAGTTACCATTCGAGCATCAAAGTCGCTCCTTTCGAAGAACTATATGGACGTAAGTGTAGATCACCATTGTGTTAGGCTGAGGTGGGCGACACCCAGCTAGCAAAGGAACTGGCATCGGACAAGGCGTTAACGGGACCGGAGATCATTTGTGAAACCACGGAAAAGATAGTCCAAATCAGAGCTCGATTACAAGCATCGCGCGACCGACAAAAGAGCTACGCTGATAAACGACGAAAGCCCTTAGAGTTTCAGGTCGGGGATCGAGTGTTGTTAAAAGTTTCACCTTGGAAAGGGGTCATTCGTTTCGGAAAACAGGGAAAGCTGAACCCACGATACATTGGACCCTTCGAGATCGTTGCCCGAATAGGTCTAGTGGCGTACAAACTGCAGCTACCCGCGGGGCTAAACAGTGTACACCCCGTGTTCCATGTCTCCAATCTAAAGAAGTGCCTATCAGATGAAACACTCGTCATTCCCCTTGACGAGATTGAAATCAACGAGAATCTCCTGTTTGTTGAAGAACCGGTTGAAATCATCGACAGGGAGGTGAAGCGTGCTAAGCAAAGTCGCATCCCGATCGTGAAAGTACGGTGGAACGTGAAGCGTGGGCCATAATTCACGTGGGAACGCGAAGACCAAATGAAGCAAAAGTACCCTCACCTATTCTAGCATTCTCAAATCTAGCTTTCAAAAGAATTTCGGGACGAAATTCCCTCTAACAGAGGGATGATGTCACAACTAGAAATTTTTGTGCCTTGTAACCAACACTTAAACCAAATTATGAATCAAAGACATAAGAGCATGTATGATGCATACTCTATGACAACAAAATTTCAATCAAACACCCCATGCAAGCATTTCAAGTAGTCATTAAGCAATTGGAAACCCTAGAAGTTCTTGTTTAAGTCCATTTTGGACTAGGACTTCCTTATTGGGCCCAATGGACCAATAAGCTTCCAATTTGACTATCTTGGGCTTAGAACTCTTAAATGGGCTCTAATTGGACCCACTTCCAATTATTTCAATATTTTGGGCCATATTGGGGGCTAGAATGAAATAAATTAATTATATGAACCATTTTGGGCCATAATTAACCTAATTTAGCCCTAATAGGTCATAAAAATTATACTTTGATTTAATTGAGTCAAATATCATCTAACTTAACTATAATATGGTCTTAGGGGCAAAAAGCCCAAAAATCTCCTCTTTCCCCTCTCCATTCTCGGCCTAAGCCCACAAAGAGGAAGAGTTGACTTTGTTGGGTGCCACCTCACTTTTACATCAAGGATCTCCATGCAACACTCATACTTCCATGCAACCATCTTATCAATTCTCTCTCTTCTCCTTCTCTTTCTTCTCTCGGCCGAATCCAAGCACACACACACCCACATTTCACTCTCCATTCTCTCAAGAAAAACTCTCTCATATCTCTTCCATATTTTCGAGATCTAAGAAGTATTCAAGGGGATTCTTACACAAAAATTATCATCTAAGGTAAGTTGATGTTAGATCCATAAGCTAGTTATTTCATTCCATTCAAGAATACCTCTTAATCCATTCAAACTTATGACTTAGCACCTTAGAAGCATCTAAGTTTGATATCTTCCAAGGAGGGTTGCTAAGGCCGAATTTTCTTCTCATTTTTCTTCCAAAACCGAAACCACACCCAAGGTGAGCTTCATACCCCCTCTTTTTCGGTTTTTCTAAGTTTTTGTAGGGGAGAATACAAGCAAATGTGTAGATCTATGAGTAAATGTATGCCTTGTGTGATTTATATGCTTATATGTATGATCTTTTGTGATTTGTGATGAATATGTTAGCCAAAAGAGCCCAAAAATCGAGATCTACACTATGAGGAATGAAAAAAATATAGCATATACCATTTCACACTAATCAAGTCTAGAAAAATAGTTTAGTTGGTTAGAATGAACATTTTTGGACTTAAGACCCATTTTTAGGCTCAAAATGTCAAAAATACAAAACTAAGGGGTTCAAAACGACAAATGATAATTTCTGAAGGTTGAAATGAGTCTAAACAATTTCTAATATATATTTTTTGAATATCAAAACTTTTGAAGGGCTAAAAATGTAAAATTTGAACATAATGGGCTAAAATGGGCTTTTCGGCCTAATAAAGCCCCCAATTTGCGAGATTTTTGAAATTGAGGGGTTGAAAATGCACATTTCTATAAAACAGGGGATTACAAGTATACTAAAACCATTTCAAAGGCCAAAAATGCTTTTCAAATTAAAAAGGGACCAAAAATGCAAAATTTTTCCATTTTGGGCCAAAATTGTAAGAGTTGCGAAAATGGGGGTTTCAACCGAGAAAATTTCATTTTTGAAGGGCTTAAGCTGTTTATCAAGTAAATTTGGGCTGAAAATGTCTTTTCAACAAATTTTGATACTAAAGTGTCAAGAAAAATGGTTTAAGGACTAAAAAGGAAATTCTTTTACATAAATGGTTAAAAGTGTAAATTTTATCCAAGAAGGGGCATAAAAAGGTAAACTCTAATGTGTAAAACAATAAATCCCTTAAGATAAAATACGAGTACCATGGCTACCGGCGAAACGTAAAAGCAAATACACTTTCAACACCAATATCGTTACCAAACGAATTGATTCGGTCTCGAATCAATAACGAATCAAAAATCAATAAACACGCGAAAATTTACGAGAAGTCAATATTCAATCTTTGGGCTTGAAAGTTTCAAATCGTGCTTGTTGGGCCTAGCTAGCCCAATGACATGATCTTCAGGCCCGAAGGGAAGGCGCTTACATGTTATTGGGCCTTCTATGACCTAATTCCGTGTAAAAGGACTTTCAATAGCTTTATTGTGTTGTTGGTCCCCAAGGGACCACTGGTACTGCTAGCAAAGTCGAGAAGTCAAATGCGAGTCGGGCCAAGTGCCTTTCGCATTCATGATAGCCTTGAACGACTTAGGGAAATAACGGGGGCTTCGTACCCTCCTTTCTCCTCGGTTGTGGGGCTATGAGAAGTCAGGGTGGTTGGATTAAGTGAGTAGTACGGACGATGCCTAAGGGATCATTTGTATTTGGTAGTTGTAAACTAGTCATTTTCATTAATGCATGATTATAACGACTCACAACCCATAATTAATCCAATGTCACCTGGAATTATCGAAAACAAATGTCGTATCGGTATAACAATAAATAAGACACGTAATTTGATGTATTAGGAAAACATCGGGTTTTCCTGGGGAAATTCAACACTTTCACCTATGTGATGTATACAAAGTCTAACAATTATTGACGTTTACAAAAGTCAACAAGCATAGTTACGGATCTTCACACTTTTTCTTATATACAATACTCTTTTCAGAAAATATCAGATTTTCTGGTGGTTTTCAAAGTTATAAAAATCATTTCTTTTCAAACATTACTTATGAACTCACCAACATTTCATATGTTGACGTTTTTCCAAAATACTTGTATTATCAGGTAACAGGTAAATTGAAGAAAATGTATCCGGTGATGTCATGATGTTTTGTTTAAATAGTATTGAACGGATTATGTTTTGGAAATGTAATGTTTTAAAACAATGTACTGAATGTAAACAATATCGGATGTAATATTTCAATGCATGGTGATGAATGATGTTATGATTCATGTATAATCATTGTGATGGTATTCAATTAAGTCACAATAGCCCTCGGACGTTTCCGCCGTCTGGTTCGGGGGTGTGACAAAGATGGAAATGAAAGGGATCAGGAATGAGGATCTATGAAGTAGTCGTGTAAATAGTACCATGTGGTGTAGCCTATTAGAGGCATAGGATAGGTTGAACTTGAACACCTATGTAATCGTTTCAAGGAATAATATAAAACCTTCGTTTTGTTATCTAATGTGTCAAGTTGTTATGTGATTTTCTTGTATGGTGACTTGGGTGAACTGCAAGACAATACTTGGGACGAGTATGTGTAGGTGTGAAAGATAGTAAAGGCCTATACTACCCGAAGCAGAAGACTCACGCTTGGATCAGGGAAAGTCACAAGGTTACCTAGAAGCTTGTAATTGATATCGTTTTATTCAAATATATCGTTACCATCATTTCGGTAATGACTAAGAGGATGATTGTTATTTCGACCCTAGTGGTCATATCGAATTGAGTCCGACTACGATAAGTATGTTACGTGGTTCAGAGAACGAAGTTTGATGTAGCATCTGACTTAAGTTGGAATATTGAAATAGAAGATAATCAAAGCGATCGGTAGAGGTATCGCGATAGTTGCTTGTAGCTAGAAATGCTACCTTTTAAGATGTGATTAGAACATGGAGAAATGTATAGTCTGTTCTGGAAGACTCTAAGAGACCTGAGTCTAAGCATGGGAACATACGATGATAAGTCATTAGAGTTTGACACATCGGTCCATTTTAGTAATAAAATAAATTATCTTAAGTTTTTTAAGAAGAAGCAGTCTCCAGTAAGGATTGAGATTGTGACTTGAAGGTCATAATTTGGAGTTTAATGTGAGATAGGGAGCAAGTGCAGGATCAAGCACCACCTGCAATCAGGAAGTCTTAGAGTTAGATATCCGTTTGAAGAAACATCAAAGTTATGGTTATTACTTAGGATAAAGAGACAACGTATGGAGTGATCATGTGAGCCTTGTTTCGTTGATGATTTTGGGACGTAATCATTCTAAGGGGAGATAATTGTAACGCCCGTAGATCCAGGCTAGTCAATCTAGAGATAATACGGGTCGAAAATGAATTTTTGACAAAAGATTATTTAGAATACATAATCTTAACCAAGTTGTAGAATACGTCTCAAGGGAGTCGTACATATAAAGAAAGTTGAAATCCGAGTTATAACGAAGAAGTTATGGTCCGTCGAAGTTTTACGGCAACACCGGCACGACACCGGGAGACGTAAATAGTGAATTTATGAAATATGACATTTTAGCCATAAAAATCTAAACAAAAGTTGTAGTATATGTTAAACCAAGAACATACAAAAAACGAACGCCCAAATCTGACTTCGTATGAGGAAGTTATGAATTTTCTTAGAATTGGCTTAACAGTGCACAACCTGAAACTTGAATTTTAGATCGAGCGGTTTTTGGCCTATGCGGCCTAAATGAGAATTGAAGATTTCATTAATAGGGATTCAATGGTAAAAAGACAGACAAAAACAGAGTCCGTATGTAGAAGTTATGAATTTTACGCGGACATTTAACAGTATAATCTCCTCGTATTGTTAAATTTAAGATCGGTCGAGAATTTGCCGACTGAGTCAAAATGAAAGTTGTGGATCTTATTTTTACCTATGCGTGGATATAAAGAACGTCAAAAACGGAGGTCGTATGTGAAAGTTACGGATTTTAGAAGTCGGAAGTGTGTTATGCGAAAATGGGTGATGTGGCACAATCTTGGCCATTGCTTTCTCCCCAAGTCTTGCCACTAGATGGAGACATGTGGCACCAAGTTCAGCCATTTTTCACCCTACAAATAGAACCTCTCCCACCCTCATTTTCTTCACACCTTTCCCATTTTTTCTTCTCTTTACTGTCTCCCTAGAACCTCTCTCTAGCCCCGAAACCCCCCGAAAAGCCTAGGGAATCTCCCTAGCACGAGGCGGAAGCCCCAGAGTGCTCGACGGCTCCGAGATGAAGAGCTTTTCGGCTCGGGAACGTTGCTCCAAGCAAAGCCCAGTTTTCTATAAAACCCGCTTTAAGTGAGCTACACCTACGCTATTTTTAATATATCTGTTATTTAATTATAGTAACATTATTAGGAACTTATAATAAGTACTTTGGCTATTATTATGGGTTATATAAGTATTTTTAACGCTTATATAATAGTAATAATAGCTAGACTATTAATTAGTCTCGACGAATAATATACTAAACTCTAGTGGTAATAATACTAGGTTTCGTCGAAGGAAATTATTTTTAAGAAGCGAAGCGCTGTCTGAGTTCGGAATCACCACTTTTTCAAGTGAGTGCATGGTCCCTTTCATCTTACACATACATATGAAGTATTTAATATAAATTACGTGCTATGTGTGCATATTGTCTTAATACTTGCCGTCTATGTTGGGTGAAATATTTTTATACACGTTTTAAATTATTTAAACTGTATATGTATTTTATATCTACAAAATGTGTTGGGTAAAACATAGGTAGATGTAATAGTTGCTGTGTGACCAAATAAAATAATGAGAGGCTTCGATATAGATGTTATTGATGATCCAGTCATCTAGCGGAGTATAGATGACGACCACAGACTAATTTAGGCAGTCCAGTGGAACGCTAGCAGGCTCGCAACCTGTTGGTGTTTATTTGAACCGTGTGCTCACCAGCAGTACTCCATCCCCCACATGGTTGCCTTATTTGACATGAATTTCCGAGGAACCCCCGAAACATGTGTTGTCACCCCGATGAAAGTCCCTTAGATTGGGTCCCTTGTGTTAGATGTTTGAGGGACGTAAAGTGAGGATAACGGGAACGAGTAATCGGGTTTGTTTGGTTTGATAACGTTAATAAACTTATTTATTGTGGGTTGAAAACCCTATGTACTCACCAGGTTTCCCAACCTGACCCACTTAGTTTATTTATATCAAAGGTGTTGATATGAAGTCACATTACACTAAGAGATTACGGAGAGTGATAATGAATGTAAGTTCTGTTTATGCTTATGTTTCTGTATTGACAGTGACATCCCAAATGTTTTAAAATGAATAAAAATACTTTTCTTCGGAAATGATTTGATAATGTATTTATCATGTTTTACTGGGAACAAATTCCGCAACATTTTTATTAATAGAGGTACTCTGATTTTTATAAAGCATAAACAAAATCGGTCTTTTCTGGGCGTGAAAATGAGGATGTCACAGTTGGTATCAGAGCATTAGTTTAAGAAAACTAGGAATATGGATTTATTTCTAGACTTAAACTTAGAATGCTAAGCAAGGATTGTGAGGAGTGTGTCTAATAAAATTTAGGTAAAGCACCTGAATAGACACAAGCACTAGCTAATTTAAGGAAAATGTCTAACATGCTTTTATGTGCTAAAAGATTTATGATATGCATTATATGATCATATCTATGGTCTGTTGCCGACCGGATTTAGAAACTTTATGTGTTCATATTTCTAAACGTTTAATTACGATATTAGAACTAGCATATAACTTTTCGGAGAAATAGGGAGAATTACACGTCGATCGTAAATAAAATCTTTCCTATCTTAATTCTCGTCATTGCACACCGAACGTCTGATTTGGTATATAGATCGAAATGGAAAGAACCCGTAGTGGAGCCGGGAATGCAAATGGGAACATGAATCAACTACCAGTGATTGAACAAATACCTGCCGTAGCAGATGCTCCTGAGCCAATTACAATGGTCGGAGTACAAGCCATGATACGGGCTATGTTGGCTGAACAACGGGAAGAGATGAGGTAAATGTTGCATGAAAATAGGGACGAACCTACAATGCCAGTTAAACAGCCTGAATTGAACAATGGACAGTCAGAAGGAGGGAAGTATAGTGGGACCGTTGGTCAAGCCAACTCACCAATAGTACGACAAAACAACCAGTATGAAGGAGTCGAGAGGAATAGATTAAAAATGACATAAAATGCCCACTTTTATTAAAAAAAGCCATTTTGGCCCAACAAAATTAAAATCGACAATAAAGGCCCACTTTTTGTCAAAATTGACATTTTTGGCCTATTAAGGCTGAGAATTTACGATCAAAGCCCATTTTTGTTAAAAATGACATTTTAGGCCCAATAAAACCATGTTTTGTCAAATAAAGCCCATTTTATGAAAAATGGCACTTCTGGCCCATAAAATCGTGAATTTCCAAGTAAATCCCATTTTTCTGAAAAATGACACTTTTGGCCCGTAAAATTGTAAGTTTTTCAAATAAGGCCTATTTTATCAAAAATGACATTTTTAGCCCATAAAATCCTGAATTTCCAAATAAAACCTATTTTTATGTAAATTTACACTTTAGGCCCATAATAACTGTGAGTTGTCAAGTAAGGCCCATTTTTAGGAAAGTTTACACTTTTGGCCCATAAAACCGTGAGTTGTGAAGTTAGGCCATTAAAAACCGAAAATGGCACTAAATGCGCATATTTTTTTATCTTTATTGTCAAGAATGGTCCTTTTATGTACATTCTTTGGATTTTCTAGTAACTTTTTCATGTTTAATCTTTTCAACATTTTACAAAGTTACTTCTAATAGTTTTTTTTACAAATATCACCAATACTTGGAAGATATTTCGAATATTTTGACTGTTTAACAAGTTTTCATGACATATTAACACCATATAACATGAAAATATACACATACATGCATAATACTTAAGATTAACACAAAACTAATTTGTATTCTCCCCAAAACATAGTAAAACTCGAAAACAAGGGGATATGAAGCTCACCTTGATGTTAGATCGGTTTTGAAGGGAAGAATAGAGGTGTTTTCGGCCTTAGCTAACTCTTTTAAGAAGATTTTTGAAACTTGATGGTTCTAGGAAGCTAAAACACAAAATGAAGTGCTTATGAGTGAGAATGATAACTTCAAATGGAAACAAATCATTTGAGAGTGATAATAACTTACTTAGTGGTGATCTTTGATGAAGAATTCTTGAAGTACACACACAAACTCATGAAAATTTGATGGGATGAATGGAAGAGTTTTCTTGTTCTAAAGAGGGAGAGAATTTGAATAAATTTGAAGTGGAGAGTGAAGAGTGATAGGGTCTTCGACCGAGAGTTGAAGGAGAGAAGAGAGAAGAAAGGTTAAGGTCCTTGCTTAATGGTTAATTACTTATTGGCCTAGATATTTGATGGACATATTGGATGGATGTCCTCCATGCAAAAATTATGCGTCACCATTAGAATTAATACAACATTTTTTTAACATATATAGGGCCGAGAATTATGAGAGAGGAAGAGAAAAAGAAATATTGGGCTTGAATTGGATAGCAACCGAGATCATATAGCTCAATAAGAAATCTTTTGGCCCACTAGGCCCACATACAAGTTTATAGCCTAAAAGAGTAAAAGAAATGGGGTTTCGGCCCAATATGATTAAATAAGTGGGTTTTCGGCCCATAGAGACAAAGTGAGTGGCTTTCGGCCCAATATGGCCCATGAAGAGTCTTATGGCCCCAAATACTCTTTTTTAATGAATGTGGGTCCAACTAGGGCCCAAATGTGGATTCTTGGCCCAAAAGAACCAAGTTGAGGGATTATTGGCCCATTAGGCCCAATAAGTGAATCCTATTCCAATAAGAGGTTCGAACCGGAAAGTTAGGGTTTCAAGCCCAAAGTTGAGTGAATACATCATATTGAATGAGGTTTAGAGCTTTCACAAGTGAGTTTTGACTTGAATTTCCATTTTCGAATGAACCACTTGCATTATATCAATATTAGGGTTACAAGATATGCTTAGAGTTATTTACACATGAACATAATTTCCTAGCCCAAAATGCTAGTTGTGACATCATCCCCCTGTTAAAGGGAATTTCGTCTCGAAATTCTTTTGAAAACTATTCTTAGGAACTAGAGAAAAGGTGAGGGTACTTTTGCATCATTTGATCTTCGCGTTCCCATGTGAATTCCGGCCTGCACTTTGCACTCCATCAAACCTTCACAACCGGGATGCCACTTTGTTTTGTACACTTCACTTCCCTGTCCATGATTTCAACCGGTTCTTCGATGAACAGGAGATTCTCGTTCACCACGGTTTCATCCAAGGGAACAACAAGGGATTCGTCTAATAGGAACCTTTTTAGGTTTAACACGTGAAATACGGGGTGTATATTGCTAAGTTCTGAAGGTAGTTGTAGCCTGTAAGCCATTGGACCGATCCGAGCAAGAATCTCGAATGGTCCGACGTATCGTGGGTTTAGTATTCCCCGCTTTCCAAACCGTATCATACCCTTCCAGGGAAATACTTTCAGTAGTACGCGATCATCTACTTGGAACTCTAGAGGCTTTCGCCATTTATCAACATAACACTTTTGTCGGTCTCGCGATTCTTGGAGTCGTGCCCTGATTTGAACTATTTTCTCCGTTGTTTCCCGAAGGATCTCAGGTCTTGTGAGTGTGCTATTCGGTACCTGTCCCCATGCCAACTAGGTGTCTCCTACCTCATCCCAACAGAGGGGCGATCTACATTTCCGACCGTACAAGGCCTCGAAGGGAGAGACTTTAATGCTTGTGTGGTAGCTGTTGTTGTATGAGAATTCGATTAGTGGCAAGTGAGTATACCATGCCTTGCCAAAATCTATTACACAAACTCGGAGCATATCTTCCAGTGTGTGAATGTTTCGCTCACTTTGGCTGTTGGTCTAGGGGTGGTAGGCAGTACTCATATCAAGTTGGGTCCCTATTGCCTTTTGAATTGACTTCCAGAATCATGAGGTAAATCTACTATCTCGGCCAGAGATGATAGATATCGGCACCCCATGAAGTCTCACCACCTCCTTGATATAGATCCGAGTTAATCTCTCCATTTTGTATGTTTCTTTTATTAGTAGAAATGGGCGGATTTAGTTAACCGATCGACAATCACCCAAATGGAATCCAACCCATCAGCCGATTTAGGCAATTTGGTTATAAAGTCCATTGTTATGCGTTCCCATTTCCACTTGGGTATCACTGGTTGTTGTAATAGTCTCGAGGGCTTCTGATCTTCTACCTTAACCTTTGCATGAGTCAGGCACTTTTCCACGTAGGTAGCAATTTCCGCTTTCATGTTCGGCCACCAATAATGTTGTTTGATATCCAGGTACATCTTATCCGATCCTGGATGGACGGAGTATCATGTCTTGTGCGCTTCGTTCATGATCACATCTCTAAATCCTCCAAATTTTGGAACCAAGATTCGAATCATGAAATAGTAAGCTCCTTCTTCTTTGACTTCAAGATTCTTTTCTATCCCACGCAGTGCTTCACTCGCGGCGTTCTTAGGTTTCAAGGCTTCCAGCTGAGCCTCTTTGATCCGTGAAGACAAGTAGGAATGGGTGGTCATTGTCAGTGTTTTTACTCCGCGACCCAAGTATTCTTTTCTGCTTAAAGCATCGTCCACCACGTTAGCCTTTCCTGGATGATAATTAATCTCGCATTCATAGTCGTTTAGTAGCTCTACCCATCGCCGCTGCCTCATGTTAGCTCTTTCTGATTCAAGATGCGCTGGAGGCTTTTGTGGTCCATGAAGATGGTGCACTTTGTACCATGGAGGTAGTGTCTCCAAATTTTTAGGGCAAAGACCACAACTCCCAGTTCAAGATCATGCGTGGTATAGTTTACCTTGTGAGTCTTCAATTGCTTGGATGCGTAAGTTATCACTTTTCCACGCTACATAAGAACACAGCCTAACCCTTGATTTGAAGCGTCACAATACACTACGAAATCTTCCGTTCCCTGAGGTAACAATAATACCAGAGCACTACAAAGGGATCGCTTCAAGGTTTGAAAAGTAGTTTGTTGTTTGTCAGTCCATGTCACACCCCAAAACCGGAACGGCGGAAACGTTCTGGTGTGGATGACGTCATGTCAAGTATCACAACATATGTAGTATAGTAATCAAAGTACAACAGCCATTGCATTAATAGTAATAGTTTTACATAGTTTACATTGTATAGAATCATCAAAGTAATACAGAAACTAGTATAGATGCAGCTTGGCACAAAACCGTCTTCAACAGAAGATCCTGGAATGTACCTGTCTAATGCTGACCTGAGAATACAAGTTATTTGAAAAGCGAGTATCAGCATTTTTACAAATGCTGGTGAGTTCATAAGTATTTAGTGTCATTTTATTCAAATAACTTTATATAAGTAGTATTTTAGGTTCAATGGTGTATTAGAGTCCTTTCCAGAAAATCCTATATTTTCTTTACTAAAAAGCAGTCTTCTACCAAGACTGGTCAGAGTTATGTGGTAAAAAGTTAGTTTTCCCTTAATCACTATCATTATCAAAATACGGGATTTGATTTTAAAGAAAGTAGGAGAATATCAGGGAAAATAACATATGCCTCAGCAGTGAGGACTGCTAACTAAGGAAAAAGGGAATCATAGACTCCAGAAGAGTATCGACTGAACGTCACGCCTGGCTCAGTCTAACAAAAGGAGACACAGACCCCAGACTGTATCAAATGATAGATACAGCTAGCAAGGTCTAAAACAGTGAAAACACACCCTAGACAGTATCAAATGAAAGATATAGCTAGTAAGGTCCGAAACAGTAGAGACTGACCCTAGACAGTATCAAATGAAAGATACAGCTAGTAAGGTCCAAAACAGTGGAGACAGACCCTAGACAGTATCAAATGAAAGATACAGCTAGTATGATCTAAAACAGTGAACACAGTGAATACTGTGTTAAAAACCTGTTACCTTAAAGCCATGAGTTATAAGGTAACCCCGAGATACTCGTAACCATACTGATAGACACTATAGAACTTGACGTCCTGCAAGCGTCGGTATGAAAATGACATTTGTCACCCCTTGGCTTGGTAGGCCGTGGACTGTAGCTAGCAGTCAGGATGCGGGGGTGTTAATCCCATATAGATCTATACACACAATGTCCGCTCTCCCTACAAGAGACTCTGGTTACCAACTTGACAACGGAGAAGGCCGTGCACTGAAGATGTATCTCGTGTAGTGAGATCTGATGTAAAATACTAGACTAGTGATAGATACTCAGAACTAAACTGACTAATGTAAACCTATATGACTATGCTTGTATACATAATATATAACTAATCATCAAACGACCTTCGGACGGACATCCGATCCCACCAGACCACATCTCAACGAAGAAAAGGAAATAGGGCGAACGAGCCTTCCTAAGTCCTTCAAACATTATTTATATGTATCTATACAAACACAGGCATACATCTTACTATGTTTAAGTGTTTAACAAGTAGAAGCGTATCGTGAAGTAGAAGCGTATAGTGAAGTATAAGTGTATCTTGATGTATAAACGTATCGTGATGTATAAGCGTGTCGTGATGTATAAGCGTATCGTGATGTATAAACGTATCGTGATGTATAAGCGTGTCGTGATGTATAAGCGTATCGTGATGTATAAGCGTATCGTGATGTATAAACGTATCGTGATGTATAAGCGTGTCGTGACGTATAAACGTATCGTGAAGTATAAGAGTATCGTCAAGTAGGAGTATTAACAAGTAAAAGTGAAGTAAAAGCGTGGATATGTATAAGTGAAGTAAAAACGTTAATAAGTAAGAGTATAAAAACATGTAAGAAAACCTTGATGAAAACTTTGGAAAACCTTTATACTTAAGGAAGTCACAACTTAGTATTCTTTTGTAAATAAGTTTGAAAACCTTTAGAAATCCTTTGGGCACCTTTCATAAACAAGTAACGAAACTTTGATAAAACATTATAAGTAAAAGCTGAGTAAGTAACGATGTTTTAGAAAACCATTTACACTATCATTCTCGGTAAAACATTTAACAATGGTTAAGGACAATCTTCATGCTACTCGCCCTGACTCACTGAGTCACCCCCTAACTCGGCAAGACCACTCGCTGAGTGGTTAAGGACAATCTTCATGCTACTCGCTGAGTTTGTTCTTCGGGCTTGGCGAGTCTATGCCATGCATAAACTCAAACTCACTCCTGAGGTCAGATCCGTTCCAACAACTCATAGATCTAGTCCTTCCAAGCACATTCATCACGTAAAGTTACAATATTGGTGCTCATGCAAAGGTCCAAAGGCCTTATTTGATGATATGGTCTCTAGAATGCTATTCTAAGATAATGGCCTCCATTAACACTCATAAAGCTTGGGGGAAAAGGGTCTCTGGACCTCTTTGGGTCTAGATCTAAAGCACCAACACAAAAAGAGGCCAATTACTCCATGGATCTTTCCACCAAGAAACCCTAACTCTAAGATTTACACCAAGGACTGAGAAAGGAACGAATGGTTACCTCAAATGAAGTCTCTGAGCTCGAAAATCACTGGATTAGCACCTCTTTTGGTCTCCTCTTGCCTTGATCCTCTTCTAAATGCAAAAACACCCACAAATAGTCAAGGATCTTCCTCTTCTCTCTCACAAAACGCTCAAGAACTCTTTAGGGTTCTCTCTGGGGTTGGTGGCCGCAAATGACGGCCATAAGCCCCTTTAAATAGGTCTCATACCCTGGAAATTAGGGTTTCATTAAACAGTGTGGACTCGCCGAGTCCGGACGCGAACCCGTGCCCAAACCGCGATCATACTCGGCGAGTCTGAGCTCCAACTTGCTGAGTCTCCTCACAAATCACCAAAAATTATAAGAATAACTAATACCTGGGAATTTGGGCTGTTACAATTCTCCCCCACTAGAACTAGACTTCGCCCTCGAAGTCTCGCTCTGCAAATAACTCCGGATGCTGCTCACACATCTCACGCTCCGACTCCCAAGTCATCTCGGACCCCTTCCGATGTTGCCACTGAACCAAAACCAAGGGTACCTCCTTGTTCCTCAGAACCTTGATTTTCCGATCTATGATTGCCACTAGTCTCTCAGCATAATTCAGGCTCACATCTATCTGAATATCCTCTAATGGAACCACTGCCGACTCATCAGCTATACACTGCCTCAGTGGCGACACATGGAAAGTATCGTGAATCTGCCCCAACTCTGCTGGCAAATCTAAACGATAGGCTACCCGGCCTACCCTCACGATCACTCGGAATGTACCTATATATCGAGGCCCCAATTTTCCCCTCTTCCTGGATCGAATCACTCCTTTCCAAGGAGAGACCTTCAGGAGTACAAGGTCGCCGACCTGAAACTCAAGCTCGGACCGGCGTCCGTCTGCATAGCTCTTTTGACGACTTTGAGCGGTCAAAAACCTCTGTCTGACCTGTTGGATCTGCTCTATCGTCTGAAGCACGATCTCTGTACTGCCCATCACACGCTATCCAACCTCTCCCCAATAAATGGGGGTCTGACACCTCCTCCCATACAACAGCTCAAAGGGCGGCATACCAATGCTCGAATGATGACTGTTGTTGTAGGAAAACTCTGCCAAGGGCAAATATGTATCCCAACTTCCCCCGAAATCCAATACACATGCTCGAAGCATGTCCTCGAGTGTCTGAATCGTCCGCTCACTCTTACCGTCTGTCTGGGATGATATGCGGTACTAAAATGCAGCCTAGTACCCAACTCCTCATGAAACTTCTTCCAGAATCTGGAAGTGAAACGCACATCTCGGTCCGAAACAATCGAGATTGACACCCCATGCCGAGATACCACTTCCCTCACGTATACCTCTGCCAATTTCTCTGCTGAAGAACTCTCGCTGATAGCAAGAAAGTGAGCGCTCTTCGTCAACCTGTCCACAATCACCCAAATTGCATCAACTCCTCTGACAGTCCTTGGCAATTTGGTGATAAAGTCCATGGTGATCTGTTCCCACTTCCATTCGGGAACCTCCAACGGTTGCAACTTACCACGCGGCCTCTAGTGCTCGGCCTTAACCCTACGATAGGTCAAGCACCTCTCAACAAACCACGCAACATCCGTCTTCATACAGGGCCACCAAAAGTCCTTCCCCAGGTCCAAATACATCTTAGTGGCCCCAGGATGGATCAAAAATTTTTACCGATGAGCCTCTTCCATCAAAATTGTACGCGTTCCTCCCACAAACGGCACCCAGATACGCCCCTGGAATGTCATAAGCCCCCGACCATCGGTAACGAACTCTGAAATCAAACCAACAACCCGCTCTTTCTTCTGCATCTCAGGTTGCACAGCCTCGGCCTGTGCCCCACGAATGGTGTCCAACACTGGAGCTATCACGGTCAATCTCAAACATACATCCCGCAGCGGGGTGCTCTCCGCCCTGCGACTCAGTGCATCGGCTACAACATTAGCCTTGCCTGGGAGGTACAGGATCTCACAATCATAATCCTTGACCACATCCAACCACCTTCTCCGTCACATATTTAGGTTGGGCTGATCCATCAAATACTTCAAACTCTTATGGTCCGTGTATATCGTACACCGAACCCCATACAGGTAGTGACGCCAAATCTTGAGGGCGAACACCACTGCCCCCAACTCTAGATCATGGGTGGGGTATCTCGTCTCATGAGGCTTCAGCTGCCTCGATGCATATGCTATCACATGCCCTCTCTACATCGGCACCGCCCCCAACCCTAAAATCGATGCGTCACAGTATACCACAAAGTCCTCCATCCCTTCCGAGAGGGCTAACACCGGGGCTTCGCATAACCTTTGGCGAAGTGTCTCAAAGGAGGCCTACTGCTCGGGGCCCCATGAAAAAGCAACACCCTTCCGGGTCAACCTGGTGAGTGGCACTGTGATTTTAGATAAATCCTTGATAAATCTCTGATAATACCCTGCCAACCCTAAGAAACTCCTGATCTCGGAGGGTGACCTCGGCACCTCCCAACTCATCACCGCCTCAACTTTGGCCGGGTCAACCAATATCCCTTTCTGGTTAACGAGATGTCCTAAGAACTGGACCTCCCGCAACCAGAAATCCCTTTCTGCTCCTCATGTTGCTCTCTAGATCTCGAATATACCAGAATGTCGTCGATAAATACAATCACCGACCGATCCAGCATCGGCCTGCACACTCGGTTCATGAGATCCATGAACACTGTCGGGGCATTGGTGAGCCCAAAAGGCATCACCACAAACTCGTAATGCCCATAACGCGTCCTGAACGTTGTCTTCTGGACGTCCTTATCTCGTACCCTTACCTGATGATATCCATACCTCAAATCGATCTTGGAGAACCAAGACGCTCCCTGCAACTGATCGAACAAATCGTCGATCCTCGGCAACGGGTAACGGTTCTTGACCGTCAGCTTGTTCAACTCCCGGTAATCAATGCACATCCGATGTGAACCATCATTCTTCTTGACAAACAGGATAGGCGCTCCCCACGGCGAGCTGCTCGGCCGAATAAACCCCTTCCCTAGCAGCTCCTGAAGCTGCGAGGATAACTCTTGCATCTCTGGAGGTGCAAGGCGATAAGGCACCTTAGCGATAGGCGCGGCCCCCAGAACCAAATCGATACTGAACTCCACTTGCCTCACAAGAGGCACACCCGATAACTCCTCAGGAAATACATAAGGGAACTCACACACTATCAGAACCTCCTCAACAGACCTCGGTCTCACGGAATCCACCCGCGTATCCATCACATACGCCACAAAACCCTTACAGCCCTGCTGTAAACACTGCCTTGCCCTAGTGGCCGAACAAAACGCCGATCCAGAACGTGTACCCTCGCCGTACACCGTAAGAACTCCCCCACTAGGGTCTCGTATGGTCACCAGATGTCGCTCACAGTCGATAACCACATCGAATCTGCTCAACCAGTCCATGCCCACAATGACACAGACATCACCCATCGCAATAGGAACCAGATCAATCGGGAATTCAACATCGAAAATCTCGACTACGCACTCTCGGAGAACCTCTGTGGCATATATCACCCTCTCATCAGCTATGGAAACTCTCAGAGGCCGACTCAATGCCTCACGACTAATACTGATATGCTGACTAAAAGCCAAAGATACAAAAGATCGACTCGCACCCGAGTAGAATAACACCAAGGCAGGTACAGAATTCACAAGAAAAGTACCTATGCATAACATAATATAAGCATAATATCTCAACATCAACATAAATACACGAAAGAATACATACCAGCCACGACATCGGGCGCTGCGCGGACCTCCTCCACAGTCAACTGAAAAGCTCTCCCTCGTGCCCTCGGCGCCTCGGCCTTCACTGGCCAACTCTCGGTAGCTCTGATGGTGGCAGGGGCAGATCCCTGAGGTGCTCCCTGAGATGATCCTCGCAATTATGGAGACTCTGCCTTCCGGTGTCCGGTCTGTTTGCAGTGGAAACACACCGCAAACCCCTTGGGGCAGTCCTTGGCCATATGCCCCTCCTTGCCACACTTGTAGCAAGATCCGGCTCTACAGACACCATCATGACCCTTGCCACACTTCTCACAAGTGCGGCCCTTCTAGCTCCCTGATTTGGGATCAGCGGGCTTGGCCCGCTTGGCTGCCGGCTGAGACTGCGTCGGTCGCCAATCCCTCCCCTGAGACTCCGCCTCCTCCCTGGCCTGAGTCTCTAGCTCAATCTCCCTCTTCCGGGGATTTGCCTGAAGCTTGGCAAATGTCCGGTATGAGGAGTTCACCAAGAACTCCCGAATGTCTCGCCTCAAAATACTCAGATATCGGCTCATACGTGCCTGCTCAGTGGACACGTGCTCAGGGCAGAACATCGCCCTCTCATGGAACATCCTGGTAATCACCGTAACAGGCTCAGTACCCTGCTTGAGGGTCAGAAAATCCTGGGCCAAACACTCCCTCTCCACCTGGGGAACGTACTCATCTCGGAACATGGCAGTGAACCTCTCCCAGGTCACTGCTGCAAGCTCAGCAGGCGTAAAGTGCGTCGTCACAAACTTCCACTAGTCCTTCGCTCCCAAGCGAAGCTGGTTCAGCGCGAACCGAACCTTCAAATGCTCAGGAGATGAGCAAGTGAAGAAACACCCCTCTATGTCAGAAATCCATCTCATAGCCGCCACCGGGTCCTGGGTCCCATCAAACTCTGGCAGTTTTGTGTTGCTGAACTCTCAGAATAGCAACGCATCACCACCATGCGGCCTCGCGGCAGCAATAGTTGCGGTGGCCGCTGCAACAGCAGCCTCAGAAAGAGCGGCATAATGCTCGTCGAAGGTCTCAATAATGTGGTCTTAATAGACCCAAATATCTCTGGTATCTCCGCCCTGGTGGTCGCAGCCACCTCCTCATGGACGATCCAGCAGATCTCCTCATCACTGGCCCCACTACTCTCTGGCATCAGACGTGTCCTCACCATGATCTATCTCTGAAATACAACATACGATAAATTAGAATCCATTCGAGCGTACTCACACTCGACAAATCATTCCTCCTTGATCCTTAACATTCCAAAGATTCCTACTTGGGCTGTACACCGCTCCGGTGCTTTCAGTTTACGGGCCCAATACTACTGTCAGCACCATATCAGATTACACCCCAAGTCCTCCTCTTCGGATTCCAAATTCCAAGTACTCTATCATGCATAATCCACTCTCTAACAGATCTCTCATAAGCCCCTCGCTGCTACCTACTCACTCTCAAGCATCTCATAGCAGCTTACCTCTCCCTAGGCTAAGGCATCACAAATCAGGCCACTCTAGTCCTAATAGGAGTACCTAGCCTACTCTAGCATGAGAATACATCATATCAATATCAATATCACATAACATGAGGGTATTTTGGGAAATCACCGTTCGGGCGCGGACTGATCGTACACACAACTTTGCTCTGCGTTCTTCCAAAAATCTTTTACTCTTTTTGAAAATACTTCTCAAATCCTCAGTTTGAGTTCAAATATGCCCGAAGGTGTACTCAAATCCCTCAAACCAAGGCTCTGATACCAACTTGTAACACCGTAAATTTCAAAATAATTTTTCGCATAATATAAAAACATATTCATTTAATTTTCATATAAACATCAATGTTTGAAACTCCAATCCATGTCATACAAAGAATCCCAAGATCACATAACATAAAAATCCCATGTGTGTGTACTGATCAAGCCGGCGCCTTCCCACAGTCATCACTAGTACCTAAAACAAATAACACCAACATTGTAAGCACAAAGCTTTGTGAGTTTCCCAAAATACCACGCATAACACATATTAGCCACTCGAGGCTAAAACTCTGTGGGTCCGTAGACCCTACTCTGTGAACCCTCTGGTTCTAACTCTGGGAACCTTCCGGTTCCAACTCTATAAACATGCACAACATAAATCACATAGAAATAATGCAGTACAACACATAACATACATATAGCATACAAATACTCTGTCACATAACTCGGATTACCTACTCAAGGTAAAGTATAGTGAGAAGACTCACCTCGCGTATCTCGATAACTCGCAAATCCCAGAAATCACTCGCGCTCGATCCTCCGAGCTATAATCCTCCTATAACACAATATATCTCTAATTAACACTTTCACAACTAAGGTTGACTACTCCCATCAAGTCAACACCGGTCAACTCTGGTCAACGGTCAACTTTGACCAGACTCGGCGAGTGCACTAGAGCGACTCGGTGAGTCTATACGTGTTCACTGATTCCCTAGGATCCTCCCTTGATACGTCGAGTACTTCCCTGAATCGACGAGTTCCACCTGGCATGAATCGCGGGACCACCACGATTCAACTCGCCGAGTCTCAAGAACAACTCAGTGAGTTCCAGCTTGACTCAGTCCACTCGACAACCCTCTCTGACTCTCCCTGACTCACTGAGTCACCCCCTAACTCGGCAAGACCACTCGCTGAGTGGTTAAGGACAATCTTCATGCTACTCGCCGAGTCTGTTCTTCAGACTCGGCGAGTCTATGCCATGCATAAACTCAAACTCACTCCTGAGGTCAGATCCGTTCCAATAACTCATAGATCTAGTCCTTCCAAGCACATTCATCACGTAAAGTTACAATCTTAATGCTCATGCAAAAGTCCAAAGGCCTTATTTGTTGATATGGTCTCTAGAATGCTATTCTAAGCTCATGGCCTCCATTAACACTCATAAAGCTTGGGGGAAAAGGGTCTCTGGACCTCTTTGGGTCCAGATATAAAGCACCAACACAAAAAGAGGCCAATTACTCCATGGATCTTTCCACCAAGAAACCCTAACTCTAAGATTTACACGAAGGACTGAGAAATGAACGAATGGTTACCTCAAATGAAGTCTCTGAGCTCGAAAATCACTAGATTAGCACCTCTTTTGGTCTCCTCTTGCCTTGATCCTCTTCTAAATGCAAAAACACCCACAAATAGTCAAGGATCTTCCTCTTCTCTCTCACAAAATGCTCAAGGACTCTTTAGGGTTCTCTCTGGGGTTGGTGGCCGCAAATGATGGCCATAAGCCCCTTTAAATAGGTCTCATACCCTGGAAATTAGGGTTTCATTAAACAGCGTGGACTCGCCGAGTCCGGACGTGAACCCGCATCCAAACCGCGATCATACTCGGCGAGTCTGAGCTCCAACTCGCCGAGTCTCTTCACAAATCACCAAAAATTATAAGAATAACTAATACTTGGGAATCTGGGCTGTTACAGATTCCATAAGCCTACAAGTCATATCTAAGCCTTAGGGCCAATTTGGAGGGGTTTTGGGGCTTAAAAACCCCATTAAATGGTGTTCACGGTCCAAGAGTGTTCTTGGGCGGTAAACACATAATTTTGTCCCTATTTTATGTCTTAAACTCAAATTTGCATGCTAGATAAGCTATACAACAAGTTAGGGTAGATTGCTTACTCGTTTGGGGCTCGAAACGGACGATTTTTGGCCCGAAATTAAGTTGTAGAGAGAGGGAGTGGAGAGACTGTAAAAAGTCTCTAATGGACTCCACTCACCCTTATATAGGGGTTTGAGTTGGGGCTCAGTGGGAATCTACCCGATACTGCCATTTAACGGGGCTTTTGGTCGCACCCGATTTAGTGGTCGTATTTGACTTGGTTGAAACTAAAAATTTTCAAAGGAGAATTTTGGGGTGTTTCTAACTTGTTTCAACCCTCATAAAGTCATTTAAAAGTCCCGAATTAATTAACCTCTTCCAAAAGGTTAACGGACAGATAACTAAAGCGAGGCTTATTAACGGAAGGAGGTTAAAAATGACGGAATAAATTTTGGGTTGTCACAGTCCAGTTGAAGGGTACGTCTTTTTGGGTTAGAGTGGTGAGGGGCTTGGCGATCTTGGAGAAATTATGGATGAACCTTCTATAATAACCAGCAAGGCCCAGGAATTGTCTGGTCTCCATTGACGTCTTTAGGGTTGTCCAGCTCTCAATGGCTTTGATCTTAGAAGTGTCCACATGTATCCCTTCTTTACTGATTACGTGTCCCAAGAAGTTAACCTTGAGAATCCAGAATTCCCACTTGGATAGTTTCGCATACAACTTCTCTGCCCTAAGAGTTTCCAAGATTTGTCGTAGATGATGACCGTGCTCCTCCTTGCTTCGAGAATATATGAGTACGTCATCAATGAAAACGATTACAAAATTTTTGAGGAATGGGCGACAAACTTGGTTCATGAGGTCCATAAATGTTGCAGGAGCATTTGTCAAACCAAAGGGCATAACAACGAATTCATAATGGACATATCGAGTTCGAAAAGCGGTTTTGGGGATATCTTCTTCCCGGACTCGCAGTTGATGATAACAGGACCATAGATCTATTTTAGAAAAATAATTGGCTCCTTGAAGCTGGTCAAATAGACCTTCCCGTGGCACATAATATCGACATGATGGGGGTTTAAGCAATCCATGTCGATGATCACAACAACACTCCTAATATTTACCGACATTAGGTTTATTTGAAGAGTGGTTGTTTAGCGTTAGTGTGCACCCTATGTAAATGTCATTGGTTGTTTCAGTCTTCCCATTAGCCATCTCCACCTAGAAGCATTCGTTTAGCTTTTGGGGTTGTTGATTTAGTAGGTGTTTGAATTTATGACTCATAAAACTTCGCTCAGCCCCACTGTCAAATATAATATATGTGTAAGCGTTATTAAGGGGAAACGTACCAGTAACCACTGTCGGATCTTAAACCACCTCCCCCTGCCCCATTGTTAGGACCCTGTCTGATCCTCCTGCACCCTGGTGTTGACCTTGGGGCAGTTTCACTTAAAATGACCAGTCTCTCCACATCCATAGCAGGTTTGACTGACCCTGGCATTATTGTTGTTGGGCTGCTGATTTTGTTGAGGCTGAGACCTGCAGTACTGGGCAGTGTGTCCTTTGTGGTTGCAGTTACTACACTGCATGTCTCGACAAGTGCCGTTGTGGTGATAGTTACATTTACCACACTTGGGCAAAGTACTAGTGTAAGGCTTCGTAGGAGCTAGTGTGGTTAAGGCTGGAGCTGCTGCGACTTGAGCAGTTGTAGCGTGAACTGCCACTGTTTGGGGTTTCTTGGAAGATCCTGAGGACTGTTCTCCTTTCCTTTTATTTCCCAAATTCTTCTTGTAGCCTCCTTCCTTCTTGGCTTCTATCTCCATAGTCTTGGTACCTTTCTTGTTTCGATGATCATAGAGCTTCTGAGCTAGACGTTTTGCACTACCAAAAGTTTCAGGGTTTGCTGCAATAACGTTCCCTTGTATTGGAGGAGTCAACCCCCAAATGAAACGTTCGATCTTCTTTCCTTCTGTGGTGATCATTCCCGGATACAGAAGTGCTACTTCGCTGAACCTAGCGATATAAGCTTCAATATCAGATTTTTGAACTGTAAAATTCCATAATTCCTGTTCCAGCTTCTGTATTTCCCCCCGGGGACAGTATTCAACCAACAACATCTTCTTGAGTTCCTCCCATGGCATGGCATTTGCTGCTGGGAGGGTTAAGGACTCAACATGGCCATTCCACCATGACAGTGCTCGATTGACAAACGTGCAAGCCGCAAACTTTACTTTGCTCTTCTCATGGAATTCACAAATCTCGAAGACTGACTCGTTCTTCTCGATCCAGCGCTTCAAAGTTATCACCCACCAGTTCTGTTGAATGTTCGGGGTTTCACATTAGAGAAGTCTTTGTAAGTGCAGACTTTTGTAGACCCTTGATTCATTCCATGGTTGGAGCTTCCTGTTCCTTGACCATTTTCGCCTCCATTGTTTCTGTCGGATTAGTGTCTAAGCCCATAACTATTATCGGTATGTACTTAACCCGATTTGGCATGGTCAATTTGGGTTGCACTTCACATGAACAATTTATATGGATAGTCTTTTGAAAATAGTATGTTTATGATTTATATTAATATATTATAAGTTCTAATATATTAATATGGAATCATATTATTTAATTAGTAGTGATCAAGAATTATTTAGAATTAATTTAGTGATCAAAAGGAACTAATTAAATATGGACTCTTATATATATATATATATATATATATATATATATATATATATATATATATATATATATATATATATATATAGTATCGGCCAAGTTTATTTAGGTTGGGCTAAGCTTGCATGGATAGTCTATGTAGTTTTTAACCCATGGATCCTATGGAAATGAAAGGGCATGGGAATTAGGGTTTACATGGATGAAACCCTAATCCTCCATACTATATAAAGAGGTCTTTGGCACAAGAAATTGGACTAGTGTGTGTGGATACAAGAGTGGGCCAATTTCTAGTGTGCTTACTATTCTCTCAAGTTTCGAAGGTGTTTTGGTGATTTGTGATTCCACTTGAGGCTTCCACAATATTGGGTATAAGCTCTTAAAGTTCAAGACTTCAAGCCCCATCAATAGGTATGTCTTCTAACTAGACTTTTGTAGTATAGTTGCTTCATAATATGCTAGTTAGGATAAAACCTTGGAATATTGAATATTTGCATGTATAATAGAGAAAACATAGATCCAAGGTTTATAGGGTTGCATGTACACCACATGAGTATTAGAATGCTCAAAACCCATCAGTTGTATCAGACCCTAGGCTTGTTTTCAATTATACTTTATGCTATTTGCAAGAAAAAATCGTTTTTTTGGAATCTGCCAGTTCACCACGAGGTGGTAAAAATTACCACGAGGTGGTGACTCATCAGTGAAAAAAAATTTAGTTTTTTGGCCTGTTTTGGATTAGAATCATTACCACAAAGTGTTTTTGTTCATAAAACTTGATTTTGATGTTATGGTAATGTTTATTCTCATCAAAATAAATGATAATTGTCAAATTTTGTAGACTTGTTTTAGTTTATGTGATTAGCTAAGTTCTTGAAAATTTTTGATATGGATTATTTTCACTTATGAGTTTGATCTTGTTCATAGAAAAATTACTTGATTATTGTGTTAATTGGTAATTTGATTTTAATGGTTTTTATGAACTCCATAACTTGTCCTCAAGTTATGGAAAATGAAGAGTTTTTCTTTTAAAGTGTCATTAAAAGTCAAATGTTATGAAAATGGAAGAGTCTCTAATTTTAATGTGATCATAAAATGTTTTTTATGTCTTCCATAACTTGTCCTCAAGTTATGGAACTTGAAAAGTTTTTCATAAAAACCATATTGAACTCATAAGCTATGGAAACCAAAAGTTTTTGAATTGTTCAAAACTTGCCCTAATGTTTTGGAATTTATAAAGTCTCATACACACTTTAATTCCAAGCCCTTAGAATTTTAAAAGTTAAAATTTTACCCTTATACTATTATAATATTATAGGTTTAATATTTATATATATGTATAAGAACAAAGTCAGTCTTACCGTTGGTAGGCCTCATTCACGAAGTCGGTCTATAAGGGGGGTATAAGGTTACTGCCTATAAAATGGCAGCTTAATGGATGTCCACTCTCACCCACCACTTCCTTGACTGGTGGAGGGTCATTAGCCGAACGGGTAGGACAAGGACTATAATCCTTCATTAAAAGTATTAATGGTAAATACTAAGTAACTAAACCTTTTATAAATCCCCACCCTTAGTTACTTAGGAAAATGTGAATTTGGTGCTAACCCGTGAAATTACACTTTGCTTAAGTCGTTAGTGGAGCGCGTGTGGTTAACCGGCACACTAACCTGGATTTAACAAGGTAGGCAAAGGGTAACTTAATGTTTATCATAGTATAGGTGGAGCGTGTGTGGTTAACCGTCACATCAATTGAGTGGTAAATATTAAGGGTACCAAGTATATTTGCATGGGTATTCACACCTTGTTTTATGATCCTCGGCATCCTAGTCAGAAAATTTGAGAGGGCATAATCGAGATTGAAACATGCCGGTGAAAAGTTCAATGAATATCAAAAGATCTAGTAGTTTCAAATCAAATTAAAACCTAATAAATTATTTTGTTTTTCATGGTGGAAATTGGTGAATCGTCATTTGCCTACCTTCAAATATTTTATAGCTTGGATTACGACATCCCTCTTCTAAGTTATAAAATATTGTGCTGGGTCCTATCCTTAATATTTCATATTGGGTGTTATATTAAGGACTTTAAATCAACTATCTTGAATATCTCCCAAAAGGTGTCTGGTTCAGACAATAATGATCTTCCCAAATCTCTTGGAACAAGCTTTCCTAATGAAGATGATGTTCCGTGGTTGGATAATGGAAATTATACTTCTCTTCCTCCACCTCCTCTAATTATTCTCCCTAACCCACAAGTTCTTGAATAGTTCAAAGTCATTCACGCCCTATTGACATGAAAGGTCTATGTGTGCTAACATATTATCAAGTTAGGAGAGTTGGGTGTCAAAGTCTCGAGAAAGTTGGTTGTTCAATCACTTTCTAAGTCACAAAGTGAGTTCCTTTGGGACTACTATGTAACAGGCTAGGACATGACCCTAATGATCTTATCTATTTGCTTGGTGCTGCTGAACCAGTAATGATTTGGAGCTCTGGTAAAGCAAATTTGATTAGTAGATCAACTGCCCAAACTACCATGGACATTGACAATTGGTAACATTGGATATCTAGAAAAGCTTTTTCTTTCCAATGGAAAGGGATCGGCCATAGTCAACTTGATTGACCAAATGGTAAAGAGAAAGGCTAAGTCCGAGATAGTCATGTGTATCATTCCCAAAGGGTCCATATGTTTATGTTGCTAAAGGAAGGGGCATTGGTTGCGAAGCTGCCTTAACTACCTGAAAGATATGTGAGAAGGTCTAGTCAAAAGGTTTGACTCTGCTTCAGGTAAGTCCACTATCTAACCCAATTAAGTTCCTATTTGAAGATTCTTAATACATTTTGATGTATGTCAGGATCAAGCAAAGGGAAGGGAACTTAAAGAAAGAGTATGTTCAATCTGATCACGAAGATGGATTTCAATCGCATGGTTCGAAGATCGCATTCTTGAGCTACTACTTAGAGATTTATGATAGATTGCTAGGAAATATGTAATAGCATAGTTTCCATTTAAAGTTGCGTTGTAAGGAAAAAGATTTTTCCGCATCTTATAAATAAATAAATTTTTTTGTTTTATTTTATTTTATCTCCTTGCAATGGCATTTATGGAAAATTGATGTTATATGTTTCTAGCAATAATGGAAATATGAAATTGATTCTTTCATTTGTGGTAGTGTCTAAATTTACCAAATAAGGAAAGATTCTCATCACCCAAGTGTTCAATTTGACTGAAACTTGGAATCATGCAAGTTGTATAGTATGATGAATGAGAACTTTCAACTTTGTAAAATTAAGACTAATTCCTCGTCCACATATATATGTGAGTCAAGTGAAGGACTGAGGGATCGAGTACACATTCTTGTGCACTGGTCAAGTCCACCACAAAAGATGGATAAGAGTATTCGTCATGATTTACTAAAGTTTAGTAAATATGCTAATACTTAAAAGTGTAAGTATAATTCTGAAACATTGGAAAAGCTTCTATGTATGGCAGAACGAATGTGAAGTGTTTGTCTTGATAAAGAATCTGCACTATCTCTTAAATATTTGGCAAGAGAGTCTTAGATGTCAAGAGGACAGTGGGAGACTAAAAGATCTTGAAATAGTCTAATAAAGAATAAAAACCTGTAGTTTATCACTCGCACACAATGTGCGGTTTATAACCTATCATGTTGAGATATTCCAATTTTTGTGCCCATTCCAGTTAAAGTTGACTTTTCATATGAAATCTGAGAGTTCTCAATTGGTTGCATAACAACTTGGAAGCAATGGCAGGCCCTTGTGCTGCCACGTGGCAAGAAGTTAAGACTGCACAAGATCAATCCATATGAGTTTGGATTTGTCACTAACCTTGTCTTGTGATTATGGTTTTGACGAATTCACATGGATAGGAACACATACACCATAAAATCTAAGTGTCATAAGGTTTCTCTCCGATTCATTAAAATGATTGTGAGGAAACGCTTTGAATAAGTGGTTTTAAGTAGATAGCAATTGTGATATTTGCATTCTCAAAGTCATTAGTGGAGCGTGTGTGGTTAACCGGCACACTAACATGGACTTGTGAGGAATGGAAAAGGTCTAAACAATTGAGACTATGATTACGACATCCGGTCCTTTTCATAGTTCTGAAATTGTTTAGACACACATGTGTGCTATCTAAGGAAAGGTGTATGATTTTGATAAAGTCTTATCAAAGCATCTCGTATAAGAATTCCGAATTTTGGTAAGAAAGCCAATAAATTATTGAGTTTTAGAAGTCCAGTTGACTTCTGAGTACATGTCAAGGCTAGTAGGAGCATAAGTGTTATGCTAATAATCATCATGTTAGTGAGAGCATGATAATTATGATAAGTATTGCAAGTTAGCAATGTTAATTATAGAAAAACAAAAGTTCAATTGGGAAAAGTTGTTTTTTCTATAATTAAGGGAGAGGAAATAATACTTCATTTCAAATCTGAAGGCTTAGATTGAGGTTTTAATCATCTTTAGTCAAGGACATATATATAAATTTTATGTTGGAATGGCTCAACATAAGGAAATTCTATATATGGGTCCATTATTTGCGTTCTAGAATTCGATTATGATTACGGCTTCCATTTCATAATCTGAATTATAAGAACTTAGCAAATAGAAATAGAAATATTATAGCAAAAGACTGGTCTAGTATCATGTCTTTATGTGATACATCATGAATCGTGTCCCATATGCTTCAGATATAGGATCGATTGCATGTGCTATGATATTCATCCTTTTTAAATTTTCCAAATGCTCAGGGCATTATGAAGGGAAAAGTCTAGAATTGGATATGACTAAAATGATTAAGCAATTGTCGAGAACAATCTACGGTTTACCAAAGATTGGTTGATCAGGGACCGTTGGAAGTATAGTGTTAATTTTTGGAGAGGACCATATTTACATTTTCTGAAAAGAGGCAACTCTTGTTCAGAAGTGATAATCAAAATGGGAATGCAGAAATATTCCCATAGGTGGAAGTCATTCATTAAATCTGTATAAGATTAGGAAACTTAATGCAAGAAGGATGTTCAAAGCAATGTACTTTGAATTTAAGACTTCTTTTCCATGGAATGATCTCCTTTGGAATACTCTGTAATGAATGTTGACAAGTCTTTATGACTTTGTGCGTAATCATTACAAGAGGATCAGTGCATATAAGTTTAAAATCTAACAGATATCGGTAAATGGCAGGAATTTGGAATTCTTGCACTTGCGGTAAGGGTTTGGGATTATGAAATGAGAATCATTGGAATTATGTTTAATCGATCTATTCCACGAAGTAAAGATCATAGACAAACATAGTGTGCGTACTTGGTGTATGGCATGACTAGTGTTTAGAGAACATAGTATACATGCTTGGAACATGGGACAACTATTATTTTTAATTCAAGTATGAAGTTGATAGTTTGAAACAATATGCAATGAATAATGTGTGATCAATATGGTGATAAATAAAAGATGTTCTATTTATATTCATAAGTTCTGAGACCATATTGGATTCGATTATTCTTGCATTTCACTTTGCATGTTTTGACTCCAGAATAACTAGGTCGTTCTTCCCAAATGACTAAGTTATTCAAACCATCCACAGTCGGTCATATGTTGGAAGTATATATGAATCAATACTGTCATGAAGCTGGTTTGTAGATGTCCAAGGTAATGGACATATCAAGAGTTGCTGCAACATTCATGAGTGCTCATAAGTTCTGAGTATTGGATTAAACCCACGCTCATTTGACTCACTTGATGGATTTTATCACGAGTGATCATGAGACGATAATATCTTATATTCTTCAAACCTAGAGATATGAGTTGTTGCCTATGAGTCGGTTATAGATTAATTGTACGAAAACACATTGGTAACTCGATGTTATAAAACGTGCCTTTGTGTATGATTCAACAAGTAGTAGAACAAGCATATGATTCGAAGTTTATTAGTTCCTTTTACCCTTGAAGGGATAAAAGCGATATATGTAGGCCCCTCGATGATTTAGTGATGACACCCCGAAGTGCTTGGCCAAGTCTGGACTGATTTGAATTGTTCAATTAGTCGGTCGTCATAAATCAGAAATCGGGAAACAACAAACAGATAAAGAGAATAATTATAATTCATGTCTCAGTCCTTATGATATCCAGAATGGAGGAATATATGATCCCTTATCTAATCGACAAGTCATTAACTAAGGTCAAAGTTCGACAACGACTTTAAGAGCTATGATTGCTAGTCAGGTTTTGAAGTCATGCACAATAATAATTTTAGACTTATCCAAGTGGGAGTCTGTTGGATTAGTGTCTAAGCCCATAACTATTATTGGTATGTACTTAACCCGATTTGGCATGGTCCATTTGGGTTGCACTTCACCGAAACAATTTATATGGATAGTCTTTTAAGAATAGTATGTTTATGATTTATATTAATATATTATAAGTTCTAATATATTAATACGGAATCATATTATTTAATTAGTAGTGATCAAGAATTAATTTAGAATTAATTTAGTGATCAAAAGGAACTAATTAAATATGGAATCTTATATATATATATATATATATATATATATATATATATATATATATATATATATATATATATATAGTATGGGCCAAGTTCATTTAGGTTGGGCTAAGCTTGCATGGATAGTCCATGGAGTTTTTAACCCATGAATCCTATGGAAATGAAAGGGCATGGGTATTAGGGTTTACATAGATGAAACCCTAATCCTCCATACTATATAAAGAGGTCTTTGGCACAAGAAATTGGACTAGTGTGTGAGGATACAAGAGTGGGCCAATTTGTAGTGTGCTTACTATTCTCGCAAGTTTTCAAAGGTTTTTTGGTGATTTGTGATTCCACTTGAGGCTTCCACACTCTTGGGGCTAAGATATTAAAGTTCAAGATTTCAAGCCACATCAAATGGTATGTCTTCTAATTATACTTTTGTAGTATAGTTGCTTCATAATATGCTAGTTAGGATAAAACCTTGGAATATTGAATATTTGCATGTATAATAGAGAAAACATAGATTCAAGGTTTATAGGGTTGCATGTACACCATAGGAGTGTTAGAATGCTCAAACCTATCAGTTTCCATTGTGTATGTGAGCCAATGCTACAGTTACTGCAGCCGGTACTGTTGCCTGGAATGCAGCAGAGCTTACCTTTGGTGGAGGCAGTGGTGGTGGTTGCGTGTTGTTGTTTTTGCGCACGTACCTTCGAGGCATCTGCTATCATGGAGCAGAAGGATGATGAGTATGTGATAGTTTTTGGTTCCGAATTCCTTTATTATCTAGCGGTGGCGGTGGTTCGGTTTTACTTATAAGTGAAATCATGTAATATCATGAAATAATGAAAATAGAACTTATAGCAAATAACAACATCAAAAATAAAACACACCTTTGTTTCATTACTGATAAACTTCATAGTAAAATACATGAAAATTTTCCTTTTAAAAAGGCGTGTCGTACATAGAGAAAATGAAATCTACTAGAATAACGACTATATAAGTAGTGTAGTCACTTAATCATAAAGTCGGTCCTACATACAATAGTACATGAAAAGAGAGAGAGTCCTATCGATAGTGGTAGTGGTACTCAGATGCCGAAATGATACGCCAGAAGTTCAACCAATTCACTCATCTCCGGAGTGATCTTAGCTTCCCTTTGTTCAGCTCAAACCGCTCTAGCTTCGGCTGGAAAGAGTTGTTGCCTGAGAGTGGCTACCTCCTCCTCTATGGAGCGTAGTCAGTCAGTGGAGTCTTCTTGTGCTATGTGCTGATCCGGTATTAATTCCGAAGGGTAGGGTTCGCTAGGAATTTCTCCAATGCCCTTTTCCTCATCTATCTCCTCATCAGATCTCTCATCCTCATAGTCCATTTCTTGATATTCCTCGGGTCCAATCCATGGGTATCCTCCTTGAACCAATTCTGGTCCTTCATCAATCCACCCGTGGGCCACTAGAGCCTGGTAGTAGAGATCGCCTTGCTGAAACTCAGCCATGGTGCCTAGGCGAGAATGAAGTTGTGAGAAGAGTGTAGAAAGTGTACGTGCGATGGTTATATAATATCCTAAAATACTCCTATAGTATTTTATTTTTTTATGTTTGGTTCCTTAAAACCTTTTGGATATTAGGTTGACAAGTTTCAGATTTGTTGTCTACCCTGATCACTCCCAAACACATCTTGGTCGTATTTTGAATAAATATAGTTGATCAAGGTATATTTATCCCCAATACGATTACATAATTGTCTGGCTTTAATCATGATGTCTAACGCCTCCGAAAACTTTTATTGTCTTCTTATCTTTGTTCAGAGTGTTTTAGTCCCAATGTATTTATAGTTGCATATATTGTATCATTAGATATGCCAGTTCACTATAAACATTGCTCTGACACCAATCTGTCACACCCCCGAACCAGACAGCAGATGTCACAACTAGCATTTTAGCTAGGAAATTCTGTTTTCATGTAAACATCAATTATTGTAAGACTTGTACTCTAAGTGAATATCATGTTATATGCTAACAATAAGCCATCTATTTGAATCCAAACTCTTGATTTAAGTTAAAAAACTAATACAATACATCTCATATGTTCAACTATGGATTGAAAACCCTAAAAATCCCGGTTCAAGATTATTATGGGCTAGGATTCTCTTATTGGGCCTAATGGACCAATAAACTTTCAATTTGACTACATTGGGCCTAGGAACCCTATTTAGACTCTAAGTGGACCCACATCCATGAAATTAGGGTATTTCGGGTCATATGGGCGTAGAATAATCCATCTTAATTCTAATGGGCCATAACTAGTTTCAATAGCCCTAATGGGCCGTAAGCTACATTCTTGGGCTTCTTTGGGCCGTGAACCCTCATAAAGGCCCAGTAGGCCGAAAAATAATTATTTTGGGCCACATGATTTCAAACTAAGCCAAGAGGGCCCAACTTCTCTCATTTTCTTCCCTTTTCCCCCTCTCTCGGCCCAAAAAAAGCAAGTGGGAGGGAAATAGAGTGACACCTCACCATTACTTGTTGGATATCCATGCAAGGTTTGCATGTATCGAGGCAAACATCAACTCACTCTCCACCAAAGTCAACTTCCCACTTCTCTCTTATCTCTCACTCTATCTCTCAGCCACTCTCTCATTCTCCAACCTCTCTCTCTCATTTCAAACTCAACCCTTATTCTCTCAACTCTCTTCCACCCTTCTTCACTCAAGAAAATCGTGGGTAAGGAAGATCTTCAAGAGAATCACTTCCAGCTTCACATTGTGGTATGATCTTACAAACCCAAGTATTATACTTCATCTTTAAACTCATTCACTCCTCTTACACCCATGTTTTCGTGAATCATGCTTCTTAGAACCATCTAAGTTCGAAATCCTTCTCAAGAAACTTGCTAGGGCCGAGATCTACTCATCTCATCACCAAAAACTAAAAACATCAAATCAAAGTGAGTTCTTACCCCTTGTTTTTCGGTTTTACTATGTCTTAGGGGAGGATACCGGTTGCTTATGTGATAAATCTATGTATTTGTTCATGTTATGTGTGTTTTATAAGTTATATGTTGTGATTATGTGAAGAAACTTCATAGATCTCGAAAACTCTATCAAGTCTTGACAATATTTGTAAACTAAAACACTTTATGCAACCTACCATACGGATGAAAGTGTTAAACATGTTAAGGATGTTGAAAAACTAAACAAAAACCTTTTAAAGGGACCATTTTTGACAAATAAAAAAAAAGATGAAGCTTTTATGATACTTACGGTTTTTCAAGGACCAAAGAGTCATTTTTGTATAAAAATGGGTTTTTATGGTATTATGGTTTTAAAAAGGGCCAAAAGAGTAAATTTTTCACAAAATGGGCTTAAATTGGGCCTACATAGTTTTGTGGGCCAGAATTGGAAAAATTATGACTTTTGTGGATTAAATTGTCATTTTAAACAAATTTGAGCCAAAGATGTTGTTTTTCGGTTAAAAAGGGCTGAAAATGACAATTTTTATTAAATTGGGCCGAAAATGTCAATTTTTATATAATTGGGCCGACAATGTCAATTTCTATATAATTGGGAGAAAATGTCAATTTTCATGATATTGGGTCAAAAATGCTATTTATAACAATAGTGGGCTAAAAATGTCATTTTATTTGAAATAAGCCCATAAATGTAAACTTTTGGTCATAATTAGCGACCTAAAGTGTTAATTTTATCAAAAATATGCCTAAATTGTAAATTTTCGGCTTAATGGGCCAAAATGTCATCATTACAAAAAGTGGGCCTTTTATGTCCTTTTAGAAAACAATCGAGCTAATACAAACAATGTAATAACAGACAAACTAAATACATCGATTACATGTTGATTGGGCCTAATACTTACATTTCATGTTATTGGGCCTTAGTGGCCCATTTACATGCTTATTAGGCATGGATTATACATTACATGTTTATTGGGCCTTAGTGGTCCATTTACATGCTTATTGGGCCTGGACTATACATTACATGTTTATTGGGCCTTAGCGGTCATTCTAAATGTCTGTTGGTGAAGAGAATTGTTATCGAGATTTACGAAAGCAAAATATGATTTGAGTGATTGATGAGTTAGAACACGAAGAGTAAATATTAATCGGATCTTATATTGATGAAGACTGATTACAAAATAAGTAGAAAGGATATTTGCGTTTCAGAAAAGTTGTCCTCTACTTCTATCCTCAGTCCTTATTTTTAGGGAACATGAGTGTACAAAAAATATACTAAGTCTAAACATTACACTTCGCACAAAATTGACTTAGTAAAATAACATAAAGATGTGAAACTATACAAACACAATATTCGACTTTTACAATTTTGCTTCTACAATCTCCCCCTTTGTAAACAGTCGAAGCTATTCAGTCCATAAGCTTTTGAACAGCAGAGTGAATTGTCTTTCGCACTTCTCCATACCAGGAAATCACCTTCTTGAGATCCTTCTTGTCTCCTTCATTGTTCTTCTTGCAATTGTTCATACGAACAATAAAGTGCGTATATTGCGAAGAAGTATATCTTTCCACCTATGAGACTTTAAACAAGAATTTCTTAGGCTTCCCCTTCGTATCTCTTCCTGAAAACACCATGCCGAAAAGTTTCAGGCATATTTCCCCAACAACATATTTCGATAATGCTGACTGGGATAAGGTTTCTTCCCAAGGAACGTTCACTTCTCTTCCTAACACATTCGCCAATTCTTCATCAGTAAGAGCCAAACAATCGAAGTAATTGTCGATGTATGTCTTAACATGTGCGAAGCTTATCTTGAACACTTCAGTCTCAGAGCCTTTGAGCTTATTCTCTTCCATATGCTTCAAAATCAGAGCCACTTGAATCAAATCGTTGCAGTTCATCAGAGGAAAATCAGCTACAGTGAAGTCATACTGTTTGTTGTCTGCTCGAATAACAAAGTAACATAAATTTTGAAGCATGTCTTCAAACATCGTATCTTTCTTGATTGTTAGCACCTTTTTGACCTTCATTAAAGACCAAACTTCATCTGGATTCTTCCCTAATACACCATGAAATCTAATTTTCAAGTGTATATAATCATCAGGATTATCAAACTTCTCGCTAATCTTGTACTGAGCAGTAATGAAGAGCATTTCATTGATTGGAAAATCTAGCTGACAATTGTCTGAATTCGCAATATCATAACTTCTCTTTGGCTTCTTCTCGAATTCATACATTTCCCTCCCCACAACTTTTGACTCTATGGTTTCGTAAGAGTACAGCTTCGCAGGATCTCCTTTGTTCATCGTGGGAGGATCACTTGCCCTTTGCCTCATGATGCTTTGTACTTGCCTCCTCCTTTCCAACTCTGCCTCAGCCTTAGCTTTCTTCTCCTCCTTCGATTTTTCGTACAATATCCCTTTTCCTTTTCCGACTACATCTGTTTGAGGTTTTGAACTCGAACCTCCTTCTTTTTCCCCAATAGAAATTCCTTTGGCAATCGGTTTTGTGGTTATTGTAGTTGAGGAAATTGGCTTCGTAAGTATGGGAAGAGTAGTTTTCAACAATGTTTGTTGCATCTATTTCGCAACATCTTGAGCACGTTGTCTCTTAGATCCTGGAGAGACCGGAGCTGGAATATTGCGAACGGTAACTCCTTTACTGCTCACCTCAGTCTTGCAAATCTTTTTCAATACCCCAGACTTGGAAGGTATTGTTTCTTTCTTCGATTTAGATGAAGTCTCTTCAATATGAACATCTTCATCCTGAGCTTGTTGCGAAGATGGACCTTTCGCATCCTTCTTTGTGGGCTTCTTCTTCTTTGATGGTGCAGCAACATCTAATAACACTCCAGTAGGCACCGATTGATCGATTGTTTTCAAATATCTCACCAAGACCTTGTGAGTTTGAGAGACCTTGCGAAGCATCGCAGCTGGAATGCGAGCAACATGAGTAAAAATTTCCTCATCATCTTCCACTACCTTCGGAAATTGATATAGAGAAAATTCAGCAACTTCAACATCCTCCGTGACTGGAATCCCTTCTTTTTCATATACCTTCTCCAGAATTAAGCTCCAATATCTCGCACACGAAATCCCTTTTTCAGAATTTGTGTTTTCAAGACTCTTAACAAATTCCTTCCATAACTGGGTTGCATAATCGACGCTGATATCATAGTACAAGCCCATAATCATGGCATATACTTCCATTCTTCCCCTATCCAAACCAACTGTGCGTCCTGTTAGGCATCTGAGAAAAATACCAAACAAGAAATTCCATATGCACGGCAACCCAGACTTTCGAAAGTCACTTATCTTCTCAAGCTCTGGTTGATGGCCCATCTCATTGAACATGTGAATGATTTGAGGGTTAACAGGTTTGAAAAATGGAGGATTGTTTGGAATCTGCAAGAATTCAACAAACATCTTCTTGGAAAGTTTTACCTGTTTGTTGTTTATCAAGTTGAAGGTTATCACATCAGTTGTATGGTTCTATGATGCCGTTGAAGCTGCCAAGGATAACCATGTCATCGGAACAGAGAAGGAACTAAACATGGCTGTGGACAGGGGTGATTGTTTCAAGGCAACGATGAGCATCTTCAAGCCTTCGGGATAAGAAGAGACATTTGGATCAACTTGATAATTGGTGCTTTGGATTTTCATCAGGGATTGAGAAAGAACTTCATCAGTGTTGGATTGAGTGGCCGCCATTGTTAGGGTTTGAAAGAGATGAAGTTGAACAAGTTTGAATCTTTGGAGGTTTGTGAGAGTTCTGTTCGCGTAACCGTATATAGTGTTCTTGATCCCCCTTTTATAGTTTACCGAAATTGATTTGAAATTAAAGCAGGATGCATTTAATGTTATCCGATGTGGCACCTTGAAAATCGGATCATGACTGCAAAAGATAACCATGCTTCAAAAAGTAACTGTCACATCTCCTTGAAAACCGGATAGAATACCAACCATCTTGAGTACATAGTCTGTCAAGTTTCCCATTATAGAATCTGAACCGTTAAAACCTTCGCATGGAGGCAAAGCTCTTTCACTTTTGGGATGTAAAGTGAAGTCATATGCCAGATTTGCGAAATCATCAGCCTGACTTGGTTTTACTCAGAACCTCAAGGATTTCGTGTGTGCATTGTGTCAACAGAATAAGATGAGAAACAAAACAAAAAAAATTTGGAATTCTGTGATGTCAAAAATTCAATTTGACATGAATGCAGTTAAACCCCAGGCAAAGGTTGCTTCGTTAATCATCAAGAGAGACGCTCAACAGCTTGTGTAGTTTCCCGTGAATTACAATCGAATACTTTTAGATAAGTATCGAAGGGCTTCTTTTAAAAGATATTTTGGATTGGTTTTAAGTTTCATTACATATCAACCTTAACATAAGGTGAGAAATTGTAAATGAAATTACTTGTTTGACCAGTGTAGTCAATGACAAGTTGGCTTTTGAAATTATTTATCATGACTAGGATTTCGAATAAAACTCACACAGAAATCATATTAAAAAAAAAAATTTGAACTGGATCTTGTTAGGTAACAAACATCGTGGGTTACGAATGTTTGATCAAGACCACACATGTGAATTGAATATGATTTGGAGTTTCGAAATTTTGGTACTGAAACAAAAGTTTCGTTAAATCTGGAACGATGTTCCCCGTCAATTCCTTAGGGATTATGATTTTTGGGTTTCACTTCCATCACGGTCTCATGATGTTAGATCATAAACACAGACTTGTGATTTGTCTAGGTTTTGAACAAAGACCTCAAGGACAAATCTCTTCAAAAATTTTGATTGAAAGAATTGTTTGGTATAAAAAGATTGGTTAAGAATCGAAGTGTACCTCTGTTATAATGGACAAAACAGAAAACTCTTAACTCATTTGAGAAGAGTAAGGTAGCTCTTTTGACTTATGCGAATATAAGCCTTTTGGGAAGAAATTTTCATGTGATAATTTCATTAAGGCTTTCTTTTCTCACACATAGAGTCTTGTTGAGGCTTTTGGTCTACATACAACAGCATGCTTCTAGGGACATCGTAACTAGTTTTAAAAAAAATTGATACCTTCCCGTAGAAACGCATAAGCATGACCTCTTCGCATTAAGCCCTGTACTAAATTCTCAGCACACAATATTTAAAGAACAAAGAAAACAAAAATATTTTTGTGATTTTTGAATTTTTCAAAAACATAACAAAATAAAATCTTTTTCGATTTTTAATTTTTCAAAAACAAAAATGAATAAACATAAAATATTTTTGGATTTTTTTTTGATTTTTCAAAAATTAAAAACTACAAAATGAATCGTAAACCTAACCTTAGTTGTTATGATCGCAAATGCGAAAAGATGTGGATGCGAAGTCATGCGAAGCCTCTGGATGATCAGTAACATCTGAACAAGTTTGACTCATAAATGCTGAACGAGACTTTCATGCTTGAGTTTTTGGAATTGAATTCGCATCAATCATCCCTAAACCTGCTAAAATTCTAGCAAATGATTTTTCATCAAGAGGTTTTGTAAAAATATCAGCAAGTTGTTCAGTTGTTTTATCAAAATGAATTTCAATATTCCCATCTTCCACATGATCTTTGATAAAATGATATCGAAGAGCAATGTGTTTTGTCTTTGAATGTTGTACTGGATTATGACAAATGTGAATTGCACTTTGCGAATCACAATACAAGGGAATCTTTTTCATGTTTATTGCATAGTCACGAAGTTGACTTTGAATCCAAATAATTTGCGATATGCAAGCAGCAGCAGCAATGTATTCAACCTCAGCAGTTGATATAGCCACACAAGTTTGTTTCTTCGATTGCCAACTCACCAACTTCCCATCCAATATTTGACATCCACCACTCATACTTTTCCTATCCAAATTACATCCTCCTAGATCAGAATCTGAAAAAGCTTGAATGAAAAACCCCATTTTCGAAGGATACCAAAGTCCTAACGAAACTGTTCCCTTAAGATAGCGAAAAATATTTTTCACTGCAGTTAAATGAGGTTCTCTGGGATTAGCTTGATATCTAGCACAATTGCAAACCAAAAACATAATATCAGGTCTACTTGCAGTTAAGTACAATAAAGACCCTATCATGCTTCAATAAAGTGTTAAATCAACAGCAGGAGCGTCTAACGAAGGAGTTAGTCTTGTTCCTACTACCATTGGTACTCTTAGTTTCGTGCTATTAGTCATTCCAAACTTTTCCAGCAAGTTCTTCGTATATTTTTCTTGATTGATTAAGATTCCATCCCTGTTCTGTCTTATATTCAAACCAAGAAAATATTAATTTTTCCGATCATGCTCATTTCAAACTGAATTTTCATTAGATTGTCAAATTCAATTGACAATGCTGGATCAGTCGAGCCAAAGATAATATCATCAACATAAATTTGAACAAGCATTAGATGGTTCCCAACTTTCTTGCGAAATAATGTGGGGTCTACTGATCCTTGTTTAAATTTAGATTGTTTCAAGAAATTTGTAAGTCTTGCGTACCAGGCTCTTGGTGCTTGTTTTAATCCATATACAGCCTTATCTAGGATGTAAACATGATCAAGATGTTCATTGTTAATAAACCCTGGTGGTTGTTCAACATACACTGTTTCTTCTAGTTCTCCATTTAAGAATGCACACTTAACATCCATTTGATAAACATCAAAGTCTTTGTGAGTTGCATAAGCTAAAAATATGCGAACTGCTTCAAGTCTTGCAACAGGTGCAAATGTTTCTTCACAGTCTATTCCTTCTTGTTGCGAATAACCTTTCACCACTAGTCTAGCTTTATTGCGAATAATATTGCCATCTTTGTCGGTTTTATTTTTAAAAATCCATTTTAATCCGACAATTGAAACATCAGAAGGTTTAGAAATTAATCTCCAAACCTTGTTTCGTTCAAATTCAGCCAGTTCAGATTGCATAGCAACAACCCAATCTGAGTGTTCCATAGCATCCTTTACTGTCTTTGGCTCTATTTTCGAAATAAAGACATTAAACCTACATAGTTCTTGGTTCGCATTCAGTACCTCATTTTTCGCACGAATTTGAGCTCTTGTCAACACACCATCTTGTGGATTACCAATTACCTGATCTTTTGGATGATTTCTTGTCCATATCTCAAGTGGTGGAAAATTAGGATCAAATTCCAATGGTGCATCTTCATACATTTCTTCATTTTCAGATCCTGCAACAGAAAAATTATCATTTATTCCATGAAACTCATCATTTTCATCAAGATTAATTGTCTTTGTTTCATCATGCTCCCCCTCAACATGATATTTATCTTGATGCTCCCCCTCAAAATGATGTTCCTGTTGATTTTGTGAATGCTCCCCCTCAACTTGATGATTCATATTTTCATTCTCCCCCTCGAAAGTTGTCTGACAATCTTCATTGTTAATCGTATGCTCCCCCTCCATACGAGCATCAGTCATACTTTCGCAAGATATTGACCTTGTATTAATTGTCAAATCATCAGTATGTTTTGAGGATTCTGATGTTTGATTATCAGGAGCTTTATTTTCCGCTTCAAATGCCCGGCCTGTCAGGAATTCCGAAAATTAAGTCATAATCAAAATCATTTATTTCAGAATTATCAATTTGAGTATTTGAATCAACAAGTATTGATTTATTTTTGAAATTTACTATCCGTTTGTTTAAGATAGTAATCATCAAACGTTAAATTGAAAGTTTCTTCAACTTTTCTGGTTCTTTTGTTGAGCACTCTGTATGCAACTGAATTGTGCGAATAGGCTAAGAATATGCCTTCATCAGCTTTAGCTTGGAACTTTGACAAATTATCTTTGAGATTCATTATAAAACACCTGCAACCAAAAACATGAAAGAATTTGACATTAGGTTTCCTATTATTGATTATTTCATATGGAGTAACATTGAATCTTCGATGAATGAATGATCGATTCTGAGTAAAACATGCAGTGGAAACTGCTTCAGCCCAAAGTTATTGAGGTAGATTCACATATGTTAACATGGTTCAGGCTGCTTCGCATAGAGATCGATTTCTTCTTTCAACAACACTATTTTGTTGCGGAGTATATGGTGATGAGAAATTATGCGAAATGCCTTTGCTTGTGAGAAAATAATCAAGAGTTTGATTTTTAAACTCAGAACCATTATCACTTTTAATTTTGCGAACATTCTTTTTTAGACTAAGCTCAATATTTTTGATAAAATCAATCATCGTCTGAGCAACTTCAGATTTTAACCTGAGAAAAAATACCCATGTGAATCGAGAAAAATCATCTACAATAACTAAAATGTACCACTTTTTATTGATTGTAGCAACAGTCGATGGTCCACATAAGTCAATGTGAAGAAGTTCCAATGGTTCTACGATTTTTGAATCGATCACAATCGGATGACCTTTTCGATGTTGTTTTCCTTGTTCGCAAGCTGCACATAGAGAATCATTGTCAAATTTTAGTACAGGTAACCCTCGAACTAAATCTTCAGTGAGAAGTTTGTTAATATTGCGAAAGTTCAAGTGTGACAATCTTCTATGCCAAAGCCAGCTGACATCATTAGATGCTTTTGATAGTAAACACACAACAGGTTTTCCCACAATTGGTTTGATGTCCAGTGTAAACATATCACCATATCTTTTGGATTTGAGAAGTACTTCATTTGACTTCACATTTGAAATGATACTTCCTTCTTCATTAAAAACAACTTGGTTTCCAGTACCAACAACAAGTTGTGACACACTTATCAAATTATGTTGAAGTCCTTCAACATAAGCAACTCTGTTCACAGTGAATTGTCCATTTGTGACTTTCCCATAGCCTTTCACTTGACACTTGTGATTATTCCCAAATTTGACTACTCCTGCATTTTCCAACCTTCTATAATCTCGCAAGTTTTCCTTTCTTCCAGTCATATGACGACAGCAACCACTATGAATATAACATTTCGTATCATATTGCTCGTCACACATCACCTGCATTTATTGGAAAAATTTAGGAACCCAAGACTTGTTGGGTCCATCATTAGTAGAATGAAAAAAATTCTTTGAATTTAAAAACCATGTTTTCACTTTGTTTGTGACAGAATCCATTATATCAACATCATCAGATCTAGATATTGAAATATAATCATTCAATAGTTTTGGATTTCCATTGATTGTAATCTTATCCTTCACAACATTTGCATTTTTGATAACTGGTTTCCATTTTTGAACTGGAACTTGCAAATGATGAGATGATGAACCAGCAGTGGAAGAGTTATTTGCGAACTTGTCAAATGCATTCTTGATTTGTTGCTCTGAAAACTTCCAACTTTGATATTTTCTTCCTTTCCATTCAAACCAACGATTAATTGTACTTACATCAGATTTTCCTTTCGTATATGAAACTTTGGTCGGTTTTGAGACTGGAGGATTTGGAAAATTTGGTTGTTTTGGTGAAAATTTCACTTTTGCTTGAGTTGAATCTTTCAAACTTGATGAAGTATTCGTGAATTTGCCAACATTTTGAAACTTTTGATTATTTACAAATTTTTGCGAATTCTAAAATTTTCGATTGTTGTCATATTTGCGAACATATGGAATTTTGTCAACAGAATTTATTGGTTTATGAAAACTTTAATCTGTTTGTTTATTTTTGCTTTGAAATTTTGATGATGTTGTTTTTGAAATTTTTTCTTTTTCAGCTCTTGGTTTGTCATTTGACACAACTTGCCAGAAAATTGCTTTTCTTGCTTTTCTTTTTGAAACATTATTTTCTGTTGAATAATTTCCAACCATCAATTTGAATTCATGAGAATTTAATTTCACTTCAGCCTTTGGTTTTTCACCTTTAACCACCCATTTTTGTAATGATTTTTGTTTTTGAAACACATAAGAATTTTGAGTTAAATTGTTTTCTTCTGTGTTTTGATTTGCGAAAAAACCTTCAGTGGTTGACCTTAGATTATCTTTTTCAATCATTTTGTTGAATTCAGGATGATTTTTCTCAGCATTTCCAGTAGTGATAAAAACTTGATTTGGAAAAATGGTTTTATCAGTGCATACAAAATTTAGACATACCACAGTGTTGGTTTCCAAATAATGTGCGCCTTTGTCATTTAAAATTTTGTCAAATTCTTTTGTATTCTCAAACACTTGATCAACCACAACTCGTGGAGGTATTTCCTATGAATCTTTCACTTCTTCTTTGTTTTCTTCATTATCATCAGATTTCCAACTTTCAACTTCCACATTATCAAACTTACAATGTTGCGAAGTTGAAGGTTTATCAATTTCATCCTCTACTATCTAATCAACAATAATTTCTTTACCTTTGATCTTAGATGTGATATTAATGATTGACAATTGAGAACAATCAACCTCTTCTTCCTCTTCTATCTCACTGATTTCACTCACATTATCTGAATTGTCATCAATATCAGCATAATTGAATTGAGAGGCAAGAGTTGAAGTTTCTGTTTTCTTTAAGATTTTCACTTGTTCACTCTTTGTCAAACTTTCATTGACAATATTAACCAACTCATCATCATTCAGAAATTCATCAATTTTGACAATACCATATGGATATCTATCATCAGGTATTTTGTCAAATTGAGCAATTGTACTTTCGCAATCATAAGAAACAACATCAACTTTTTCACGTTCATACTCAAGAAAAGGTAAAAGTTTCCTATGTTGTTCTTTGCTAATGTCAGAAGAATTATGTAAAGCAGTTAATTTTGCATACAATCATTTGGCAGAATTACAATATATGTTCCTTTGTGCTAGCAACAACCTAACATCATTTGTAAGATTATTCCGATCACAATCTACATTTTTGATCTGCATTTCAAGTTTATCTACTCTGCTCCTTTTTATTTCTAATTCTCTTCGTGTCTCACCTAGTTGCATATTTAATTTTTGAGCTTCAGTACTAGCAGACACAATAACAGAATCAAAATAAGCCACAGTATCATCAAATGAAATGATTTCAGCATCATAAGCAGATAAAGGAATATTAAAAGATTCAAGTATTTCACGTACCTTGGTGGTCATGGGTGATTTGTCCGTGGATTTGGATACAAAACATTTCCTTGAAATGTCCTCTTCGCAATCTTCAAAACTTGCGAACATGGCTCCATGTGTGAGATGCCTCATTTCTTCATCATCAGATCCTGATGACCAGATCTGATATGTTCCACTCTCTTCATCAGCAGATTCACCCTTCACAACTAGAGACACTCCTTTTGTCTTAGCGCGCAATTCTTCAATCTTTTCAGAATAGTATGCTTCATCTTTAACTTTTTCTTTCTTTTCTTCTTTCTTTCGCAACATGCAATCGGCTGCGAAGTGATTCGCACCATTGCAGTAGTGACAATAGATTCCTGAGTCACCTTTCAGCTTTTTCACTTCTTTCGCATCTTTTGGTTTCTCAGCAGCTTTCTCCAATTTCTTCCTCTCCTCTCCTCCAGTTTTTTTGACTCCACTCTTCGCATCACTAGCCTTTCCTTTTAGATTAAAAGGCTTTTTGAAAAACTTCTTAACTCTGTTGTTTGAATAGAATGCCACAGCTTCATCATCAGAGTTCATAAAAAATCCTTCATCATCTGAACCGTCTTTTTCATTAACATCAACTTCTGATACCTTTGAAACAAGAGCCAAAGGACCTCCAATACTCTGTTTTCATTCTTCATACATTTCTGAAACTTCACTTTCATGTGTTTTCAGCTAATTGTAGAGATCATTCAAATGAGTTGTATCAAAACTCTGTTGATTCTTAATCATCATGCTCACACTTCACCATTCCTTGCGAAGACCCATAATGAAAGTTAAATTGAACTCCATGAGAGACCTAGTGATTCCATACCTATTGTAGCGAAACATAAGCTCATTCAGACGATCATAGTAACTTTCAAGAGTTTCAGCATCCTTTTGTCTGAATTCTTTCAGTTCAACTAGACATTGCTTCACATAATTGATCTTCGTCTTTTCGCTACCTTGATACTTCTCTTTTAGAGTGTTCCAGATCTCCTTTGCTGTTTTACAACTACGAATGTAATTATAAACCACAGGAGGAAGAGCACCTCTTAGTTCCCTCATGCACCTCTTTTCATTATTCTTCAACCGTTTTTGTTGATCAGCAACTTCAGCAGATGCAGTAGAAGGTCCAATTGGTTGAACATTAGCAGGAGCTTGCACTGTTCCATCGATACAATTCCAAAGTTCTTCATCAATTCTATTTAAGTAATCTTCCATTCTATCAGCCTACTGATCATAGTATTCTGGAATGAACATCGGAATTTTGGTTGAGGAACCAAGCAAGTGAGAAAAGGAAGTCATTGTATTCATGTTGAAGTTCGCCATTGATGAACACAGAAATTTTCAGAAAGCTTGAAAAACTTGATGAAATTGAGAATTGATCAATTGAATTGATCACAAATCACTGATCGATTACTCGACTAAACAATTCAAAGACAGAATCAATTCAAATCTGAAGATCAAATTTGATTTTCAAAACCAAAATGCGTGGAAAATTTTGAGTAAAGTTGCAACTCAAAAAGCAAATGATTCTAACACGAAAATCAGATCGATGCAGTTTGAATCCTGTTATGATACCAATTGAAGAGAATTGTTATCGAGATTTACGAAAGCAAAATATGATTTGAGTGATGGATGAGTTAGAACACAAAGAGTAAATATTAATCAGATCTTATATTGATGAAGACTGATTACAGAATAAGCAGAAAGGATATTTGCGTTTCAGAAAAGTTGTCCTCTACTTCTATCCTCAGTCCCTATTTATAGGGAACATGAGTGTACAAAAAATATACTAAATCTAAACATTACACTTCGCACAAAATTTACTTAGTAAAATAACATAAAGATGCAAAACTATACAAACACAATATTCGACTTTTACAATTTTGCTTCTACAGTTGGGCCTTATACATTCACATACATACTTGTTGAACATTTCAAACATAATACGTACACGAAAACATTATACATAGCATAATACAAAATTCGCGTAAACTCAGTTAAGGATCTAGTAAGACATGTCGGTTGACACCCATCGAGTGTACGATCGTAGCCTGTAGTTATAACCAGAGTCTCCTGGAGGGAGAGTGAGAGTTTGTGTATAGATCTATACGGGGTGACACCCCACACCTGAGCTGTTCGCTACAGTTAGACTAGGCCAGTTTAGGGTGACAAACCTTACCTCTATTCGATATGCTGGTTAACCACGCACGCTCCACCGAACTATGACAAACATCGAGTCACCCATTGCTACCTTTCCATAGAGCCCATTTAGTGTGCCGGTTAACCACACACGCTCCACTAATGACTTAGCAAGGGTACAAAGTGTAATTTCATGGAATTGCATCAAATTCAATTTTGCCTAAAGTAACTAAGATTGGGAATTTTGTAAAAACATTTAGTTACTTTATAATTCATTATACATTTAATGGAAAGGATTTTGCCCTATCCTACCCGTTCGGCAAACGACCCTCCACCAATCAAGGAAGCGGTGGGTGAGAGTGGATGTAAGGTCCTGAAACGGATCTTACCAGTGATCAAACAATAAAAACAATCGATAATAATAAAGAACAAGTAGAAACAAGAATCTGAACAAGCTTGCGCACACTTCTATTAGCAAAAGAGTTTGGTACAACTTGTAGAATAGCAGTCGTGAACTCTATGGCATCAACAACCACTAAATGACCTAGCACACCTCTATATATACTGGACATGGGCCGGCCTTGGTTTTACGGCCGTAAACAGGCTTACAGCCGTAAAATCGTAGTTGGCCGTAAACTACACAAAAGCTACCAAAACTGCGTAATTAAACAAAAGAACCTGTTACATTGAATGCCTAAACCAAACCATTAATTAGACCCTTCAATCTCCCCCTTGGTTTGGTGCTAGCTTGAAGTTAATCTTTGTCCACGATCATCACATTCTCTAGCTCCATAGCTCCATTCCACATTCGCTTGTTTATAATCTCAGCAACCATAGAGGTGTATTCTTTCGCGGCTGACTCAAATATCTCCTCAGCAACTCTAATCTGATAATGGCTTAAATGATGAATGTCCCGTCTTCTAAACTGAATCAAATCCCTTTTATCATACAAACGAATGCATCCCTCCCTTAGTTTGATGACAGCGTATGTGTGGTTTCATCAAATACCCAGTAGAGCATAGAGCTTAAGGATCCATCCGGGTAACTTTGAAGCATGGGAATTTGATTGACCTAATTTGTAGCAGGCCACATCACCACCTGGAGTGGATTACCAGTTTTGGGATCAATGACATTAGGATAATGCTTTATTATAGATTCAGCAGTCTTCATAGATGGGAAACCCTTCTTCACTTGATCTTCCAGAAAGTGTTTGAAATTAGTAGCTTGTTGATTATATGTCGGGTTTGAAAAGGGAGATTGAGATGACTCTGAAAGATCTACCCTGGTCCAAGAATTAAAATCATGACAGTCTTTATAGAGCTCTGTATTTCCGCTCTTTCTCCGTACAATCCACATATTTAGGGGATCGTGAAAACCCCAAGATACGATTCCTGACCGATTACCACACGTGTCACTAAACCTTACGGCTTCGAGATCCGTAATAGTGATTGTGGATTGATTTCCTGGTGCATTTTTTCGGAACTCCTCTTGAACAAGAGTTGTCCCTTCTCGGCGGCTTTGGCTTGTCTATCTCGAATAATCTTTGCAACATGTGGAGCATGAGCAGGCTTTTCTTCAAAACGATTCACTACTCGAGAAGTCTGAGCAGTTGGCAAGGCAATAGGATGAGCTTGAGAATGAAGATTGATTCTATACTCATCTGCACATGTCTTATACTTATCACCAAAGTCTTCTTCAAGCTTCTTCTTGAGATTAAAATAGTTGGAGGTCAAAAGATTGAAATGATCTTGGAGCTTAGAGATTTTCTTGGACTTTGTTGCCTTATCTTCTTGGAGATCAGAAACTTGAATCTTTAAATTTGTATTCTCACTCAAGAGATCTTCAACTCGAATGCTGAGCTTAATGTTTTTCTGATCCATCACATTCATTCTCTTCTGAAGTTCATATATCACAGATGCATCTTCTCTTGACTGACCTTTTCGGGAGTTTACGGCCGTAAACTTGTGACCATAAGCCTGTGGCCGCAAACTGAGTTTACGGTCGTAAGCTCTTCACCAATAAACAATTTCTTGACTTGGTAAAGGAGGGAGAAATGCTCGATATGAAGTCCTTGGGCCCTCACACCATTGGGCTCATTAAACAAAATCGCAAGGGGAAGGTGATCTTTCAAGGGTTGTATCCTTTGGTTAAGTTCGGACAATTTGCTGAGCCGAATGAAGCAACCGAGTCACATAGATCTTCAGATAATATATCATCAGAGCTCACTTCATCAGAAAAGGTGATCTCGGAAGGAGATGTGATCTCCGTATCAGATCAAGAAGGAGAAGAGACTGTTGCTCCTGCTGTGTCAGTAGCTGAGGAGCATGACCTACAAATAGTCCAAGTTGAAGGAGATTACAATGAAAGGTCTTCCAAGAATACTGCTGAGCCTAATCAATATGAAGACCTTGATCTCACAGATTTCGATAGAGATGAGAGCCCAACTAATTTTGGAACCAATTATGACTTTCTGCCAAATGTCAACCTCAACTCGCTGCTTGATAATCTCAGTGATGTTGCTCACACGGCAACGGAGAGTAGGGATACAGAAGACATTCTCGAATCAACACCCATAATTACAGAACAAGTGGTTGTTTCTACAGAAGACGTTCTGAAGTTCTCTTTTAAACTTAAGCAAAGAATCATTTTTTTTAAATTTTCCCCCTAAATTTGTGCATAGAGGAAAACTATGAACAAATTTAACTAAAACAAAAATATTTGGGATCAAAGTTGTGAGACAACCTGAACTTGTTTATCAGAACCTTCACCTTCATGTCTATGTCCGATCGATCGTCGGTATTGTGGTCCACTTAAACACGAAAATTTTGTGATAATCTTGGACAAACTAATAATGACAAGACATTTGATCCTATATTCTTAGATATATTTACTAGGGACCATTTAGCTGACGACGACCAGGGATATTGTTGTCCACCTAAATTGAGCAGCAAGATCTACAGACAATCTGTATGTGTTCAATTTTAATTGTATCAGAACATGTTTCCCGCTTCCTGATATGCTTCAGTAATCAAGAATTTCCAGAATACTCCTTACACCAGGTGAGCAGACAATTATTAAGAGAGAAGATAGATTTATAATGCATATGCTATACACCCATGTCGGATCTCTTCCAGTCACACAGAGAATGAAACATATGACTAACTGAATTTTTAGAAGGATTGAGAAGAGAATGTTGCATATACTGTGTACCAGGTCGGATTATGAGTCACACAGAGGAGACAGTATATGGCTAACAGATAGAAATAAGTGCATAGAGAGAATATGCAGAGAGATAGAATTGCATATGTTACAGTCCATGTCGGATCTCTCGATCACGCAGAGGAGGCAACATATGACGAACAGACAGAAAGCAAGAAAATAACCTTATACATACCTAGTTTATCGGAATTCCCCAGTCACCCCATCAAAACCGGAATTAAGGACAGAATCCGCACATCAAGGAAAAGTTAATCCACAGTTCTAGATACGGGTTCTTTTAATGTGACCGGTAGATTCTCATGTATATCTTCCTGCTCAACTTATCCGAGCATCATAATGTGAGGCTCAACGGATCTAACTAGATCAATGTTTGTTATGTCCTTGAATTCCTTAAGTTCAACTCTCCCTAGTCAAGTCCATTTAAAATCTTCCGTGCCTACCAGCACATCGAGCACAGAGCATAGACAATTCAATTTAGGTACGTTACGCAGATTCAGATTGCCCGTTATCACTTGCTAATATCATTTCCCAAATAACGCCTACTAACGAAAAACTATAAGAAAATGAAAAATTCTCTTTAAAACGAATCAGATTAGATAAACTCAGGAGTATAGAGAAGAAAACTCAAACCGTAATTCACCGATTGAATTTGCATCTAGAAGGTATGAGAACAGCACACATAATCTCAGAACAGATCCAAAAAAATTTCATGTCGTTAAGCACAAACTCCATTTGTGATCTCTTCCTTTCCTCCTTTCCCGCAAAAGGATACATACTCTCAAACAAAGGTTTGAATGTTGTACAGTTGAGAGATGTCCCCTATCATGTGCCTAGAACAACCACTACCAACAAACCGAAGTCTGATGATATGCCTCCATAGCTGCTCCAGCACAGAGCGGGATTAGTTGGTCTTTGGAACCCAATCCATTTTGAAACTGGGTCGACCTTTGTCATCAATTGAGGTAGTCTCTCCCATGGCATATCCCACTTATCAGAAACAAAAGATGTAGAAATATTAGAAGCAGTGAAGATTTGGGAGAGTGAGCCTTTGGAACCCATTTGTAGTTGGGTTTAACCCATTTCTTTTTCGATCTAATGGGTGGCTCAGTGCTTGCTTTTGATCTTGATGTCGGCCATTGAGATGACTTTGACCGAACCGGTCTTTGTTTCACTGGAGCATCTTTTGGTTTGGATTCTTGGCCGACATTTCCTTCTGGCCCTTGGGATTTTGATTCTTGGCCTTCTACACATTCCAGACACCATCTTCTGAACGTGACCTTGAGGGGTTTCTTTTAAAAAATCTCTCTCTTTGCGCGTTCTTCCAGCCTTGTGCATAGTGGGGAACGTATGCCCGCTTAGGACAATTTCTGGCAATGTGTCCAGGTGTTCCACAGTGAAAATATATCTTTTTATTCACTGCGAAGTTGTCTCTTCCTGCCCCTTGTGGCATATCCATGCCTTGTCTCTTATTGATCCCACAAGCACAATTACAACAGGCACTCTGTTTCACTAGAATTGGTGGCCTGTATTTCTCAACAGCAGGTTTATCAGAATCAGCTGAGTTCAAAGCAACAGATTCAGAGCTCAAGGAGATGTTGGTTTGTTCAATGGTTTTTTCCTTGTTCTCATCTTCTGCTACTTTACCTACACATAAAGTAGAAGCATTGGTATTTTCAACTTGAATACCTCCTGACACAAATCCAGCTGGTTTGCCATATCAAAGATGTGCCTCCTTGTCAATTTCTTCCTGTGTCATAGGGATGGATGTGTAGTTATGATTGAAAGGTGGAGGAACACTATCATACCCTAGACGATTGTTTTGATTGTCTTTGAATTTTAATTGAGTTTCAGATAAGGACTCAATTGTCTGAGTTGACGCAGTATAATTTTTGAAACTAACATTTGTCTTTCCACACTTAATTTTCAAAGTGTCAAGTTCTTCAGTTACAACAACAAGCTGTCTCTTAATATAGTCATAATTTTCACACTTATTGCTATACCCTTCCTGAAGCTTCCTAAAGTATTTGGTTTTTGCTTCTAATTCAGCCTTCAGGGATTTCTATCCTTTCCTAAGTTGATATCCTTCGTATTTTAGGTCCTCCACTTCCCTTTTTAGCAAATCATTATGTTCACGAAGAATTTTAATCGTATCTTCACAAGATGGAGTACATGAAACTTCATTGGCCGGGATGTTTGTGGAATTCATTGTTTTTCCACATTTCAAAGCATCAAGCTCTTCAATTACATCAACAATACTAAGATGATTGAGATCTTTTGTCTTCTTGATGACAACTACGTTCATATTCCACGATTTCGTAAGTGAATTCAGTAGCGTTTTGTTTATCTCAGATTTAGTCAAGAAGATTCCAGTTGTATTTATCTCAGTAGTAAGTGTAGTAAAAAGCTGCAACTGAGCTTCCAGGGTTTCTCCAGGGATATTATTGAACATGCTGAAGTTTTGTCTTAACATCTCCTGACAATTCTCTTTCATGTCTTCAAATCCCTTGCTGACCTCAAAAGCCATTAAAAGCACAACTCGACGCTAAAATAAAACTTAAACGTCAAACTAAAATTTAAAAATGCCCTTCGACTATAAACCTCAAAAGTCAAATTTAAAAAGTCAAACTCAAAAGTCAAACTTGAAAAATCAAACTTAAAAGTCAAACCGAAAAGCTAAATTTGAAAATTTAAAAATTAAATGAAAAAGTCAAAGTTTAAAGTCAATGGTCAAACTTGAAAGTCAAAGTCAAAATTTTTGAAGACAAAAGTCAAAAATGAAAGTAAAAAATTAAAAACTATTATTTTATTATTATTATTATTATTATTATTATTATTATTTAATTTTTTTTATATTTTGGATGAAAAAGGAATTTGAAAATAAAAGAAATTGAGTTTTTGGGTTAAAAGTGTCAAATTGGCGAAATTGGAACCAAGAATAACGTGTTATGAATTAAGTTTCGAAGGAAGGACACAAAGGATTGGGTAGCCGAGTTGGTAAGTCGCGGATTTGTTGAACTAGAGGTCGCGGGTTCTATCCCCCGCACCCTCAAAATCGTTCCTTATTTATTTTAAGGCGCTGCTACTTGCGAGGCTGAGCTGCGAGGCCGGAAACCCTACTGGGCCGTAAACCGGAGAGGGCCGTAATCTCGGACCGCAAACTCTGGGGCCGTAAACTCCAGAAACCCTAGCTGTAAACGCCGTCGCCGCCGCCGACCATAAACTATTTCCGGCCGTAAACCCTTCAAAGGTCGTAAACCTTCAACAGATTCACAAAAAAAAAACGACGTTTTTCACCCTTTTTTGCTCCAAAACTCGATCAACAACCCGTTTTTATGAAAAACGCGAAGAACAAACCCCCCTAATTTTCAGAGATCTATCCAAAAACGCAGAATTTTTCAAAAACAAGATCAAATATGCTCCAGATCTGACAAACAATGACTGATACAATCCAAGCTCTGATACCAATTGTAAGGTCCTGAAACGGATCTTACCAGTGATCAAACGATAAACACAATCGATAATAATAAAGAACAAGTAGAAACAAGAATCTAAACAAGCTTGCACACGCTTCTATTAGCAAAAGCGTCTGGTACAACTTGTAGAATATCATCCGTGAACTCTATGGCATCAACAACCACTAAATGACCTAGGACACCTCTATATATACTGGACCTAGGCTGGCCTTGGGTTTACGGCCGTAAACAGGATTACGGCCGTAAACTCATAATTGGTCGTAAACTACACAAAAGCTACCAAAACTGCGTAATTAAACAAAAGAACCTATTACATTAAAAGCCTAGACCAAACCATTAATTAGACCCTTAAGTGGACACCCATTAAACGGCCATTTTAGAGGCCATAACCTTATACCCCCCTTATAGATCGGCTTCGTGAATGAGGCCTACTAACGGTAAGACTAGTATTTAAGTTATACATATATAATATTAGAGTTTTAACTTTGTATATAGTATAAGGGTGTATTTTACACTTTTAAAATACTATGTTGTCTAATTTAAAAAAATTACACTTTTAATTGAATTAAACGTAAACCATGTCATTATGGATTTATTAATTCTCCTTTAATTATACACTTAATTAATTTAATAAATCCATAAGGGTGTAATTTGAACTTTTCAAAAAATTAGGGCTTTAGAATTTAACATTTTAAAATTAAACTTTTAATTAAAATTTAAATTCCAAAACTTGAGGGCAAGTTTTGAAACCTTTCAAAACAATTAGGTTTAACTATTTAAATTTCAAAACTAAAACTATTAAGTTCAAATTTAAACTATAAAACTTAAGGGTGTAAATTGAAACTTTTCAATGTAACTAGGTTAAATATTTGACTTATAATAATCCGATATTATCCATATTTAACCAAATCCATCAATTTTGATGAAGATAATCATTCCATACATAAAAATCGATTTTACGCAATAAAAACGAGTTTTGACAATTATCCACAACAAAATATGGCAGAAAAATCGAAAATCCTAACAACAGAATAGGAAACTCGTCGAGTTGGTCTCTGAACTCGTCGAGTTCATGCTCCAGACAACAAAAAACTTTCGATTTCCTAATCATTTAAAGTTCACAATTGCATCAATTCATTATACAAACAGCTTAGGCTCTGATACCACTAATGGGAATTGAGCACTACATCAATCATATGGTGTACATAAAAACCCTAAAGATTTTGATCTAGTTTGTCTAATGAACATGCAATAATCATCCAAAGCCATAAACCCTAGATCTAGCATATGTATATCGAAATTAACATGTAAGAATAGATCTAGATGAATACCTCTTATAGAATGGCTTGAATCCCGTTTCCTTGGAGCTTAGATTCACAAATGCCACTCCTCTAATGGTTTACAAACACCACAAGCAAGAGGATGATATTGGAAAGAGGGGAGGAGCACCAAAACCGTCCATGATCTCTATTAGAAGGCTTAGCCACGTTTTTGGGATCCCTAGGGGTCTATTTATATTTGTGTGGGTTGCTAGGGTTTCAGGAGAAACCCTAATTCTCTACTTAGGCATTAAGTAACCCATGGAACCTTTCTAGAAAGCCCTTGGACGAAAATCATATGGGATTCCCATAGATTTCTTCCAACTCCCTTCCCTTTAGGAATCCATACCCACAATGCAATTATCTTATAATTACAATATTAGTCCCCCAAGTCTAATTAATCTCTTTTAGCCACATAATTAATTTCTTAATTAATTCTTGTCCAATATTAATTAAACTCTATGATTTCTCTATTAATATATTATTCATAAAATATATTAATAAACCATAATTAACCTCTTTCCTCATAAATCATCCTATTTAGTTGCTTTGATGAAGGCAACCCAAAAGGACCATGCAAAACTGGGTCAAATACTTACCAAATATAGTTACAAACTTAGACACTAATCCAACAGGGTTATCATCAGATGAGTGTCAGAGAGGAGGATGTGCAAAAGATGGTCTTCCAGACTCATTATGGTCATTCTGAGTTCGTGGTGATGCCTTTTGCCTCACCAATGCTGCAGCGACATTCATGGACCTCATGAACCGCGTATGCAGACCGATGTTGGATCGGTGTGTGATTGTATTCATTGATGGCATCCTAGTCTATTCCATGACCCAGGAGCTGCATGAGGAGCACTTAAGGGAGGTATTGGAGACTCTGATGAGGGAGATATTGTATGTAAAGTTCTCCAAGTGTGACTTCTGGTTGCGCTAGGTGCAGTTTCTAGGGCACCTTGTCAACAAGAACGGTATTTTGGTCGATATGGCTAAGGCGAGACCATGATGAGGTGGGAGGTTCTAAGGTCTCCATCTGAGATTTGGAGTTTCCTTGGGTTAGCAGGTTACTATAGGAGGTTCATTCAAGATTTCTCCAAGATAGCGGTTCCTTTGACTCGATTGATGAAGAAGATTATCACTTTTTGTTGGGTGCCCGCGCAATAGACAACTTTTGAGAACCTTAGATAGAGATTGTATGAAGCGTTGATGTTGACCCTGCTGGACGGTGTTGAGGTTTTCGTGGTTTATTATGATGCGTCGATTACAGGTTTGGGTACAGTTCTGATGCAGAGGGGTTGTGTGATTGCTTACGCTTCGAGCCAGCTAAAGCCTCATGAGAAGAATTATCCGACACATGATTTAGAGTTGGGGGTTGTAGTTTTCGCCCTCAAGATTTGGCGACATTATCTCTATGGGCTCCGCTGCACTATTTACATGGATTACAAGAGCCTGAGGTATTTGATGGATCAACCGAATCTGAACATGAGGCAGCGCTGGTGGTTGAATGTCGTGAAGGATTATGATTGTAAGATCCTTTACCATTCGGGTAAGGCCAATGTGATGGTCAATGCTCTTAGCTGCAAGGTGGTCGCGGCTCCGATCAAAGATATTTGATTGAGGATGATAGTGGTTACTTCAGTCTTGGAGCAGATTCGAGAGGCTCGGGTTGAGGCTATGAAGGAAGAGCACTGGAAGAGTGAGCGCATAGTGGGTTAGGTGGCTTCCTTCAATTACGATAGTCGGAGGTGGCTAACTCTCCATTGGAGGGTGTAGGTTCTTTATTGGTGTGGTGCGTGTCAAGTTATAATAGAAGAGATGCACAAATCGAGATTTTCCATTCATCCCGGGGTGACGAAGATGTATAGAGATCTCCGTCTTGATTATTGGTGGCCTTGTATCAAGCGAAATGTAGCTTGGTATGTGGAGAGGTGCTTGACTTGCAGGAAAGACAAGGCCGAACATTAGCAGCCTCATGACAAGGTGTGACCGTTAGACATTCCCATTTGGAAATGGGAAGAGATTACCATGGATTTCATTACGAAGTTTCCTCGGACAGCGCACGAAGTGGACTCAATTTTAGTCATTGTGGAGCAATTGACCATGAGTACACATTTTATTATAATTTAGGAGTGTATCTCTGCAGAGAAGTTGGCCGACATTTATATTAGGGAGGTTGTGGCACGCTGTCACACCCCAAAACCAAGGACGGCGGAAACGTTCTGGGGCGGAGGACGTCATGTATAGTATCAACAACAATGCAAAGTAGTAAACAAGCAACAACATCATCCATTGCATTAATAAAATAATTATTATACAATTGTATTCTGTCAAATTTTGATAAACACTAAAGCATAAATCAAAATGAAAGATAAGTCTTGAATAAGCTTCATCTTCCTTTCTCCTTGCATCGGTACCTGTCTATGATGACCTGAGGATACAAGTAATTTTGAAAGCGAGTATCAGCTATAAAGCTAGTGAGATCATAAGTATTAATGTGTCTTAATTTGTGAAAACTTATAATTTCTAAGACTTGACATTACCTTGAAAGAAAGCTAGTTTAAGTATGAAAATGTTTGTAACTCAACTGAAAATGTCTGAAAATCCCTAGAAATCCCTATGATTCCTATTAGTAACAAAAAGGAGTCTTCTACCAAAACTTAACTGTTATGTGTGTAGTCTTCTACCAAGACCTAACTGTTCTGAATGTAGTCTTCTACCAAGACCTAACTGTTCTGAATGTAGTCTTCTACCAAGACCTAACTGTTCTGAATGTAGTCTTCTACCAAGACCTAACTGTTCTGAATGTAGTCTTCTACCAAGACCTGACTGTTCTGAATGTAGTCTTCTACCAAGACCTGACTGTTTTGAATGTAGTCTTCTACCAAGACCTGACTGTTCTGAATATTACCCTTTTGTACTAGGGTAACTATCATTGTTAACTTTAAGCCATCCGTAGATGTACTCTTACCTCTGTTGCTAACAGCTGGGTATAGGAATAGTCAATCCCTTAATTGCGTACCTGTAATGGTACCAACCGTTTGACATCCGTGGATGTACTTTTACCTCTGTAGCTAACAGAGATTCTAGGAATGGTCAATCCCTCAATACGTATCCTTTGGTACTAGGATAATAATCCATTCTATCTCGTCGATTATGTGATTTTATCACAAGGTAAAGGTAAGAACACGGATTTGGTAATAGAGTCGATACATATAAAATGTAATAGGACTCGTACTAATATATCTATGCACAAGTACTCCTATAAGTATAATAATGTAAATATTATAGTAGAGTACGGTAAAGTTCTACGTGTGCTAGCTAGAATGTGTGATCTCCCTATCTAGCAAGTATAGTAATTGTAAACGTTCTAGTATAGATGTATATGTTCTCGTCCTAGTATAATTGTACATGTAATGTATAGTAATGTTCTAGAAAGTATTGACTCATGAATGAACTGACTCATTGTATGATATCGCGTTCTAGTAATGGTTCTAGTATCTTCCTGAACTACCCATATGGTAGCTTACTAGTAAACTAAGTGGTACGTATTGACGTGGATGTATACCCTTGCTACCCAAGGGCATAGGATGAACTGGAAGGACCTTTTATGACTATATATGTACACATGATATATAACAAATCTTTAGACGACTTTCGGACAAATACCCAATGTCCCACCAGACCACATCTCAAGGCGCGAAAAGGAAATAGGGTGGATAGTATTCCTATGTATTTTAAACATTTCTTATATAACTATACATATAGAGGCATGCAATTTATAATAAAATAAAAGCATAAGTAAGTTTTGTAAAACAATTGAAACAGAAATATTATTTTAAGAGAAGATCGACTTGATGTCAATCTATAAAACAATTTGAAGCCATAAGTATAATAAAACAATTTTGAGTATAAAGGAACATTTGTTTGAAACACAGTTGTAAATAAGTTTGAAGTATGATAAACAGAGTAAGAAGTACAGTGTAAGAAGTAGTTTGAAAACATATAAAATGTTTATAAAAATCATTTGAAGAAAACTGTTTGGTAAAACGGCTAATGAGTAGCCAAATCTTTTGAATGCTGTATATTAATCACATGTTATTGATGTAATAAGTAATAATGTCCTACTTACAAATCACATCTGATTGACATAATAAGTAGCATGATTCTACTTGTATCCCCCCCCCCCCATAAAACATTTGAAATAGTTTAAAACATTAGTTAAGGGGTATGAACTCACCTGCAGTATGTGACTGGAATTGAACGGCTGTTATCGTAAGCAAGGATCGGACAAGTGCTTGGTGTCAAGTGGAGACTTAGACACACACAATGATCCTAATTACATATGAAGACATATGTATATAAATAATTAGAGATTAAATCACTAATTATACAAGTATAACATTTAAGCGCGAGGTCAACACTTTTGGTCAAGTGCTAGGAGGCTAATGGGTTGCAACAAAGAAGTGCAATGCCCCTAATGGAAGTTTATTCACATGACGATGTGATTACTCGTATACTTAGGCAGTTTCTCCGTCCTGAAGTCCATTTTAGAATTCATACAGGGCTTCACGATCACAATTTCGTGTATACGAGTCGTATATAATTATGATTGAAAAGGTAGTCGAATAACTGATTCTTCCTTACCCTTACCTCCCAAGGAGGAAAAGAGTTAAGGCGGAATCATCAATTCTAAACCTGTAGAACCTTGATTATATAACACTCTTATGTATACCTTCCTCAGTGATAGATCATCCGCATGAATCCCTGAATTGAACTTGACGTACTGCACGAGTGGTACTTCGGGGATTTCTTCGGAAAGAAGATAACTAAGAGGTACTCCTGGAATGAGTACTTCAGCGTTCCGATATGACGGCTTCGCTGTAAACGTGATCTAGAAGAAAGAGATGTACGCAAGAAGCTGTTTTCGTGAGGGTCAATTTTTAATCGAGTCGTATGATAATGTCGGAATCATACAGAAACTTTAAAGACATTAGAATTAACATAAGATGGTTACAGACAAAACACAACCATGCAACCATGAACAGAGTTACAGTACTTTAGGTTTACCACAAGACTATTGCTGCGAATAAGATATACTACAAAAGACAAGTATATGCAGCACGAGAGTTCCTATACAGACAGGATCTCGCAAAAGGGTAAGACTCTAGTTGCACTAGTTCTAGATAGTTTATAAGTCTGTTACAACGAAACACCCTAAATATATTAACGTGGTTCCTGAGCAGGCTCTCCCGCAGCTGTGATCCTGAGAATTTTCCCATCTGCGCCAGAATTCTGCGTGATCGGGCAATCCCTCTTGAAGTGCCCTGTCTCACCACATTGGTGACATGACTGGCTAGTACTAGCTTTGGTGACGGGATTTCGGTGCTTAGCTAGTGTTATGTGGACACGAGTGCCTTCCTCGTTACTCCACCTCGAAAATTGCTTCTTGAATCGTTCTGCGCTATAACTCGTCTTGTGCGCAGGGTTAGTCTCGATGAAAGGGACTTGAGTGACAGGTCGTTTCGGTGCTCCACAGTCACGAGCATGATGCCCTATATTCAGGCAATTGCAACATTGCATCTCATGGCAAGTCCCATGATGATGGGAACTACACTTCTCACACTTAGGGAGTTTTCCCTCATATGACCTGCGCGGTATGGGAACGGCAGGGGTTTCCACTTGCTGTTGTGGTATAGCCAGCTTTTGGGCTCTCTTGCGTTCCTTCCGGGCTTGACGCTTTCGTTTCTTGTTCTCTTCTTTCTGGCTTTGCGAGCCTGTGACTGTTACTGTTGGGTGACTCCCTGGCTGGATATCATGATTGGGAACTTCGTTCCCATCAGCACTATTGATCGTGCTGATAGCGCTACGGTGTGCCATGACCGCGGTTACGGCAGCCACTACAGCAGCTGTTAATGCTGTTTGAAAGGTGGCGACGTCCATAGGAAAAGTAGTGGTCTCGTTGCTTAGCTGGTTGTTTCTGGATGATGACATGATCCTGTAACACGTAAGATAAGGATTTTATGAGCGATTCTGGTTGACCCTGATGTACTTAGATTGTTCATGAAAAGAGTAAGTGTATGATCTCGAAAGTTTGGCATACATCCCTATGATGCAGTCCCGGTACTGTAGGGTAGTATGTTCGTAGAATGATCTCAAGACATTTGTCGTTCGAGCTGAGGTATCGTGGGTTGGTGAATAACAGATCCAACCACTGAAAGAGACTTGGAAGTGTCTCTTGGAATAACTCATCATAGTCCAATGACTTGACTAAGGTATGATTCAGGTAGACTCCAATGAAAGTAAGATAAAAGTACTTGGATGAAGAATGACACAGAAGTTAGCCGGCTGTCAATATCTTTGATATTCACGATGTAAAGATTCGGGAAAATGACCTTGTAAAGGTCTTACATCATATTCTCAGAAGATAGTTCCTGACAGCATAAGGACCTAACTAAAGTACTTACGGAACAAGATAATTTCATAGAAAATACCACATCGGGCATAGACAGAAACCACGATTTCTTTTTTTTATAAGGGAAATAACGTAAAGCGTCTACTACGGGCGACGGTTATCCCTCTGGTGAACTCTCAGTTCAACAAATTGACGTTCCGTGTCAAGTAGGTGTCTTTCGCACACCATCTGGCGTACTCGAAGTTCTAAGACTTCGGTTCATGATTCAGCCAGTGTTTGCAACAGGATTTCATGGTTTCTCTCTGATCTCTCGTGAGCATCCTCTAGATGAATGGTGTGGAGGGTATGCATTCTAGCATAGGCGACTACTTCTGTAATCTGATGTAGGGCTGTCCTACCTTGAATCTCATTTCTGGCCTCTCTGCGGTCCAAGATTGGCAAGACTATATCTGCTAAGCCCTCATTGCTCAAGTCGTAAAAGCTTCGGTCGCCATTAAATAGCATAAACTGATCTTGTCCTTGGCTCCATGTTTCCAAGCATTCCACTCACTCAGGGTCGGGCCATGAAAAGCCGGAAGTGGGTTAGGAATTGAAACGGGAGTTGCTCGGGGTAGGTTCTCAACCTCTAGCTCGGGGTTAGTATCATACGAAAGGTCTTCATCATGGTGATCATCCAAGGAGATAGGATGATCATTCTCCGGTTCTTCTCCAAACCAACCAGCTATGACTTCATTCGGAAGATACTGGTTGTCAAGGGGATGGAGTCCAGTTATGATTTCTATGCGAGAATTTAGGGTAAAAAGATAATTATTAGACAACTATCTAGTTAATTATTTAGAAAACCTCCATTAGTTACATCGCTATTTGTGAAGTGCATACCAGCTATGTGTAATCTAAACAGGATAGACCTTCGAATAAGTGACCTTAACTCCTTATTCACACAGAATAGGGGTAAGGCAAAATTATCACAGATTCTGAGTCTATAACATCCTAATTACATGTAGCCTCAGTGTATCCACTTAGCAACTATCAACTTAGTAATGAAGATCCCTTTTTAATTCTCAAGTATAAAGTACTTATAGTAACACCAAAATACTCCTATAGTATTTTAAATTTATTTTTATGTTCTATTGTTCTCATTGTGGTAGGGTTGGTAAGATTTTAGCATTGTTGCAACCACACACTTAAACTTAGGCACATGCTAGTCAACCCTCGGATAATATAGGTGATCAGGCTATATCATCCCAGTTTTGACCATATGTCTCTAAGCCCACTTGTGTTGCCCAACAATCGTAATTCTTTTGTATTGTCCTAATGACACTGATTTTAGTATGAATGCAGCACGTATACTTACTTAAATATTTTACTATTTAAAGTATAAACTCTTGGGCAGAGTATTTTTAATCCCTTATGTATTTATAGTTAGTATATCTTTTATGGGTTGATATACTTAATTCACTATAAACAATGCTCTGATACCAATCTGTCACACCCCAAAACCAAGGACGGCGGAAATGTTCTGGGGCGGAGGACGTCATGTATAGTATCAACAACAATGCAAAGTAGTAAACAAGCAACAACATCATCCATTGCATTAATAAAATAATTATTATACAATTGTATTCTGTCAAATTTTGATAAACACTAAAGCATAAATCAAAATGAAAGATAAGTCTTGAATAAGCTTCATCTTCCTTTCTCCTTGCATCGGTACCTGTCTATGATGACCTGAGGATACAAGTAATTTTGAAAGCGAGTATCAGCTATAAAGCTGGTGAGATCATAAGTATTAATGTGTCTTAATTTGTGAAAACTTATAATTTCTAAGACTTGACATTACCTTGAAAGAAAGCTAGTTTAAGTATGAAAATGTTTGTAACTCAACTGAAAATGTCTGAAAATCCCTAGAAATCCCTATGATTCCTATTAGTAACAAAAAGGAGTCTTCTACCAAGACTTAACTGTTATGTGTGTAGTCTTCTACCAAGACCTAAATGTTCTGAATGTAGTCTTCTACCAAGACCTAACTGTTCTGAATGTAGTCTTCTACCAAGACCTAACTGTTCTGAATGTAGTCTTCTACCAAGACCTAACTGTTCTGAATGTAGTCTTCTACCAAGACCTGACTGTTCTGAATGTAGTCTTCTACCAAGACCTGACTGTTCTGAATGTAGTCTTCTACCAAGACCTGACTGTTCTGAATATAGTCTTCTACCAAGACCTGACTGTTCTGAATATTACCCTTTTGTACTAGGGTAACTATCATTGTTAACTTTAAGCCATCCGTAGATGTACTCTTACCTCTGTTGCTAACAGCTGGGTATAGGAATAGTCAATCCCTTAATTGCGTACCTGTAATGGTACCAACCGTTTGACATCCGTGGATGTAATTTTACCTCTGTAGCTAACAGAGATTCTAGGAATGGTCAATCCCTCAATACGTATCCTTTGGTACTAGGATAATAATCCATTCTATCTCGTCGATTATGTGATTTTATCACAAGGTAAAGGTAAGAACACGGATTTGGTAACAGAGTCGATACATATAAAATGTAATAGGACTCCTACTGATATATCTATGCACAAGTACTCCTATAAGTATAATAATGTAAATATTATAGTAGAGTACGGTAAAGTTCTACGTGTGCTAGCTAGAATGTGTGATCTCCCTATCTAGCAAGTATAGTAATTGTAAACGTTCTAGTATAGATGTATATGTTCTCGTCCTAGTATAATTGTACATGTAATGTATAGTAATGTTCTAGAAAGTATTGACTCATGAATGAACTGACTCATTGTATGATATCGCGTTCTAGTAATGGTTCTAGTATCTTCCTGAACTACCCATATGGTAGCTTACTAGTAAACTAAGTGGTACGTATTGACGTGGATGTATACCCTTGCTACCCAAGGGCATAGGATGAACTGGAAGGACCTTTTATGACTATATATGTACACATGATATATAACAAATCTTTAGACAACTTTCGGACGAATACCCAATGTCCCACCAGACCACATCTCAAGGCGCGAAAAGGAAATAGGGTGGATAGTCTTCCTATGTCTTTTAAACATTTCTTATATAACTATACATATAGAGGCATGCAATTTATAATAAAATAAAAGCATAAGTAAGTTTTGTAAAACAATTGAAACAGAAATATTATTTTAAGAGAAGATCGACTTGATGTCAATCTATAAAACAATTTGAAGGCATAAGTATAATAAAACAATTTTGAGTATAAAGGAACATTTGTTTGAAACACAGTTGTAAATAAGTTTGAAGTATGATAAACAGAGTAAGAAGTACAGTGTAAGAAGTAGTTTGAAAACATATAAAATGTTTATAAAAATCATTTGAAGAAAATTGTTTGGTAAAACGGCTAATGAGTAGCCAAATCTTTTGAATGCTGTATATTAATCACATGTGATTGATGTAATAAGTAATAATGTCCTACTTACAAATCACATGTGATTGACATAATAAGTAGCATGATTCTACTTGTATCCCCCCCCATAAAACATTTGAAATAGTTTAAAACATTAGTTAAGGGGTATGAACTCACCTGCAGTATGTGACTGGAATTGAACGGCTGTTATCGTAAGCAAGGATCGGACAAGTGCTTGGTGTCAAGTGGAGACTTAGACACACACAATGATCCTAATTACATATGAAGACATATGTATATAAATAATTAGAGATTAAATCACTAATTATACAAGTATAACATTTAAGCGCGAGGTCAACACTTTTGGTCAAGTGCTAGGAGGCTAATGGGTTGCAACAAAGAAGTGCAATGCCCCTAATGGAAGTTTAAGGTCAAAAGACCATAATCATTAGAGTTTACGGCCCAGGGGAGTAGGCTCCTGGCCGTAAACTCTCAAACAAGCAATGAAATGGAGTTTAGAAGTACTACAACTTTAGAGGGGAATTGTTTCAAGGCTAGGCAAGAGTTTAAGGCACCATATTGACTCCTAAGGGGAGTTTACGGCCCAAAGACCCTTTTCCCTTGGAGTTTACGGCCGTAAACTCCCTTGGGAGGATTCTTATTGTCTTTTCAAGTGTCTAACAATTCTAGGAACAAGTCTAGGCTTCAATACTTGGGTTAAGGGAGGTTTAAGGCACTAAATGGGACCATTTGATGGAGTTTACGGCCATAGAACTCTTTGGGCCGTAAACTCCCTCACACATGAGGTCCTAAGAATTTTAACTAGTCCATATCTCATCTAGGTACAAGCCCTAAAAGTTTCTTGGCCTATGGAAGTGTCTAGGGTGTCCTTTGACCCCATTTAAGGAGTTTACGGCCCAAGAAATACTCTTGGCCGTAAACTCTCAAACACTTATGCTTTTTATGTGTTTTCTAGGTCTTAAACACATTAAGGTACATGCCAAAAATGAATACTAAGCCTTAGGAAGAGTTTAAAGGCATTTTGGAACCTAAAACTTGGAGTTTACGGCCCAAGGAGTTTCTTGGCCGTAAACTCCCTTATAGAAATGATTTCTAAGGGTTTTGATGGCATAAATCATGAGTGTAAAGCTTCTAGGTGTTTGTTCTAAGGCTAGGGATCACAAGGCACTCATTTGTGCCCTTTACATTGGAGTTTACGGCCCAAGAGGTTGTTCCTTGGCCGTAAACTCATCAAACTAAGTGATTTTGATTTGTTTCTAGCCTCCAATGATCATACACTAGGTCCTTAGTTAGATGCCAAACACGGAAATGGGACTATGTGGCCTTTAGGCTTGATTTTGGAGTTTACTCCCCAAGAACGTTCTTGGGCGGTAAACTCCCGGATCTTGTGTTTTGGACATGTAACCAATGTTATATAGCATATAACAAGTATTAAAACACATTTAGGGAAGTAGACTCACAATCTGGGACGAAAACCCGAAGATCCGTGAGAGAGAAATTGACTTTTCTCTATTTGGAATTCAACTAATGAACCATTTTGGTTCAGAATTCTATTTATAGTCCTGAGATTTTTGGCAGAAAATATTTCTTTTCCCGGAATGGATTCAAAGGACCTAGAGTAATGGAATTACAGTGTTGCACAACATCCTAGTGCAACCACTCTCCTAATAACTCCTTAGGTGTAAAACCCTAAAACTGCCAAACTTATTCCACAAGTTTGAATTTTCACTGTAACTGCTCTACTACAATGGTTCGATTTAGAATAGAAATTTTGGGTTGTCACACACGCCATGGCGTGCCAGTTTTAGTGGTTTCAAACAGTGATGTCCGGTTTACTTCTAGGGTTTGGAAGAGGTTTCACAAGGATTTGGGTACTCGCTTGCATTTCAGCACAACTTCTCACCCGCAGACTGACGGAAAGAGTGAGTAGACTATCTAGATGTTGGGGGATATGCTTAGGGCGTGTGTATTGGATTTTGGTGGGAGTTAGGATACGTATCTCCCTCTGGTGGACTTTTCGTATAATAATAGTTATCACACCAATATCGATCGACCTCCTTTTGAGATACTCTATGAGAGGAAATGCATGACCCTAATATGTTGGGGTAAAGTGGGCCAGGAGTCATTGGGAGTACCAACATGGTACTTAAGACTATCGAGTTGATTCAGCAGGTCCGGAGTAGAGAATAAACAACTCAGAGTCGACAGAAGAGCCATGCCGACAATCGTCAATCAGATATAGAGTTCGAGGTTGCAAATATGGTTCTCCTAAAGGAGTCACCTTAGAAAGGTTTCATCCAGTTAGGAAGAGAGGAAAGTTGGGTCCCAGCTACATTAGCCCTTTCAGTGTTTTGGCTCGGGTGGTCCGGGTTGCTTATTTCTTCGATCTTCCCAAGGATCTTAGTTAGATCCATAGCACGTTTCACGTCTCTCAGTTATGGAAATGTTTAGTGGATAATTCGGCGGTGGTTCCATTGGAGGATATTCAGGTGGATAATGGCCTGAATTATATCAAGAAACCGGTGGAGATTCCTAACAGGAAAATGAAAACCTTCAGGAAGAAGTTTGTTGAGTTGGTGAAAGTTCAATGGTAGCACCGCAAAGGTTCAAAATGGACCTAGGAGTCAGAGGATGAGATGAGGGAGCACTACCCAGAGTTATTTGGGTAGTGGACTTCGAGGACGAAGTCTGATTCAAGTGTGGGAGAATTGTAACATTTAAGATTATTAGTATGTCTCTTTTTAACCCTTAATATAAAAATTTCTCTTATTTTATTCCCAAGCTAGTACGTGGGGCGTACTCTATGAGTACGCTAAGCGTACTAGCTCATTGATGGATTGTGGATGCACCCACATACGTTGGGTGTATGTGTAAGTACGTAGGGCGTACACAATGCAGGGGAAACCCCTAATTTTTAGGGTTTGTGCCCTATTTAAGCAACTTATGACACCCTTGGACCTCCTAATGAACAACCTCCATCTCTATATTCCTTAAGATCGAAATCGTAATATCCATTTGTAAGATTTAAGCTTGGAAGTGAGTTTTGGTGGTGTTTTTAGTGAAGTAGAGATGGAGGTTGTTCATTAGGAGGTCCAAACGAATTATTGCCATATTTCACCGTTCCACCATCCTTGAGAGACCGAAACTCCCTCAGTTCTTCCCTCCTTCCTGTCATGTGACGCGATCAGCTACTATCAATGTACCATTCTTCGTCGAACTGCTCGTCACGAATAACCTGCAAAATATCAAGCAGATTTAGGAACCCAAAGTTTCTTCGGTCCTTGTGAACCTTTTACAGGATGTGGAATAGTAAGAGAAACATCAACTAGATAAGTTTCTTTTATAAGTGTTGTTTCATCTTTTCTTTAATGGTAAAAAAATTGATTCTATTTGACTTGGCCTCATTTGATTTAGACGTAGGATTTGTGGTTTTGACGTCTGCATGCTTTTGGGTCTCTTTCGGGCGTCTATCGTCTTCTGGAAAGAGCTTTCCTTTCCCCTTTGAATCTTTAGAAGAATGAGAATGAGAGTAAGAATGAGATTTAGAAGCAAGATTAGATCGTTTATTATTGCTCTTATTTTGTAAAGAATGAAAACTACCTTCCCTTCGATTCTTCTTACAAGTGGATTGGGGACCGAACCCATCCTTTCGGTTGCATACATGTTGAGGACCGAAACCTTCCTTTCGGGTGCTTACATGTTGAAGACCGAAACCTTCCTTTCAGTTGTTATTGCCATGAGGACCGAAGTTACCATTTCGGTTGTGGAACACCTGATGCCCAAAGCTCTCCTTTCGGTTGTTGAGACTCTGTGAACCGAACCTTTGCCTTTGGCTATTTTCGTGGCTGTAGCCGAAATCCTTGTTTCGGTTGTTCTTGACACTTAACGTAGACTGCATTCGTTTGGCTCTCGGTACTCCTTGTGACTTATTTTTCTTTTCATACCTAACATAATGAGGATTCTGGGATCGCCAAAACTGTTTTTTTTTTTTTGAGAGATTCTTCTTGTATCTCAGGTTACGTTGGTGCTTTCGTTCTGCCACATGTTTTGGATTTTTGTGAATGTTGGCTTT